>NW_026136706.1:24802345-25429845 GCF_905237075.1 Dicentrarchus labrax | reverse complement strand
CTGGTTTTACTGTGTAGTTGTACATATTTAGTCTCCTAAATGTTACACACTGGACCTTTAAAGCTCATGTGCCTCATGTCTTGCCATTATAGCTTTAACTAGTGGAGAACCTGAAAGAATGCACACTCACCTTTTTACTCTCTCTTTTTTTGACTCAAGCCTCTTAAAACAACTTTAAACTAGAGGCTTAGTCCGAGCTCAAAAATGTTCAGGACATGTGAATGTATTTAGCTTTTCTATAATCTGACTGAACGCAGTAAATTGGCTAAAAGTTACATAAAGATTAACCCGAGAATCTGTCTGTGGTATAATTCATAAGGTTGATTATGAATGAATGAATAAATAAGCAAAAGATGATGATGGTAGTACATCCAGTGTTATCATTGTCGAATCTTTTGACGTTTAGTCTGAAATGTTTGAAACGCATATAAAAACCCTTTCTGAAACAGAGAGAATGAGACAGAGAGAGGAGAAAATACAAACAAGCAGGTTGTTTATTAGTAAAGAGTAACAAACCAGCAGGTTGTATGGAGTAAGAAGAGGCAGCCTATACAGACGTGTGCTGCTTCACACAGCAACATGAAGCCATCAGCATAATGTTTGGACAAAGCTCAGCATGGACACTAGCAGGACACAGCACAGACTAGCATTCAACAGGGTGGAGCCACCACGGTGCTACGTGGCTCACCAAGCCATGACAGATGCATTGTGGGATTGGGACTGAATGGACACTGGGACAGGCGGCCTGGAGTTGAACCCTTTGGAGGAGAAGATCTGTGGTTGTGTCTACGACAGAGGACGGCAGGGACACGTGACCGCAGCAGTGATCATGTTGTACTGTGGCTTGAAGAGATGTACGCATTTACCAGTGGTGGAAAGTAACTAAGTACCTTTACTTAAGTAGGTACAGTTTTGAGGTACTAAATACACTCCTAGTGCACAACAATTCAGACGGAAATATTGTACTTTTTACTTAGATTCACATTAATACAAAATATAATCAATATTATACGTTATTTTTTGTTATAGGTCTGATAAGATAAGACTTATCAATCCCAGGGAAGATTCAGAAGACACCCAGCAGTATATAAAGTATTTCAAATTAGCTCCACTTTACCAGCTGCAACATTCTCATATATTCTGCAAGTTTCCAACCAAATGTAAATTGGCAAAATAAAATGCGAATGAATGCTTGTTTCCATTCACTACTGTGCGATTATTAGGAGCTGGAGTTGTTCCATGTATCAGTGTGAGGAAGCTTCCATCAGACCTGTGTGCAGCGATCAGGGATGTATTATAAGGAGAGTGTCAGAGGGGAAACTCATCAGTCATTTGGGTTAAATGTTCACTATGTCACAACTTACCTCATATTACTGCATCAGTAACTATAATCTAATATGATTCTGAATTGGGCTGCTCTGCATTATGAGTATATGAGAACTTCTTCCACCACTGGCATTAATGACTGAAGACTCAGTCATCTCAGCCAAAATGCTAAACTGGTTGTAGTGATCAGTTTTTGAAGCATACATCCATATGTAATTCTATCTGTCCATATGTTTTTCTCAGAGTCAGGAGCCAAGCCCAAAGGTAAGCGTATAGGTTGCAGTTGTACACCTGGGATAAGACAGAGGAAGCATGTGAATACCGGAGGGCCAAAGGTTAAAGAGTGATGCCTCAAACTTTCTAGGGCCAGCAGAAGCACTGGTTGCTTGGACAATGGCATAACTGGTGTTTTGATTCAGTAGCAGATTCCCTCATTATGTCATGTGGTTTAGACAGCCAACAGATCAGCTCTTCAGAGAGTTAAAACCAAGCCTCTGCTGCTGTGCAGGTCAGACCGGGGTTAAGAGAATGACTGAAGCAATCAGAGGGCGAAGCTGTTCTGGTTTTAGACAGAAATATATACTGTACATACTGTACACTACTAGTGCGTTATCATATTTTAGTATTTTCATTGTCACTTTAAATCCTGATGGGCAGACTGGGAAACATTTATTTCAGTCATGAAAAAGCAGGAAAACAGTATTTAAAAAGATCTCCCTCCAGAGGTTGCAGATGAATTGTTGTCTTTACAGGAAACTATTAGCAATTTTAACAAGACAGAAATACAGACCTCAGTACAGCTTATTCAGGTGAATTGCTGTAATATGCATTTTGAAGGCTGGGTTATAGTCTATAGCTCATGGAGACCCTGAGTGCTAGGCTAACATACAATGCAGAGCACAGATTTGAATTTTTCAGGTGAAATTTAAACAAAGAGAAAAGTACCCGTGCCCTGTGGGGACAAAGCTGTAGAGTTTCCATGTGGTCCACTGCTCAAACTGACCTGTAACCTGTTAGGGACCACAGACTGCAACAGAGCTTTATGTTTGGCCCTAAATATCTTTCATCTTCATTATTTATTTTTTTCTTTTTGAGCAACATACATTTGCTTACTTCAGGCATTCAGGAATACCTTCAAATGACTCTTCCTAAGTCCCGCCCCTTTTTGCTCTGTGCTCCAGTAACAATCCTAAATTACATAATTTGTCTGTGTTTATTAATGTGATTATTTGTTTACTAATAACTATACCTAATACACATTTTCAATATTGATTACACTATCGATGTATGAATGGATTGATTGTTTCAGCACTGATGTTGTCAGAACCATTCAGTTGAGTTAGCAGTTAACTGTACACACTTTTCATATTTATTTTTAACCATTTAACACAACGCTGTTCTGTGTATTAGGAGGAGACTAAAACGTGTTACAAGTAATGCTGTGTAATGTTTACAGAGTGTGCTGCCATGCTGATGAGATAACTGTATCTCAGACCCCTCAGGATATAGAAATTGTGTGTTTCCTGCCTAGAACTGCATCCTGGGGGGTCGGTCGGTTGAATTTTCCTTTTAGGAAAGCTGAAACTTCCAACGTTACTGATCCAAAGTCCCTGCTGAGAAGATGAAACTGAGGTGAAACAGCAGACTGCTGTTCCTCTGGTACCTGAATAGATTTTATAACAGCTGCACTGATAAACACAAACTAATACACTTGCACATTTGCATGGATGTTGTTGTACTAGACCTCAAAGGTGAAAGTTGCTTCTACAGAACAGCGGGTTGCATACATTTGCACTTTTCTGCATCCCTGGCTGCATGAAAATAAATGCTTACTATTGTAGAACGCTAAATGCTTGCAAAACAGTCAGAGGGGAGCGGTGTGAAAGCGAAAGCATTTGGTGAAAGCAGTACTTGCACAGCACTTGTGATGGCAGAACACATTCTACGAGAAATTACATTCATCAGTACAAACAGGACCCTAAATGGACTCTAGACTCTCTGTCTAAATCCAACACCGATTCAGCAGCCACAAAAACTATTTTACAAGCCAAATGAATGGGACCCAAACACTATAGTTGGTTACTTGCCACAGTGGCTGGTGGACAAATGTACAAGGGTGGAATTCATGATCCACCTTAACACCAAAGGTCACAGGTTTTTGCTCTAGAAACACAGATTTCTAAATCATCCCTGGTGAAATTACATGCAGGTTTTCCCTGATTATTCTACATTTTTGTAAACTACCTAAGCATTTTTCTGGACAAAGTATTTGTAAACAGTGATACGAAGAAATGATAGTTGTCCTAAAGAGAAAGGATTTCAGTCTCAATGGTGCCTTTTCTGTCTCAGTGAATCCTGTGTAAGGTCCAGTAGTCCTCTGTTTGCTCCAAGCACAGTCCAGCACAGTTCAGTATAGATCTGTCAGTGATTTGAAGGAATCTCCAGCAGCTCACTACAACACTGTTTATCCAGGACTGTTCTACTAAGTTCAGCTCAGTTCAGCTCAGTTTTATTCAGTTTTCTTATGTCAGCTCCACCTGGTGCAGGTCACCATTGCAAGTGTGATTTCACTCTCAGCCTCAGTTCTGAAATAAATAAACATTCAATAAATTAAAGGTATATCACAGCAAAACTCCTGTTGCATCCCATCCCATCCCATTGTTGAACTGTTTTTTTATTGGATCCAATGATCCAGAAATCCTCTGTGGTGACATGAGCGGTCCGGTCCAGTCCAGTCCAGGTTACTTGCCTGCTGCCGTTTAGCAGACACTTTTTTGAACTGACCATTTCCTGTGTGCAGACAATCCAACTAACGACAGTCAAAGTTTGAACGAGCGAGATGAATTTATGGCGTTTTCAGTTTGTGGGGATGCTTCAGCACACAAATATCCGTACTATTGAGTGAGAGACGGACCCTGTTACACCTCGCGTTTCATTCATAAGTTCTTTCTACAACATTCTTGATCACTCAGTTCCTCATCCTAGTTATCAGTCTTCTTTCTCACTGAAGCTACTGTGTGTGCGGCAGGCTTCAGGTATGCTGTCAGAGTGTTCTTGGATAGGTCACTGACCCTGGCTCGGCTCACTAACAGGTCTTTTTGGGAGCCGACTCCGTTCTGATTCAGGGACCTAGTTTTGAACATTTGGACCAAAAATGATTTGGTTCCGAACCCAGAAAGGTTTGTTCCCAGCTGGAACCAAAAGAATAGCAGGTTTTCCTTCGGAACCAAAGTAGGCGTGCCATATTCTACAGGTGGTTGAGCATTGTGCAGCGCCCTCTGTTGATTACAATGGTTTCTGCTCAAAACTGGTTTAAACGTAGGCTTGTTCGCTTCAGAGCACCAAGGTTCCAAGAATCTGCTAATGGATGGAAAAACACTAGAAGAGCCTGGGGATAAGAACAGCAACTAAGCCAGCATTAAAAAGCTGCACGTTTCTAACTCCTCTAGCACATCTATCAGCTGGGATCAGTCATATTCTCTCTGAAAGCTGTTCAGACTCTTTAATCCTCCATGAGAGTTTCTCATGATACTAATTCAAATCAGACTAGATGACTACAAATACATCAGAAACATTACCATTTTTGCTGACCAACGGGATGATTTCAGGCAGAATATCACATGTGGGGCTAAACCTGTTAGCTGAGCGTGGCTGGTAAAATGCTCCTCAGTGAGTGTGACTCTGCTGGACAGATAGCTAGCGAGGTCGATCCCTGCAGGACTCCGTGCTGCCCCCCAGTGTTCTTCTGCAGAGCCAAGTAAATAAGACAAGAGTAGCTCAACATAACGGCGCTTGCCTCCAATATATCATCTGTCCCTGGAAAAATAAACAGTACAAATATAAACCAATATCTCGCCATCATGCCTGCTCACAGTGAGTTTTCTGAACGCTCATTCTTTGCACATTTGGGCTAATTTCTTTGGGTTCTTTACGGGGTGTCTGGGCAGTTTATAGGATCCACTTTGTATTGATACCAGGTGAATGAAGATCGGATGAAGTGTTAGTCAGCAATTAAATATTGTACAGCTGTAAATTTCACAGATTTTTTCTGCTTATCAGTTTGCTCCAGAGGGCCCTACTGTAGTGGTCAAGAAGATGAAATATCGCACCACAAGAAGGATCCAGGCACCGACTCCCTGTCCCACTCACACATTAATAAATACTAAAGATAATTAAATGCTTCAGATATACTGTAGAGTTATTGTGGGTTCCCTGGTGGTCACAGAGGGGTTGTTATTGAGTGAGAGCTCCTCTCGTTCACAGTGTGTTGCCCATGCTGCTGCTCACCAGCCCTTTGATATTAGTGATGGGCCTGACGTCATGTAGCTGTCTTCTGCGGTCTATGAATGTGGCCAGCCGGGTCGTGTCCAGAGGCGTCTTGGAGTATTCCCCACCATGGGCACCCCCACGACCCACCCAGGGGTGCTGCAGACAGGAAGTAGCGCTTGGCCTCTTCCTGGGATCCTGCTGCAGCACCGAGGACACGAAATCCCTCGCCGCCTGGCTCACGTCACGGAAGTATTCGTCCGGGAAGCAGAAGTCCAGGCGGCAGATGTTGACGCAGGTTTCCTCTGGCGATTCATCCAGAAATGGGGAAACGCCACTGAGCATCACGTAGGCCAGCACGCCCACGCTCCACACGTCTGTCGCGACAGAGACTGGCGTACCACGGATGAGCTCGGGTGCAGCAAACTCTGGGTTTCCAAGCAAGAGGTGGACATAGCGGCGATGAGCAGACAGCTGGACGGCATCGCCGAGGTCGATGAGCTTAATGCACGGGGTAGCAGAGCGGAGGTCGACCATGATGTTCTCAGGCTGAGGGGAGAGAAACAGAATTCAGAAACAGATGGGAGCCAGTGGTTTTATCTGGTCATAAAGAGCATTCTGTTCATATGTATAAATGCAATGGTTCTCACCTTCAGATCCAAGTGTGCCACCCTGCAGGTGTGAAGGTGCTGCAGGGCCTCTAGTGTTTCTCTGATAAAAAACGCCACCTTCTCCTCCATCAGCTCATCGTGGGCGACGAGGTAATCGAGCAAACGACCATCCTCCAGCCTGAAACACACACATTAAATAACACTTAGATACAGTTTACAATGTCATGTTTATGTTGTTTGTTTCCAAGAGAACTTTCACTCTTTTAGAATTTTTTCTTAAAGCCCCTACAAGGAACATTTTGTGTTGATTCTGGCGGCCCCTGTGGACAAAAACAGTAATGTTGGGGGCGCCCGGTTGGCTCAGTGGGTAGAGCTGGCGCCCCATGTAGGCTCAGTCCTTGCTGAAGCGGCCCAGGGTTAGAATCCGACCTGTGGCCCTCTGCTGCGTGTCATCCCCTCTCTCTGCCCCCCTTTCCTGGCAATAAAAAATATATACAAAAAACCCCCCTAAAAAACAGTAATGTTTGTACTGCCTCGTTTCATTGATTTCAAGAGACTTCAAACTGACCAAATCTGACCCGGTCGCGGACATGAACCAGTTAAAAACTACTTGTAGTAAAAATAACCTAAAATTCATATACTTCAAAATATATAATGCCTAATATCTAACAGTAGAACCCTGACAAGTGTGTTCTTGAGCAGAGACTTGGGCTACAAGACAATAACTATGTTTCAGTGACAGTGAGTCAGACTCACAGCTCCAGGATCAGCATCAGAGAGGTGGGAGACTCATATGTGTCCAACAGCGCCACCAGCTGGTGATTCTGTACGTGCAGGAGGACGTCCGCCTCGTGAGCCACCTGCTCCTTCTTCTGCATCTTCTTGCTCACAAACTTAACTGCAACCTGCACAGAAAAAAATAAAGTGCATGGAACAGCTGAGAGACAGTAACATTCATTGTAAACCGACACATGCAAAACTAACTTCAAAGTGAAAATACAGATATGCTGCTGTTTGGAAGAAATAAATCCACCACTTCAACCTGAAACATACCTCAAATGGACAATGTATATAGAAAAGGTAACTTAAATACGTGTCCAAATACACTGAAAATTAACAATAATACTTGACAAAATAAACCTCAGTGAAATTTCGAATAAAAGTACATCTGAAAACACAAAACATGTCAAACTGCAGGCTAAATTTGAACCCAAAATGTGATTAGAACCTAAAATATGTAGAAATGAAACTTTTTCATTGCAATCTTGAATATGAACATCACTGCAAAGAAGAACACAGCAATAGACTGGACAGTGAAACGCAAAACACAATTTGCAACAGCATCAGCTCAGTCTATACAGGGCAGACTGTCAGGGACGGCCTACCTCTTTCTTTGTTGACTTGTTGAGACATTTTCTCACCACTGAAAATCGCCCCCTGGTGGAGACAGGGAGCAACAAAGACAAGAGAGGCCAGATTAAAAGACCAAACTATCAACATCTGGAGCTGAATATTAAAGTTTGGCTTTTTAAGGGCAGTTTACCTTCCAATCTCACAGATCTCTGAGAAGGTGGATTCAAAGTTTTCTTTCCACTGGATCCCTGTCCCATCATACCCAGATACTGCACAGAACATAAGGAAGAAGGATTAGTACATTAGAATTTCTCTTGTGCCACCCTGTCCTCTATCCTTTGTGTGTCAATTGTTCTGAATCAGAGCACGTTTACATTCATCTACCTATGGACATGGCTTTACTGTATGCTGTTTTGATGCATATATCATTCCTAAACTCATGGCTGTGTCCTATCCTATCTCAGACCTCGTACCTTAACATAAGAAATCCAGACTGGAACTTTAAAAATTAATTCAGCCTGTCTCACTTCTCTTGTCACTGGCCAGCTACAGTTAGCTATAATGGACTAGAAAAGACAGCCAGTCCATTATAGCTCAAATTTTAGAGATTTGTTGGAGGAATTAATTGGGTTGTGGAGGAGGGGAACCCCCACTTTTTTGGGAAGTTTTCTTCCCAGTTATTTGCCCAGGATAAAGATTTTAGAGGATGTAGCACGTTGATCAAATTCAAAATGCATTGGCAGTTGATATATAGCTAAATACATGCTCTGGGAAATTTAAAGTGCCACCATATGGTTTGAATAGCCCCATCTTCATTGTCATTGCTGTACAGAACTAACAACAGTGGTCCAGCTGTTTTGGTTATTTTACATTTATGCCATCTTAATGTAGGATTCCTAAATGCAGAAACATGGTTCTGTAATACCAAACATCCTAAATTTCATCCTAGGAAGGATGATAGGACAGGATTTCAGACTAAGGAAGTTTCTGTAATAAGGTCCCAGGAGTCAGGATGCAATTAGCTTAGCTTAGCCTAAAAACTAAAGAACTGTGAGAAACAGCTAGCCTGGCTCTGTTAAACTCTTTAACTCTCTCTAATGTCAAAACTTTTTATTTTTACATTTCTGTTCACGTTTGGGTCACGTCCTTAACGCAGAGAGATTCATTTCAATCTTCTCATCTCACTCTCACAAAGAAAGCAAAAAACTACTCCTTTGAAGCTGTTTCCTCTCTCTCTCTCTGTGTGTGTGTGTGTGTGTGTGTGTGTGTGTGTGTGTGTGTGTGTGTGTGTGTGTGTGTGTGTGACTTACTGCTGCTGGGTAGTGTGACCATATTTGAGGGCTCGGATGGCGGGCCGACCCCCCAGCGGTTGGAGGCTCGCACTCTGAACTGATAGTGACCTCCAGGGATCAGAGTGTCGATCTGAACACACTCCTCTCTGCTGCTCGCCACCTGCTGCCATAGCAACGAGTCTGGGGGGGATGTGAGGGTGAGGAGTTAGTCTCTGTGCATGTTCCATTGCTCGTTTAAAAAAAAAAAAACACACACACACACACACACACACACACACACACACACACACACACACACACACACACACACACACACACACACACACACACACACACACACACACACACACACACACACACACACACACACACACCTTCCTGTCTGTACTCCACAGTGTAGCTGCTGACTGCACAGTGAGCGGATGAAGCCGGAGGTGGCCAGTGGACCATCACCGACGTGCTACTGGCCTCCTGGGCCACCGGTCTCCCAGGGGCTGCTGGGATGCCTACAGGAAACAGAAAAACGCACAGTCAGCAAACCACTGCAGCTGCTGTTTAGACTGTTGTTGGACAGCTCACAGTTACACAAGGTTTCAAATCAAAGAAAATCTCGCTGTACAATTACAGCTTATCAACTGTCTAACTGCTGACCAGGGTTGCTGCTTTATAAGGGTGAAAGGCTCTTTTTAATCGAGGCGTGTTACCTTGCACTTTGATGGAGGCGGAGGAGGAGGCAGAGCCGTGGTCGTTAACGGCAACGCAGGTGTAGATCCCAGTATCCTGAGGCATCAGATTACAGATCTTCAACAAGATGTCCCCTGTGTCCCTGGAGAGGAGGAAGAGGGGGAGAAAGGTAGGACAGAGGAATAGAATTAGGGATGAAGGAAAAAAAGAGAGATAGCAACTAAACTGAACCCAGTGGAATTAGAGCGTTTACAGTCAAGACAAAGGAAGCTACACACACTCACACACACATGCACTTGGTTACCTGATGTCTATGGTGAAGCGGCTGTTGCTGGTCACCGGGTTCTGGTCGGGGCCCTTCAGGGTAACGGAAGGTTTAGGTCGCCCACACACTTTACAGCAGAGGACCACAGTCTCCCCGAACGCACACACCACATCTGACAGAGGGACGAGGAACTCTGGGGCCACTGCACACAGGAAACACATCACTCAATACTGGCTCTTCAGCTCTTACTGCAATGTTGAGTTAAAATGTAATCTATGTACCTTAATGCACTGAATACACTGTGTGTATTAAGCACTTGAAATGTGGAAAATTTGTACTTAAGACTCTGGTCTGTGAACACGATTCCCATTATTCCCATTATATCACACCAGCAGACATCTGTTTTAATTTGTCCACAATATTTTTCTATAACCTTATATTTGTAGAGATATTTAGGCATAACACATCCTGTGAAGTCAGGCCTCATTCTGGCACAGTGTTGGCACAGTCGGCTGTGTTCTGGCACTAGATGGATCAGATGCCATCCCGCTTCGGTTTATATGACTGCCAGACTTGCTTATTCATTGAGGATGTGGACTTGGGCCCAGTTAGCAGCTCAGCTATGGGACCAGTGTAATGCGTAATGTTTCATCAGCAGTCTGGCATAATTAATCAAGCAGGGATGCTGCCAACCAAATGTAACCCACTAGTCCACAGTGGGATTTTATCATTTAAAAATGTTTTCTATCATTTAGTAAGCTGATGACCCCTGACTAAACAACAGAACAGTGAGCACAATAACTGAGTAAAATTAGTAATTTAGCTGAATTTTTAAGCAGATTATATCTTGTAGAAATCAATCAGAGATTTGTTTTTGTTATTTTTAGGCACTTTTTATACAGTTGTTGTATGTTGTATTTTCTTTATTTTTAAACAATTCTACATATTTAATAGGTTTCTTTTTTGACAGATTCAATGTTTTCTTATCATTGTTCTATTAGCTCTTTGTTTATCAGAGACTGTGAATACAGCTTATGTTCAGGTCTTTCAGATAATAGTACATGAGACAGATAAACTCTGAAAAAATCTGGTTCCTCTGGCTCCTCCTAGTGCTCCTAATGGTATTTGTAAGAATCCACTGGGCCTTGACGAGAAAAACCAATCAGAGCTGAGAAAGGCAGAAAGACACTTTGGGTTGAAGGTTTTTAGAAAGTTGATTATTATGACTATTTAAGTCTCTCTCCCAGTGGCAATATTTGAAGAACTGGGAATGAGACTTAGCATTCAGCTCTCTTTCTCGGCTCTGATTGGTTGTTTTTGTTCAGGCCTGGTGGATTCTGGCAAACGACATTAGCACTAGAAAGAGCCAGAGACCTGACCGATTATCTGTCTCATGTACTACTGTCAGGATATTGTTAAAATCTTAGCAAATATGACAAAAAGTCTTTTTTATAAAGGTTACCTGCTGCAGCTTCAAACCATCCTACTGTCAACTGTGGCATGCTGTAGCTACCAAAAATGTCTAGTGTAGGAATAGGAAGTTTAACAACATCATGCTCTGCAGATCAAGAGATGTGTTCAGGAGCCTCTGTGTTTAGCTTTTTGAGAATGCTTTAAACTTCCACACCTCCTGGTCAAGTATATGAATATTCAACACCAAGAAACATACAGAAACTGCACTCAGCTGAAACCAAAACTAATGTACTGGATGATGAACTGACTCGGATTACTTCATGTGTCTCTTACCTTCCTGGATGAAGTTTGGGTTGAGAAGCTGCAAAACAGACGAGGTCACAGTGAAAGTTTTGGTGAGGTTTAGTTTTCAGCATGTAATACACTTCCTGTCCACACACACATTCTACATTTGTTGAACTCTCTGCCATTTCCCAGTTACTTTAAAGACAAAAGAATCTGGTTTTGTAATGCTGATACATGAACTCCATGTAACATGTTTCCAAAATCTAGTCCTAGTCAGTGTGTGTGCGTACCTCCATGCCTGTCTTTGGGTCAAGGTCATCATCACAGTCTGACTCATCTGAAGTGTGAACCTCCTGGTGGAGAATGAAGGAGGGAGACAACAGAAAAGCACAAGAATGGGAGGAAAGAGAGTGAGGTGTGGAGTTTAAAGGGTGGTAGGAGAGGAGCAAAAAGGAAGGAAAGAAGACAGTGCAAATTGGGAACAAAGAAAGAGAAGAGCAAGAGAATAATGGGAGAGGAAAATGGATGAAATGGTTAGAGCGCCAATGGAGAGAGGCAGACAAGGAGAATAGAGCAGGGAGCGAACAAGAGGACAGGAATGAGAGGGAGAAAATAAAAAAAGAATAATCATGTCAAAGATGGAGGAAAATTTTAGAGAAAGAGTAAATAAGAGAAGTGGAAAAAGGAAGTGACAGGAGTGAAGAGAATATTAGGAGTATGTGTGTTTATTTCTCTGTGGGTAAAGAGAGGAAAACAGGAAAAACACAAATCTTGTCCACTGTGGAGGGTTTCTGACCTACAACTTTATTCCAGGAACTGAAGAAGTTTGGCTGATACTCACCTGAGAGCCGTTCCTTATCCTCTCTATTTTCCTTTCTTTTTTTAAACGATAATTGCCCTAATGGCTGCTAAATGCTGGCTCCAACAAATTCCCAAATTCATATCTAGAAAAACAGTCACTGAAGAATTTCCAGAGGAGTTTGGACCTTAAAAGACTATTTTAAATGAAAAAAGTTAACAGGGTTTTCTTTAGATGACAAAATATGGAAGACCCCAGAGGCAAGTAAGAAAGAAAAATCTTGGTGACCCATTTCCTAAGTCTGAATTCAATACTTTCCTCTCCTGTGTTTATGACTTAAGAACAGGAGAAAAAAAGGTTTTGCCATAATAATCTTTCAAAGGCCTTTCATGTTTTTTATTTATTTATGGGGGAAATAAAGAGTTTTGCCAGGTAAAGTTTTCAAAATTACTGTTTTTTAGAACAAAGTTTTGGCAGGTCAATGTTTTTTCTCTCCATGCAATCTAAAGACAACATACTGTATATTGTGTGTTAGCATGTTATGTGACATTTATGTCATGTCGTTTTATGCAAAGAGACATTAAATCTCACCTAGAAGAAAACACAAATGCTTTTTGTTCCTACGTAGCACATGGGGTAGTGGCGTACTTTTGCCCCTTGTGGCTGAAATGCTTAGAAGTGTTAACGTTAACTTAGAAAAAAAATATCTTTTTTGTCCCCAGACCAAAAGAAACAACAAAAAAACGTAAGGAACTTAAAAAGGTTATCCATTTTCAACCGTTGAAGTCACAAACACAGAAGAGAAAAAAAAATGTAGTCCGACTTTAGGTCAGACAGAAAATTTATTAACTTTTTCTCACTTGCCTTTCTGGGCTTCCGTATGTTGAGCCTGTCCCTGTGTTTGACATTCATAGCTCAGCATGCCTTACTAAAAAATATTCACTGTTATTCATGTAGAAACCCTTTCAGGCTGAAAAGTTGCTAAGCAGAAGTAATTCCTGTTTTTAACACATTCATAAGAGGAGGAGGTAAAAAGGAATCGTCCAGATAAACAAAGGTGCACTTAGATTCATGTAGCTTTCATTCATAGTGGGAACTTAAAGTGGGAAATCGGTTTTTCTTCACATGGTGCAGACGAAGAACAAAGTTAGATCTACTGTGTTTTAATTTGGAAACTATCACACAATCACATCAAACTATCATATGTTATATACACAAAACACTGTTTTGGTGAGTTCCATTGTGTTAGACCACTATAGAAAACACTGGTTAACACAGCAGAGGGGAAACAAATCCAACACTGAAA
The DNA here is from genome assembly GCF_905237075.1 of Dicentrarchus labrax. NCBI lineage: Eukaryota > Metazoa > Chordata > Actinopteri > Moronidae > Dicentrarchus > Dicentrarchus labrax. The sequence continues at coordinate 25,416,245 of NW_026136706.1, read as the reverse complement.
TGAATAAGTCACTGAATCCTACCTCTAGCCATGCAGAAGGAGGGAGAAATAAATCACAACGCAAAAACACAAAACGAAATCAGACTTTATTTTCCAGTCAGTGCATTTGAGGGTCTGGGGTAAAACAAAAAGAGTCAAATAAAACTTGCAGTGTTCTTCTTTAGTGGTTCTCAACCATCTAATATTTTTCTATAATTTGATCTACATTCAGTTCCATATTTCGTTTTAGCCCTCGCCCGCAGCCATCTTAAACCTGTTCATACAAATCAATTTATTACAATTGTGATCGTGGATTTACTCACAGGTAAGTGAATCCACAAACAGCCTTGGTACAGAGTTCATTTGGGAAGTTTCATTTTGAGCTGTAGACTAATTTCTACCCATCTTTTTTTATGCCAAAAACTTAAGCTATGGTTTGGTTGGCCAATTATCTGATCTATAAATACAAAATACACTGAACCCAGAACTGTCAATAATAATGTATGTGTGATTCAGGTTGAGAACCACTGCTGGAGTCCAAAGAGACACAGCAACTACTGTGTGTGTGTGTGTGTGTGTGTGTGTGTAGGTTTGCACACACATGCGCGCGCACACACACGGGTTAAGAAGAAAAATAAAAAACCAGGGAGGGCAGGTGAGGGGTTTTTGGCACACATATATGACATCACCAGCGTGCGCCGTCGGCCTGCTTTACTCACTTTGCCCTTCGCCCTGGTGGCGGGGGAGGCGAGCGTGGGAGGGGGTGTGGTTTCTTTGGGCTTACGGAGGAGGCCATTCTCCTGGCCTCTAACCCCCAACGAGGAGACGTCCTTGGCTTCAGCGCGCTTCCTGGCACGCAGTGTATTCCATGACAGAGACTTCCTGTACGGTACAGGAACGAGAAACATCAACCAGCCAATCAGAGAGAAGCTCAGTGGTGTCCAGCTCAGTCTGGCTGCAGAGGCAACATGGCTGTCAGGTCATTACTGTCTCAGAACCCTCTCAAGGGATCAGAGATATGCCTAAAAAATGTCATGTTTCATGAGAAAGCGTTTTATGGATTCATTCTGTCCAACCTCTCATCTCTTCCTGTGATAATGATAATGATAATAATAATAATAATAATAATAATAATAATAATAATAATAATAATAATAATGATAATAATAATGATAATGATGATAATAATAATAATAATAATAATGATAATAATGGTAATAATGCTAATAATAATAATAATAATAATAATAATAATGATAATGATGATAATAATAATGATAATAATAATGATAATAATAATGAAAATGATAATAATAATGATAATAATGATAATAATAATGATGATAATGATAATGATAATAATGATAATAATAATGATAATGATGATAATGATGATAATAATGATAATGATAATAATAATAATGATAATAATAATGATAATGAAATAATAATAATAATAATAATAATAATGATAATGATGATGATAATAATAATGATGATAATAATGATGATCATGATGATAATAATAATGATAATGATATAAATAATAATAATAATAATAATAATAGTAATAATGATAATGATAATGATAATGAAAATGATAATAATAGATAATAATAATAATAATGATAATAATAATGTAATAATGATAATAATAATGATAATGATGATAATGATGATAATAATGATAATGATAATAATAATAATGATAATAATAATGATAATGATAATAATAATAATAATAATAATGATAATGATGATGATAATAATAATGATGATAATAATGATGATCATGATGATAATAATAATGATAATGATGATAATAATGATAATAATGATAAAGATAATAATAATAATAATAATAATAATAATAATAATAATAATAATAATAATGATAATGATAATAATAATGATAATGATAATGATAATGATAATAATAATGATAATAATAATGATAATAATAATGATGATAATGATAATAATAATAATAATGATAATAATGATGATAATGATGATAATAATAATGATAATAATAATGATGATAATGATAAGAATGATAAGTTTAGTTCCATTTAGATGTCCCAATAAGTCCTACTGGTGAGCCCGATATCAGAGCACTGGAACTGGAGCAGTTAAATGAAATGCAGCCTACAGCTACTTTGACAAATCCAAATGTCAGTTTAAAACTCTTTATTAGTTTATTATCTTCATAAAATGTTATTTTCAGCTACATTCTCAAAGCTCGCTTATTTTTTAAATGATTACACTATGTATCTATCTAGTATTAGCATGCTAACATTAGCATGAAAACTGTGGGGACTGTTTAATGTACTGAAAACAATAACAGAAACGTTAGCATGCTATACTGTTAGCTATTCAAACAAACACCTGTTAAGACAACACAATAATAAACAGGCCTACAGCTCTTGCTCGCTAGCGCCTGTTAGCAGCTGTTCTAGCCTTACAAAAATCCACTTTTGCCACCTTAGTGTTGGACTTCCTCATAATTATGACAAATGAGAGAAAGAATTATAAAAAAACAAACAAAAAAAAAACAAAACTGAGATAAATATTGGAAGCTCTCACAAATATGAGATAATACCTAAATATGAAAAAAATAACAGATGGTTTCTTCTTTTTAAGAGGCAGAAATGAGCTTTCATGAAAATAAGAATGAATTGTACATTGTAAATCCAACAGTGACAGAGAGAGCAGATAGAGAGGTGGAGAACTGCCACGTGTCACTTTAGAGACCATAGTCCCTCGTACATCCTGGATTAAGTTTTGAATTAAAGTAGAATTACAAGATTGATGTGCGTCACCCTCTGGCTTTCATAGTTCTTTCTAATGCTTCCATCATGGTTGCCGGTATGTCTGTACAATCTAAATGTTTATGTCCCTATGTGTGTTGTAGCAGAGGGTCCTGACAGTGTCGCTGTTGCCTGAAGCTGCAGCCAGACCCTTCTGGTCCATGAAGGTACAGGAGAGGAAGGGCAGGGTGACAGAACCACTGACTTTATTGAGACAGAGATAAAGTCAGACTGTAGGACAGAGCAACAGAGAGCTGTGAGAGAGAGACTGTGACATACTGTACCTTCCTTTAACACAAGCAGAGACAACACTGGAAGTGTTTACATTTTCAAGACTCAAGACTCACACGCTTTGTTTTTCCTGCAGACCTGAAGACTAGGGACAGGTATTGGACAAATTATACTGCTATCTGTATTTATGTAACATTATATAAACAGCTGACAGGGAATGACATTCACAAGTGTGAACTCACTTTACTAAACTGAATGAAAATGCAGCTAAATGTACTAACTCAGGAAACAATTTAAATAGTATGCAAACATCATTTCCATGTCATGTCTTTGTTTATTTGACACCAAATTATGGCGAGTAGTATCAATAATAGATAGACTGATAACTAATGTTAATTTATGTTAAACTCATTCACTGTTGTATGTGAGGAGTGAAGATAATGTCTATATTGGATAAAATGAATAATAATACTACTTTTTCTAAGTGCCATGTGATTTTATTTTAACCATTTCTTTGCTGACAATACTTCAGGTCAGTAGATAAACTTGAGAGCAATGATTTCCAGTGTCACTGCTCACACAACCCTTTTTTGTGTTTTAAGTTTGTCCCTTCAGTGGAGTGTCAAACCGTTGGGGTTAGTAAGAACTGAAACAAAAAAGGTCAAAAGAAATGTCACTACAGTAACAACAAATACAGAAAGCTGAAATTAACCATACAGGGAAAAGGTGCAGACTAATACCTGTTGCTCTAATGTTGGCTGAACAAACCCTCAGTTATGTTTTTTTTTTACACTTTTAAGTCAAAAAGTCTTAATAAATAAAACCTTGCTCAGATGTTCACTTTCTAGATAATATAATCTTTAAAATGAAACCTTAGAAAATAGTTGATTTCACACTTTTTTCTTCCCCTTTCATCACATCTCTCCTAAATGTCTACCTGTCTCGTCTTAATTAGCAATATCTAATGGTGTGAAGTAGTGATGAAGAAGTAAGCAGACTGCTCAGTTTCACATTTGCTGTTGTAGTTTATTTACAAATATTAAAAACTACAAACTGTTAATCGTCTTCAGCCTAACGCAAAACAAAACAACTTCACCTTCACGTCGCTTTGCTAACTCATGCTCAAGTCCAAAAGGTTTATTTTACATATTTAAAATACATTTAAAATCATTATTAATAGGCTACCAACAGTACAATGCTGAAAGTTGCCATTAAACGCAACATATTGCACAGCCTGACTTCATTCATATTTTTTCTTATCTTAAATAGTGCAAAAGGGATCTTTTTTTGTTTTTTTAAACAGGAATGTTCTAGAGCCTCAGTCGAAAAACCAAAATTGACTTTGTACAGTGAACTGCTGACATAATAAACAAAATCAACATGAAGGAGGAAAAAAATCCAACTTTGTCCGTAAAATAAAATAATAATTAACAAGGCAGAAAAACCAACAATGACAAGAGGAATGAACACAAAATTTCTGTATAGATTGCCACAGACAACAAAATAAATCTTCTCCACTGCGGAGAACAGGGCCGAGTCCACCTGAATGCCCCAGGTAAGTTTTTTTTTTTCTTTCCAGAAACAGTAAAAAGAAAAATAATATACAAAAAAACAGAAGAGAAAGCAGGGTGTTAGGAACTGAAATAAGAGTCCGGTTTTAGCTCCACATGAGTGTTTTTCTTGCTCTGGTTTCCAGAGTCAGCTACAAGTTACAAGATTTTCTATCCAGTCTATTTCTGCAGGATAAATCCTCAGTACTCGTTTACATGGAATTACCATCAGTGTGTTTGTGTGTGTGTGTGTGTGTGTGTGTTTGTGTGTGGTCGGTTTCAAGCCTGAAATCCATTTTCATGTAGTTGCCACAGAGCCGTCAAGTGACAATGGCTCAGAAATAAAACTGTCACTGCAGCAGATTGACGGACAGTAAGTGAGCAGTTCTGTACCTTTTTACCTCCAAGGAGCAACACAAGAAAGTCAGGAGTTAAAATACCAAAAAAAAGTCTCCTATGAGGTCCAAGAGTTCGTTCTTACCGGGAGGGAGGAGGAGGAGGAGGAGGAGGAGGAGGAGGAGGAGGAGGGGGAGGGGGGAGTTAGGAGGTAAGGGCAGTGAGGGAGCTGGGGATGGGATTCAAAAAACAAACAAAAATGAAAAAAAATCGACAGGGTTTTGTCACCACAATTCTCTCATCCCGTCCAAGTGCTTGGTTTCGAGCCCAACCAGAAGTGCGTCTGTCTGCAGGTAAAGAAGTGCTGGGTGGGTGGGTGGGGGACTTACTTGATGTTGTTGGCATCGGCCACCGCCGTGGGGAAGGAGGAAGTAGAAGAAGAGTCTTTTATGGACTTTGTGAGTGGGCCTAAGACGTGTCCCGGCACCCAGCCCTCTGCGGCCGGTGACTGGATGTTGGCTGGCCGGTAAACGAGGTACATGTTCTGCTGATTGGTGGCCAGGATTTGGACGGTCTCTCCCTGACTGACGCAGATCTCGTTCTCTTTGAGCGCCGAGTAGTCCTGAGTGACCGACATGGTGGACGAGACGCCATTGCAGCCGCCTTCGCTGTCCTGAGGGGGAGGGGAGAGGATGGGCGAAAAGGGGAGAAAACAGAGAGGAGGAGAGCAGGAGGAAAAGGTGGAAATGACAGAGGAGGAGAGGATGAGGACAATTGAGGACAAGGTTACGGTGTGTCTATGTGGGCTGGATAACAGTCCTGCTGGCTGTGATGCCATTACAGCTGACCCAGACCTGAAGAGGAGCAGAGGGAGGTCAGGGCCGAGGAGGAGGAGGAAAAACAATGACAGTGTCAGTGTTTCTTTCATAAAGTAGTCCACCTGTGAGTCACGCTCCAGTTTGCAGCAAAGGGTTTGATATATGCTGATGAAATATTTCTGCCTCCACCACAGTACGACGGAGGTGAATCACACATTTATAAAACTCATTTAGCAACTTCTCTGCAGAAACGGTGTCCTGGTTGTTCTGTTTATGCACATAACCTGGTTTTATTGGAAACCATTTTCTACCAAATATCAGGATGTTTCCATTGTATCAGGGAAAGTACAGGTCTCAGCAGACCATATCTATATCTATATATATAAAACTTCAGCAAATAAGAACAAACTATCTGCAGGGTTAGAAACACAAGGGATGCATTTTTAAATCAGTCAGTTCAGGCCTCTCTAAAAATGTAGCGACCAGGTCACATTGCTGTTTCAGTCTACCTCTCTCCCCTGCTCCATGTCTGTGTCATGGATGCATAACAAGCTGCAGGTCTGTGTGTCAGTGTGTGTCTGCATTCACACAAAATCCAGCAATATGGCACCCTCCTGCAGGGTTGTGTGGAGGTGCCTTTAGAATGAAAGAATTTTGAATGAGTGAACCATTCGTGCTCTATGTAGCTCGCCCAAAGCTGGGGAGGAGGGGCCAACTTTGAATGGTGTGTTTACAAACAGCAAAAGGACAGATACTTCATAGTAAATAAATAAATAAAATAGTCTTTTGTTCTTTTTTAGAGAGTGTCATTATAATTTCCTTCTTGTTCTTAGGAACATTTCTCCCTTGACAAGGGTGGAGGTGCTTCGATTTAGAGCTTTGCAGGCCGTAAATTACAGAGCGAGCAGAGCTGTCCGGTGCCCTGCAGACAGCAACAGGTTTTCAGTCAAAGTAGGCCAGAAAGAGAACAGCTTGTGTATGTTTATATATAAACCCACACAGTATGCTGCTACACCTGCAGTAGCCCAGATTTTAACCTTGGCTTTTAGGGACAGGTAACAGACTCACAGACAGCATGAAAGTGTACTTCATGCCCCAGTTCACCAGCTGTCGGCTGCAGTCTACAGTAAAGACGATGCTAGTGCAAAATGTAGAGGCGGCACTTTTCAAAACAAAACCCTGAAAAACTCAAAACCGAAAAACGAAAATTTCCTCCAGTAAAATCACACAGGCCGCAGGAACTCACCCTCGAGTCGAAGCATGATGAACCGCCATTGGAGGTAGACACTTTCATCTGGCTCCGCCCCCTCTCTGTCTCCTTGTCGCCGAGGCCGACCACTGAGGATGGGCGGCTGTGCGAGGACGAGGCGGGCCTGTTCCCCGAGGACGAGAGGTTTCTGGTCAGCGAGGAGCTGCTGCCTGCTCCGCCTTTCTCCTTCTGGTACTCAATGGGAGACTGCAGAGCTACAATCACACACAGAAGGAACATTTATATTCTTCTTTAGTAACATTATTTCAGGTTAGTGTGGACCTGTTCGTGAGGACTGCAGTGCTGTTGCTGATTTAAATATGGCAGCCATTGTGTCATTCTTTTACAGCACGCTATGAAAATGACTTGCTAAAAATAGGAAACAGGATTTTACACTGCAGTCTGACCTGGGGTGTGTCCGTTACATCAGGCTTAAGAGGAAAATACTGTAGTTGTGTGTGTTTTCTCACCAGACAGGAAGTTGCTCTGAGCATCCAAGACCTCCTGGATGTGTCGGACCCAGACCTGCTTGATGTCCACGTTGGCAGCCTGCAGGGTAAAACGTTCCGACGAGCCGCGACACGACAGGACGAACTTACAGGGATCGTTGTCCACACTGTCCTCCAGACCAAGGTAGGACACCTGTGGGGAAGGGTGAAGGAGGCATAGCCATTACGGTGTGATTTTAATATATAGATTTCTTTCTTTTATGCAGTGCATAAATGTACAACACTACAAGCTCCATAAGCTCACATTTCTATTTGACATATATGGCGCATGGAAGGAAATGAGGTCAAAAAAGTGGATTTGGTGTGCCTAATGTAACCCCCCATCCTAAAGCCCATCCTCTGCGTACCTTGATACTCTTTTTGAACTGGTACCCAGGCGTGGACGATCCTTTCCTGAGCAGCTCGCTGAAGATGACGATCTGCTCAAAGAGGAAAACTCGCCGTTCTTTGGAGCGCGAGAGGACGCCGGCGTCCTGCTCTGTTACAAAGAAGGTTTCCTGCTGCAGCAGTTTGCCCTGAGAGGTCAGTTTACCCTGCAGAGCGATTGGATTGGTCAACAGAAGTGAGTAATAAAACAGGTGGAGGGCGTACAGGAATCTATAGGAAGTTGACGTACCTCGTATCCCTGCAGCCGACCCAAATTCATCATGTCGTTACACAGTTTAGGGACCTGAGACATCAAATCTACTGCTTTCTGTAAAAGCCAGAGAGAGGGGTTTAAGTTCATTTGTTGTGTGTGTGCCCCTCTCTTAGGCTGCACAATTAATGGAAGCATCAACAGATATCCACCTTTATTTAAACAGAATGGTTTCAAGACCGAAAACTAAAGTCCTGGATTCAGGCAGGGCTGAGTATACAAACACTGTATGTATCATGTAAATTGTGATTTCAGCACTGTACGTTGTGTTTTTACCTCTATTTGTTCGCAGTCAATGCCTGCCTTTGTGCTGAACTTCAGGAAGTCCTGAGGAGAACCATGACCACAACATTAACACTCAAGAGACAGTAAATACAGTTCACTGCAGTTTCAATACATCACGTTACCCTGAATGTCCCACAGACAGCTGTGTGGGATTAATAAAGACGCACACTGTCCTCTTGCAATTAAAACAGGTTCTATGGGAGATGACAACATTTCAGTTCCATAGAATTACAGCATAGTTATTTGTGGAGCCTAAAAAATAACACAGATCTCAGTTTGATATCCCTTTAATTATTTCCCTCATATCAGCTATCAGTATTATTTTTATAACATAAGTGTCCCTTTCCAAGGCCAGTTTTTTAATTTTGGGTTCACAAGACTCGTACTATTATAGCAACTTCTATCACAAAGGGCACAGGCAAACTAAACACACAAACAGTCATATCATTTACCGGTAGGTCTACTATTGACACATTTAACTGCAGTTTGATTACTCCTTGTTTAATGATGTAGAGATAATTAATAATGATGATAGACAGGTTATTTCCAGGATATTTTGCCATTCTAATCAATTTCCAGGTGTTTCAATGTCTGAAAAGCTACTCTCTATATTTCCAGGTTTTCCAGGACACATAGGAACACTGAAGCGTAGGAACAGTGATCATTTTTTCCTCTAATTAATCAGATTAAAAATAAAAGAAACGTACCGACATTTCCTTTTGTAACTTAATAGAAAAATGTGTGCGTGTTACCTTCAGTAACAGCTGGTATTTAGTGATTCTCTGGATTGGTTTGATGAGGAAGTCACTGATGCTCAACCTAGACTGGATGTCCTGCTGGATTCCCTGGAAGACAAACATCAATAGCATTAGAAAGCTTCTTTTTCAGCCATTTCTCTGATTTATGCTTCTCTTATATATGCGGCCAGTTTAGTATCAAATACAGCAGATAATATAAGACTCTAAAATCTTCCATTAATGTAATCATACAGCTACAGTAAGGATAAAAATGATATAGAGAGCCACAGAGAGAGGAGACATCATTACAATTTTAAGTTTTTTTTGGTGCAAAGTTTAAAGAAAACAACACAACTACTAACAGTAACAGGAAAAGTCAAAACATCACTTACATCAAAATATGTGTCATATTCTGCTACGATGAACTCCGACTTAGGCTTGTTCTGACAATAAACCACATACATGTGGAGTCTTCTCTCCTGTAACACACAAGGAGAGTAGGGATTTTAACAGGTCAAATGCACTTAAAGTCATCAACATCATCATCACACAGTGTTCCACTCACATGTTTGATGAAGAGCTCGGGAAGGTGTTCATGGTCTTCGAGACATTTCTCCAGCTCTCCTACGAAGAATCTGACAGATACGGGAGAGGGATGTTATTAGTTAGCACGTACAGACTCCTGTCAGTCTCCACCTGACCCTCCTCCCCCCAATCGCTGAACGTACTCTCTGTGCCAGTCGTAGATCTGGTGGATGTTCCCGAAGACGATTTTGTCTTTTCCTTTCATGTCATCGGGGACGCCCTTTTCCTCGATCCTCTTCATGAAACCCTGAGGGGTCACAAAAGGTCAGCAGCTGCTCTGCTCACATCTCCTCAGTCAGTGATGACTAATTAACATGAAAACCACCCAGGAATAAATTACATCTGTCTACAACAGAGTGTTAGTGCACTACAATAAGCAGTGTGTTTGTCTGCTTTCTTCCTTACTATAGTCACAGATTCTGTGCTCGTCATAAATGTACCATGTGCATTAAAAGACGCTGAGCTAAAAAGAACCATAAAGAAAGTAAATTATGGGATCAAATGGCCCGCACATAATGGATACTGCTTGCTAATGAATGATTGTGGGGTGCAGGATAATCAGGCACGGATGAGAACAGACTGTGTGTTCCCTCAGCAGTGGGTGTCTCACCTCCACCACGATGCCCAGGTCTTTGACGTAGTCCTTCTCTGTCTGAATCAGCTCGTTCAGAACAAACCTGAGTAGAATAACAGTAACAGCTGCTGAGGACATGTTATCATGCTATCATGTGATTAGTCACAATGTAACCTGATGGCTGTAGTGGTAGAAGCAGCAGCACAAGCAGTAATGATGTACTCACATTCGTCCTCTCATAGCTTTGGCTCTCTGCTCCAGTTCAGGGTTTCGTGGCTGGACCGGAGTGGTCTGCTCCGGTGGAGAGAGAGAGGAGAAGCCTGGGTACGCTCCTGGCTCCAGAGTCTGAACAGAGAAGAGAAGGTTGGTGTTATTATTTGTCACAGATTGAGAAAAGAAGCTACTTGAGTGAAATTCTCTTTTCATCAAGGCTGTTTCATTCAGCAGAATCATAGATTTGTCTCAGAGGGCTGTACAACATGAACAGCACTCTACACCCTCTATCCTTAGACCAACATCAGAATAATGAGAGGATTTCAGGACAGCAGAGGGCAGCAGGAGCTTGGTCTTCTACAGCAGGGACAACAAGCATACACAAAGGTTAGACTCGTATATAATTATTATAAATAATGTTCATTACAATTTGTGGATTTTAATTCCATCCAGAATGCACATGGGGGTTATTTTTACAGTAATGATTACAGCCCCCTACTCATTACAGACCGTTTTTTGGTGAAGTCACTGCCAGAGCGATGTATTTGTATTCTGAAGAGGATCTCTGACCAGCAGGGTGAGCTTTTTTTTAATTAGCACTGACTATTGTGTGAAATGGAGTAATCTACCATGCTAACACAAGAATATAGGTCTATTTGGGATTCAATACAATGAAAGAATCAATTAAAGCCATCAGGAGAGCAAGATCCTGTAAAAGTTAATCAGTCTTCTGCTAGTCTGATTTTAGCCTACATTTGTTTCTGCCTATATTTTTGCAAATTGGCACAAATTAAATTAGCTTTTAGCATTTCCTGATGGCAATGTGCCCATGGATGTACAGATAACCGTCATTGGATTACTTTGATACTTCTATTCTTCTATTTCTTTATGGACATTTATTCATGAGATAATGGTATTCTTGGGAAGTGTCGGTCACACTGAATGATGTCAATGTGTGTTTGATGTCTATGTGTGTTTGATGTCTATGTATTCAGATTTCACTGAGTTATGACTCAGAGAAGGAGCAACTTTGCAGCAACTTTGCCTCACCTTCAGTTCCCCTGTGTGCATTACAGACCATATCCTGTAATTTCACAGTGGTTCATTGTTTGGGATGGACTTTCTCTTAAATGACAGACTAGCACAGTGCAAATGTAATTCACCACTTTTTCCTGTAATGTTAATCTTGTCTGAATGGGGCTTTACATTGCTATTGTATGCATAAATATGCATATAAATAACACAAGACACGATGAGGCTAACCAAAAACTACTGGAAATATGAACATTAAGTGTATTACACAAACATGGAACAACACACAAGTACAACATACTGTGCATGCACTACTGTTGACACTACACATATTCCATATTGTTTTAATTTGGTGAAATGAGCACAAAACGATCCACACATGGAGACAGCAGGTAAACAGGGTGTGTTCACTTCAGCCTGGTTCTGAAGAAGACTGCTCTGCACGTCATTTGTTTTTTAGTTTGTGGCCAAGAAAATATAACACTGTTACACTGCATGTGCGCACGTCCCATACATGCACACAATCATATGCACTCACCATCTTTGTTTTAACCAGTTTTTCTATGGCGCTAACCAGCTCTGCAGCGCTGGGCACCTCAGAGGACGACTGCAGAGACGTTAGCAAGGACGAAGACTGAGTGAGGAAGAGGAGAGGGGGATCAAAAGCGACAGCATGTTAGAAAGATTGGAAGTGAAGGTGATAAGGCAGTTGGTGGGGGAAGAAAGAAGAGTTAAAGGTAAGAAAATAAAAGGAATAAAAACAGCACTGAAAGAGAGAAAAGCTGTTAGCTAGCAGAGGACAACAGAGCTGATGTATAGGATTTATACCAACTACAGCTAATATAAACCTAAATCCAATTAAATAATCATTATTTAAAAGAAAAAAACTAAATTAAATAAATCAAAATAAAAGTGAAATGCACAAAAAAACCCACAAAATTAAAATAGAAAATAGGAAATGGAGAATATTATTAAAGAAACATATTAATGAAAAATGTATATCAAATAACACAGATAGAATAGAATGAATATAACAACAAGGTCAAATTGAAGTTTATCAGTACGAAGCATATTAATGCAAAAGCTGCTTGGGGTTAGTGGACTCAGACATGGTTTTAGAGAAACAGATTAACTGGTCAGATAAAATCTAAATAAAATATATCTAAAGCAGACTTCATCAGGAGAAACCTGTGCAGTGAAACCTCCCTCCCTCCCTCCTTTCCTCTCTCTCACCTTATCGTCCTGAGCTGAGGGGTCCTTGATGATCTCCATGGGGGGAGGCAGAGGGGTGTGAGCCTCCTCGTCCTGCTCCTCTTCCCCGCCGCTCTGCATCCCAGAGGACGTCTTAGAGAGGAGGTTACCGTCCTTACTGAGGACTCTCTGAAAGAGACACAATACAGACTCAGTTAGAAATGAACAATGATCAACTTACCACCTTATAGCTTAACTGATCACACTGATTGACCATTAACTATTAGACTAATCAAACAAAAAACATTGCAGCTGTTCTTCCCAGAATAAGTTGATTTAAAATGAGTAATAGAGCATGAAGCTGCTGAGTCAAGCGTCATTGTATGTAGTTTGAGGAAGAATCACTGATAAATAACTTGTCATGTTCTGGTCAGACTTGATTGCTTCTTTTTTTTTTCATTGCCTTTAGTTGATAGGAACAGCTGTAGAGTGACAGGAAACGGGGGGGAGAGAGAGGGAATGACTCGCAGCAAAGGGTCACAGGTTGGACTCGAACCCGTGGACGCTACAGAAAGGACTCGACCTTGGTACAGGGCGCACCAGCTCTACCAGGTGAGATACCAGGGGGCCTCATGTTGATTGTTTCTAGAATAAAAGTGTCTGAGCTTGTGAGCCAGTTTTGGCAGGCTTTTCATTCAAATGCAAAAGCTGTGTGTCACTGAGTTTGTTCAGTGAATGCAGCTTTAATTAGTCTTACACTTTCTAAATGCAAAGTAGTTTGAGCTTGAACGGCCGCTAACACACGTACTGAGCAATGCTATATAGTACGACAGTGTTTAAAGCACATGTCACCGCTATGAAGACTTTGGATAGGTTCTATTATGCATATTGCTCCCACCCAGTTTTAGGAACAAAAGTTGTCTGAAGTTGAAACTCCTCAGTCTCTATTGAGTGAAGTGTTTAGAGACTGGCTTGTGGGTCTAAGGTTTAAGTGGCAAAACATTTACTAATGGAATGGACTGCACTTATACAGCGCCTTTTCTAGTCTTGCAACCACTTAAAGCACTTTGCTTTTACATTCACACACAATAATATTAACATTGACAACATGAAACTAATAATGTAACTTACACAACTAAATCCTTTTTTTTATCATTGACTTTAGGGACAAATTATATGGATATTTCATATTATATTCAATGCAGATTATTTCCTGTAAATATTGTTACAAATATATACATATTTCATAGGCTTCTTTTTTTGACAAATTCTGTGTTTTCTTGATGCTTGACCATTGTTCTATTAGCTCTTCAGTTGTTGCAGGACAAGGCTGTTTATCAGAGAGTGAAGGCTCTGAATACAGCTTGTGTTCATGTCTTTATTCCTTAAAATCAAGATGAACCCTGTGAACCTTCGACAACCCCTAGTTGGGATCCCAACCTTTTAGGCTGGGAACCACTGCCCTACAGCATAAACAAAACCTAGCTTTGAGTTTGAATTTATCTGTTGAATACATCAATCAAATCATTTATTCCCCCGATCTTAATTTGTGTCAAACTTCTGTACCTGATCCTTCTCAGATACTACATCTCTTTAATAGTCATGAAACTAAAGTAGCAAAGAAAAACAGCATTATTTTCATTGGACTGACATGTTATCTAGTTTTTTATGGTTGGTTATGGTTGGTTTATTTTCAGGCTTTCAGATGCCAAAAAAGTTGCCAAGAAATGAGGACATGGACATACATTTATGTCAGCAAGAAACTGATGTGACAGTATCGTAAATTTTAAATAAAAAATGCTCAAAGAAGTCCCGAGGTACTGTCAGTAATCAGTGAGTAATGCAGGAGTTTGATCACAAGTTTGTGTGTGTGGGTGTATTTGTGTGCCAGAGAGAAAGAAAGCCCTTACACACAGAAAGAGGAACTTAAGCTGTGTACTGCCTATTACGTAACTGTAGATGGTATTAATAAATCTCTTTATAACTCCATGACATGTGTAGACAGGCACAGATAAAACAGAGTTTAGTAAAACAGAGTTTAGTAAAACAGAGTTTAGTGACACATATCTTGTAGCACTTTACAGACCCAATTAATGCTGCTTTGACAATATACATTATGCATGCTAGGTGTAGGCCAAACACTAGTGATACAAACACACCTTTAACAGCATCAGAAATGCAATGACAGATTTAGTGGTGGTCGGGTGTTAAAGACCTCGGAGAGTTATAGCAGTTCATTTTTACATTGAGTGGTTTACCACTCAGCTATAAAACATTTCCAGAAGGCCACAATTTCATCTGTAAGAGAAAACTAGACACCTTCAGAGCTGTTGTATATTGTATATCTATGTATATTTTTACGTTTGATGGATCTACTTTAGCAGTTGTTTTTTGCCAACTTGCTCTGAGAAAGACGGCTAAGTGTATTGCCAGAAATATTTTCCTGCAAGAAATGTTCAGAGCTAAGAATAGCTTCGACTCAGCTCAGCGAAAAACACTGAAATAGTCTCTTGAAAGGCGGAATGACCTTAAGCTATGAAATGTCAACAGTTTTGTGAAATACCATTTATCGAAAACCAAACCACAGCGGTAAAAAGCTCACTGCTTACCTCATCGATGATGTCATCATGCAGGGCAAGGTCAGTGTGTCCCAGGTCAATACTCTTCCTGCTTTCCTCTCTTCCTGTTCCCGGTCCTGTCAATCAATCAGTCGAGCAGTCAGTCAGTTCAATGCTGACAGATGTTAAAACATTTTAACAAGGTTCATTTCTGTACATATACATATAGCTTTTCTCATCTTGATAGAACGACATTGGCATTAGAAGAATTGTATTGGTAGTTTTTCACATAATAGCTCATTAAAAAGAAATGACCTCAACTTTGCGTCTCTGCCAGACTTGAAAGAAGTAATCTATAATAGTAATTTACAGTGGACATTTCGTCACAATCATTATGTCAAAGTCGTGTTATAGTGCAGTTGCAAGCAGGAACTTGCATATGAAAACTTTCCCTGTTGGTGCGTTCAAGAACACTGACATTTGAAATTTCATAGTCAGCCACGTTTTTTTAACACAAGACAAAAGAATTTGTACTACATACTGCTGTTAGGGCTCAGTCAAATTCTTTTTAAACTTTCATTGTGTGTTTTTTTTTTCTTCTTCTTTGCTAAAGGAATTACCGCGACGTACTGTGTTGGAGTGTGAACCACCAAGCGAAAATGCAAAGAAACAGAAATTATTTAAGAGGTGCATGATTATTTACACGATATTGTCATATGTGTATTATTAACACAATATCAATATTGCAACCCTTGCAACAGTATAACCAGACAGATTTTCACAACACACTAAAACAAACTGAAACCAAAGGCTACATAAAAGGTAAATCTCTCTTTAGAATTCAGGGTATGCTTTGAAATGTGGCAGAATGCAATCAGAGTGGCCTCTTAGCTCAGTAAAGTCTCCTTACAGTGCTGCTGCTCAGTTTTCTACAGAGTTATGTAGACAGAGCTGAACATGTGGTCCAAGTACGACTGGAACTTGTCAGTAATGTGTTATTTTGTGCTGTGCTTTTGTTTGTTGTTGAACTGTTTATTTCTGCTCGTCTTACCTGTCTTCTTCTGTTTGTTATTGGGGAGCTTCTTGACCGAGCTGCCATGGCTGAGACGGCGGACTGGACTGGTCAGCCATTTTCTCAGAGTGTTTCCGGAGCGTTTGGGACCAGGAGAGCTGGACTGCAGCGAGCTGAGGGACGGCTGCGGCTGGAGGTTCGCTACTGACTCCGTCTTTCCATCAGAACTGCTGACGGGATAGTTTTCTGAAAGAAATTAGATAGAAATCACATTTTAGTAAGATATATCATCAATTCAAAATACATCAGACAGCCCTGTTTCTCTTCCCTTGTTCTGGTACAGGGTTTTAATCTTTCCTGGCTCAGGGTTAAAGTACAAGACATGAAGTTCTTCATGGTGTTCTACAGGTAAATAGAGGAACTTGAGCACTTTTCTAGTCTGGCGCCTTTACACTTCATGACGTCCTGCTCCACTTGCTTTGTTGAGACTCAAACAGAGGTCGGTCTCTGTGTTTGACGTTTACAGTCACGTTAAATCAGCTGACAAGAACATTAAAGTTCACACGCTCCAACATCATCGACCGTTAATCACATTACTGAGGTTTTCACCCTGTCAGTTACTTTAATAAATCAGACAGCAGTTCTCTTTGTTTGTGTGTGGTAATAATTGACAGTCTTTTCATCAGCTCCAGCCACATGCATGTAAGCTTTCATTTTCATGAGTCATATCTTTATTTCAAATATTAAAAAATTCAAAAGACCTTAAGCTCTTTAACTTTTAATTAAACTACAGTCAGAACTACATAAAATATATTTTTATTAAATCTTTATTTGAGGTTCCATACAACTTAATGGGAATTTGTAATATTGTTTAAACTAGCCTAAATGTAAGTGGAGATTTAAACCATGTTTCGACTAGTCTTAAATGATCTGCAGATATCCGTTTTCCTCCGCATACATACACATGTGCTTTTGTTAAATATGTTCAGAAACGACAGCATTGTGTTTTGGTTCTTGGTAAGAGAGATCCAGATGATTGTCCCTATTGAAGAAAAACAAAGTCTGTTTAGCAGCTGCTCTCATGTCACACTTGCCTCATCTGATAGAACTGCCACTTGTACCCATGTTGAACATAAATTCCTTCCTTCCTTGCTTTAATATTATATTTGACAGCAGTTCTGTAAAGACATGCACAACTGAATAACAAACTGATTTTTAATTCAACTGAGGCAAAAGGAGAAATATCTGATTGCATTTAAAGTATACCAGGAAGCAGGAAATGTTATCAAACAGACGTTATATGTTGACTGTTACACTAAAATGACTGATATCAGTGCACAGTTGAAACCATTTGATCCGGATCCGGGTGTGAGCCTGTGTGTCTGAGAAAGAAGCGGTAGTCATGTGTCAGGAGTGTGGTAGATCAGCTGCACTCACACAGCTGGGAGCTATGGGCTGTGGCTGCTGTGTGGTTGAATCTATGTGTGCGTTTCAGACAGGAAATGAAAAGTTAAGGGTCAACAGTATCTCCTGAGGTGTTCTGCTGCTTTTTTTTTGGTCACCTTCTTTTCTCTCCCTATTCATGCCCTCCCTCCGTTCCTTTGAATGTCTCTGACTTGTACTCAAATGTCTGTTGCCGAGCTGCAGGCAAAAAGCAAAAAACATGTGATGTTCTGTTATTTCTGTGACGATCAACAATAAAATCACTTTCACTTCCTACATCAGCACCAACAATGTGCAGAAAGAGCGGACTGTGTTTGTGTTAGTTAACATTAGTTGAGCAGTGTGGGTTAATGAGCCAGTATTAGTGGAGTTGTTATCTGACTGTGTCAGCAGTGTGGCACAGATACAACCTTGTGTTCAAAACAGTAGCCAAGGTCACCCAGTGCTACTAAGGTGCCAACTTCTTGAGATAGAGATAAACACATGGCAGAACAAGAATCTGACACTGCAGAGAGGTGGAGGGGGCACTGCTGAATAGGCCTGTCATAACTGCTTGTGTTGGACGATGGAATATTGTTGAGGTATTATAAACGATATGTCACTTTAAGACCATTTTATGCCACTGGTATAATGATAAGCATAATAATACAAGTACACCCTTTAAAATTCACTTTTAATTCAAACGGATTTTCAGACAGTGGAATTGGAATGTGAAAAAAAAAAAAATCAAAACAAAACATAAATAAAACCACACAACCAACACAACCCTCTCTAACCACCACTGCCCATGTTAACAAAAACAAACACTTACCTGCCAGTGTGGAGAAAAGAATTCTCAGATGTACTCTACCCTAATTTGGTGCTTGGTGGGTGTTGTTGGCTAAATTGTTGGTGACATTCTTAAAGGACATTCTTAAAGGACATGCTGATATATATATATATATATATATATATATATATATATATATATATATAGATATATATATATATATATATATATATATATATATATATATATATAAATAATACAATAAATTAATAAATAAGGTAATTATTGTGACGGGTCTGCTACTAAATATATCTACAAAACTTGACCCCAACTGGTGCTTGACAGTTCAGACCATCCATTTACCACTGGTGGAGGCCTGCTGGGGAAACCTGTACAGACTCGGAAGGCATTTATATAAAAAGGTGTTTACATTTTTATTTAATTTACTATAAATACATAAATAAATAAATAAATATATATATATATATATATACACACACACACACACACACACACACACACACACACACACACACACACACACACACACACACACACACACACACACACACACACACACACACCTTTGTTGCCTTTTCCTTTGTAACTGACTGCAATTCCTTTGTGCTTGTAAGATTACATTACTATGGCCTGAGAGTTCAACAATGCAGACAGGCCAACCTGCCCAAAGGGCAAATCAGGGAAATATCTACAGGGCTGGCCAAAAGCTAAAGCACAAACAACTAAACATCACCCAGTATCTGACACCTCTCCAAAGCAACAATTCAACATATTTTAGTTTCAGAAAACCTTATCTTGGGAATGTTCTCTAAAGTCCAACTGTCTGTAACCTTAAGACAGTCTTGATTAACAGATACTGCTATTAGAAACATGAGTAGTCTCTCAGTCACATGGTTTCCACAACCTTGCTTATCTCTGTACATTTTCAAGAATGCCTGTAATGCCTGATACAGTGTGAAAGAAAAAAACTGCCAGCGAGCAATAAGATGAAAGTTAGAGAAAGCCCTTTATTTGAGCGTGATATAGCATTTTGGCAAGATTGTTTCTTATTGTTATCAAATCATTTGCACGTAGACTGCCAGAACATATCCTCCATTTATCTCCAACAGTGTGTGGAATACTACCCAACATGACCAGGACTTGGTTTGGATTTAATCAGAGTGTGTTTGTACGCACTCCACCAGCTCTGTTAGCTGGTCCACAGCAGAGTTAACTGACAGTAATCGGCCCAATGACTGTACCGAACCTCCCCCTATCTCTGTGTCGTCAACGTTTTGGTGGTTACGTCCTGGAGTGCCACTGAGCAAATCCAGTCATGTGTTCTTAAGAGAGGGAACATGTCATAGGTCACCTGTGTGTGCGCTTTCAACAGAACCACTGTTAGTCACTGAGTGGCCTTGACAGCTGGCTGACCACAGAAACTCATCAAGGACTCCAGTACACACACACACACACACACACACACACACACACACACACACACACACACGCACGCGCACGCACGCACGCACGCTCTGAGCGCTGAGCTAAAAAAGTCTTTTCGAAACCAAACCATTTCCATGCCAGAGAGGTAGACCCACGTCTCGGCACTAAATCATCTGAAGTACCGGTAGCTTCAGGGACTGGAGGTGTTTGCATTTTCTCTCTACCATCACAATGCGCTGCTAAACTGTTGCAAGGAGGATGCTAGCGAGAGGTCATGTGATCATAAGTAATTTAAATACTCGATAATGGAAAAAACATTGTCAAAACAACAATGACGATATTATCGCAAACGATATATATCGCCCACCTCTATCTGGGAAGTCCTTGTTGGAAACTGTTGGAAAAGGGCAGGCACTTTAAAAAATACTGGGCAGGGGATTGGATGACCCATCAGTCTATTACCGTCTATCAAGAGCGAACTTCAACCAGTCAGATCAATGAACCATATAACGTGGTCAAACTTGTACTGAAGCCAGTAGAGAAGAGTGAAAACATCTTTTCCATCAAGAAAAGCCTTCAGCGTCGTTCTTTGCTCTTCTGTCAATGAAGGAATACTCTACGCTAACGTCTTTAGCAGCCGCCATTATTGTTTGAGCAAACAGTCACTGCTCACACACACCTGACTTTAAACCACGCCGGTGGCTGCAAGTAGCGTTAATTGGTGTCTTGAAGCCTGGCCACTGTTATCTCATGAATCCAGCTGCCATGCAAGGTTAAAAAACAGCAGCATGACCAAAAAAAAAAAATACTATGAACACAATGTTCACTTATTTGGCGTTTCCAAAGCTTTCACACACAGCTCGTAGCCTTCCTCAGCAGATGGAGTGGCTCAGGTGTGATGGTTCAGTTGTTGAAACCTAATTGGTATGCTGTTGTAAAGTATTTGTGATTTGTACTAAATGGCTGACAATACAAATTCCACCATGTTTTGTCATCCAGCAAACAAGATGATCCGGTCATGATACATCTTCATGTCTGGGAAACAATTCCACAGTTACACCTCTGGCCTCAGATAAGGAGGAGGAACTAACATTTCACTGGAACACAAATGACAAAAATTAACTAACCCTGATGCAACATGGGTTGTCCTTGACAATGTCGCTTTATATGTGATAAAAATGCCAGACTATAATAGTTGTTCCAGACATCCAGGTTTGTATATCATCCTCTACTGTATCTGTTCCTGGAAGCAGCACGCTCACAGCAAAACAACAACTTTCTGACATAGCGCTACAGCTGGGAATCCCTCTTACACCTTACAAGCTACACACACTTCCTACTGCATGCTACTTGACAGATAAGGTTGTTTTAGAATGGAATAAGTGTCTTTTTAGAAATCGGTGGTCATCATTAACTGAGGTCCATGTTCATTTAAGAAGAGATATTGAGAGAGGGAGTAATGCAGATATAGTACTCGGGGTAACACTGAATAGTGTGTGTACTGCAGAGTACAGCAGTGTCACACTGACGGCCAAAGTCAGGTGAGACCAAACAAGGAAGCTTTTGTTCTGCAGCCGACAGAAAGACAGACTGTCTACTGTTAAAATCCCCATCACTCACTATCTTTAATCACAAGCGCGCACACAAACACACACACACACACATCTGATGTCCAGTCGGTAGATACTAAACCACGGTCTGAATGCAACAGAACAGGGTTTTTGTCTCCCTTTCGCTCGCTCTCACACACTCGGTTTCACTCTTTAATCACTCACATCACTCCTCAACACTCACACACTCACACACTCACACACTCACTCACTCACTCACTCACACACTCACTCACTCACTCACACACACACACACACACACACACACACACACACACACACACACACACACACTTTGTCTATGAATGGCTGTATTGACACACACACACAGTATCACACACACACACTCCACACACACACACACACACACACACACACACACACTTTGTCTATGAATGGCTGTATTGACAAGAGAGTATTACAACTCAAGCTCCACACACACACACACACACACACACAAACACTCTCTCCTCCTCTTTGAATACCTGACTTTGTGTTTTGTCTTTGTCCGGAAGCTTTTTGATATAGCTGATGCGCATCTGCCTCAACCACTAACACAGGAAGGGAATCAAACCTAAAAAAAAGCTTCTTTTACTTATTGGTTTATTTGACCTTTTCCCTCTACTTTTTAAACTGATTGAGGTTACTCTGATATATTTCTCCACATACAGTATGTAACAGTTGTTGTGTTTCCTGCTGTGAGAGGACACTGTTCACCATTTACAGGAACCAAGGTCCTCTTTTAGCAAAGATAGCCAGTAATGGAAAATGAACAGGAGTACAGGGGAATTCAAATGGGCTGCTGATACCCTTCAAGTCCCTAAAACAATTAAAGAAAAAATGAAATAAAAGGTACACTATACACAACAAAAGCAACACAAATATTAGACTATAAATCCCTGGTCTTGGGAATACATTTATATAGCGCTTTTATCCATCATTCTCACACACACACACACACACACACACACACACACACACACACACACACACACACACACACACACACACACACACACACACACACACACACACACACACACGAGGACCTGCTCTACCTGCTGAAATGAAACAGGATTCCAGTTACCAAAATAGCACAGGAAAAATGCATGCAACATGAACCAAACGCATTACTAACATGAGGGTAGCAGAGAATAAAAGACACAGTATGGTATTTGTAAATGCAGTACGTGAAAATTACTACTGCTGTAGTTAGTCTTTCCCTCTGCCCGCCTGCCCCCATCATGCTTTTTTATCAATGACAGGAAAAGACAGTTATCTGGGATGATGACATTCCTCTCATACCTCTCTCTCTCTCTCTCACATATCTCTCTCTCTCTCTCCATATATGACAACACACACAGCCAGACTACCTACACCAACAAAAATACTGACAATTATTATGGTAGCACTCTGATGACACGTGTTTATCCACCGCAAACATATATGAGGCTTGAAAGCATATGTATCAGGAAAGTAATTAAAACTTCTGATGAGATTAAAATGGATATGTGTTTGTAGTGTGGATACGAACATCTGATTATGTGCAGAGAGGCACACACACAGAGTCCCTATGGTTCCTGATCAAAAGGAAGCTGTGCAGATAAAAGGATCTTTAATTTAGTCTTCAAAGCAGCAGCATCGTGAGTCTATACAGTAATACAAGAAGGTTACATAAGGGCCTGTTACATGGTAGCAAAATATACATATGTATTTTCAGTTTCAACTCTGACTTGAGAAGACTTCAGTATCTTTCTTGTCTACAATCTTTGTTTCACTTTAAATCGCTCTCTTCATTTCTTCCTCTCACACACTCTCCATCTGCACTCTGCTGTTTTACATTTGATTCGACCCTGAACTGAGTCACAACCCCTGAACTGCGGTCCTTGTAACAGCAGTAGAAGTAGAATAAGCAGTGGAGGTCCACTTTTCCTAAACCAAATCAAGAGGTTTTGGTGCCTAAACGTACAAACACTGTGGCCTAAGCAAGCTTTATTTTGAAAGCCTATTTAGATGTTGCATATTAATTATTGCTAACTTGACACTGCCACGCCTAGGCGAAGCAAAATGTGACACTGCCAAGGTGGACCAGCGTGTGTATTACATACAGGGTTTTTCTTTAAATGCAGAATATTTAGATAGATATTTAGAAGATAGTTTGATGAGCTTGTTACGCAGAGAATTCTCTCTATGTCAAACCACATGTTCACAGCTACTTCTTTTAACTAGAAAGCCAGCATCACAGCCATTACTGGACTTATTGTCTGTTCCTGCAGGCCACGGCTCCTCACCAAACATCCACACTGTCTCCAATTTTTACTTATAAAATGTTGGCTTGCTCTTTGAAAATTAGGTCCTCTTTGATTCAGACACCAACACAGACTGGTTCTCTTTCAACAAATTATTGACATACTGTAGTAACTAAGCTCATTCATGGAACATGTCAACCACAGCAGTAAAGTCAACCCCGTTCTTTCAATTAACTCCAGAGCTCTCTGGATTTCATAGTAAAAGCTACTCTCAGCTTGGTTAAGAAGACTGAAGAGAAAGCTCTCAGTGCTTTTGGGAGGAGCCCTTGTGGTAAGAAAAAAACACTTTGTGACAATAGGCTAGAAAACACTCTTCAGGGAACCTTGGAGACTTTACGGGAAATACTCTTGGAAACACTGATTAGCTAGAACTGAGAGACGCTACAGAATCCTATCTAGTGGCACAAATAAAAACATTTAACAAAACATGTAGAAATTAAAAGTGGAGGGGAAGTGGAAGTGAAAGTGGATAACTAAGAAAAGGCATCTCCTAACCTTACTCCTACCTGGACAATTATCCGCAGCGTGCTGGCTCACTGAGTCTACGGTAGAAATGAAATCCAGAATATGGCAGCTGGTTTTGTCCTGTTACTATTCAGAGTCATCGACGCCATCTGCACCTGTTTTATGTACACAGCCCTTATATTGAAGATTTTGATAAAAATAGGTACTTAAAGCTTTAATTAAATCTAGATACTTACTCCACTGTTGCTAATGCTGCCAACCCTTCAGAGTGACCACACATCTATCATTATATGTCTTTAAATGACAACTACTGTAGTTTTAGTTCCAATTTAAAACTGAACATACTGAATCCCAGTTGATGAAGCATTGTAGCGTGCTGTCTCTATCCATTATCTCTGCTGAGAGACTGGTGTGTGTGTGTGTGTGTGTGTGTGTGCGTTTGTTTCAGGGTCAGAGCAGTTTCCTGCCCATCTTCAGGTTTAATGGGTAATGGATGGGTTGTAAGATCACTTTACACCCCAGTTAATCGCTCAGCCACTGTGCGAGGAAGTGCTTCTGTGTGAGGAAGTGCTTCTGTGTGTGTGGAGAAAAACATGCAATATCAACAACAACAAATGACCCCCCCCCACATCAAAGAGACTGAATTCTGTTCATTTACATGCAGATGCACACTGTAATAGACAGATTATGGAAACCAGCCTTGCCACATAAGCTTCAATGCTAAAAACAACAATGTAACCTTTATAACTTTTGTCTCATAAATAAAAAAAAAGCCAGGTTATTTAGGGAGTGCTCTGATATTTTGGAATAGAGAACTGGAAGCAGATTCACGATTCCCCCTAACGCACACACAGATGGAGATGATCACTTTTGCAGTCTGAGAATATGAAAATATTGCCACTGTCCATCACATGTGCACAATGTCGAACATCATCATCAGCACAGTGGCTGTGGAGCCAAAGTCCACTGTCTGTCCACACACAGGTAGTTAACCTTTAGCTGGCCGCATGCTAACCTGCACATAAACACCACACATGTGCTCTTAAAGGGACAGTGCACAGAGAACTGTATTCCTTAGCCTGAAGGTGGTTTTCAGATAACCCACAACTTTCAGTGTGCTGGTCAACACAAGAAAACCACTTCAACCTGCTTCGGTGCATTGATTTGTTGACAGTACATACAGTTGATGGGGTGGCCTGAATTGAGGAGTAATGCGAGCTCCATTCATGTAACTGCAGTGTCAATTTTATAAGAGAACAAGATATATTTTAAAACCCTTATGGAATCATATCTGCAGCAATGACCATACTTTCTTCATTCAGTTTTAGCAAACATTTCTAAGTGATCCCAGTAAGAGCAGATTCCAATAATACAATCCATTCCAAGGTATACATTTAAGGTTTGTATGGACTGCACAGGCAACATGAACCACAGGATTGTGGTTGTGTGAGTGCTGGGCATTAAAATCCCATAAACACCAGACCGACCTTATACATTTTCTCACTACAGTCCACACTCTCCCTCCATGATGGAGAAACAGCAGGCTGATGGGAATAAATGAAGAATCTGCAAAGTATGTGCTGAATTTGACGTATTAAAGGCCTTATTTAGAAAATGTATTTGGATAGTTCTAGCAGTGGTAATAGCAATGGTAATATTACTTTACAAAATTCCTATGTTACTTGTTGAACTGACTCAAGCCTCCAGTACATAATAATGACTTTCATATAGAGTCAGCTATGTTTGTCTGCACCCTAAATGGTCAAAAGAGTTGTTTGTCTGTGCCTTTTGAAATAACCCAAATGACAAAGAATTATAGGAATGTTTTGTCATTGGTCCCCGGTGTTGTCAGACACTTTCCAACAACAAATGACTAATTCTATGAGGAGAGGAAAGTTATTTAACTGACTCCAAGAGGTTTCCTGTTAAGAAAGCAGAACCAGTGGTAGAAGTATTCAAATCCTTTACTTAAATATACTACATGGAGTTTTTAAACTAATTCTGAAACAGTCAATTCAAAATTGACCTACATACAAGTAAAAGTCCTGAATCCAGAATTAAAATGATTTACTTAAAGTATCAAAAGTAAAAGAACCCATTCTGCTGTAGATGTTTAAGGTTGACATCATTTTAACTACTTCATATACTGTTGGGTAGTTTAACATACAGCAATGCATCATATTCTAGAACATCATATGTTTGTAGCAAGGCTGTGCTGTGAGAACCATATCTCTAAAAAGTCAACTTTTCATCAGCTCAGAAAAACAGCCCTGTTTTCAGCATCCATTTTCCAGATAATCCAAGAGGGGTTTTAAATAGTTTATTTAGCTTAAGACGTAGCTCATAAACAAACACTTAATCTTTCAGTTTATCAAAAAAGAAATCTAATTTAAAAAAATCACCAAGCTTGGAGATAATAACTAAAATGTGGAGTAAAATGTCTGCTTCTATGATGTAGTGGAGTAGCATAAGTTGCATAAAATGGAAATACTTAAGTACAACTACCTCAAATTTGTACAATAGTACAGTACTTGAGTAAATGTACTTAATTACATTCCACCACTGAGCATAACAAACAAATACCCATGCTGGGATTTTTCTGGAGAGAATAATCTCCCTGAAAAGCACTTATTACCTTGACCTGCTTTGGACCTCTCTGTGAACCTTACAGTCCCAGTCAGACAACACTTCAAACAAAGGTTCTGCACAGCCCCAACTTTAAATCCTTCTTACAATACGACACCTTACTTACAGAAAGCTAAAAAAAAGCCTCTGTTGTTCTCGCCAAGTCAGACGTAAAGTCTGTCAAATCTGATACCCGAATAGGTTTTTTCATTCATTACAGACAGACAGATCTAATGCTGAAGAACTACACTCAACAGTGAGGCAATTTAGATTCCTGTCATCAGATGTCTGAAAGCTGTTATGTAAACGGGTGACAAACGAGTTCAAAGACAGTCAAGAACCAGACAAACAGCTCCGAATGAAACAGAAACCACAGTGGCTGTTTGTGGGGAGTGCAGTGATTGGGAAATTCAGAAAATGAGTACCGTGATGATTCCAGTGCAATCGGTGGGAATCCTTTTAGGCTCTGTGTGTGTGTGTGTGTGTGTGTGTGTGTGTGTGTGTGTGTGTGTGTGTGTGTGATGCAGGTTATGACAGACACACGCCCTGTGCAGTGGCTGACAGAATTGCAGGCAAACAGATTGCTCAATCCAACATCAGATTCTCAATGAAGACAAAGAAAGAAACTGTCCTCTTCTCTGTCTGTCTGTCTCTCTGTCTGTCTGTCTGTTTGACACAAAACTTCCTCTTTCACAATTTATTTTCAATTCAAATTAGTTTCCCCTGGCACCATAACAATAAACAAAAATAAAATCGAAGAGAACAGGAATTTCTCTCCGTCTGTTTCTTGGTGTCTACCCCTCCTTCATTCAGTCAATCTCTCTCTCTCTGTCTCTCTCTCACACACGCCTCACTTGAGTTGTGTGGAGAATGCTGGCAGCCATTAGAACCCTGTTTTCTGCTTCATCCCTCAGCACACGCAATAAAAACTTCCTAACTTGTAAAGCATGCAACAAACACACACACACACACACACACACACACACACACACACACACACACACACACACACACGTACGTAATACAGACATGCCAACGCACACTAATACACACATTCACAAACACCTGCTTTTTACTGAGCGTCTCTCTCTCTCTCTCTCTCTCTCTCTCTCTCTCTACTCACACACACACACACACACACACACTCTTATATCTCTACATCTCGTCCCACCTGTGCCATTGTAGCAGCAGCAGCAGCAGCGGGTGAGGATCCATCCACAGCAACGCCGGCCTCGCTTCATCCTCACTCACACACACATCATACACTCACACACCTCTCCTCTCTCTCTCTCAATCTCTCTCTCTCTCTCTCACTCACACACACACACACACACACACACACACACTCTCACAGACACACCTCTCTAGCTGTTAAGTCTCACTAACCGGCAGACCAACTTGTAACCAGACTGACTGGGAGAGCCTGTGTGCACCATGAGCTTCAAGTCCACACTGATGAGATTCACCACAGAGAGGGAGAGAGAGAGGGAAAGAGCAAATGAGGTGGGAGGAGGAGGAGATCGAGGAGGAGCCTACACACACACACACACACATATACTTGTCTTTCTTACTCAGACATAGTTGTTGAGTTTCCCTCCCTCCCTCCCTCACATGCACACTTTAGTTCTCTGGAACAGAAGTCAGTGTTAATTATTGTTGAGGGCTACTTTCCCCATTGTGGAGAGCAGGGACTTGGGTTCCAACGCTGTGTGTGGTTTTGTGTGTGTGTCAGCGAGAGAAGTGTCAGAGTGAATGTGTGTCTTAGGCCCTTTTCAGAAATCGACTTTGTAACTTTGCCGGCTCCATCTATCTGTTGAAGTAATGGCTTGTTGGAATTTGGCAGCACAGGTCCCTGTTACGTAAATGTGCTATAATGGCTCTATTCAAATATGGCAGAACCATTACTGAGAGAGCGCTCACACAACATTTGGGAGTGAGCAATGACAGTGCTGGAGAACAGCGGGAAAGTTGGACGACATCACATAAATGGATTCAGAATTTTTATTACAATTGAATTACTATTTTTATGGATGACATGACTGATTGAATGTGAAAGGGGTCGCTCTTAGTGTCAAACCCAAAGATAAAGAATGGACCAACATGAGATGAATCCCCAATACAACTTTAAACTGGTCAATTTCTGAGCTCTCATTGGTTGTTTACGTTCAGGCCCGGTGGATTCTTGCAAATGCCATTAGGAGCACTAGCATGAGCCAGAGGAACCTGATTGTTTCACTGTCAGGATAAAGTGAAAGTTTCAAGTTTCAGAAAACTGGACAAAATATTATTTTTACAAAAAATTACCTGCTGCAGCTTTAAGGTTAATACCATGGTCTGGGTGAATATTTGATTCTGATTGGCTGCAGGGTGTCCATTAATTCTTGATATAGGACAGCTACTATGTAGTTGCAGTCACACTGTTTACAGCTCTAAATTAATGCGTTGAAATAAATGAAAACAAAATCTGAATCTCTTATTTACACTACTGAGCGTAGTGCTTTAGTGCGTCATCCTCTGAACACCACAGGATGGCAACTGTAACACACAAGCCCCTAACCTGCCCGTCTGAACTTAATGATACTTTAAATAAGCAATCATCCCATCCGCTATTCCATTCACTAGTTAGTTACACATGCACTTTAATAGTTTGTTTGTGAAAATCTTGATATTGATTTGGGGACAATGACATGGTTGGATAGCAAGCTAGTCTTGTTGTTAAACATACTGTCAAATTATAGTTACAGTTTGTCGACCATATACAGTGTTTTTGACTTTGAATCTTGCTAGCATAACGTTAGCTCTCTGGTTCGTAGTTGAGACAAAGTGCTCTACGAAGGGAAGGAACTAGAAATATCTCCCATTGCGTGAAAGCTCATGGAAAAGCTCATTTATGTACAAATAATTTCATCTACCATCTTATTCAAGTGCAGTGTTTATTTTGTCTTATCGATAGACTTGGACTTGACTTACACGCCTCGCAATAAAAATAAAAAAATCTATTCAATCAGGCCAACGCAGTGGAGAAGCAGTGGACTGTAAATGCTTCCTCTGTGTGTGTACGCGACTTGATGATCGCTGCAGCAGCAGGTAAGACAACACACATGCACTTAGCCCAGATAAAGTGCTCCAGCAGCTCTGTTTCCCTGCAGTGTCCCAATTTAAAGCACAGTGAACTTCTACTGATGTTCTCCGGCAAGAAATACAGAAAATAGTCCCTAACTACTACAGCTATGACACACTATTACCACAGTTAGGAACAACTTCAGTCTCACACAGCAGCAATTCAAAATTCCTTTGTGTCTTTTAGACAACTACAGTCTCACAACAAAAAGGACAAACGTGGTTACCGTAAAAGACTTGAGTACAGCATAACTCTTAGTCACAGCTTCTGATTACAATAATGAAAGTCCTGATAGGTTTTAGTAACTTCAATATTTGGTTGTGACTGATTTTCTGTTCAGTTAACTTTAGTGTCTTCACAGTCTTTCAGAGAGGACAAGGAGACCTACTTTACAGAGCAGTCACAAGACCCAGGACACACACACACACACACACACACACACACACACACACACACACACACACACACACACACACACACACACACACACACACACACACACACACACACCACACACACACACACACACACACACACACACACACACACACACACACACACACACACACACACACACACACACACACACACGAGACAGGGCAGACAAGAGGGAAGAGAATGAAGCTAGAAAGCAGCTGAAGTGTTTTATCCAGTCCATTTAATTAGCAATGGCTCTTTAGGGTTAATTAACAGTTTGACTCATTCATTAACAAATAGAGAACAGTTAATTAAATACCCATCAGCCTAAGTAGACGCAGCTTTGGCCTAATTCTGCATTCATACCATCAAACAATTATGGTTTTAGGCCACGACAAATTTTACAGTAGTACCCCTGCAGCTCCCTCTCTACATCTGTTTCTGACCTATTCTCTCAACAGGTTCACAAGATTTATGTTACATTGCTCATTAGTAATATAAATACAACTGTGTTACAACAGATCAGTTTAAGTTAGGGGAAGTTGTTGCAGTTAAGGTTACCTAGTTTAGTGAAAATTGGTTATATAGCAGCATAGCAACGTCCTGAGCAGAGACAGACCTGACACTGTGTTGCTATCGCAGCCTCTCTGTGGTTTGTTTACAAGCAGACCGGCGCTGTGTGCAGCTGAGCAGAACTGGAACTGCTGTTATTCTTATCTATAATCAGTAAATTAAGGATTTATTTGGACTAAACCAGAGTTGGTGATTGTTGGTAAGTGGAAAGACTAACAAAGACGGTTTTGGTGAGTTTTATTTTGTTTCTGTCCACTTTGAATGAAGTTATGATGTTATGATGATATGCCAGGTGAAATGACCACTTTTGTCTATGGAGTCCGGTGGCAAGTGATATTATGTTTGTTTCCTATTGTTTTGGTCTGAGATGCTCTTGTGCGACATCCAGCGGCAAGAGAATTTTGTATATATATATAATTTAAGTTTAAGGTCAAAATATCTTCACAAATATGTGCACAATTGATTTCTATGATGTCAGATACATTTTCTAACTACAGCTATGAAAAAGCCATGACACTAGCATGTTATTCTGTGGGTGTCTATGAGTGACAGCATTAGATGGGCTGAGGAATAAGCCAACAGAATGATAGTGTTGGCCTCCAGGGAGCCTCACATAAATAAATGACAAAAGTCCTTCATTCATTCTTCTTTTTTTTTTTAGTGCAGGCAAGTGATTTATTAGTTCACACTACAATCCTGCAATTAATCTCATTTATATATATAACATAACAAGGACAGTGCACATTATTCAACATCACTGTAAATGTGCAACTCTTAGCCAACGTTTGTTCCTTGTCTCAATGTTAAATTAGCATCATAATAACCAGGAACAGACAACCAGATAACATGTAAATCATAACACTAGGCGTTGGTATAGACACACATGGTATAGGGTCTCTTGAGTTGTTACTATAGCAACCAGAGCCAAGCTAAGCTGAGGCTTGTGGAGTTTTGCTTTGAGCCCCCATCAGGACTGGACTGGTCATGTTGACGGGTACCTCTAAAGTAAGTAGGTAGAATAATACCGTTTACTCTTTACTGAAGTGTCAGTAAGGGTTTTATTAAGCCTGCTAAATCAACCTTTATTGATAAGAAGGATAAGTCACACAACATGAACCCACCAACATTGTAGTCAACAACAGTCTCCTCAATATTTCCTAAATATCTTAAATGTGTGTGTGTGTGTGTGTGTGTGTGTGTGTGTGTGTGTGTGTGTGTGTGTGTGTGTGGGTGTGGGTGTGTGTGTCTCTTTATTTCCATGTGTGGTGGCTGCAGTTGTCTGATTTGCATCCCTCCACAGAAAAACAAAACATCTGTGTCATTGCATGAGAAGAAAACAGCGTAACTGCGGCAGGCAAATCAGCTGATCTCACAATGTGTGTGTGTGTGTGTGTGTGTGTGTGTGTTTGAGTGTGAGAGAGGATTCTCCCACACATACAAACCTCCACCCTAATGTTTATAACCCTTAGCAAGACAAAAACCACAAACTGGGTTGCAGGAAGGATAGTTATATTAGGAAAGCAAACTTGTGTGTGTGTGTGTGTGTGTGTGTGTGTGTGTGTGTGTGTAGGTGGGAGGAAGTTGGTTGATGCATTCAAAGTCCTGATAAGAAGATGGGAGGGAATGACACATGTGTGTCTGTTCCAACTACAACATCAAAATCATGTATCTGAATGCTTAGTAAGTAATCACTATCAGCATCCTCTTCCTCTGTGGTGTTAAACTCCCATAATGCAATGAGATGAGATCAGCTGATCATAATGCATCCTCATGATGAGAATCCACAGAGACACCAGCGTTTCCAACTAAGTCTCATCAGTGCATTCTGCTGTGTGTCAAACACCGATAACAGTCAGAGGTCAGTGCAGGGAAGGAGGTGTGTAAGCAGCTCCACATCGCCCTCTGTAGGACTGAAAACTTTGTCTCAAATCCCAGCCAGAATCTTCCAATAGGGTAGTGGAGAAACCGTTCTGTTAGATGTATTTAAAGATCAACTACTTTATATCTTGTCCTCAATAAATAATGCATTATACATAATGACAGTCCAACATTTTAAGCAGCTCTGAGCTCTGTCTGATGGGGGCTTGATAGCTTAAAGCAAGGTTTCATCTATATTGTAATGTCCAAATCTCACCAATAGAGGGCAATACAGATCAGATTACTTAAATTGACCTGATAAAAGTAAATCAATGTTCTGATGATTAAAGATAAAGGCTTGAAAATGAAGAGCATTTGAGGCATTATTTTTATTTGAGGTTGAGTTTCATGTTGTAGTATTTTCAAAACTCTTTGAAAAAAGTTCTTCCCTACTGAACTATCAAACATCACAGCTGGACTGGGTCCTGGCAGGCTTCCCTAACTACATAATGATAGAAATCCATCCAATCAGGCCAGTCTGTAGCATAAGAACTAGAATACCTCCACACTTTGAGTTAGAGCAGCAGTTTGTGTCACTTCTGACTACACTGGGTTTTAAAATGTATGTAGAAAACAGAATTCTGTGGCTGGACCTCTCTGGTTGTTACGCCCATTAACTTAACTACATTTATGTAAAATGCACCATGAAGAACATGTTAAGCCATTTGCACATTTACACCAGAGCAGAGAAAAAGGTGATCATTATTATTGCAAGCCAAGCCAGAAAAACGTTTCTTTATCAGGTTTGTCCTTCCTACCTTTCCCCGAGCTGAAGAAGCAGTCCATCTCCACACTGGAACGCGAGTGGGACACGCAGAGTGTGGAGCTGGGAACCAGTCCCTCCTGGGGTGGGCTGCGGTCGGTGGTTCGGACCAGACACCAACCGGGCCGCTCACTGGGCCGCTCCAACAGCTCCACCGTCTGACCTGGAGACAAGAGCAGACAGATGTTTTACAGTGTGCTAACTGAAGAAAGTATCATTTTCCCAGTTTTACGATATTTTTCAGGTAAAAATGTTGTGTATGTAAATGTGTATTACAGTTTCAAATTGCAATCTTTTTCTTGAAACTTTAAAACTACTACTAAACTGAATCTTAGCTGAGCAAGATCAAGTTTAACCCTTTATACCTAGGAGCCATAGATTTAACTACTAAACTCAGACTATAACAGAACAGAATGAACAGTGAACCAGCAGATCCCTCCAGACTACGATGTGTAAACAGTGCAGAGAGGTTCGTCTCACCGGTGCTGACAGACATCTCCGTGCTGCATCCTGCTGTGAAGTCCTGAAGGACGACTGTCAACTCACAACCACCAGAGAGCTGCAAACAGAGAGAGGAGACATTTGATAAAACCTTTCAGATCTTCAGACATCACCAGCGTAACAATGAAACAAAGTGCTTTATGACGACATACTGTTTGTGTGAGTGTGTGTGTCAAAAATACTTTGACCCTAAAAGAATCTTCTGCATGGTTGATGGTTTCTCTTGGAAGAGAATCTTAATCCATGAACGCTGAATATTTCCATACAGAATATGATTAAGTGCATAACTAAACTTGTTCTGTACTTGATGTTCATGTACCTGTAACTCCATGAGCGCATCAGGGTTACAGAGCCTAAAGGTGAACGTTCAGCTGAGTAAACCTTTTATATTTAAAAATGAGAAAGCCCAGCAGCCGCAGTTTGGTGTTTGCAGATATAAATTCTCTGCAGGCTGAAGGAACAGGATGAACCAGCAGCATGTGGGCATGTATTCCTGACTTCTCTTTAGTTTTAAAATAAACACTGAACCTAACGAACAGGGAAAGAGCTGAACTGAACATGAGTAAAAGCTGTGAGAGTGTGTACAAAATCAGCCGAGGGCAACAGACCAGTGTGTGTTTTTACACTCTCTGTTGCCACAAACATTTCCACGCAGTGCAAACTTGAACCATCTCTTGACCTGGAAATGAGTCCACTTTCATAGAAAGACAGCAGGAGGGTGGAAATGGATGCAAATTCAAGTGAAACGCATTTTCTTGAGGACTAAGCTTATCAGTGAGATCAGTATCCCGTCTATAAAGGCAAAGATTACATTATTCAGTATGATGTAATCAATATAAAGCTTGATCTAGTTCTGATACCCCAATGTGTTCTGTCAACACACACAATTTAAGCAACAGTTTGCAGGTGCACCATGCCATTAAAGCACCTTTAAAACACTTGGCTTCAAATCTTGAGTATTTCTCTATAACATGAAATATTTGTGAATAAAAAAGCAACAAGCAAAGTGAAAAACATCTTCAGCCATTACCTATTAGGGGTTTAATACTCAGAAACGGCTTTATAAGGGCTGTGTGGAAGTGCTTTGATCGACAGCAACCAGAAAACCCACCAACTGAATAATCAGATTTGGATTCAAATGTTTCTAAATCCTGTACAGACACATACACA
Organism: Dicentrarchus labrax; assembly: GCF_905237075.1. NCBI lineage: Eukaryota > Metazoa > Chordata > Actinopteri > Moronidae > Dicentrarchus > Dicentrarchus labrax. The sequence goes on along the minus strand of NW_026136706.1, from coordinate 25,380,810 downwards.
TATCACCTTCTCCAAATGAGCCTTCAAACCGGCGGAAATTCAAATATCTTGTGTGAAACAACAAAAAACCTGTTCATGTGGGAGACCATTACTCACAGGAAAAAGGTGAATAAGAGTAGACAGGAAAGGGGGGAGAGACCAATGACATGAGTCAAACCCATGGCCACTACAGTAAGGACTAAAGTGGTGTTAAGGCCAGATAGAGAAAAAGTTGTTCAGCTGTTAAACAGTCTCTGTGGTTGGCAAATGAAGGCAACATGGAAGTAACAAAAACTGCAACGGCCACTAGAGGCTGACTCCAGCAGTGAGTCAATCTCCATAAGCCCCCGTATTAAAATGCCCAACTTTACAGCAGAAATAACCATGTTTATAAACTGGTACAAAAAAACACTTTGTCTCTATAGCTTAATTCCCCGTTCATGACAACTGTATGGTGGGGTTAATTGTAATACAACTCACCCATTTAAATTATATTAAGGTTTTGAATGATAGGTGGGTGCTGTTACAGGTGGCTGGTTTCAGCAACTAGGCTTCATTAAGCTCCACCCACGTGCCACCTTATTGCTGACAGTCTACACTAAATACATAAACTGACTTTACAAATGAGCTCAGATGTGGGTGTGCTGCGATTTCAGAGAAATCATCTCAAGCAGCAGTTGTAAATATTATCAGAGTTAATGACTGACAGGAAGTGAGGAGGACATGTAATCCACAGTTCCACAGGAAGACAGTGCATGCTGTAGACTGAACTGCCATAATGGCTGAGTAAACCTGTTATATAAAGAGTATATTGACATTCTCTATCTCACACACACACACACACACACACACACACTTGTTAGTGATAAAGCTAACGTCATATTGCTGGGGTGTATTGACCTTTACTCCCACATATAAAGCACAAATAGAACAGATAATGTTGGTCATGGTATAAAGTCAGCTGATTGAAAAGAAAAGTTGCAGAGGAAATGCATAAAACCCAAAACAAACAGGCACAGTGATAAAGCATCCTGTACTGCTCTGACCTGGACTGCTGTGTACTGTAGAAACACTGTCAGCTGAGGACTGCATGGCTCTCACTGTGGAGTGCATTCTGACCTCTCGCTCGTCAGCAGGCAGCCGTCACACCGGCAACACAATTAAACTGAGCTGCTGTTTCGTCTGAATTTGTAGATTCAGGTGACTCAAGTCTGGGATCACATCAAGTCTTGCTAGTTTTTATAATATTACAGCAGTGAATCAACACTAAAAGCAGAAGATAAATCCATATGTAATGGCTCAAAAGTGGCTGTAAATGAAGCTATTTCCTGCTCCAACTTCCTTCTCTTCCTCTATCTGCCTTGTCTGCTCTACACTCATTGTCTTGGAAAATGTCAGGGAGTGTGTGCGCTAATGTGTCTTTGCCTGGCTAAAGATCTCCTAGCAACAAGGACCCCTGTTTCTATAAAGGTGCAGGTGAGTTTATACCTGACAGATGGCCACACACACACACACATATGGACAAACACATAGCATCAAAAGACCCTGCAGCCCCACGCAGGTGATTTCACTTATTCTGCCTGATTAGACCTCTGCTCAGGCTGAAGGCAGAGCTAGGATTTGGATTATGACATCACTAACCCCCCCCCATGTACTATTAGGAATTTGCTTCGCTCCACTAGGTTGCAGCTGCGAGCTAAAACCCAGCGCTCTCATTAATTTGAAAGGAGCCAGTCCACTGTGTTGGCCAATCAAATACATTCAGTATCCTACAGTTTACCTCAAAACAGAAAAGAGTTGCCAATGATTTGTAAAATCCTATCTGAGAATTACAAACCACTGTGCTTATGACATCTGCAACAACGCATTAATGTGTCGCCCCAACTGGACTTCCTGGATTGGATTTCATTTTCTCTCTGGTACCTTAACCAGCATGTTCCCAATGTAAGCCCTGTTTACACCTTCATTGGCCCCTATTATTGTTAAAGCTGGTGTAGGCAGATTGAAAAACTTCCAAAACGTCATGCCTCGTAGGGTTCGCTCCCCTCCAGAGCTTCGTGAACCCGGAGGCAGCTCTGGCGCCGTCTAACAGCGGGATGAGAGGATGGTCCAGACCTCCTTTTCCAATTGGACATGCTCAGATTTGTGTCAGCAAAAGCCACATGGCTAGTACACCACACACACACACCAATGACACTCCTTAAAAGGCATTCCTGACCGTCACCATGCTATGCCATGGCATTGTGTGGAGCTGGGACGAGTTCACACACATTTTGTACTAGGAGGTATTGGAAATTTATGACAAGTTGCAGAATTTTCTGAATCAGGCTCTTGCCTATTTCTGCCTTTATAGAACAGCCAAAAGGAACTTCCTTTCTGAAATGATCTTTGATTGGCCAAAGTCTCCCATCACAGAGCCAAGAGGAGGTGTCATTCCAACCACTTGAACTACAACATGCTGAAAGATTTGGGTTTTTTTCGCCCAATGACACCAAAAGAGTAAAAAATCTACCCGAGCTTAAATTACGCACACGCTGTCCACACCTGTATGTGCAGTCCGGAGCAGAGGTCTAATCAGGCAAAGCAAGTGGGTAGACTATAACTGTAAGAGCTAAACAACATCTGGAGCAAGGTTGCCCAGTGGTTGCAGATGTTGGAGCTCAGTGGGAAGCTAACAATGGCATGGTTCACTGTCCATCCATCATCTATAAAATGTAAAGGATTGCTAATCAGTGTCTATCAAACTAGCCATGATCCTAGTGAGCTCTCCAAACTGTCTGTATTTGCTGTGTGTTTCAAGATTAGGAAATGTGATTTAAACCACAAAGACACATGTGGTCCTTTGTTGATGTTAAACTCAATTCAATCAGCAAACTTGTTGGGTGTTTTTTAATGTTGTAAAAATATATATATAAAAAGGTTTTGATATCTATGGTCAACAGATAAAAATGAGCCATTTTATCATAAATTGACCTTTGTTACATTAGGTGTAGTAAACTGTGGGTGTAAAAAGAAGTCAGCTAGTTTGCTCAAACATTTTCATAACATCGAAAGTCATGAAAAAACAGGCAGAACCTACCAACAGCACCCACAGACACAATACTATTTTCAGTGCCACTTTAATCTGACAGTCTATTTTGTTTGTGTGTGTGTGTGTGTGTTTGAGGGCGTGTCTTGTGCTCTACTGCTATCTGTCATATGACCCATTTGTGTGTACCGAAAACACATACGCATGCTCGCACCAGCTTGTGATGATCATATGTTAGAGTAGGGGAAGACAGCCTCAAGCAGAACAAATATGCTTCACCTCCTTCAACAGCAGAACAAAATGAGCCTGTTGAGATCAGGAAACTTCATGTCATTCCCTGGATACCAACTTATCCAGTGAATGACATGGAAGATTTTCTTTTCTTGGGGGTGGATGAATCTGCTTGAATCTGTGTTCACAGCAGCCTTTACTTATCACTAGCTATATCAGTGAAACAAAGCTAATAAATACTGAGCTTCCTTCAAACGCACAAAAATATCCCAATGAGGGCTTTACAGAATTGAGTTTGACTGTTTATTTTAAGCTTTGTGAGTGAGGATAAACTGGCTTGTTGCAGAAACTAATTTTGTCTTTACTCAAATACTGTACTTAGGACCAGTGTGTGGTATCTAGTGGTGAAGTTTCAGATTGCAACCAACTGTACACCGTAAGAACAGTCTGTGAAGTGTGTAAGAGAAATTATGATGGCAGTGAAACTCGCGAAAAACTAAAAAGTTCCTATTTACAGCCAGCATTTGGTTTGCCGTTCTGGGCTACTGTAGAAACATGGTTGTAGATAACAGCTCATTCTACATTAACGCAAACACAACGATTCCTATATTCAGGTGATTATTCACGAATGAAAAAATACCTATAAATATTATATTCCATTTCTGACATTAGATCCTCCTAAATGTTACACACTGGACCTTTAAGTAGAATTTTGGGGTGATTGTACCGAGTATTTCCATTTGATGCTACTTTATACTTCTACTCCACTACATTTTGGAGAGAAACATTGTGCTTTTTCACTTCACTGCATTAATATGACATTTGTAGTTATGAGTTACTTTTCAGACTGAGATTGTACACTAACACATATTATCAACATCCTAACAATAAAATGAGTCTAAGTGTATACAATGGAGAAAAATGAATTTCTTTCCGGCAATGTCACTGCAGACACCCAGTTTGTAATACTGTATATATATAAATATTGCAAACTTTCATCAGTAGGCCATGGGCTCAATTAGTATTGTGTTACCTAATTCGGCAAGAGATAGTGACTTAACAGACATTTCTTTAAATAAAAATCTTTTATTTGACTGGCTCTAAAATTAAAGATTTTTAGTGCTTATTTAGTGCTCTCTTTTGAAACAGTATGTTGAGGCCAGGAAAAAAAAACAGTGAAGGATGAATGTGAAACTCTAAATTAGTGTATTATCTGTGGAGGCAAAGTTTGAGTTTGGATTTGCTAGGACGGAATAATGGCGCAGTTTTTCAAATATTCATGATGGCTTTTATTGATTGGACTTTAGTCACACTCAGTGCAGCGTGAGGTCAACTCTGAAGTTTTCCAGGGAACTGTTCAGAGGTTAAGAACAGGGAAAAGATGCTCTTATTGAGGCTTGCATTGCATCACATTCAGATTGTTGAAATCACTGTGACCATCCTCCATTCTTCCTGGGAACAAGATATTCTGGGGAGAAGTTGTTTAATAATGAATGCTGCACTTCGCAATACAGTGCAAGGAAATATAATCAGATAAATAACAATAAATCATGAGGAAAATAAATACTAGCCTGCAAAGTCGGGTGTAGGGATTACCATTAATTTGAAAAGTCTGGCATTTTTACAATCACATAACTTAATTCTCTCTCTCTCTCTCTCTCTCTCTCTCTCTCTCTCTCTCTCTCTCTCTCTCTCTCCCTCTCCCTCTCCTACCCGGTTTATGTTTTCCACCCTCCCTCCCTCCAAGGAATTACTCATATGCAACTGATTTGAATATTCTTAACCGCAGCGCCTGACTTCAGCACTGGAGAAGGTTCACGTAGTCCCATCATATAAAAAAAAAGATCATTCAAGTTCCTAAAACATTATTTTAGTTAAATAATGTAATTACAGATATTCCAGAGCCGTTGTCACAGCTGAAAATGAAAGAGCTAGCAGCCTTTGAGATGTTGAACTGTGTCTGTTAACCATCATTTTCATTTTTTATAAACCAGGTCTATAGAGTGGTAAATACATTTATCTAATATAAGAAATACCACCTAAGGGTGTTTGTGTGTATGCTATATAGCTTGCAAAAACATGGCTACAACAACTGTCAAACAGTGAATACTGGAATGAATACTGCGTATTCCTGGAGTGGAACCCATGGAAAAATCCCTGGAAAACTCCAAATACACGTCTATTTCAGGAAAACTCCTCCCTGTGTGTGTAGATGTCCACAGTCTGTAATCCAATGTGCACCATTCTGGTATTACCTTCTCATAACACATAATCTCTCAAATACTGCACGAAAAACTAGATATTTTTCCATTTGTTAGCTCCAGAGTAAGTGACAGTTAATGTGCCATTGTAGAGCTCTATTAACCACACCACACATCATGGAAATACAAAGTAATTCAAGCAGAGCAGTCACAGTATGTTAACAGAGCCAGGACAGATACCTACAGTGCATGTGCAGCACCACTGTAATGCATAAGACTGTACACATGAAGATGCTCATTATATGACAGTTACCATTCTGATCACATGTTGGGCTCTGATGCTGCAGTGCACGTTATGAGTTTAACAGTAAGAACTATAAACAGGTGTTTGGTGTCTGTTTGCATGGGAGCAGAACAGAAACCAGTCAAACCAGTCCAGCATCGTACTGGCTGATAATACGGTAGCAGGGGTAAGGAGATAAAGAGACCAAAGTAAAAAGTTCAGCTGTGATAAATTATGTTTGAGCCATGGTGTCTGAGCCACAGGCAAGCTTCAAGGATGACGAATGCACAGGAAGCAGCATGACCAATACGACTGCCTGCAGCTCTACTATACCGATACATACAACAGAAAAAGCTAAAAACGGTTGAGAAACCACTAAACCAAACATTTAATTCAAAAACAGAAACACTGACTCCTGTAAGTGCAAACAGCTCGAGCACTGCTTTGCTATTACAACTACTCCTGCAGCATAGCCTGCTTCGTTATACTGATATATGGGATGATGAGGTGACAATGGCGCTCCATGTTTGCCAGATAGTCGGTGCGAGTTTGACAGGTGTATTGGTGCAGCAGCAAAAACACCCCTCAACTCTCCTCAGAAATCAAACATGTTGGATCATTTCCTCTCGCGTTGTGGGTAGGCCTGCAACTAACAATTATTTTCGTTACTGAATAATCTATCACTTTTTCAATTTATTGATAGGTTCTTTGGTCCCTAAAATGTCAGAAAATGGTGAAACATGTTGATCAGGGTTTCCCAAAGTCCAAGGTGACGTCCTCAAATGTCTTGTTTTGTCCACAACCAAAAGATATTCAGTTTACTGCCATAGAAAACTTAAAGAAACCAGAAAATGTTCAATTTTTTTCTTAAAGAAAACGAATCAAAATGATTAATCAATTATCAAAATAGTTGGATATTAATTTAATAGTTGAGAACTAGTCTAATAGACTAATTCTAGACTAATTGTTGCAGCCTTAGTTGCAGTCTAACCTGCCAGAAGTCCATCAACAAAATTCAGAAATATCCGGCCATTTAAAGATTTTTAAAAACACTGGAATGTTTGTTTGGTGCATTTACTAATTTTACTTAATTTCTTTTCAAAAGCATTGCACTCATGCAGTCAAAGAGTTAACTACCACAATGAATCCATTAGTGTGTTTACACGGTTTCTTCAGCGTGTCTGCTCTATAATCTGAATTAAACCGACTGCGATTCAGCTGTCTGGACTCTCACATTTCATTTATGCAGCCTCTCTGTGGCAGCTAATGGCCTGTTTCCTGTCTGTCTGCCTGGCACATACACACCCTGTTTAACCATTAACCTCCTCCATTACACACACACACACACACACACACACACACACACATACACACAATCCCTCCTGCAGTCCGGCTTTACAACATGCTAAGTGAAAGTCTGGATTAGGATCTGAATCAGTGACCAAACCTCAACAGTAACCAACAACTAAACCTCAAAACAAACTCAAATGAAGAAACTCTTCACAGCTGCAGGGGGAGGGCTGCACACACACATCTTACAAACTGAAGCAGCATTATGTTTACATGAAGGCTGAATGTTACAAACATCATCAAAGGACGCTTAAGTGAAAAACCTGTCGTTTCTCTCAGCAGTTCCAGTCATACAGAAAAATCTAAACAGAGGAGTGTGTGCAGAGTAAATTAAAAATAGAGTTTGGAAGGAGTGATGTGTGTTTGCTCAAATACTGTATTTTAACATGTAGTATAACAGGATTAGTTCTATCAATACATAGCTCAATATAGTATGTCATTTTCAGTCATTTACCTTTTATCCCTCCATATTCTGCCGCTATTTGACTTCTGTGACAGTAACATTACAAACGTGAGTAATTGAGGGTGTTACTTCCAGACACACAATCTATAGTAGAGCAGCATATTTGTCATTACAGACAGTAGTGACTGAAAATAGTGTTTTAATGTAAAGTGCTAACTAGCATCATTTTGGCTGTCAGTGGTGTGCAGTATGTCGTCCAGCAGTTTGTACTCACTCTGCTGCTCTCTTTGAACAGTTTAAAGCTCATCCACTTTGGCATGTCGACCTCTCCGCTTCTGTCTCCTTCTCTCTCTGTCGCTCTCTCAGTCTTTGACAACTCCCTGTGTCTTTGCCACACACACAAACACGCCCTCACACTGTCTCTCCCTTTCTCTCTCTCTCTCTCCCTCTCTCTCTGAACAAACAGCCATTTGATAGGAATGGCACTCTGCTTGGTGTGTGTGTGTGTGTGTGTGTGTGTGTGTGTCCACATTTCTCCCACTCCGTGGAAGTTACTGGGACACTAAAATACTTTTAACTGCCAAGACTGTGTGACTCTGTGTGTGTGTGTGACACAAAAGTCATATGACCAGCAGATGGCTACTGTACATCTTCAGTCTGAACCCGACACTCAATGAATTTGATTCATGAGAACACACACGTGTAAACAATTGCTCGCCAGTGTCAGTGCTGTAGCTGTATGAAGGTAGAGTCCGTCTTTATGTCAAAATGACAATGATCTGAGCAACCTTTAAAAAGCACTGCAGTATATTCAGTAATATTAGTTACTCAGCAGAAGATGGCCTTCCAAATATTACTTCCAAAATAGTTATTTAATATTACTTTTTGTTACAGTCACTTTCACCCAGCACAAGTTTGTCTTAACTCATGAAAACTGCATAACACCAAGCCAGAAAAGAAGGATTAATAAACACAAATATTATAGTGACATACAGTTGATACACGCTGGGATATAACCAATCAGGGTCGCCAACTTTAGCTAAAGAGATGAACCAGGGGGATTCCCTGTGAATGTGGATAACCGCAACTAAACTACTTTTAGACACTTCCATATGACAGTAAAGCAAAGTATGTCACATGTACAGTTTAATGGAAATTAAGTAGCATAAGATACAATTTCATTAAAAACAATAGAACTGCAAATTATTTAAACTATTTTCCAGAGTTCCAACCACAAACGAGCAGATCTTATTTATCGAGTACCTGCTGCAAACGCTACAAAGCTAAAGATATCATATATCCCCTTTAACACAATCAGTTAACTCACAAAAAGCAACTAAAATATGATTGGATGTTTTTATTGCTGAACAACACTTATTTCATTACGTAATGCCATTGTTTGCATTTAGCATGTGCCTTGTCTATAATTCCACACAAAATAAAAGATGACGATGCAAGTTAATGTTTTCACTTTATATCGATATATTGGATCATTGGACTTTATCTATCAATATATCTATTCAGAACGATGTATTGTTACACCCCTATCAATAAATAATTGTTTTAAAGTGTCAGTTAACCAGATATCAAGAACAACATCTATTGTTTGCGGTGCAAATTGAGATCCATTTCTTCGATTTGTGCCGCCAACCCAATACAATCAAGAGGAATTTAATGGGGTGTACCAAATGTAATGCACAGGGATAAAAATGAGTTCAGCTGAGCCCTTTCCAACCTGTGATGCTCACAGAAAAACAATTTTTACTCCAACTGAAGGCGGGGGCTAAAAACTACTTTTTGTCCTTTCACCTACGGGGTTGTGGTAGCCATGAGGGCTGCCAAGTTGTCAACCACTGGAACTATGCTTTAAATAACATAAAAGACTACAGACTGAACCACAGCTGACTCATGGCACCGAAAAAATGTGTCATAGAAAAGACATCTTCCACACAATGTCACAGAACTTACATATTTAACAAGATTTTACAGAACTGGCTTCAACCTCAGTATGTCAACAAAACATCACAGAGCTCACATATCCTGAATCACATCCTGTACTGAATACTAGTAGAGAGCAGTCCTTAAGTTTTTGGACAGTGGCACAACAAGTCTTCATAACTAAATGACAAAAAGATAGTTTTTCAACTATTCGCTTTGTAAATATATAGTGGAGTTATGGTATAACCCTTACCTAGCACTCCCTTTTGCCTATGTTGCTATCACAGCCTCCCTGTGTGCAACTGAGTAGAGCGACTGAAACTGCTGCTTTTTCTCATCTGTGTCAGTGAATTAAGGATTTATTTCGACCAAAGCAGAGTTGGCGATTTTTGGGAAAAGTGGAAATATGAACAAATATGGTTTGGTTCATTTTATATCTGTCCAGTTTGAATAAAGTTAAGACTTTTGTCTATGGAGTCTGGTGGCGGTTTCAGGTTAAACAAAAGGTCCATCTCTGAATGTTGTTAGACACTTAGAATAACAATCTGAGCCTGTCATGCACGAAACAAGCACTTTTTCTGGACGTACTTGCATTTGTCCCCTAGGATTAGCTTAGCCGTTTGCTACTGCAGCACATTTTGTGAATATTTTCATGTCTTTGTCGGAAAGACTGTGGAAGGGCTAACAAAGACTGTTTTGGTGATTTTTATGTGACGTTTCTGTCCAGTTTGAAGTGTGTTTTACGATTATTGTCAATGGAGTCCGGTGGGACTTAACTTACATTTGTATTGGTCTGGCATGTTGAGCTCTAGTGCAACATCTAGCAGCGGATTTCGTATACATAACCTAACCTAAATTTAAAGGTTAAGCTCTGGTTCAGTTAAGGTAACTAAAATGATTTGGCTGAGGCTAGGGGAATGTTGGACAAAAGAACACCACTTGAACTTCTGGTTGGAAAAATTTCACAAACTGTGACCTACAATGTCAAAGTCACAAACTATGTATGCCCAACCATGACCTTTTGCTACTTCCACCTTTGCTAATTAGAGAGGACAGTCATTACTCACATGACTGCGAGAGGTCACTTGACAGTAAAATGTAAACACTGGTTGTTCTAAGTGTATACTATCAGCTCTCTAAACCGGCACACTGGATTTGAATTAAAACCACCACTGTAGGTTAGGACTTTTAAGATTTAATTTGAGGGTCTTTACATCAATTTTGAGAGAAAAGTGTACGAATTAATTACAGTTCCCCTCCCTGTCCTCTTGCAGTAAAACAGAATGAGGACTGTGTATATGAAGTGCTTTTATTCCTATAATTAATGTATAATATAGTGAAACAACCCAATCACGGTTAAATAATTGATATCGATAGCGCATTATCCAAAATGTAAGGGTTGCTCTGTATATGTAGCCCAAAACATTCTACTTCGGAAGGAGGATCAGTCTGTCGGAAGTGCCGCTAAATCTACTCCCCCGAGATGGTTTGAACTAACTGACAAAATTACACCACAGCATGTCTGCAGTGTATAGTGAGCGGTGGAGAGAGAGGTAGATGAAGAACAGTCGAAGGAGACAGAGAGAGAAGGCGAAAGGCAAACAGAAAAACTCTGCAAAGGCGAGGAGAAAAATAGGGCAAAAAAAAAAAAAAAAAAAAAGAGGCATCCGTCATATTAAACTTCTCCAAAAAACACCAGAAACAGTAGCTTCCCACCCTGTCTACACACACACGCATGCTCTAGAGCCAGACAGCCAGTGGAACATCTGACTAAGCCAATGCTGAGCTGTTATTATAGTATATGGCAGAGAGGGAGAGAGAAATAGACGGAGACAGAAAAAGCGAGACAGAGAGAGATATGTGTGAAAACTGAGAAAGTGAGGGAGCAAAGAGGGAGGATTGCAAAAGGAGCATTCGTGGGTGTGTGTGCATCTAGAAAGGGGTAATTCAGCGATGGACTGCAGAGAATGGAAAGAGAGACAATAGAGCGAGCGGTATATATAAATTGGGGAAGAGTGATAGACAAGAAAACAGGGCGAGGCAAGACAGAAAGGTATGAAGACGTTTATGGGCAAAGGGAGAGGTAAAGAGAAAAACAACCAAATATTAACCATATTCAACCAGACCCTGTATTAATACAACTCCTCCTCTTCCATAGCCTAACCACAGCCAGAAAAACATCAACTGGAAGACAAAGGTGATCCATGCAGTCAAACTGGGCCTAGACCTTTTTCACAGCAGCCATTCTGACATGAACTAGTAGGGTAAATCAAAGCTTGTAAAATCAAGCTTACACTAACTTCCAGCAGTTTTTGCGTTCACTATTTGGGTCGATTATACAGTTTGTGTTGTTCTGTACTGTTAGTGTTATGCATTGAATATAACAAAATATGTCACTTAGTCAGGGGTTGTCAGTTTACTCAATGATAAAAAGGGTTGGGTGCCCTATTCCACAGCTCATTATGACTTGGAAGGCCAATTCTAAATGATCACATCATAGAAATTATATGGCTTTTTTCACCATTTCTTCAGAAGTTTAGCAATTTCAGCACAACTAGCTTTGGTTAGTGTATGTGTACATTCAACAGGGAGCTGTTGTGTAAGTTGATCTTACATCTTTTATAACAATGTAAAACAAATGCCTTTGTTCCAGTAACATAGGTTTCTCCAAGAATATCATTTCAGTGAAGCACTGTTAAATCTCTGTCTCTGTGCACATGTGCAGTGGTTTATTCCTCACACACCTCCAGCTGACTGTGACCAACTCACTGAACATGTCACAACTGGAAACTCAGGTTTTCTGCTTTTTGCTGCTCTGATTACTAAGTAGCAAAGTGTGTAGGTCTGTTCAATGACTGTCACCTTCTGAGTCTGACAGATTCTGATTTATTAAATGTAAATGTACTAAATGACTTTGTAAGTAGAAGCCTCATTCCTTTCATAAATGGCCTTTGATATATGTTATGTTGTGTCTCCTCTTCTCCCAGAGGATAAAGGTTGAATTTTCATTAAAAAAAACTTTCAAAAAGGTTTCAGTCTTGAGACTAATAGCAAGCACTAACAAAATCCTCCTTCAGTTTTGCTGATTCAATAAGCACCATATCTTGACTTGTCTTTACTCCAGAATACACAAGAATTTCCCATACTTTATGATAATAAGTCCCCAGAGGGCTGACAGAGCCATGGGAGCGAAACTAAAGGGAGCACCACCGCCCTCCACATACAAGATAACAAGTACTGCCACGCTTCCACTACCCTGCTGGGAAAACAAATACAGTAGTCTCTCAAGCCAGACGAGTCTCCAATGCCACCAGCACAGTTATCCACTACAAATTGGTACTTAACAAAAGATAAACAGATTTAGGCAAAGTAAATTAGTCCTACACAAAAGGGGACAGGAGGGAGATCAAATTTATCAAAAAGGATTTTTTTTCACTTTTTCACCCCTTCACATCCCCTCTTGGGAGCACCGTTTGATTTTTTTTTTTACAACTCACAGCACTGTCATTCTTATTTTGCTGTCAATTAATAAAAAGAGTTCTCAAAATCAATGTAAAGCCTAATTATGAACAGTCCTAAATGAAAGACTGACAGTAAAAAACTGCATCCAAGAAATCCATAGACAGTGCAGCTCACAGTTAAAGCTGCACTCTGCTGTGTCAGCATATGAAATATGAAACGTATCAAAACATAATGTTGGAACTGTGTTGTTTTTTCTTTGATGTTTTCAGGAAAACAGAAGAGGAGGATCCAAAAATAGCTAGCTAGAGTTTTCTAAATCCTAGAAACAATAAACTGGAGCAGAACAACAACACACCCACAGTGAAAAAAGGCTGGAAAAATTCATTATGGTATTTTCATTGGACAGGAAGAGGTGGGGAGACACAGACAAGCAATATAAACCCACATACACAGTGTTACAGTGCAGGAGACCTGGGTGTGCATGGTATTCATTTTGTATATGTATGCATGTACTGTGCACACACAGTGTGAAAGACAGAAAATGAGAAAGAAAAGAGACAGTGAACGAGAGAGAAAGAGAGTGTGTGTGTGTGTGTGTGTGCGTGTGTGTACTGTGTGTGTGTGCAAGCCTGTGTGTGAGTGCGCGCAAGTGTGTGTGTGTGTGTGTGTGAGTGCGCGCAAGCCTGTGTGCATGGTGCTGACATTTAGAGGCAGGGTAGTACGTAGGCGTGGGGTTGCGCGGTGAAAAGGCCACACTGTGTAACACTACAGTGGGAGGCCATGACTGACATCTGTTTGGGGTAGTGTGTGGGTGGATTGTGTGTGTGTGTTGTGTGTGTTTTGTGTGTGTGTGTGTGTGTGTGTGTGTGTGTGTGTGTGTGTGTGTAGCAGTGAAAAGGGAGGTACTGTAGTAACAGTGGACAACAACCAGTTCAAACCAAAACAACTTATAAAAGTCTGGAATCAGAACAACCAACACAACTGCTAAACCAAACTCCATTCAAAAACTGTACATTTTAAATCAAATAAACCTGCTCTACAAGACTGAAGACCTTTCAACAAAGCACTAGGAGTCACACTGTAATTCAACATACATGCAATCACCCAATGCAGTTACATTTGACCAGTTCTAATAGTTTTCTGATTGTTTTATCATTTAATTGAATGTTTTAATTGAACTGCAGTTCAAAGTGGGTTAAAAGTGATAGGACTCCTTCTGTACTCCTTCTTATTATTTCTGCTCTTTTGGTTGACTGTCAAATAAAAGTTCAAAGATGGGCTTACTTGGATGTGAGAGGCTGGTTGGTACGAGGCATTAGCACAGACGCCTGCACACAACCTGAAGAGGTTTTTCATCGCCGACTGCTTCTCTGTTCATATGGTGACATGGCTGGATACTCCTCATACACACACATCAACTACACACGCATCAACACATATACATATAACCTAAACCTACATGTAAACTTAATGATAAGCATGACACACTAGAAAGCACACAATTACGGTGCTGCATGTATCTCCCACAGTTGGCACAAGCACAGTCTTTCTGCACACACACACACACACACACACACAGCCCTTGCTCTTGCCCATTGTAACTGGATGGGAGACCCTGTAGCGCTGAGACATCTGTGGGTCATCAGCTCGTCACAGGCCAGAGAGTGAGTCTCAATCAGGTGCATTCAACTCCTTTTCTTTCCTTAAGTGAACAGCAGCTCTGTATGTGGGTGTGTGTTTCCTACCTTGTCGCTGTCTACAGTGTTCTGGGACGTTCTGGAGGCGATGGAGATGGTATCTGGTTGGCTGCTGCCGTCTCCCTGACTGTCTCCATCTTCACCTCCCTCCCTGAACACACACACACACACACACAATCAGAATGAGTATTTTTCTTTAAATCATTGGCAAACACAAACAGATTCAGAGTGAGAATGGGACAACACTGATGTTGTAGATGGGACAATATAACCTTGGAAAGGTTTCAATCGGCTGCGATGACACTTTTTACCACGGTGATAAGGCTTCTGCCCACAGTGCCACTGTTTACAATGATGACGCTTCCAGTTGTGGCAACAGTGGAGGTGGGAAAGAGTCAAGTCCTAATTCTTCTTGTTGCATAAGTGTCTGAGGAATGATTGCTCAAATAACAGGGGCATTACTGGCTGTGCTTTCACTGAAAGCATTTCATGTCATTCCTCTTCTACATGTCCTTTGAAGTTTGTTAAATGATTCCATGATGCTATATTAATATTTACTAATGTAATGAATTTCTGGTTTAAACAGCCATTTTGAATTTTTAAAATGTCAGAAATAGATTCAGCATCAATAAACTGTAAAACCGCTCCAATATTGTCCAAATCAACACACCAGTTGTCCATATACGTGATTATGCTAAGTAATGCAAATAATGAAAATTGTCCATCGTATGCAAGTTGGCATTCAGCCATTAATTGCTGGGGACCCATACTGTAGCCTGCCAACATTAAACTTTGGGGTAGTCAACATTTCTGGGTTCACATTGCTGGCACGTAGACTTGGTAATCTCACGACGACGTTACATCTCTGTGATGACGTCACATCTCTAATGACATGTAAAGCAGATGTTTCTAATGGCAAAAACATAGACAGACATATGGAAAGTGCCAAATAGTAGTAGTAATAATAGCTTTGATTTGATTCACTGACATCATGACAGGTACGGTGGAAAATGAGGTTCAGTGGGTACACAAAAAACACAGTGATGTAAACCTGGCCCTATGCTGTGACTCCAAATTATTTACCAACCCCAGTTTATTTTTCTCTTACTACAAAAGCACCTTCCCAATGGTATTCAGCTGGGTATTGACTGCACCGATGTATGTTTTGTAAGCACTTATTTTACTGAATCAACATGATGAAGTTGTTGATTCAAAATCAAATTTTCTTTAAAATGATTTGTGTGTGTGTGTGTGTGTGTGTGTGTGTGTGTGTGTGTATGTCTCCTTGCTTACCTCTTGGTGTTATTCCTGGGTTTGGTCAGTGCTGGTGCTTTAGGCATGTGAAGAGGCTCCTTGAGTGCCCCCTTGAGGTGAGTCATCCTCTCCTGGATCACCTCCCTGATGTTTTTAATCCACTCCTGTTTAGCTTCCATACTGGACGCCTGGAGGAGAAGCAGCAGAATAACTATGATTATAAACCAGTAAACCGTCTAATCATCTAATCAGCACACATCAAATCAGAGGACATAAAACTGTTTTCATTTCAGTGTCACTCACCTTTAGCACAGTTTTATTGTCAGAGGAGGGGGTTCTTCCCGCCCACAGGGCAAATTTACACGGATCGCCCTCAATGTGCTCGGTCACACCCAACTCTGACGTCTGTGGGGTGGGAGGGAAGGAAGAATGTCAGTGACAGCTAACAGTCCATTTGATTAAAGCACACAGTAGTTACAGTTCTTACATGCAAACACACACACACACACACAGGATAAAAATAGCAGATGAAAGCAGGTCTGACACACACCTGCTGCACACACACACACACACACACACACACACACACACACACACACACACACACACACACACACACACACAGGATAAAAATAGCAGATGAAAGCAGGTCTGATACACACCTGCTGCACTCACACACACACACACACACACACACAGACTCTCACCAGTAGTTTGTTCTTGTATTGGTACTTGGTCCTGCCAGCCGAGTCTTTGATCTCCTTGCTGAAGACTAGGGAGAACTCAAACAGGAAGAGGTGTCGGTCCCGCCCCTTCCTGATCAGCGAGCGTGGATCCCAGACCTGAAAACTGTCCTGCAGGATCAGCTCGCCCTGCACCTCCAGGTTTTCCTCAAAGCCTGAGCAAGAGGAAGACCAAGACTTAATATCAATGTCAGTCATTAGGTGTGATAGCAAATTAAACAATCTTATGTCTAGAAAATGGTCAGCGGTTAATGGATTCAAATATTTTCATTCATTAAATCTGAACACTACAGGCATGTTCATTTATGGGTTCAGAAATTATTTTCCAGACATATATTCAATTCTAATAAGAACAGAAGTGATGGCATTATTATCCATTTTAGTGCAGCAGTGTGGATACAGTATCTCACCTTCCAACATGGCGAGATGCATGGCATCATTAGCTCTCTTGGGAACACTGAGCATCACCTCCAAACCATCCTTAATCTCCCCTTTACCCTCCTCACAACAAGACAGTAACTCCTGCAGAATGAGAGGAATATAAGTGAAAATATGTGCTGTAGTTTATCTCCACATTTGTACTACATACATGCATAACTCTCCCTCATATCTTCTTTGTACATGTGGTAATTTGCCCCAAATGTTCACTCTTTGTGTAAAAATTTAGAGTTGAGTGTTTGTGTATGCACCTTAAGCAATAGTTGGTACTTGGTGATCCTCTGGACTGGTTTGATGAGGTAGGAGGAGATGGAGTTAGCCAGTCCACGTCTCTGCTGAATGTCCTGTTTATACCAAAATAAAGTCAAAGAAATAAAAATTGTGATGAATGTTAATTGTTCCTATTCAGCATGCTGCTGAACTTTTTTAATGATCAAACAGCTCCATCTGCTGACAAAGCAGGCAAACTACAGGAGGGGAATGCGAAACCTGCAGCTATACACAACCAATTGTTTATTGTTCATGCTCCACAATAAGCATCCATCATAACAAAAGCTCTGCATCATGCTCCTATTGGTTAGCCGCTGTGTCTTTGCTCATGATTCATTACTGCTTTAGTTATTAGAGTATCTGTTTATTTCCCTGAAACTGGTACTGGAGCGAGCATGTGCAGAAGAGAATGCATTAGATATCTGAACATACTCTGAAAGAACGTTCATCATTTTAACACTTACCCAGACAGAGTTGCTTACATTAGACATTTTGATTTGGAATGTTTTTCTGATGATTAGATGGATTAAAATGTTTTGCTCATGTGATGACATGCCATGAAAAGATGGCAGAATAAACGTTTACTTACATCGAAGAAGGTGCCGGCATGCTCCAGTATGAGCTGGCTGGAGTCGGGTTTGTTCTTACAGTAATTTACATAAATGTGGAACTTATCAGCCTGTAAGGGGAGGGGAGGGGAGGGAGGAGAGGAGAGGAGAGGAGAGGAGAGGAGAGGAGAAAATGTTTGAAATTTACAGGGTCATTAATTTTATTGTGCTTTATTAAAGCCCACCCCCTTATTATGACAAAGGACAGAAATCAGGGGTCAAAGGTCACTGCCATCTTGAATAAATGCTAACTCTCACCCAGGTGACGAAGCAGTGACCGACATCCTCTGGTAGTTGCTCATAGTTCACCAGCTCTTTCAGGAAAATACTGGAAACACACAAACGCACACAGTAAAAGATCACAACTGAAAAATAACTGATTGTGTCCTATGATCTGGCTATTCTCAAAATGTAGCAGGAAGACAGCACCAAAAAAAAACTAAAAAGTTTATTCTAAACTCCAGTGCGTTAGAAAGTTCCTTTAAGATCTAAATGGAGTTGGTGAGTACAAGAAAAGGTTTCCTTGAGGAGCCAGCACACAGATCTCCAGAGGTACTGCAAGGAGATCAGAAAACAAGGGAGTTCCTCAGAGGAACCTTTGGAGTTTAGGAAATGTCTATGAAGGCAAACCTCAAAGACACTCCCTCAGCTTCCCTGTAGCTACAATATTAGAAATAAACAAGAAAGTTCTCCTCAGTTAAGAGCATTTCCACTGCAGGAAAGTTGTATCATCGCTGACAAATGTGCAAAATTGCCTGCAATGATGTTTAACTGAGCACTATTTGCTTAGATGCTGTTGGACCTGAAAATACAAATGTGCTATGGTTGTCGTTATGCTGTGTGCTGGTTGCTAGGGAATTCCCATATCTTTGCAGCTTTCAGAAAGTGTAAAATTGGTGGAAACATGGATCAGTTTGAACAAAGACTGGCTCATCCATCCTGTGTCTCTCACTTGTTGTGGAAGTCGTAGATGTCCTGCATGTTGCCGAAGATGATGTGCTCCTTGTTGGCAATGCCTGGAGGAATCTCCTCCACGCCGCTGGTCATCTCCCACAGGTAGGTCTGAGAGGTAGGCAGACAGACACACAAGTAAGGCAGACATAAAGGTATGTGCCCAATCAAAACAAAACTGGGACAAGCAGAAGGCTTTTTCTCACCTCCAGACACTCATGAAGATCTCTGACGTAGGTCTTCTCTGTCTGTAGAAGCTCTGCCATGATGAACCTGAGACAAGAAAACAGTTTAGACTATCGCAAACAGGGATCAAATGGCATGACTGAATGAATCTGTGTCTGGTTCTTCCATGGCCACATGAGCCTGTTGACGCTCCTTATAGACTTTTATCCAAAACAAACAATTCATGACGAGACAAAACCTTTTCAGGAGGCTGCAGAGAAGATTTGGAACATTGTAAATGATGCTATAAGCACAAAGATGTGTCTATGATGTAATTCTGAACTTTGGGAAAGCTATGGGATGCAGATGATCTCCATTATTAAGACAGATATTATAGATTCTATCTACTCCCACTGTCTCAGGAGTGGATAGGAATGAGTTTGGTTGAATAGAGTGAATTACTGCAGCTATGTTATAACTACATTGTGTATTTGTTTTGGGTTTCCATGTAAGACAATTGTCACAATTGAGATCTGATCCAATTCTTGTTAAGTTAGCCTGCTGGTACTGATTCCTGTACTCACTCTTTCTTCCTGGCGGACTTCCTCTTTTCCTCGTTGACCTCGTGGTTGGGGTCACGCAGTTTGACCTCGGGGTCGTCCGTCAGGCTGGCGGGGATAATGTCCAACTCCAAGTCTTTATTGTCCTTCAGAAAGGGACAGTAATAGTCTTTGTCAATAATGTGAAACAAAAATTGATAAAAACTTTATCTCATATCTGTGACCACACTAAGTCTTCATGGAGAATCCATCAGTGGTGCCAAACCAGAGGTCTATATCTGGTTTCAATATCAGCAGCGACTACATGTGAAAACCAAGTGCGTGTGTGTGTGTGTGTGTGTGTGTGTGGGGGTGTGTGTGTGTGTGTGTATTTTCACCTCGGAGCTGACCCCCAGACTCCTCTCTAGGCTCTCCTGGTATTTGCCCATGCGTAGGGAGAAGTCGCGATATCTGCGGTCCACCGTGCTGACCCAGCGCTTCAGCTCCGACACGTGGGCGTGGCCTTTCTCCACCAGGTTGTCTGCCAACTGGATCAGCAGCTTCACCTTCTCCTTGGTTTGCTGTGGGAAATACATCCACACACACACACACACACACACACACACACACACACACACACACAGAGTACATAGTGTTCAACTGGAGAGGTCACTGATGTTCCGTGTCTTTATATGACTCTCAGTAATACAGCCCTGTTACAGTGTGTAATCTTGCTTATTTTGCTTTTTCTAACGGGGGGGTGAAATATTGTTACTTGTATATTTCATACTTAGAATTTGTATTTTATATGAAATTAGAATAAAGTTCACCTAATATAAACACTTTACTGGTTCCTCAAGTTTTCTTTGAATACTATTACGTTTAAAAATGTGTCTCCATTCTCCCTAATGGCTGACCCCGCCATTGTGTTGAAAATGAATGGAACATTCTGGGAGTGTTACCACCTGCTAGCTCCTATTCACGTTCATACAAAGACCAAATTGTATGTCACCATAGTATGAGCTGTCAGTCAAAAAATTAGGAGAAGCAGCCAAATTCTGCTCTGCACTCAACTAAGCCTCTCAGTTTCCTTGGTCCTTTAATTTGGCAACCAAGGAACACTAGATACATAATGTTCTTTTATTTAAATTAAGATGTATTAACGTTGTGCTACATACAAGTGTACCCAGAGAACTCTCGTGTCTCATTTAGAATGCATAGCTACTCAAGTATAAATCACAGTTCACAGGAGTGTAAATATGTACGTTTGTGCCAGGAGATACAGGTTTGACATATTACGCCTACTCGCTTGATATTCCCGGCAGTTCCACTGAGGCTCAATAAAGCTGCCAGTAGCTGATCCTTACACACGGACACACACACACACACACACACACACAGTGTACCTTGGCAGAAAGTCTGAAGTGATGGTAGTCGTTGAGCAGCTGCTGTGTTTCCTCGCTGCTGTCACCAGGTGACGTGTGTGTGGCCAGGTAAACTTCACCTGTCTCTTGGATCCAATCCAGTGCCTGTACATACACACACACATACACACACACACACACACACACACACAGATAAAGTTGATCCTTACTCTGTACATTTGTCTTTATAAACTCACTCCCTGATAATAAATAAAATAAACCAGATGTCCCTTTAGTGCTATACATTTCCCCAAAGCCAAAATGCAGCCAGCGCGCGCACACACACACACACACACACAAACACACACACACACACACACACACACACACGCTCTCTCTGTCTCTGACCTGTTTGGCACTGCGTTCAAACACCAGGTACTGCTGACACTGGTCCAGCCTTCGTTTCTTTAGTGTCCAGAAGTGAAGGACTCTGTTTTCTCTCTGCAGCAGCTCATTCAGAATGGCTGGACACAAAGACACACAACAATTACGTTAAATACACACTTCCTCCCTAATCCCAAAATGTGCTCCTTGCTCAGTGATGAGGTTTTCAAACTCAGCTGCACACTTGGGTTAGGTACATTATAACATAATACACACATACTCCATGCTAAACAATATGTCCATCTTGAATATTTGTGTAAGTTTATGTTATCTGTGTTATTGATTAGGTCTATCATAATCAAATTTATATAAATATCTTGTTTGAGTAAATAGTGATTGATACTAGCGTTAAGTTGCAGGACTTTTTGTGCGATCAGCAGTAGTAGTGTTGGTGTACACTGACCTTTGACCTGTTGTTCGGGCCCTCTGGCATGACTGGTGGCTCCAGGCATGCTCACATTGTTCCTGTGGATGTACTTCAGAAACACCTCAGCGTTCCTCCGGGCCAGGGTGCATGCCTGGAGCACAGGGACAATTCAAACATTCTCTTCTGACACCCCTCATCCACTGACAAAATCAGTTCAACATTTTACTGGTACTTTCACACCTGATCTGTTACGTGCATTTCTCATGTGCTGTTCATTCAGTGTCAAACATTGTCACTAATCAAGATTCATTCAATATGTATCCATCAACCAAAGGTCATTTGCAGATTTTATGAAATGCTAATGAAACTCCAAAGTGTCCAACAGAGACCTTCAAAGTAATTTAACTTTTTAATTTTGGTCAGATCCCTAGAGCAGAGCCTGTCTAAATGATGGATCTAATGGTTGTTATCTCTAGTTACATCAGATGATTATTTCACTGTCTCGTCTTTTGGCATCTTACCTCTCCTAAAATAAGTAAAAACCTTCATTAAGTTACATATTTAGAAATATTATCTAAATTTATATGTAAAAAAGTTTGTGATGCCATTTTATATTCTGTTCTATACTTTATTCTGGCTCACTGTCTATCATTCAGTGCTAAAAAGATCTTAACCGAATTTGATGTTTCACTCCTTCTGATTTTGTGTCTCTGATGTGGGACAATGAGAGGAGAATCACCTTGAGGAAGGCTTCTTTCTGCTCCAGGTGTTTACTGATCAGAGGTAGAAGGTGGTCACTGTCGCCCGACATTCCCAGTTTATCATGGCTGCCACACCAGTCTTCATCCCGCCGATACTCCTGCTCCAGGCTCTCTAACACGCTGCACACCTGCACAGACACAAAGGGTCAGCGTTCCAAGATCCAAGCTTAGGGAAAGCAAACTCTGTGAATGTGTGTGTGTGTTGAGGTGTACCTGTTCAGACGTCTTGTAGAAGGCCACAGAGGCATTAACGAGCTTCAGGCGGTCCTCCATCTTCAGCATCAGCTGCTGCCAGTGAACAGCCACTTTCTCAGCACAGCTTCGGATTGCCTCTGGATCATAGTGACCTGCCTGTAGCACCATCTGGAAGAGAAGAGGGGGTGGATAGAGGTGGAGGGTAATACATGGTCATGATGTACAGCCTGCAATATCTCCTGGACCCAGGAATGTAGAAGTACAGAATTCAGGATAAGACAAGGTATACAGTGTCTCACTTATTCAAAGTAAGTCTTACAAGTGTGCAACAATCTACTAAAGTAAACAATAAAGGAACAGTTGTAGTAAACATGGATTTACCTCAGCCTTTTGCTGGACCTGCAGAGCACTCTGATGAGTCTTCTGGAGAGAGTTAGCATGGAAGAGAGACTGGAGGAGGAAGAGGATGAGAGATAGTTACTATCAATTAAAATCACTGCCTCATTAGTTCAGCTCAATTTTAAAAGGTTCCCTGAGGGGTTTTTGACCACTATTAACTCCTATAATCATGCGTGAGTAAGCAATGTTTTTATCTGTGACTCCCAGTGGCGTGTCAAGTAACACCCTAATGTTCTACTACAAAGGTAGTGAAGAAGACTGCCAGCTAGTAAACATGGATGTAACGCTGTAGGTTTCGAACTTTCAAGAATAATCAGCTGTGCAAACTTTATGAGGAGGGAAATATATTGAGCAAGTTTCTTGGACACACACACAATGCGTGTGAACAGTGTACAGTAGGTACTGCTAATGTCATTTTGCAGATTTATGAGCTGACATCAGTAGTTAGATCACCATCATCCTCTATAAACTGATGTCTGCATATGAATGCAGAATCTGGCATTTATGTTTGTAGTCCAAGCAGTATTGACCAATTACATTTGAGCAGGCTTTGGATGCACGCAGGTAAACAGTCCATGTGGAGAGCAAACAAGGTGGAATGCAATCCCAGAATCCATCTGACGATGATTTAGGTTTTTATTAGCTTTCTAAAAAAGAGAGAGGGGATGACACGCAGCAAAGGGCCACAGGTCGGATCTGAACCCTGGGCTGCTGCAGCATGGACTCAGTACATGGTCGCCAGCTCTACCAGGTGAGCTAACTGGGTGCCTTTTCTCGTCGTTCTCATGTATTAAATTGCTAATCGGACTGCAGAGGAAGTCTTATCCCTTATCTGTTTTCTGGAAGCCCCGAAACATTAGCGGTTGCCCCCAGAGGGTCTGAGATTGATCAGATTATGGCAGAAGTCTGCACCAACCAGCTACCATCACGCCTTTATGTTCAGGACATATGCAACTACCTTAATGGAAGCTGGAATCAGATCCAGTCTATTCTTAATTTTGTCTTAAATTACAAATGCAATATTTTTTGTCGAGGATTTATAGTCTTAATATCTAAAATCTACTGTTTTCTTTTATTTTGAGATGGGTATTACTTAAAGACTATATTAAGACTCACATTGAAGTGTGTTTTGGGGTTTTCTTGATTGACAGCTGTCTAAACCTATCAAAGTAAGATGTGTTACTTATCCCATCCCAGCTCCAAGCAGGCTCCGTCTCCTTTGCCCAAATGTAATTACTGCCAAAAATGGCTGCGAGAGCTAAATCATACTTTAAAGGTTACGTCACAGTCTGCATCCATGTTTTCCTACAGTCAACACTCTGGCTCTCTATTGAGAACTGTCTCTAATTCAAGAAGAGCAGACTCAAACAAAAAGGTGGTCCAATGTGGGAATTTCATTGTTTGTATATGTGTGTGTCTGTGTGTATTTAAGCTATTTGCCAAGACAGTATTACATCAGTCTGATGGAGAATGCAGGACACACACACACACACACACACACACACACACACACTAATCAGAGCAGAAACCAGGCCAGAACACACATGTTGGGTCTGGGCCAGAGCGATGTGTATGTGTGTGTGTGTGTACAGTGCTGACCAAGGGGCTTTTACCCCTATGAGCGCTAACACACTTCTGGAGTCAGCTATTTAAAGCAATGCACGGAGTAAAACACACCCAAACTCACCACACACACACACACACACACACACACACACACACATTCAAACATACGTGGGGAGAGATAGCTCTTAAATGCATTTCAGCATTTCAATGTGTGTGTATCTGTGTTTGTGTGTGTGTGTGTGTGTGTGTGTGTGTGTGTGTGTGTGTGTGTGTGTGTGTATTAGCATCTGTTACTCTTCAAGATCTATGCAGAATGAAATAATTATTGAAATTGAAATAATTATTAGGCAAGCCCAGTACACACACACACACACATACACACACACACACAGATGACAAAGAGAGCGTGTGTGTATCATTGTGCGCACCCATCTGCTACTATTCAAACCAATGCACACTGAAATAATTATTACTATAAGTACAGAAAGCCTGGTTTGAGCAGCAATAATTAGGATGTGTGTGTGTGTGAGAGAGTGTGTACCTCTATAGCCATCTGGAACTGTTCATGTTCCCTCTGCAGCTGCTCGGCCTCAGACAGAGAGCTGGCATTCACCATGCTGGCATTCAACATGGACTCGCCATTACGAATCCAGCCCAACACCTAGAAAGAGAGAGAGAGAGAGAGAGAGAGAGAGAGAGAGAGAGAGAGAGAGAGAGAGAGAGAGTGGGGGAGAGGGAGAAATTCAAATCCGTGACAAAATACAAGACTTAATTAATCTTAATGAGAGGATATTATGTGAAATCTCTCACACAATTCTCCACAAAAAGATAATATACTGTACATACATGGATGTAAAAAGTACAATTTTTAATAATAGGACATTTATATTACTGTGTATTATCCAGATAATTCAATTTAAGCTGGTAAATTATTGGTCCATAATCATAATAATTAATTTGAATTCTTATACAAAACATTTGATAGGCTTAATGTTGCTCACTACATCACTACAGGTTATAAACTCTAAACCGATCTCATCGGTATCGACAATGAGAAACAGGTTATCATCAGTTATCGTATCGGCTGAAGAAAAATCAATATCCAGTTAAAAATAGTAAAGAGTGTGACGAACAGAAACAACATACAGTTGCAAAGAGTATGATGTTATGGATGCAGAGCCTATTGGTGTGCAGGCTTAAGTGGCTCAATGCTGGGCATAAGCAATACTAAACCAGGCAGGAAATAGCGTGCATATAGAATGGTTGTTTAACTAACGTGCAGCAGATGGCAGCATAGTCTGCCAGAAATAAAGAAGCACAGGAAAAAGAGCTAACTCCATACTCTGAAAAAGTTTAACAAAACCAAATTTAACTGTAATAAATACAACTGTTTCCAACATGAGTTCAATCTCTATCACAAACGTAAATACTGAATCATCTAACCTTGTGTCAGTGCAGTCAGTGGTGACTAGAATGTTGCTAAAATAATTTTATCAAACCCTCCCAGCTACTTACTGATTCACTGACCTGTTCACTGTTTCATGCTCTATAAAGTACCTGACTGCAGAGTATCTACAGCTTCTATGGTCAACATCAAAACAAGGATAGCCAGTATATTTTTATCTTGTAGTCTGTTAAAGGGTAACGTTGGTATTTTCAACCTGTAGCCTATTTTCCCATGTTTTTGTGTCTAAGTGACTAATGGACACAACAGTTTTTGAAATTGGTCCAGTATGGAGTGAGAGAGCTGCAGCTGGCAGCCGTGGAACTGGCTGAAAAGTAATCCTTATGGGCAATTGCGCACCGCCATTATACGTCCACTAAAGTGCTTGTTTTTGCCGCTGATAGACTCAGATTGTTGTTTTGAAAAAAGGTCAAATTACTGTTTTTGTCAATAGAGTCTGGTGGCTTTGTACAGAGTGATATATCTGTAGCTTCCAGTTAAACGAGAAAGATCTTACTCTTTAACATAACATCTATCTCTGTGGGGTCCTTCCCGTAATGTTTTCAGACACTTATAACATTCTGAATCTACCAGTGGCAAAAATTGCCCTGAAGGATTACATTTTAGCCTGCTGCACAGCTGCAGAGTTCTCAGTCAATACTGGACCAATTTCAAACATTGTTGTCCCCATTAGTCACTTACACACAAACACATGGGGAAAGAGGTTTCCCATTAAGTGTAGTGTTGGATTGCACTGACAGACACAGATCTGGAGTAGTGGTGGCTAGTCAAAGCTACATTCATTCTAGATATTATTCCACACTCTGCCCACAGTTATTTTAAGTAATCTGTGCACTTTACTGAACTGCGGCTGCAAGTAAGTATCTGTTTGTACTAGATCTATGACCAGAGAATAGGAGTGAGGGTGAAGCAGTGGGGGGTGTGTGTGTTTGTGTGTTTGTGTGTGTGTGTGTGTTATTAGCACATTGCCATAAACCTCATAAATTATTCAGTTGTATCCATCTGCAGCAGCAGTGTGCTTCCTGTCTAAACACACAGCATGTTCATATTCACATCTGCAGTAGCTTTTTGACAAAAAAACATATTCTTTGCTTCAAGCAGGAGGAAGTGCTGGGTGATACTGTTGTCATTGCTCCAATGTGGAGTCGTCAGTCTAAAATTTGATTTTCTCTTTATTTCCTTTGTTTTTAATCATAAAAGCTGGTCCATCTTGCTCCATTATAGAACTATAATATTTCCTTTTGTGGATTTAGTCTTTTGTGGCTCCAGAGGGAGCTGTGTGGAGTCTGATAAATTGCTTTAAGTGATGTCACTTGGTGTTAGAAAGAAGTTCAGACCTCTGTAGCCCGCTCCTCATCTCTGCTTAAGGTTTAAGGCATTAGCCGCTGTTATAACACACACGAATATCTGACAGAACTGCTTGAGATGCATGGTGGGTATTGTAGGTTTTGACAACAAAGTGGACTGCATGAAATAAAAAAGACAATATCTCTGGTTCTGCTACATTGATTTTGTTCTTTTCTTTTAAAACCTATCCATTGTGAGTGTAAAAATGCTAAATGGGTGAAGTATTTAGTTAATAGTTATGGTACTGTAATGCAGTATGGACAGTCAACAGGATGTTTACATGTTTACAACAGAACTGGTGTCAAAAAAAAACTAATTTTATGAAAACATACAGACAAATACATTTCTATTTTTTTATTAGCAGGAAGCAGCCACTCCGCCTGCTTTGATGACCACCATACTGTTAAAAAATGAATAATTTCTTTGGGAATTATAGCATGGTTCAAACAATGTTTTTGACCTAATACTTAAAACTAATGTCCACATACTGAAATGTGATACAATTTAAAGTATCACAGTACAGGCCCTGATTGGCCAGCAGCAGCAACCTTACACCTGCGAATGGAGGAGTGGATCCTGTTCCAAATTTCAAAATATGAGGTACTGAATGATGATTCCTCAGCAAAATGAAAAATATATATTAAAGACGCCCATAAATTAATTTTTTGAGAACTGCTTCAGTCCCTTCAGTGGCTGCTGCTGCTGTTTGCGTGTGCGTTTACCTGTTTAACCTCGGCCTGCAGGTGGCGTAGCTGCAAGGTCTGCTCCAGCCGTGTGTGCGTGTGCTGTGCGTTGAGCTCCACCTCCTGCTGCTTCTCGTGGAGGAACTCAAGCAGCTCCTGAACCTGAGAGGCCAAGTCCATGTCCTTCTCTCCTGTCAGCTCGATCCCTGCGCGCGCACACACACACACACACACACACACACACACACACACACACACACACACACACACACACACACACACAAACCTGCTGTGATTTATCAAGTTAACTTCAATTCCCCGGCCTGCAGCTCTGTAGACAGGACTCACTCCTCACATAGCCCCCTCATTTACACACTGTCACTTTTACATGACTTTTTATGTTTGTTTGCTTTTTAGCTTTGAACACAGCTATTTCCCCAGTATCTCCAGTCTTAATGCTAACATAGACTGAACATGTCCTGAATCCAGCTGTGTACTGGACATGAAGACATTAGTGATACATATGGACAAAGGAAGAACCTAATCGTATTTCCAAAAATACTGAACTATTCCTTTCATTTCACAAATTCAACTCAATAAAAATCTGTAGTATCAGTTAACAATTAATGCTCCACTTCACCAGCGACTGGCGCTGCTGTTGAACAAGAGTGTTGTGTGGTGGATGAGAGAGATTTATCACTCCAGGGGGCAGGGTGACAGAGGCAGTGACCTCCACATATACACAAACAGACACACACACAGTAAGAGGATTGTGCCGTGACGATTTTTTAACCCAATTCTCTCTCCCTGTTCTGCACAACACGCTTTTCTTTTGGATCACAGTTCATGGTGGCGTCTAAGCATCAGGGCTCCCTCTCTCCTCCGCTGTAGCTGTAAATCCACATGTGAGCCTGCACAGCCACATTCAGAGGGCAACAGGGACACGCATGCTCACATCTGAAGTGCAGGGTGAATGCATGAGACTGATAGAGAGCAGCCTTGTTTTTAATATCTCGTCTGGTATGAGCACTGGACTTTAGTAGATAGAAACAAGCTGACCAGGTTTGAGGAACGGTTCAACTACTATTGTATTCTAAAGCAATAAAGAATGTGCCTAATTTAGTTTGTAGTGTATGCACAGCACAATTAATCTCCCATACACTTCATTTTCCTTCTCATAGAACAAAAGAGGTGTGTGTTTTACCTGAAGCCTGGACCTCCATGATGTACTGGTGTAGGTCTTGACCCTGCTGCATCACTTCATAGGTCATGTTGTTCATGGCTGCCTTCCTCTCGGCGTGCCTCTTCAGCCTCTGCTCAGCCAGGCCAATGTCCTCTGCGCTGCCGGAGGAGGCGCCGCCTCCCCCACTGCTGCTGCTGCTGCTACCACCTGAGCGGCCAGTGTCGGTCAGCTGGCGGGATAAATCCTCGTTCCAGGCGTCCAACTCCGCTGTGACCTGCAGGAACAGAAGCAATGTGCCCACGTGGAGACACAGTTAACAACACAACACTCCAAAGTCAGTGGCTACTGCATTTTGTTTTGGTATATGAATAATGACTCATTGTTTTCTCTGTCACAGGGGCACAAGGTATTGGCATGTTGTACAGCTGTAATTAGTGGTTATTTAGTTTAGTTTAGTTAGTGGTTTAAAGCCAGGTTCAGACAACACAATATTTTTGTCGGGACGTGGAAAGGCGTCCCGGATGCAGTATCGGTGGTTGTCCACTATGATACACAACACAGGATACACTGCGCAGCCACAGGGCTCAGCTGGTAGAGAGGGTTGTCTAGTAATCGTCTGGCTCCTACAAGTCCATTCAAAGGTGGTCGGATTCAAACCCTGGGCCGCTGCAGCAAGGACTCAACCTTGGTACATGGGATGCCAGCTCTACCAACTGAGCTAACCGGGCTGCCCTAGTTTTCATGTCTTTAAACTACTAGTAACTTAACTGAATAAAAGTGAACTTGAAATGACACAATGAAATCAGCGTGATAAGGACTACCTAAAATGCCAGAAACCATCTTTGGGAAAAATGCATTTGAAGTGTAGTTTGATAGAGATGTCTTGGCTTCACTTCTGAAGAGCTGTCATGTCGTCCATCTTTATGTTTGTTGATGGTTGGAACCTATTGCTTACCTCTATAGTGTACTGCTCAAATATGCGTAACTGGAGAAAGATGTCCAGCTTGATTTTGCGTTCGTGGAACAGTTCCTCCATCTGGCCCTGGGCTTCGTCCAGCTGCTGCAGCACCCCCTGGATGTGTGCGATGGAACTGCAGTGTGGCGTCTTATTGGTCGACATGGCTGCATCTCTGTGGAAAGAGAGATAGGGGGAGACATTATACCAAACACAAGATCTCTCACTCTAAATGAAACAAAGTAGGAATATATGCTGTATATTTTTGACCATTGATTAAAGGTGTACATTTCTAAAAACAAAGCACAGTATTCTAAATTATTCATATCATTATTTATTTTAAATGACTCATATGAAATACAGAACACCTGTGTGAACTTTACCTCACAAGTAATATTAAATTATTTCCTTTCACACAAATAAAAGTAAGAGATGGATAAACAAAGAGATGGAGACAGGAGCAGAGATAAAAAATATCATTATATATTTGTGCCAATATGGTAATTCATAATGAATTTAACTTTTTAATGACATCTTCATGAATATTATTACCTGAGCTTCTGTATGAATCCTTCTCTCTCTTTAATAACATTCTGAATATTAATATCATTATCTGTGCCTCTGTATGATTTTTTTCTCCCTCTCAAATGCCATCATGAATAATAATTTAAATTGTATTATTATTACCTGAGCTGCTGTATTAATTCCTCTCCCTCTTTAATCACATTGAGCGTTGCCTCCAGTGTGGCAGTCTGCTGCTGTTGAAACTGCTGGATCAGAGTCTGAACCGAATCCACCGAATCGCAGCACACCTCATCCAACAGCTGCTTCTGCAGCTCCTCCATCCACGACCACAGCTAGAAGAGCAGATTGGCAAACAAACAGACAGACAGACAGACAGACAGACAGACAGACAGACAGACAGACAGACAGACAGACAGACAGACAGGCAGGCAGGTTAACAGATGCAGGATCAATCCATTACCACATAATTGTCCTTCCACTGAACCACCTCAGCACTGCTGTGTCTGAAAATGCTGGATACAGAAAATAATTCAAAAAAAATTAATAACTGGTGCAGTTACAATACAATGTGTTCTTTTTGTGATTGTGTATCCCACCTCCTTGGTGTGTGTGTGGAAGGAGACAGACATGTCGAGCAGCAGTTTCCTGTGTTCCACTCGGCGGACAAAGTCCTGGATTCGGACCTCCAGGTGTCTGGCTGCCTTGTAGATTTCCTCGGGGTCACACTCTCCGGTCTGAGCCAGCTGTTCAGCTGCCTCCAGCAGCTTATCTGCATTAGTGTATGTGTTCTGAAAGGGGAGGAGGGAACACCATCACATATATCAATGATCTAGATATATAATATATTCATTGGCTTAGTCTTATGAGTCTGTGATTCAAGATCAAGCTTAACTTTATTATCAATCAGACAATACACAGGACAAGTGCACATCAGAATGAAATTAAATTGCATTCGCTGTAGGTATCAGATGTGCTCGGCCCACCACATCCGCTCGGGGTCCTGTGTTAACAACTGCTGTAACACATCATGATTGGCTGTATTTCCAAAAGTGTATGGATGCCATATTGTGCCGCAATAAGACCCTGTCCAGTTGCTCATGTGCAACTCTCAACAGAGATGAGAAGGAAACAACACATGGCTCACTCGCAAGATACTTCCATCAGCTCCAAAAAAGTGTTACAATGCATTCTATTATTATTATTATTAACTTTCATAACTTAACAAAACTTTGGCACCACTTTAGCTAACGTTAGCCAAGTTGTCTGAAAACGCAGGACTCCGAGCAGATCTGGTACCTACACCAGCACACAAATGTTACTGAAACATACCATGGTGTTCTTAACCTCTGCCTCCTCACATTATTTTCATAGATCAGGACTCATGTATTATCACTCAAATGATCACTTATCACTTAACATTATGATTCTTTCTTTAAAAACTAGATCAGGCGCGCCACACACACACACACACACACACACACACACACACACACACACACACACACACACACACACACAGTCAATTCATTGATTCCACTTCCTGTAAATCAACAGCGTAAGGTTTCTTGTTTCCACCTCCACCTGCCCTGACAAGGGAGTGTTAAAGCTTTCAGCATTCACCAGGAGGACAAAATGGATTAGTGTCGGTATATTCTGGTAAGTATGACAGATTATCATTGGAATATTTCACTTCAGGAAACATATTACATCTGAGATACTTTGGGGTGGCTGGAGGTTTGGGGGTGTGGCACTAGAGTGATTAAAAAAAGATTGATCCCAATTATTCAGGAATATGAGTTAGGGTATTTGGGTGAGAGCTTACAGTCTGGATATTTCACATGTTAGAGGGATTAGTCAGAAGATAAAGATTATAATTTACATGGGATTATTACTCTTTGCTGTATGACTGGTTTGGTTCAGGGTGGGGATTATAGCAGGGAGACGACAGGAAAGCAGAATCACCCCTGTCACCTCAATGTAGAAGCCCAGGCATGACTTTTTAGGACAAAATTAATGAATGGAAGATAAAAAGTAAAATAAGTAAAAATAATTAAACTGGACAAACAAACTAAGAAACAAATAGATAAAATATGCTATTAAACTATCTGGAAGAACCAAATCAAATCAAATCCAGATGAGACGTTTCATAGGGCCTGAATTACATTTTATTAAGATATGATCTGGATTTTCCATATAGCAGATATACTTTTTAAGCTACAGCCATTTTAACGTTATAAACTACCATTCCTGCATTCAGACCCAAAGCAGTTCTAACCCGTAAATGTCTTTTTCCCCCAGTCAGACTCTACTAGTACTGTGTACTACTACTCGCACAACTAGCAAATTGTCCAAATTATGGGTGGGCCATCTGACGATTTTATATGGTGATCTAAGACGTCTACAATCTACTCCTCAGGCAAATCGTTGAGATCAAGGCATTTAATGTCCTCTTATTTCTGTTTCCAAACTTCACATACCCTCACTGACTAGTGGATTTGTGCTTTGTGAACAAACCAATGGAGTGAAGCAGCCAACTAGCTATGCTGACTGGACAAATTACTACACATGGCTATTCCTTGGGTGGTGTGTTGCAATACTTAAAAAGTGTTATTTTATGATTATGTCATCTTTTGGCTTCTACTTACAGCTTAAATTAATCTCAGGTTTGAAACACTATCCTGAAACCTGTGTGGGATCTTTAAAAGGTCCAGTGTGTAACATCTGGGATTTATTTATATACATGTAGGATCTATTGACAGAAATGGAATATAATATTCATAGGTATGTGTATAATCACCTGAATATAGGAATCGCTGTGTTTTCGTTGTTGTGTATGGAGTCCACCATGTTGAACCACCATGTTTCTACTGCAGCTCAGAATGGACAAACCAAACACTAACTCTAGATAGGACCCTTTGTGTGTTTCCACTGTATTTTCCACTACATGCTTGACAGCCCGTTCTCATTCTCAGATCAAATACAGACGTGAGTGGTGTTCAGTTAGCTGCCACTAAATCCCACACACTGGTCTTTTATTGCAACATTCATTGGCTAGTGGCTACAGTCTACAGGGCATTTCAAAACTGAAATAAACAAAAAAATCTCAATTTAGATTGTGGATCGTGATTGCGATTAAATAGATTGTGATATTATTTTTTATCCAGATTGCCCACCCATAGTGCAATAGACCTTTTTCACAGCAGTCATCAATTCTATCCAGGCCAAACAGTCAGGGTGCTGCTATTGTTGGCTCACTGGAAAGGCTCTGCTACACTAGACCTCAGTTAGTATCAACACCTGTGATTATTCTACAATTTCATGTCAAAACGGCCATTGTAAAAAAAGGTCTTTCCCTTACAAACCCTTTAGCAAGAAAAACCTAGGGTTTTCAGTTTTCATTAAATTTCCAAACACACTTGTAACAAAATGTAACAGTCCCTATCAACCTACCAGTGTCGCAGTGGAACAGGTGTGTCAACCCTCCCTACAGAAATGTCCTCTCGGTTTTCATTAAACCCTCTTTTCTCCCCTTCAGGAGAGGGACTTCATGAAAGAAGTTTGAGCACGCCTTTGTGTTTGTATGTGAGAGACTATTAAAGCGTAATGTGTGTAAACACACTTACATATTCATCTCTTGGCATGTATCTTAATGTGTACTAAATGTATTAATGATATGTATATTGCTAAGTGGAGGGATTTTACCAGCAAAACACCACAAACTGCAAAGCAATGCTAATGGGGGGAAAAGGAGAGAAAGATAGAGAGAGAGAGAGAGAGAGAGAGAGAGAGAGAGAGAGAGAGAGAGAGAGAGAGAGAAAGAGAGAGAGAGAGAGAGAGTCTGACCTAAATAATGCTGATCCACAGCAGGTTATGAAGGCTAATCCTAATCCAGAGTGTAAACATCAGATTACACTACTACACACTCTTTATAGGATCAACACTCACTCTTTTATAGGATTAACTAACATTTACTACTGAAACTCCAAAGTACTTAATGATTATCAGTTGCCATGGATTCTGATTAAACAACTGTCTCACTGTTATTTGATTCGAGGCAGTGGATGTTGTAGACCACATTATGCTCTCTTCAACTAGAAAGCACTCATAATGCAAATTGTTCTGAAAGTCTCTGTAAGGCAATAAACTGGTTGGCTGAGGCAAGCTGAGAAAGGTGGTGGGACGACAGCTCCACGTAACAGGAGAGAGACATAACAGAAAGACAAAGGGAGAATGGTGGAAAGATGAGGAAGGAGTGGGTCTACTGTGGAACCCAACATGTGACACCATGCAGATACGCAGTGTGTGTCTGTGTGTGTGTGTGTGTGTGTTTAGACTTTTTAACAGCAGCAGAGACAGTAAGGATTTGCTGATCCTGATCACAGATATTGTTTGACCTTTTCCTATTTGTTTAGTCTCCAAAGCATTGCTATCCAAGTACTTACTTGTGTTTAAAACAAATCAAATCTGACAACTGACAACTTCAATAGAGAAGCACATCAAACACTTTTATTACATCCAATCCACTTCAAAGCCCTTCAAAGCTTCAACTGTATACGAACCAAATTTCTTTACAGCTCTGTTTTTTTAAGCAAGCCTAACTGACAGTTTTGGCGTTTTGGCTGTCGCCATGACAGTTAGACAGAGCCAGTGGAGGAGCTCTCATTGGCTGCGCAGTTTTGACTTGTCTGTAGCAGGAAATAATGGCAACTCGCCTCGTCACGCACAATCTCGTATTACAGCAGTTCACTAAAATATGTTTCTGAAATGATTTTAGTGGAGAAATTGGCAACGCAGTAACGGAATCTAGATTCATATTTGATCAGCACTGCCTAGTTTGACCGTTTCATCTGAGTTTGGTGCGTTGATCTGGACGGACTTACTGAGAATGACTTGTCAATCATAAGGTAGCCACGCCCAACAGCATATGCAGCTTTATGGTCTATTTTACTGTAAATGGGAACATCATTTACTAATTGAACATCATGCTGTACTAACTAACTAAACTAGAGATTGAGACCATAAACTCTTTAGGAAACGGTTTACTGAGCTCATAAATTAAGTGAGAAGTACAATCATTTCTCCATTAGACTGCATAGGATCGGTGTGTTATTGCAGTCAGCTCCCCCTGCTGGAATTTACATAGAATGCAGGTTTTAAGACATTTCCGCGTTGGCTTCACTTTAAAGACCCGAAAGCTCTGTCATGTTTCTAAGAAAATACACACCCAGGTTTATGTACGCGAGTAATTTCCAGGATTTTTGGTCACTTTAATCAATTCCCAGGTATTTCCATGACTGGCAAACTAGTCTCTAAAATTGCATGTTTTTCAGTATTACATTATAAAAAGCTATTATAAATAACAACAATATAAATAATTATATTAATATAAATATTGTTGAAACGCAAAATGTTTTATGTTATAACAATAAGTTATCACGTTATAACAAATGTTTTGTTATTTAGTGTTATAGGCTTCTACTTCATAATAACTTGATGTTATTATTTATTGTATGTTACATCTACCTGCCCAGGGACTACGGGTGGAAAATAGCAATTTGCTAAAACCCAGTGCAATGCATCTCTCCTTGTTATATACAGGGTTAATGTTTTTTTGTGCACTGTCCCTGTTCAAATAAAATAATAAAATAATAAAATAATTATTATTATATTATATATATATTATGTTATCACATGAAAGTATCTTGTTATAACAATAAATTCTTCATGTTACAACATGATCTGTTTTTCTTTTTCTGGTGTGGCAGCAATAGGCTTCCATATGTTGCAGACACTGAGGCCTTTGCAACTGAACTGCCAGTGCACTGTTCAATACTAGACAAAAGCTTCCTGTTTATGAATATTAAGCGTTTTTAAATGTTCTACACCCTTTATCTTTATTTCACTATGGCAAATGTTCAAACCATTTCTTTTGCTGCACTGACGTACAACCATATTTTTTTTTTTAAACCTGAGATCTTAACATGTTTTTGTCTTATTTTCATTTTTATGACCAAAGCTTCAGTTCCAGAGTTTCCTACGTGACAGACTGTTGCACTGAAATTCAGGAATGATTAACATCTTCTGCAAATCTTTCAGGAAAGGCTTGTGACCATAAATGGTTATGTACAGGCATGTCTTCATGCTTCCTGCCACCACCAGGCATGGTGGTTTTGAAAATTTGGTATTAATCAAGGCAGATTACTTACAGATGTCTGCAAGGCAAGCGAATAAACATTCAAAACAAACTACTAACTTAAAAATATTCATGGAAGGAATGGACCTTCTCTATGTTAATGTTGATACTGTAAATGAGAGGCCAGACATGGACGTGCACTGGCCAACACCTGAACTGTTTAACCTGTTTAGATAGTGACAGGATTTTCATTTTCAAGTAAAACTGCAGAACTGAAAGCGTGATGGCATAAGAAGATGCAGGTCTAACGGCTTTACAGTTAAAGGATTGTTCAGTGTCAGCTCAAATCTAATGGTAACTAACTTTCAGTGCAGTGTGAAGACATAAACACAGAAATACAGTGTTGACGTCTATTGGAAAGTATTGATCATTTTGGCATTTTATTCAGTCTTTCTCACAGGGGAGATACTTTTTTCATGACTTGGATGGAAACTCACACGGATAAACTCACCTGAGCTACGTCTTCAAAGTCGTCGTGTCTTTTCTGCAGGGCTCGGGCTCTGTGAAGGGATTTTCCAACGCCAGTGTGTTTGCTGAGGAAAGCCTCGCCATGGTTTTCTATCCAGTCCATCACCTGGATGAGAGAGAACATGACGATCAACTTCACAACATCTCCTAACGCACGCTCAGGATTAAAGGTCGTTTGCTGAACCTTCTGTTCCTGGCGCTGTGACTTTCTTTCTAACAGTGTACATACAGATCAGCAGTACAAAATGGTCTCAAAGCTCATGAATTAAGAATGGAACAGATGAAACCTGCATGATCTGTGTGGGAAATGTAGGTCACTGCAGCTGAGAAGAATATTCTGTACCATTAGATTAACTGTAGGCAAAACGTCATCACTGATGTGCTTGGCAGACAACTGCCAGGAGCCGTTACTTGCTTTGTTGTTTATTTGCTCCACTGTTTTCTCTGTCATATTTTTAATCTCATCAAATTTTATTATTAGCTCTTATTTCTGTGACTGTGGATGGCAAGTCTTTCTTTTGTCTTGTTTTCTGTCAGTGCTGAATAGTCAGCAAAGGACACCTATGACGCAGGTTGCACTGTGTGTCCAGTATGTTTCATTGGATTTGATTGACTGTAATTGCGCATTGTGTAGTTGGACTACGAAGGAATATGTAAATATTTGCTCAGAACTTGGTGTAAGAAGATGCTACATACTAGCTAACTCTCTACTTACTGGAACAGGGCCTATGAATTTGCAGCATGATGTCAGAAATAGCAACAAGCTAGGTACCAAGCTATACACTAGGCTTATAGCTTAGCTTAGCTTAGCCTGGAGAACAGGATATATGCATTGATACAGCGTAATGTTAAAGTGGTTTACATAACTTTGGCATTCAGCTAGCAGCAGTGTGTGTTTTGACCAGTGTTGGCAAGTTACTTCAATGTGATCAATTACTCATCAAAAAGTAATGCTATTACTTACCTACAGTAATTTGTCTCATCACTTGTTACATTGTTTTTGTCACTCAAAGGTGCTCTAACAACGGCAAAGCTTCCACACCCACATGTTATAAACAGGATTTTCTCAAATCTGCAATATATATGTTGGCCACTTGGTGCAGTGAAAACAAGTCGTTAACACAATATTGACACACCTTTTACGTTTATATGGCAAACTTGTTAGCAAACAGTTGCTTATTTACACATTCCGACGCAATCGAGCAAATTGATCCTTTATTTGGAGTCATGTTTGTGTCCGCCTGATGAATGGAAGTCCAATATTTACTCTCTTTAAGGTCTCCACCAACTACTGATGGAAATATCTGGATCTTTAGCTGCTAAATGCTCCACTATATTCACCAGCTAGTTGCTGTGTCTATCTGCCGTTTGGTCAGCCTCAGGTTTTTTTCGACCTCCTGTGGTGTGAGTGGATCTAAATGGTAAAGCTACCAGTCAGCTAGCTAAACAATCAGCTGAAACTTGCTATGCTGCTTCATAAAGATGAAGGAAGTTTCAGATTCAGGTGACAATTCTCTGCAGATTGATGATTACAAACAACTCTTTACACATTGTCAAATTGTCATGTTATTTAATCATAACATAATGGATTATAGTTGCTTTCACAAAGAAAGCCTTCTTTGTTAACACCTCCCTGACCAACTATCTTATATGGCAAATATATGAAGATATGTGGACATATATTAGGCATTACCCCATCCCTATACTGTAAAACCAGTACATCAAGCTTCAAATGTCAAAATCAACTCCTCCTTGATAATATCTTCTGCTCCAACTTCCAATTTGGAAGAACACATCATCTCACAGCAGTTTTTGGGGCCTTGAAGGAACCGTGTGTGAACAGTGTAATTCATGACATCAGTGTAGTGCAGTCAGTCCAGCTGGAGCCACAGAGAGGTCAGCAAAAGGTCACAGCACACGCAAACTGAAGCACGCTGACTGCAGCTGGACTATCTTTGTTTGAATGTGCAGCTAAAACTGCCAAATAAAACTACACACCTAATATGTTCTCTTCCAGCCTTTACTTCTGCATCTCTCTCTCTTCCTCTCTGGGGTCACATATATCCTCACGGATTACAACTCTGGTTGGAATAGCCCTGCTTTCAGTGATTTACAGACTATCGGTATGAGCCTACTCTCTCACTTGCTCCTTTTCTCACTTTCTATGTATGTCTCTCATCCTCTGTGGGTCCCTGTGTCTCTCTCTGGGGTCTCATAGAAACTGATGCATGACGAGTGCAGTTGGCAAAGCTTTGTTTTCAATGAATTTATAACCTACTGATACGATCTCTTCTTCACTCACTTTTTTTTTTCTCCCTCTCTCTCCTTGTCTTTTTACCTCTCTTAAACACTCTCTCACACTCTCTCTTGGGTCACTTATAAATGTTTCCATGGCGTCCATACTCAGAGCATTTGTAGTCCGCCGGATGCCCTACTTCTCTCTCCCCAGGCCCATTCATTTCTATACAGTACATACATGATGACTTCAGTTACAAAGGACCTGTTTTAAATGAATTCAATGTGCTGTTGTTTTTATGTGTGCATATGTGTGTGTGTGTGTGTGTGTGTGTGTGTGTGTGTGTGTGTGTGTGTGTGTGTGTGTGTCTATGTGTGTCCTCCAAGAAATTCTGGGTGGGAAAAAAGGCTTGCATCAGTATTAAAACTCACCCAGTTTGCACTATAAAATATCTGATTGTTTGATAAAAAGTTGATGGTACAAGTGTGTACATAAAAACTTCAGTGCAGAAGTTCTAGAAGAACTACGACTCCCAAGATACATTTCGTCAAGAAAATGCCAATCCAAATAGAGATAGATTGGTGCTAAAGATTGTGCTGTTACTGTTTGACAGGGTAAATCTGTTCAGTTTTCATTTCTGGGTAAATTTTGGGTGAATTCAACAACAACAAATCTACGACACAAACCATAACCACATAGGATTATTACATTATCCAGGACGATACTGTGATTCTATGTTAAGTACCATTTAAGGTCTTGTCAAATGAAATATTAAAATAGGAACACAGTGGGAATTGTTGGGTCTCTGTTTATAACATGGAGTTCAGTCCAGACCTGCTCTATAGTGTCCTGAGATGGCTTCTGTTATGATTTGGTGCTATATAAATAAAGCTGGATTGAAAACTGAATCAAAACCAGCGGCCCCTCCCACCTCACAACTCTATACAAGCACAAAAGCAATATTTAGGTTACCATGGTGATAGCCGCAGTGTGGAGTGAGAATTGAGATTCTGCATTTTCTGGTTAACCTTGGGTACTGTATTACACTCTACTACTACTACTGCTACTGCTAGCACTACTGCTGCTAGTAGTTATTGCCATGTAACCAAGTATAAACTTAAGTGCAGTTTTAAGGTTACTCCAGTGTGCTTTACTTTATTTTAATGCTTCATTTCTGGGATATTATGATTTTGTTTGATTGTACTGTAAACTACACTGTGCAGATTCCGGTTTTACATAAAAAACATATGATCAGTTTATAAGATGTTATGTTTTAGTTCAGGTGGATTCTTGCAAATGCCATTAGGGGGACTAAGAGGAGCCAGACGAAGCTGATTGTTTCACAGATTAAAGATCTCTTCCAGACATTCATTAATACATATAATATCTGCTTGGAACAATAATGTGAGTCTGATGCGTTTGTGTCAAACTCTGCACAGACAGCATTCAAACAGCACACTGTAAGAACAGGAACGAACAATTACTTTTTTTTTTTACAGGAGGGGGACTTTAAAAGACGCCATTTATCGATTTCTCTAATATCCTTATTTTGTTTTACTACTTTCAACAGGTTGTATCTCATGTATGTGTTAGTGTATTTGCATAGCTGTTCCACAACACAGTCCTTGTACTTTATGTTCATCATTTAAAACAAAATAACTCTTCAGAGAGTCCACATGTGGACTGAGATTCCAGAGGTTTCAGTAATGCCAGTGGTAACTGGCTGTACCTCATTCCTAGTGCATTACTGTCAGACCCACAATCACATTAAAGAAAGTAAAATAAAACACAAGACCTCCTCCTCCTCACCCCCTGATGACATTCACTCAGCTGGTCAAAAACACCCTTCCACTAAAATATTGCTGTGATATTAAATTTTGAGCCCCAGAATATCTCTAAAACCTCCAGGAATCTATGCTGACACCTTTCCAAAACCACATAGTCTGCTCGTCTGTGAAATACGAGCAGCGGTACCAGCGGAGCTGAGATCCGCTCTGAGCGTTTTATCTCAGGAATTTTCACATTACACGCCGTTAAGCCGGGACGAGAAGACAGCAGAGATGCATGGACATGTTGTGGCGATCCTCATCTGTTCTGCTAAGCACACACACACACACGCACACACACACGACGGCCGTCTGTTCACTTGATTACATGCTTACATACAAGATTACATGCCCCGCTGTGGTTTCACAAACTTCTCTGACCCCTTTCAGTAAACTCAAAACTGCAATAAAAAGTTAGGATGTTGTTTTTCTCAGTTCCTTAAAAGCTGGCATTTTGGAAAAAAACATCTAATGGGAACAATATTATCTCACTCTTCTCTCTCACTAACACAGTCCTCATGTTTTCATTTCACTTGCTTGCTGTATGCTATGTATGTGTCTGTGTGTGTTTGTGTGTGTGTGTGTGTGTGTGTACCTGCTGGACATCTTGCTGGAACACACACAGCTGCAGTCTCTGGTGCAGTCGGACCTTTCGATGCTGCCAAATATTTTCGAGACGTCGCTGATGGTGGAGGACCTCATGAACCACATCCAGGATGCAGTGAACCTGGGAAATAACACAAATGTTAACTACAGTGTGACGTTCTGAATTCATTTTATTATATTGTCTTCTAATTGGCTGGCACAGAGGAACATAATGGCACTGACCGCTTTGGAGTAATTGGCAGTGGCTGTCAGCGAATCGGAGTTGCCGGGACTCAGAGGCCTCTGGAGGACGTCCAATAGCGCTTTACCATCCTGACTGACCTGGAAAACACAGACAGGTAGGCCGCAGAGGGATTAGAAAGGCTACAAAGATAGACAGACAGAGAAATTCAAATTGGAAAGAATTGATTCTTTAGTGTTTAAGCATTTCCTGCTTCTTCTGCACTCAGTCTCCCTCTTCTCTCCTCTCTTTGTTCTCTCTCCTCTCCAGAACAAATATATACTTTTGAAAAAAAGCATTTGACTTCCTACTGCTAATTGTTAAATTACACATGGAAACACACCACTTAAACCTCTGTGTCGCACACAAGCAGTGACTCCTGCTTCCTCTCTGCAAGAAATGGCCCTGTGTATCTTTTTATATCAACTCGTGTTTCTTTTATATCCCGTCTTAATCCCTTTATGTCTCATGTAAAGCATGTTGAATTGCCTTGTTGTTGAAGGGTGCTATACAAAAAATGTGCCTTGCCTTGCCTGTGTTTTTTTATCAGTGAAGACCATTTAAAACAGAATGATAATGAACTCTCAAGATACTGTTAGAGTGATGGTTCTTACAGTAGTTGTGGGCTGGTCCATCTC
The DNA here is from genome assembly GCF_905237075.1 of Dicentrarchus labrax. Classification (NCBI taxonomy): domain Eukaryota; kingdom Metazoa; phylum Chordata; class Actinopteri; family Moronidae; genus Dicentrarchus; species Dicentrarchus labrax. The sequence goes on along the minus strand of NW_026136706.1, from coordinate 25,337,829 downwards.
TACTTGCATTTTAGGAAATATATGTCTGACAACTAATCTACTAATTGTTTTAGCACTGCTGCTTTCATTTGAGAAGGAACGTTTTACTGGATCCTAGCAGGACTGCCACTGCTATGAAAACATTTACATAATGAGATGCAAAGGGAAACAAGCTAAAAAGTAGTTTTTACAAAATGATTCAAGGCCAATTGCCTTGATCAGGAGGTAAAACACCAATCTGCATGAGGGAGTTTGTTCTTTTGAAGCAGTGATGAAACAGTCTACAAAGTTTACAGACAGTGTTTCTGTCTCACTTAAAGCAACCAAGCAAAGAGCAGCTTCGGCTTCACACCTGCATCTTCATCTGCTTTTAATCATTCAAAGATGTCTATAGCCACAGTATTTCACAGAACATGAAGTCATTCATCTTTACCCATTTACATCCAACAGGAAGAGCTTTTATTTTGTATCATATCTTTTCTGGAACCCTAAAAAGGAACTTGCACACTTTCACCTCATTAAATAAACTTGAATGCATCAAGTCAAGAGCAAAAGATAAAAAAAAAACCCTCTGCAGTCTCAGAGCGTGTCACTTTCTGCAGCGCTCCCACAAGAAACAATGCTGTCATAGCCTGCCAAGCCAAACCGCCTCAGCCTGAACCTCCGCCCAGAGCTTTGTGTGTGTGTGTGTGTGTGTGTGTGTGTGTGTATGGACTTATCTTTTCACAGATAAGTATAAATTGAGCTAACACTCCAACAGCCCGTCCAAAGATAAAACGCCAGACTGCAGCAAAGAGCGAAGAAGATCGGGAGCGTTCCCAGACTAAATATAGTGAAACACGGAGGGTTTTAGACGGCAGATCTGGATGGCGGTGGTGCAGCAGCTGACCAACACCTCCCTGTCATCACAGCTAGCATCACTGAGCTGTCAAAGAGCAGCACTAACAGCACCTAAAGGAGAGTCTCTGTCACAATCACAGTCCACAATCCTCCCTGAGGGGTATGGTACTATTTTTGAACAATTTCCAAGACACCAGTTTTACAAACATTACCATTTCATTACAACTATAACTCTACATTACATAGTTTGCTAACAAAGTCAACAGTTTTCAGGCAGACTTATTTTTTTACCACATTTCTGATGTCCTAAAAGCTCAAATGTTTTGCATTTGGCACAAAACATATCTTCTTAGTTTAACTTATAAATAGCCTTCATTTTTGTTTAAAATGTAATCAAAATGTGGCAATATTTTCTGTTGTTTTGTTTTGACTTTCAGTTGATTTAAACTGCACTAGTTTACTTATACATTTTTATCTCTTGTGTCGCTTGCCTATACTTTTAAATTGGAAATCTTTGCTGTTTTTTTGACCTTGACAAAGCTAATTGAATTGCCCTGGTGTATGAAATGTGCTATACAATACCTTGCCTATGTATTCCAGGGCATGCACCGTAGTGCAAACAGGAATGGTATTTTAATTGCTGTAACTGTCACTGTCAAATCGTTTCTGCAGGTTTCAACACGTTACATTTAAGACTTTTTAACACCGTTATAAATGCAATTTAAGACCTTTTTTCCATACTGGCAAAAAGAAAAAAGGATATAAAGGAAAATCGGTATTGGTTCCATGTCAGTTTTGTTTTGTAGCTGTTACAGCATGACCAATACTATCAAATAATAACTTAGACAGATTTAAAAGCCAGACTGAAAAATAGAACTTTATACAAGTAACTGAATTAATCCAATGAATATTTAAGATCTGTTAAAATAACAAGACATTTTAAAGTCAGATTATTGGATTTTAGGCTTTTTCAGACCCTGCAGACATCCTGTGGACACTGAAGCATGGTGGAAAATACACATTTATAATGGAGAACAGTGGACAAAGCAATGTTTTGTAAGCAAAGACAGAACATGACACAATGGAAGAAAGTGGTGCCAATAACTGATGGCTGTGAGCAGAAATTTCAATTTAGAAGCCAAAAGGTAATAACCCAGATGCTACAGCCCACAGCACAGTGCCAACATGTCAAATATAATTTTGATTGGAGTATAATTGTAGCTTCAGCTTTTGTGACCTCTCCATACAGGCAGTGGTGGCAGTGGATATTTATCAGTAGACTTCAGTTACTGTTGGTTTACCTCAGTGTAAGCCTGGGTGACCTGCTCGTATAGGCTCTGGTGGCGGTGGATGGCGAGCTCCAGCTCCTGCATCTCGGATGGTAACCCTCCCTCACTGCAGACTTTACACCAGGCCTCCACCTCGGACAGGAACTGAGGAAGTGAAACAGACACATTCACATTACAGCTGCTGATCTAACTAACAGCTCTGTCCATTCTTTATTTGCTTCCACCCTGTCGTTTAATGCGGCTGCAAAATGAAGACAGCCTTTACTTCTCTCTCTCTCTAAATCTCTCTCATTTTAACACTTTCCCAACATTTAGTCTATCTGTAGTCTTGCCAATTTTATTTCACTTGTCTCTCTTTCCACATCTTGTGTTTCATCTTTCATCCTGACACTTTTTTGTTTCTGTTTTTCATTAGGCTCTCTCTCAGTCTCAGCCAATCCCTCCTCTGCCTCAACCGCTCTCTCTCTCCCTCTTTCCTCTTGTCTTTCATCTCCCGCTCTCTCAAATGTACACTTGTAGCTAATGTCAAGGGCCCAGCAGGAATCAAACAAGTCCCATCTGTTGCCATGTCAACATTCCAAGAATCAGCAGTAGAGCAGTTTGATCTATTAAATATAATCAGACACTAAAAATGTCCCATTTACATTTTACATTCTGGACACGTGTCCGCTGCAGAGAGATTCCTAGATTAGATAGTTACCAGATCAGCAACCAAGCAACAGCAGTCTCACAGTAAATGGAACAGCTTTTCCTCTAATGAGAGAGAAGAGGAAGGGGAAGTCCTTACATCAGGAGGGGTATTGACTCTTTTTCCACAAACATGGCCGACGTGCTTCCACATATCCGTTCAGAAGCCGAGCTCTGCTCAAAGACAGATTTATTGATCTCACCTGTTCAGCCTTCTGGTGAAAGACGGACGACATGGCGAGGATGGTGGAGCGCTCGTCAAGTGCAGCAGCAAAACTTTTCCAGTCCTGATCCAGCTGACCTGAGATCTGTTTTATCTGCGTGGAGGCGTAGTGACCGGCTTCTGCCAGGCGGCTTGCCACTGACATGATTCTGTTGATATTTACATAGGCATTCTGGGAAGAAGAAAAAAAGTAGTGTTTTAGTTAAATTAGAATGATTTCTTCTGACTGACTTTTGAAACGGTTGTACTAAATTAAGATAAACTAAGGTAATCTATGCCAACGTAACCTAACTACGTTACTTTATTCTGAGGGTAGTTCACACTTAAAAGTTAACACTTAGAAGACAGCGTGTAGGGTTCAGCAGCATCTAGCGGAAAAGTTGCAGGAGAAACTACGTTGGCTATGAAACATGAAAGGCCCTAGAGCCAGTGTCTGGTTTTTCTGTACTGGGCTACTGTAGGAACCAGGCAAACTCTTTAGAAGAGGACCCATTCCCTCTGTAGATATACAAGTTTCATTCTAAGGCTCATTCTAAGGTCCTCTTAGATCCTCCTAAATGTTACACACTAGACCTTCAAAGCAGATAAGTGTAGTAACTACCACAAAGCCTGACTGTGTGTTAGTTATCTGTGCTGGAAACCTCTTCTTAGCTCTTCTTATCTCACAGTGATCTGCAATGACGTCATATGAGAATTATGGTTCTAATGACGTTAGGTACCATGGAGTTCATGGCGAAGTGATTGTGTTGAGTCTGCAGCTCCACAGCATGTTGGTAACTTCGGCCAATCTCCGTGTGACTCTGCAGGAACACTTCCTTGTTGTGGATGATCCAGTCAAACATCTGCACGCACACACACACACACACACACACACACACATACACACACACCAGAGCTACATTAATAACATTGCAAACTAATGTATTCCACACTTTCTTTATCTGTATCACTGTGAGCGACTGAAAGTCACATTAGGAACTGTTATGGTCCTTTGGTTTTTATTTTGTAGTTTTACTCCTCTTGTGTCTTGTCTTTTTCCTGCTGTTTTTAACTGTTTTGATTTTGATTAGTTTCCCCCTCCCCTACAGTATATATTGCCTGTGTGACAGTCTGTGCCAGTTCGTCCTGTGTAGCAAAACTATTAACAGTGGAGAGTTGTATAACTGTATATCAATCTATGTGTGCGTAATTTGTTATTGTGTAAAATAATCTGTAAATATGTGTTCAGAACCTGTGTGTGCAAAATCCGATTTGTAAACTGTGTTCCTACAATAATGGCTCTATAGCCTGCTCCCCTGCGTTTCCTCCTGTTTGTATGGACTTCTTCCTCACTTTTTGGATTTTCTTCCTGGTTTGTTGAATATTGGTTTTGCTTTATTTACATTGATCTATTGTTTCAGACTACTGCCTTTTGGACTTGTAAGTTTCTGTTTGAACACATTTTTGTTATTAAGGTCCTGCTTAACCTGCTCTGCCAGTCTGCATCTGGGTTCAAATCCTTGCTTACCACTTTTCAACATCCACAATTGTGACAGGAAGAAATAAATACCATCTGCCATGAGAGTACATGTGAAAGACCATTTTATACATTTTATAAAAAAAACCTTTGTTTCAAAAGCTTGCAATTGGACCTTGAGTTCAGATTTCTTAGTCAAGCTACTGTTTCCAAGATCAAGAATGAACTTTCACACATGCTTTTTCAAGCAGCTGCCCTGACTAATCTTATGTGTCTGCAATAAAGTTGATGAGTAAAACGTTACCATAACTGTGGCCAAACTGGCATAAACAAGAGCCAGGCTGTAAAAAACAAAGGAATATTCCTTCAAAAACATGAAAGTCATGTTTTCCTCGCTGGCTTCTGCTGTACCGGCTGATCAGTGTAAAGCCTAAGAGGCCAGGACAGCTTTCAAGGTTGCTTCTCCATCTTAATCAATCTTTGCGGACAGATGGAGGCCGAGTTGCGCTGCCGAGTGGTTACCATGGTGACCCCATCATCTACACAGTCATTCCTCTAAGCTGTGATTTCCACAGAAGGAACACCTCGTCAGGTCTGACTGTTTCCCTGGCTCGGCTGCGAGCGCTGAGTGTTTCCCACAGTGTAAACTCGTCCGCACTCCCCCGCAGTTCCTCAGCATGGCAACGCTGATTTGGACTAAACAGTTTTATTTTTTTCTCTCTGTTTGCTTTACAGTAAATATTTACTGCTCCTGCATGTGGATTTCTGTGGGGAAGAACTCACTAAGAAGTCAGCTGACGCCCGTCTGTGTGTGTATGTGTGTGGGTATCCCATCAAAAACACTACTACTACCAAATGCATGCAACCCTGTTAGCAGGAGGCAGGGCTGCAGGTCGACAATGTTCAGCCATTCTGGATCCACTTACATGACCTCATCATACAGTACCATTGCCATAATAACTGGTGTTTTTACAGACGAACATTTTTCAAACTCTAAGCATTGTCACCAGGATATATTAGTATTCCTTAGGTTTCCAGATGTCAGCAATCCCAGGCATCAGTTTGCCGTAATCAGTGATGTATGTAGGAATTTCTGTTGTGTTCAAATGCTATACTGGTATTTCTTTTAGCTATGTTGTGACGTTTACAAAATAAAAGCATTTCAGAGGTTGCAATAACCTGTGTTCCTTACATAACGACCCCTTCACATGAGAGAGTGCGACCTTTCTTTATATAGCAGTTGAAAATAGTTGTGCGTGATGTCTTGGACAGGCTGGTATGTTAATGATGAATGGAATCCAAACATTCACTCACAACTACAGCTAATCGCTTAGCTCGGGTTAGCGAGGCAACGCTGGCCGATTTTCCACTGGATGACCTGCTAAATGTGATCCTCTGTTTAGATAAACAGCACAGGCTAATTTATTTAGACCACGGAAGGAGTTTCCGGAGGGATTTACGGAGACTGGGATGTGATGAAGTTCAAATCCTGGACAGAGGTGAAGATGAACATACAGAGGAATGAAGAGGAAATACTGGATGTGCCTCTACCCTGTAATCCCAAACTAAAAATCTGATTATTATATTTTATTTGGGATGTCGGAATATAGCAATAAACAAAATAAATTTAAGATGAATTTGACTAATGGTATTTTATTCTCTATGTCGTGATAATATTGTTATCGTGGCCAAGATAATCGTGTAGTGAAAATCTGATATTGTGACAGCTCTTTATTTAATCAAAGCTGAAGATATTTTTGTGACAAATTGTTTGCAAATGTCCTTTTTTTTCTTCTGAACCTATTTTCAGGTTCCACTTTCTCATGTCGATGTGATGACTCAGTGAACAGAATGGCTGATCCATTAACAACAAAGCACCAAATATTTGGTGGCTAACGGGTGCCTGCTGGGTGTATGAATAATGCAGACATAATACACCTACTGCAGGACCTTTACTGTGAAGTAGCTGCAGGAATTCAATGTCTAAGTGTTGCGTTAGACTTCCCCTTTTTTGGCACTTTATGTGACTTTGTATCAAAATGTGTCCTGCATTTTCTTTGTGTGTTTTGACATCAGGCTCACCTTCTCGGCGTCCTGTTCGAAGAGACGGAGCTGGAAGCACTGGTCCAGCTTCAGCTTCCTGACGTGCCACATCTGATGAAGATGCTGTCTCGTGGAGTGGAGCTTATCCAACAGACTGGCAACCTGGGAAAAAAGCAAAGAATTAAGAACTGTTAGATGGTGTTTGACGATGTCTTATCCATTTGGAGCTGAGGTCCACTGGTTAGACAGATAAGAGGTTTGATTGTTTTCTTCAAAAATAAGCAGAAAAAACCTGCCGCGGTTCGTGGTTGGACAGTTGTGGTCCCAAAATATAACATCTACTGCATATTTTATCCTCCAGTTTGATGTTTCCAGTGTTTGGTGGAAAACCCAAAGCGTAATGTGTAATTTCATGCCAATTTCCTGCTCAAGTTTAAACAAGTTTAACTTGAACAAAAACTACTTTTGTGCGTCAGTTCACATCACGTAAAGCAGCCACTGATGTCTGTCATTCGTTGGTTTGGTGTGCATTCAAACCACCTCCAACTTTTGTTTGGCTAATCTGAATGCAGATTAACAGTTTTTGTTTTCTTTACAAATGAATGACATATGTGTGACATATGCTGGTTTTTAAAGCGCTCAGTTACTTTTTACATTTCATCACGTCTATCCTTTTCTGTCCCAGACAGTGGTGAACAGTGGGTTGTGTACAAGTTTTCCCTGGCATAACTCAAAATCATGGATCTCAAACTGCCGTTCATTCCCCTCACTCTGGCCCCTGACTTGATGTCAGAAGTATAATAACAGAATTTATTTTTAGCCCTAGTTGTTTCAATTTAAATGACAATTTAAACTAACCCTTTATATACAATTAAAGCAAAAACAATAATACCAATCAATACCGGCAGTGGCCCAAAGCCAATTTGAGTTTGAGACCCCTTCTCTAAATAGTTTACATGTGACCGGCAGGATCTCTGCTCATTTTTAAGCTCCTTAAAACCCAGTTTTACTTTTAACTGGGTTTTAATGAAGGCATTGCATTGGGCCCTGTTTGCACCACTTTTAATTTCTAGCTTAGTGTTTAATTTATTTTGTCTTTATTTATTTATCTTTAATCTTTATTTATCAATTTCAAAGCACTTTGAGACCAATAAACAAGATTAGTTATCTTTCAGGCCTCATTATAAATCTCAATATAAATGCTTTATGAGAACAACCAGCACAATAAGACTCAGTGTTCTTTCAACAGCAACAACAACTCACAATATAACATTTTTTCATATATTGCTGTTAAGTTTCCATTTTTCTATCTATGCTTCTTGACTTGCAGTACTTGTTTTCTTTATTTATGTTTTTCTGTTTCATAGTTATGCATCAATATACAAGGCAGATTCCTTCTATGTGAAAATCTACTTGGAAATAAAGCTCATTCTGATTCTGATATACAGTTTATATGTTTGGTATTTACTGCTAGATTCCCTGGAGAGAATAAATCTCAGCTTTTGTTTGTCGAACAAGTTTATTCGTCACATGTAATCATATACGGTACAAGCACAGTGAAATGTAATGAATGTATGTGTTTGAATATAAACAGTCAGTGGTCTCAGGCCAGAAAGCATCTGCAGATCAAGTATAGTAAAGACTATAGTTTGTATTGTTTTAGCACTTTATTTCCACGTTGCTCTGCACAGGAGGATAATACTTGCCATTTTGCAAGTATTTTCCTAGTGATGGTCTATGTTATGCAGACTGACTCTGCTCTTCCTCTTTTTCTTCTTTCTCTTTTCTGCCTAACCCATCTGCCTGTTTTGTCACAACAACTCTGATGTCTGTCATGAGTTATGAGTGTGCTTTTGTTCCTATGTGCATCAGAAAGCGATAATGAATCACTTCTGTTTTTTTCAGTTTTCTTTGTGTTGTTTCTCCCTGCTCCTGTTTGAAAGCCCTTTTCCCTACTGTATCGTGGATAAAATAGATTTTTCAAGAGATGATATTCTCATAAACCAGTTATATTCCCAGCTGCAGCGAACTTCCCAGGAATGTGTGACTTACCTTGGGCACCAGGCTCTGGAAGTCAGCAGAGCCTGAGATGCAGTTCCTCCCTGAAAAACCATCACTAGATCGGATACACTGCAGCAACCTCTGGCCTTCCCGGTCCAACTCTTCCACTGGAGCCTTCAGCACCTACGGGAGAGGAGGACAGTATAAAGAATTACTTAAGCAGATTAACATGATTTAAAGTTGTCTGTGCTGATGATGTTTAACACAGACGTCTGCTAATGTCTTTAGCTGTTTCGACAGTGTGTATCAGACAATACCTTTTTCTTCAGCTGTGTGTGCTCCTCTATCAACCGACGAGATCCCTCCACATCTGCAGGAAACTCCTTCTTGGACTGAAGCTCCTGCAACACACACAGTACAACTTTTTCATTTTGGAACGACTCATTTCTTCAATGCTTTTAAAACATTTTTTTCTTGATCGACCATTCAGTCATCTGCCCGTCTGTCCATGCCCCACCTGCAGGTCCTCCAGTCTGGACAATAGGTGAACAGCGTTGGACATGAACTCCTCCAGAGAGACCCTAAGCTCCATCCACTCCTCATGGTTGTAATCCAGAGAGCCTTCAAAGTCGTCCGTCAGCTGGGAGGGATCCACCAGTTTGGCCAGACCTTCAACTGACACCATGCTGGTCTGGTACACACAAACAGAAATGCATGAGGAATATCAAAATGCTTGTTTTTAGCAGTGAGGAATCATCCAGGTTTGTGCCATATGTTCCAGTGACACCATGCAGGTCTGATTTACACAGTAAGAAAACAAATACAGATAAATACCATCTGCATATCCAGTATGGTAAAATCTAGAAAATGGCAACGCTTGGGACTCTTTTGAATCTTGACTTATGATTGACACAGTAATCATGCATTTTATTTTATTTTTTAAATGGCATGGGAAGAAGGCAGTAAACAACTGGTATTCTACATTAAAATCAATGAAAATCATGAATTACAAATCCGTGTGACTGAGCTTATAAGAGAGGCTCACATGTCCCTCCCTAATGTTTAGCAGCATGGCACTTTATCACATGAGCAAGTCCATCAGTTACTTAAATTTGGGCTGAATGTTTTCTTCCGAATGGAGAGCAGCGGCACTGCTGCTACTGTCTTCAACCATTCAACATCTATCTTTCAGCTGCTAAACGAAACTGTTAGCTAATCCAAACCAGACAGCTGGCTGTCTGCTGTGTAAAATGTTCTAAAGTTGGAGTAAAATTAGATATATACCTTTATATATATATATATATATATAAAGATTCAAAATTATTCCGGCCATTCCAACTTTATTGACCTAACGTTCAGTGTAATCTACCAGTGACCAAACAGCTTCACCTGCTAAAGTAAGCCGTAAGCTAACCTGAACCAAACAGTGGTAGCTCTCTGCTAAACTGAAAAATTAGCTTACCTAAACCAAATACCTTTAACCTATCTTCTAAACTTTAAGCCTTTAACTAACCTCAACCCAACAGTATGAGCTGCTGAATAGAAACCTAAAGTCAAACTGTTAGCTAAACCTCACTGCTACCTTACTGCTATGTTAGCTAACTTGAACCAAACCATGTTATGTGCCTGTCTCAACAATTGACTGCTACCTGTCATATGCTAGCATTAACCCAAAGCAAACAGTTAACTTTTAGCTAACCTGAACAGCTTTAGCCAACATTAGCTGTTTAAGGTAGACAGAAATGATCGCCTATTTTCCACAAAATAAACATTAAACACATTTATGTGTATGAAATCAGAAAATAATGTACATTTTTTTTTCTTCCAAAACTATTGAGTGCAAAATGGCCCTAACCCATTTAGACAGAATATATAACCAAACAGCTAACGTTATAATGCTGGCTGCTAAACTTACTCAGATTTATTTTATGGGACCAAAATTAAATGTTATTAATTATGAATTAAAAATGATTATGTTCATTTTATTTTTATTTATTGTTTGTGTTATTTATGGGACTTTAATAATTGAGTTTGTGTATAGGATTATCGTTCAATTCCTTTTAATATCATTTTGTCTTATAATAAATAATAATTTTAATAAAACTTCTTTAATAAAACTTCCTGCGCTAGGTCACAATGTGAACATAATTGCTGCTCAGAAACATGGAATCTGAACTGAGACTTACGTTGGGGATTAAACACTCCTACTCAAAGAAAACGAGGACGCCCACTGACCTCAAAGGAGAACTTTGCGCTGCCGAAGTTGGTCTTCTGTTTCTGCCAGAAGTTGTCCGGTTTGATGATGAGCGCCACGCAGATCTCAGCCGGGAAAAACTCCTGCAGGGTCTTCAGCAGAGGCTTGATCAGTTCCCACTTAGAACCACGCATGTCGATGATGACGGTAAAACCCCGTTTGCACACATCCTCGCTGATAGGTAGAAGACGGCAGACAGGAGAGAGACAATAATAATAATATAATAATAATAATAATCCAATCCTTTCCTCACCAGCCACCAGACAGAGTGTGGTAGTGAGATGCATAATTGCAAAACCTATTTTTTAATTAATCACATCAGTGGTGTGGGAGATTTTGTATGTCACACTTAAGTAAATGTATAAGTGAAGTGGCAATAAATGTCAGTCAGAAACAAAGACAAATGCACAGCCATGTGCTAATGATGTACAAGATGTATTAGAAAGAAAAAGTACTGCACATTTCAAAATAGCTCAAATAAGATCGAATGGGCACAGAAGCAGTATAGCAGTACTGCTGTGTTTGACTGATCAGAAGACAAAGATGATTTACTGTTGTTTGGTGCTATTCCTTTAAAACTCGATGCAAAATAAATGTCATACATTATACATCACTACACCAAATTAATTCAGTGATCATTTTGTTAACATGTATTACAGATCAGACGTGTTCTTACCCTGAAAGCAAGAAAAAGAATTGAAATTCATATTTGGGCCACATAAATAAATGCAATAAGAAGACACCAGAATGCCCTCCAGATGGTAATTTGACTGTGCTTGTTGCATGTTAATTTACATGTGGTTTGTATGAAGTGTATAAAAGACACACTGTATCTTTAAATATGCAAAAAAAAAAGTTTAGGTTTAAGAAAGTTTCGCATTCACTGAACATTTGATAGGACAACACTTTGGAAACAGATATTTGGAGCTGCCCTGAACCCAGTGCAGCCAGCTTTGTATGCTGGAGGCTAATGGCCCTAAAATCCAGCTGCTGCTGATGAGTACAAATATACTGAAATCACCTCCACTCACACGCAGCTCCTATTAATATAAATTCAACAAAAGCACATCCATTATAATCTGCCTCGGGGGAAGCACAAACTCCACTCGTCACCATGGAAACAGCAGCTCGATTAGCAAGAGGAATCAGAGCAGGGCTGATAGGGATCAAATGATAATACATACTTTGGGCTAGTTTGGTGTTCTAGTCAGCCAGGTAAATTGCAGTTGCAAGGACAGACCGAAAACTCCCCCTGTTGTTGCATTCAAGGACACTCTGTAATCTAATAATTTAGTCAGCTAACAGAAAGCTTCCTTTTGCTTTACAAATTCATATTGAGTATTTATTTAGCGTTTTGTTTTGATTCTCTTACAGCACAGCTTATCAATCAATGACTATCAATGTTTGATGTATGAATGTCCTTGAATGCACCACCAAGGAGGTTTAAAAGGGTTTCTGCTTGCAGCTGCACTGTACCACGATGATAATCTGTTTAAATAAAGTTCAAAGCCACGAAATGTTAACTTTGGTTAGATTATTGGAAGCATTATCTATGCCAGAGTCTCAAGTTTCAAGTCCCTGTTGATTTTTATCCTTTTCTGTTGATTTTCTACAGACCTGAAGGTAGAAAATTCATCCAGTGTCATATGATCATGCTTTAGAAAATGGTTATAAGTAATGTCAGGTATACAGTGCTGGAGATATTGTTCTATTGTTTAGCCAGACATGTTTTACAAAGGGACCTATTTGGAGACTAGTCACAGGGACTGATTATTGATCCGTTTTCTCTGGACCAGCTGATTCCTGACAGCATCCTCAGACTGTGATGAGGGGCAGCAGGAATAAATGGACTTGAAGTTAAGTGTGACAGACTCGCTGCTGTCTGCTGCAAACACTGCAGCTTTCATGCTGATGCAAATCAAACGCTGTTTTCAGTCTGCTGCTGTGACAGAGAAGAAAGGAGGGTTTGATTCCGCAGCGTGGACAGCACCGAAGCACTCCACATGCACTTCACCCTCCACTTCTTCCGTCTACTAATCTGTCACAGTTAAGTCCAGTTCACCAAACGTTATTGTCCTGAAGCACAGTTCGGAATAAGAAGGGAAATAAATAGGCAACACATTTAATACTGACAATTATACCTAAATGTGATAAAAAAAATCTCATCCAGACGCTACTCGTATGTGTGTGTCTGTTTGTGTGGAATGTGTACCTGGGAACAGTAGACAGGTAGGTTACCAGCCTCCTCAGGTCTTCCTGTTTTATTCGGTCGTGGTTACTCCTGGCGGGAAATGTCAGGATTGGTCCTCCTCTTTTATCTCGCCCACCTTGTGCATGCACACATACAAATAATGTGTTTAAAAAGTATTCCCACTTTTATCAACAAATGTCAAATAAAAACCGAAAGCAACAAGGAATTTATACCACTTACAAGTACTGTCCCTGTAGCCAAAGCCTAATGTAGCTTGGTGACATATTCCTCTATTACAATGAATGAAGTAGTAGGAGTAGTAATAGGAGTAATTGTTGCAGTACTAGTAGTGGTACCAGTAGTAGTAGTAGCAGTAGTAAAAGTAGCAGTCGTAGAAGGAGAAGTGTTACTAATAGTGGTAGTATTAGACCTTATGGTATCAGTTGTGCCACTTGTAGTAGCAGCTGTTTTAACAGCAATAGTAGCAATAGCAATAGTAGTATAGTGGCAATAAATAGTAGCAGTGGTAGTAGTACCAGCAGTGGTAGCAGTCGTCGTAGCAGTACTTATTGTACTAGTTGTACAAGCCTACTTAAAGTAGTTGTTTTTTCGTAGCAGCAGTAGAACCAATAGTGGTAGTAGCAGTAACAGTAGCAGTACCAGTGGGAGTATGGGTTGTAGCAGTAGCAGAAACAGAAGGAGTAGCAGCACTTGTAGCAGTACTACTTGTAGTAAACAGTAATGTAATTCTAATAGTAGCAATAGTAGAAGTAGTTGCAGCAGTATCACATAAAAGTTCCAGAATAAAGAATATGTAGGTTCAACCTAAAGAAAACAAAGAAAATATGTAGCTTACATTATTTTTGTACTACATAACATAGCATTAAATAAAAAAAAAAATACTTATGACATAATCAGTGAGGTTGCCATTAAAGAACTCAGAGCAGATGTCATTCTACGCTACAACCACTGTCACTCCATTATCACCAACTAGACCGTACTGGTGTTAATCTGCACATTACTTTGCTCTAATAGCTTTAATATCTCTGTATCTGTAACATAAGTCCCATCACAGCTACATCAGCCAGTAAACACACTTTCAAAAGGCTCTGAAACCCATCTGAAATACAAACTCTCTCCGTCCCTCTCTGTGATAAATTATGTGTGTAGAGATGTTTTGGTTAGATTAATGTAAGAAACACAAACCGCACTGTTTATGAAACTGCTACTCAGACGTGGAAAATCGGTGTGCGCGTGTGTGTGTGTGTGTGTGTGTGTGTGTGTGTGTGTGTGTGTGAGATTTGGGAGGCAGTATGCTGCTGTAATCGAAGGAGGAATCTTGATGACAGATTGTTGTTGGCACTCTGTGTTTTACATGCTCTCTCTCTCTCTGTATCTTACTTTCTTTCTCTAGAACTCTCTCCCTTTCTCGCTTTCTAACTCAGAGTTACATTTTCACTGGCACACATTACTACATTAAGGGAAAAAACAACCAGCACAACAACTGACAAAATCTTGAAAAACAGCACTTAAATGTTGCACTATAGTGCAAGCACTTAGTTTATAGGAAAATATTCCATTCCAACACTGTGGCATGAGCCTGTAGTGCAGTATAACAATGCATTTGTAGTTGCCAACATTTTTCAAACCTTCTTGGCTACAATTTATGTTTAGCATGTGTTCTGTGAATTTAAACACATGGTTTGATAAATCAGAAACTCGGCCAGCAGATTAAAACACATTTTTTTCTTTTTTTTAACGTTTCCAAAAGGGCTGCAACCAGCAATTATTTTCATTATTTTTTTAATTACCATTTGGTCTATAAAATATCAAAAATAATGAAACATGCCTGTTAAAATTTAAGGCAGCAATCCTTCAAAATGAAGATGCTGAAACTAGAGTGTTAGTTTGTTTCTTAAAAATGACTTGAATGATTAATTAAAGGACCTCTGTTAATGATTTAGTTGCATCTAATGTTGCAGATTGCAACTCACTCGCCATTCCAAGAGCCAGGGAGAAACTACGGTGGCCTTGAAACGCACAAAAAATGTCAATGGTCCTATCTAAGGCCAGTGTTTGGGTTGTCCATTCTGGGCTACTGTAGAAACATGGTGGTTCAACATGGCAGACTCCATGGAAGGTGACCTGGTGTCTGCAGATAAAAATCACTCATTCTAAGGTAAAGAAAACACAACATTTTCAGGTGATTATACACTAATGAAAACATAGCTCTGAATATTATATTCCATTTCTGACAACAGATCCTCCTAAATGTTACACACTGGAGATTTAAATGTTGCAGATTCATTTTCTGTTAACCAACACCTTACAGTGCAACTTTATTACCACATAGTGAGGGTCTTCATGAGTTTAATCAGTTCCTAGCGACCAGGTGAGACTAGCCGGGTCCAATTTACATTCAGTCTAACCAGGTCTCAGTAGGGTCCTGTGGTATTGCCATGGACCTTGGGTCAGTGCGTCAGTGTAATACCTGAGTCGATCCATGCTGATTGCTTTTATCACATGGTGCACAATGATCATCAACGCGGGCCGCTGTTCAGATAGACAGATTTCGTCAGGTCTATTTCCGATTGTTCTGACTGTCCTTGTGTTTCTTTCTGATCGGGTCAGAGAATACAAGTAGAGCGATACTTTTCTGTGATCTATGCTTGGGTTCTTCTCAGTTCACAGCAGCTGTTGTAGCAAGAGAAAATTGGATTTTTCTATATTATTGGGGGGCGGACAATGTTTTTGGCTGGTCAGCCGACGAGGTCATATGATGTTTTATCTTGTTTGTTCAGAGTCAAAATATATCACATGGCCGAGTGAGCGTGATGGCCTGTGGAGTGGAACAGTTCATGTGTCTGCTTTCTCTGCTTGTTTTGGCACACAGTGATGTGGAGCGCCTGCTGGAGGGGAGAAGTTCACATAAGTCATGTTCAGGGTGTGAAGGGCCTGTGATGGTTTTCCCTGCCCGTTTCCTGTCTCAGAGGTGTGCATGTCCTGGTGATCTTTTCTACAGTCGTGAAGATTTCCATAGCTGACACAGTGGCTGACATAGTGCTTTTGAGTAAGTAGAGTGGGATCACTGTAGGGGGCTCCTCCTCAAGTCCACTGTCATATCCACACTTCTTCTGAGTGTGTTCAGCCCCAGCAACCTGTTGTGACTACCCTGGAGGGCTAGCTGTTTAACGTCCTGTCTGTATGCAGACTTGTCAGTGTCTTTGATTAGACCCTGGACCCTGAGCAAAGGGATTCCCAGTGATTTTCCTGACAATAGGTCTAAGAATAATTCACAAACCATTTTAGGTCTTAAAGTTTGTCTTAAGTCTGAAAGGGGTTGGAGACAGTCAATAGGACTCCTAGGTCACTGGGACCTACTCGCTGTCAGTCAGCTGCAGTAATGCGCCTTGTTGCGTCAGTGGTTTGGAATAATCCAACGATAACTTTTAAACACATATTTTGAGTTAATACAGATCCAACCAGCTCCCCAAGAAGTCAAAACACTCCAATCACACTGGAGATGATGGTTTGCACAACCCTGTACTACTGTGACACTACTGATGAGCTTTGCATTTGTCAACCGGATTAAGATTATAAAATGTATTAAACTGCGGACTTCGTCAAAGAGTAATCGGGAATTTGCATCCTACTAACATTGTTTGTTTATTGTCTAGCCTCGGCAAATGGTGAGGCGAGTAGATTCACACTCTGCTCTATGCTATCTATCTGTCTGTCAGTTTATCTATCTAGTAATTAAATGTGTTGTATGTGCTGCTGTGTATCCATGAGTACTGATTCACTGACCAGATCAGTTACCTATCAACCAGTCACTATAGACATTGTGAGTAGATTCATTAGCGCACAACAGCAACAGGGTCAAGCCCCGGCCCTTGTCTTATAGCTTAGTAGTTCTCTCAGTTCTTCACTAGAAGTGTCTCTCAGCAGGTTTGTTTCCTCTTAAGAGGAAGCTCTGAGTTAAGAACTAAAGCACCATTAATGTAGACTCCTAGTGGTAAGATAAGATCCTTTGTTAGGACGGCCCCTGGAGTTCTGCCTCACTTTCAGATGGATTTTGATGTAGGTTTTTTCTATCCAATTTTCTTGTGATTCTCAGTAACTCTGACTCAATGCTTCAGATATGACCTCAGTAACTTGGAGGTGATCTCAAACAATCTCAGACTTCTGTCCTGGACTGAAGGTTTGGTGATTTGACAACAACACTGGCCGACACTCACCTGACACAAAGGCAACTTTCTCCTTTAACACAGGAAGAACGTCAGACGCCTTGATGCCTTCAGTCCTGAATGACCCTGGAGAGACACAGAGAGACAGAGAGAAACGGTCAGTCAGTGGAGCTTTTAGTATTAATCCCATTATCAGATCAACATTCCTGTGGGAAAGGACAGACACACACCCACACACACACAGATTATAAATTATTCTATAGCTGTTCAGTGGAAGTATTAGGAGCAGAAGCAGCAGTAGCAGTCAAAGTATTTTCCAGTCACTCTTCAGAATGGTGTGTGTAAGGTAGTGTATACATGTTGAAATATGCACTTCATCATTCCACCCTTTGTAATCTCCTCATATCTTTATCATTTAATTCCCCTCGTCTTGTTCTCTTTCTTTCCCTCTCAGTTCATCTGGTCATCCGTCTGTCATGTTATGAAATCTCTCTCTCACTCATTTTCATTAATGCTCTCTCTACCCCTTCATCACCCTCTCTCTCTCTCTCTCTCTCTCTCCCTCTCTCTCTCTCTCAGCAGAAAACAAGCCAAAATGTCCATGCCCTGCTGTGTGTATGTGCATGTGATGCACTGTCCTGGCAGCAACACACACACACACACACACACACACACACACACATTCCAAGAACATTCCACAGTGAGAACGCTAAGTCGGCAAAATCTATCTCAGGACACAGAAAGAGAGAGAGGAAGAGAGAGAGACACCCGATCTGACCGGTGTCTCCATTTTTAAAGTCAGTTCCATGCTTTAAAGCGCTGACATCAACACAAACCTGTTTTATATTCATGAAATATAAAGTAAAAAAAGTGAGGTTGAGGCAGCCACTTTAAAATTCAAATCCGTCGTTTTCAGTTCGGTAAAGTTCAGGAACATGTACTGATATGCCAATTTTCCTACCCTGTACTTTTGTTGACAAATGTCAAATGTGATCCCGGATGCTTTGAACCTGAGTGAACAGCTTTTAACCGACATGTTAACGATCCACTTCAGTGACAAACAAGACCAATCAGAGCTGTCCATAATTCAGCGACTCAGCAATTAGTCACGACCACTAATGTCATTAAAGGTTGATGATCTAATTGATCAGTTTTATGTTGGCCCATGTAACAGTGCGCCAGTGGTTTATAGGAATAGCACAAATTTAAGCAATTCAACCAGAGATTTCAAGAATCCTACCAAAGTTAAGCTCCTAAATCACAAATTATTTGTACATTCATGCTTTAAATTTCAATATGCATGCTTAGTCTAGTCCAACATTTATTATCCTTTTTGGAGTCACACATAAAGTCAATGCCGTGTGTTTTTTAAAGGACCAGTGTGTAGGATTTAGTGGTATCATCTGCATTCTCCCTTTCCAAGCACGAGTGAGAAACTACGGTGGCCTTGAAATGCGTGTAAAAAAGCGAACAGCCCTATCTACACCCAGTGTTTGTTTGGTTGGTCCCTCCTGGGTAACTGTAAAAACATGGTGGTTCAACATGGCGGACTGCATGGAAGGCGACCCGCAGCATCTGTAGATAAAAAAGGCTCATTCTAATGTAACAAATACACAACAATTCTTTTTTCCAGGTGTACACTGATGAACTGGCACAGTCTTCAGTTAGTTGCAATCTGCAACTTCACTGCTAGATGCCACTAAGTCCTACACACTGGTCCTTTAATAGTTTTTTATTATTAAAAGGAGGGAAACAAATCTGGGGAAATATGAATAATGCTCCTTTTCGCCTCAGTTGTGATGTTCTACTGCAGTGTAGTTTCCCTGAATGTGGCCTCAGGCTTCCAGTTCTCTCTGCTGGGCCTTTGGTAGGCTACATGGATGTTATGTTTATGCTTTTACCATTCCATTGGCATTGCTTCCAACCCCGTTAGTGACGGTAAAGTTTAAAACTGCATCAAAATGTCACATAGCTTTACATGCACAGAGACGAAGAGCTGTTATGTTTTCCAAGGACAACATGTCGACATTTAAAACCGCCAAATAAAATATGCTGCTATGTGTGCTCCTGTTGTCTCAGATTTTCTGCTTACGTTCTATGGTCTAATTTTATGTTTGGCTGAAAAAAATCTTAACACAAATAACATAATGTGTGAGTAGGATCATCTGGTCAAACATCCAAAACCCCGATGCAGATATTTGCATGCCAAACAGCTCAGATACAGAGTTACGGTACCAAAAAACACCACAGCAATCCTTACATACGTATGTCAACATGAAGCTAGTTCAATTTGTAAATGCGTCTTTTTCTCTCTGTTTCAGCACTTATAGCCAGTCATAAATTTTTTAAATTTGATTTTGCAGACAAGTCAAATTCTACGGAAGCCCAGAACAGCTGTCTTGAAAAAATGGGATAATCAACCAGTTATCACAAGAAAACAAAAGGTCGTCCCCTTTTACTTATAATGTTTATTAGAGATCAGGAGAGCAATGCGAGCATGAATAGATTGTGTATTATAGATGTAGCAATGATTCAACATAATAGACAATGCATGGATGAATGAAATGCAATATGCCTGTTAATATTCACTTTAATACTGACCCAAAAGAGGAAAAGTGCATGAACAGAATCAGAACATTGCAGTGATCTTTGAGCTCATTTAATAAATATAAATCCGATATTGTCACTATTGCATCACACCGCAGGAAATTAGTAGCTTAAATGAACTCTCATCTACATTCCGCTAACAACTGTTTTCAGTTCAGTTATAAATCCTCATCATGTCATGACAGTGATCTTGAAGGCTGAAATCAGGTGTGATCAAATGAACCAGACACTTGTTTTTCAGTTCTCCATAATTTCCAAAAGTCGTTTTCTCGTGATAAATGATCTCATTTTCGGGAAATCTGCCTTTTGTTTTCTCAAGATAACAAAATAATTTAAATCGCAATCACGAAAAAAATAAGTGCAAGCACGGCAGTTCTCGGCTTCCATAGAATACATAGCGGTTATTAATAATTGTACGGCTTAATGCAGACATAGTCTGAGAGGTAGTAAAAAAAATGAGTAGATCACAATTGGTTCCTTGAGCAGAAATGAAATCCTAAACTAGACGTTGACCCAACTGGTCCAACACAAAATCTGGATAGATTGTAGATAGCATCAGGTACATCAGGTAAAAAGCTATTGTATATGTTAAAATCAAAACCTGCAAACACATACACTGAACCTACAACAGAGGGTCAGCGAAACACAGTGTTACAGTAAGCTCTATATAGAAACAAATCAATGCTATCCTAATGTTAATAAATGGATATAAAAAACCACAACAAGCTTTTCTCAGCTAGCTTGCGGTTTCTTCTGACAGACAATTTCACAATCTTCCTCCATGATGGAGACACAGCTGGATGGTTGGAGACTGGAGTAGCTGTCAGCACAGAACAGATGAGTTTGTATTTGTACGTCTTTATATTAAAAGTTTAATGATTTGCATATCAAAACAGCTTATGTTCCTGGAAATGAAGGAAAGAACGGAAAGTGTGTTGCCAACATCAGCAGCTTTTTGTCCAAGAACATAATACATACAGCCGAGGAAGTGTGTGTGTGTGTGTGTGTGTGTGTGTGTGTGTGTGTATGGGTGTGTATAGGCCCGTGAGTGAGTGAGACTCATTTGTCCATTACTGTTGAGAGGAAACTGCTTTTGTCATTCCAACACACACAGGAAGCTGTCAGTCTTGTCTCTGGACAAACCCACACACACATTTCAGTTTTCTTTTGGGCAGTGGTTTTCATCTTGTGTTTGACAGGAAAGTGATTGTGAGATGGTGAGTCAGGTTTGGCTGTGAGTCTGCATTGTTCTCTTCTCCCCAATAGAGAGGTTCTGTTCCTGTATGGAACCATAAAGATATACAGAGCCCTCTGACGCTATGTTAAACGCCTGGTGAAGATTTATAGAAGGCCATCAAGAGGTCCTTACTTTCTAGTGTACCTTGGCCTCTGTGAGATTTGCAGTTCACAGTTTAACTTTAAAGCGTAACTACACTCAGATGCCAGTTTATTCATCCCAACTAGCTGGAACTAATGCAGCCTTATCCAAAAGCCCTGCAGTAACTCCTAAACATCGTGATATGATTGTGAAGATGATAAGTAGTTTTTGTTGATTCTACTTTATGGTCATTTCGGAACGTGTAGATTGTGCTTCTGGTTTCTACTGCATTTCAGTGAGAGGTGTTTCAAATATTTTGTCCATCCCCTTTATGTGCATGTATTGTACAAATGAAAATACTTTGAAATAAAAAATACTTTAGTTGTTAAAATGTATGAACACAAGATATAGAATATGACAATCAGATACTACTATTGAGAGTCCTTCTGCTAATTGCTAGGGGGATAATTATAGTCCCCTGGCTGAGGCCGCAGCCCCCCACTGTCACACAATGGAGGGAGAAGGTTAAGAATGTTAACTACATGGAAAAAATAAGTGCAAGGTTACAATTAAAAGCAGACGTATTCGTGTCTAAGTGGTCCCAAATAATTGAATATTTTTAAACTGATTTGAGCTAATGAACAGTGAAACAATTCATTATTTTCTTATTTAAATGTGAATGCTACATGATTTTTAAAATTTACTTGCAGTCATATAATATATATATATATATATTTAAATATACACATTATATAAGTTTTTCTCGGTTTATGGATGAAAGTCATTATTTATCCCTTTTCATGGGAACGTGTGGACTTTGAAAGGATGCCAAAAGCCACAGACTGCTTTAAAGACTACTTAACAGACATTTATGCCCTTGTTGTGTCTCTGAACATGTGACTGTACTCTATAATTGCACTTGCACTTGAAATGAGAAGTTGAACAAAATGTATTACACCTTTAAAGTTGTTATACTGTAATTTCAGATTCTTTCTCCTGTTCAACTGTTCCTGTTTTCAACTGTTCTTACCAGGAAAAAAAGGAGAAAGGGACAGAGAGGATTATGCAAATGGTTTCAACTGGCGATAAGGTCAGACACACCTACACAAAGGCATAAATACACACACGCACAAAACTACATAACCCCAACGAACCAAAAGCCAACTCCCACCCCTACAGTATGATGGCTTACATTGTGGGGAGCAGCTTCGTCCCCAGATGGGAGCGCAGTCCCCACAATGTGACTGTGAGAACACATTTCTGTCCCCACAACACTCACACTCACAACACACACTCAGTCTCCTCAGTGGCCTTGACACAAAGTGTCGACAAGCCCTCAACAGCAAAAACAAAACAAAAAAAGAAGAAAGAAATTGCAGAGAGAGACAAAGAATCTGAATACATTTCAGTTTTATAATTCTACCCAAATGTGAATAGACACTAACCCACATTTAATTTAATAACTCAATTCATAGTTGTCCCATCGTCATCCAGCTCCAAATGCAGGATAACCTTCAGATGGTCTTTGTATTACTGTATACAGTTGTGTGTTCCCTGCTTTAGGAAAAATCTGACTGTCTTTAAATAAAAGAGTCAGTACCTCCATCGCTAAAGACAAACACTAGACTAGACTGGACTATGTTGGGAAACACTTTCCACAAGTCATTTTTAATTGTTAGCATCTCGTAAATTGTACAATAAAAGTAATGACTACAATGTTTTCACTACATTTATTCAGCCCTACCTTTCAACACACCATCTGTACAGAACATTTTCTTACTTATCACCTTCTGCCAGCAGTCACTCATACATGCGGGAGGCCCATGATGTTCTGCTCTGTTCATTAGATGCTATAAAATAATGCTGATGCTTACAGCTGCTGTTGATATTAACTCATCACTTCATAAATATGCATTATAATAAATATGTTTTAGGGTAAAGGTTGCAGTGGGCCTTTATTGTAAAACTACCTCAAGAAGTGTTTTCATTGCTGACAAAGTTGACTCAAAATAGTTAATTCAGACATTTTTATACACAGTTTGGTAACACGATGAGGGAATTGGAACAGCATTGACTGACTCATTCACAGAAGGTCTGTAGTTAAGCAGTTTGGTTTTGGTTTGTTAGAAGAAAAAAGAAAAAGATTGAGACACAAAGATTGTGGTCAAATCTAGATGTTCAAAAGACTTTGAGTCTTTGAGAGGGCAGCATGTCGGGTCTGATATGGTCTGTATGCTGTATGGTCTGCATCTGTTCACAATAGCTAATCCTAGCCTGATAATCAGACTGAATTACCATTTGTTTCACTTTAACATTCAGACTCACATTTTGTTCTTTAACAAGCTGCTAGATTTTGCCCTAACTAACACCTGGCAATCAGCACAGAAGCTTCAGTAGCAGTTGGCAGTATCTGCCAGAATTATTTCCATTGCTGAAAAATCTAAGATGAAGGCCAGAGGTCAGGAATCAGGACATCCTTCTTGAAGTGTTGAGTGTGTTAGATGTATTGGACACGAAGTACAAGTTTACAAGTGGCTCTGTTTACATTGAGCACATTTTTTATTTAGTATGATCAGATTTGCATTACAGAGGGGATGCCAGCACCTGCTCCACAGTCATAAAAAAATCCTATCCTGATGGACGCGACATGATTTGTTTCATTTCTTATTCTTGTAATCGTAAGAAAGCTGAGGCGGTTACATCAAGATTAAAAGCAAAATATAATACACACACAGCCTCTGTGGGCTCCCACAGGCAAAGAGAAAGGACAAACAGAAAGAACATGTTGATCCTTTCATATCTTTCTTTCTCTCTCACACACACACACACACACCTTTGATCCAACATGTGCTTTCTCCATCAGAGATGTTCACCGCATATACACATATTCAGAGTATGTTTGTACAGTAGCGATGCAGTAGCGATGATTACAGCAGCATATGGCAGTTAAACACAGTGGACTGAATAACATGGGGCCATTAAATTGACTTGACACACGTACACATTCACATACACACGCACAGACCGGGTAGACTGATCTTGTAGCCAAAAAAAGTCAAATCCTCCAACAGAGGAAAACCTGAATGGTTTGACAGTCTTCATCTTTGCTGCCACGCTGCCCTGAAACAAGGCAGTGCACCTTCTGTATGTGTGCCCCTGTGTGTGTGTGCCCTTACACTGAGGCTGACATCATCCAGAAACCAACTGGAACATCTGCTAGCCATTGGAACAACGATGGAAGAAGACTTCTATGAGTGTGTGTGTGTGTGAAGGTTCAGTGAACTCTCTATCATCAACAAGAGTGAGATTTAATTCCACCAGAATGAGTCTGGTGGCTGAAATGGTTCCATCTGTAGCATTAAAGCCATGAGTCCCAGCAGTACCAGTAGCATCACTAGCAGTCAGCAGCAGAAGCACTACATTAGGACATTCTGGCTATTCCTTCTCAAAACATTCACATTTTCTGGGGAAATTTATATTTGAATGCCATTATATAAAATAATGGACATAATGTTGAAAATTCACACCTTTTCACAGTTTTTTATGCATCTTTAACTCTTATCTACTCATTTGTACATTTAGGTTGGAACGCCATTCAAATGTTGCAGATCTTCCATACATTTTGGGTATTATTCAACTTTCAAATCCCAATAAAACTTTTCAAAATGTTCAACTTTATTTAAAGCTGGGGCGCCCGGTTAACTCAGTGGGTAGAGCTGGCGACCCATGTACTGAGGCTGAGTCCTTGCTGCAGCGGCCCAGGGCTCGAATCCGACCTGCGGCCCTTTGCTGCGTGTCATCCGACTTCTCTCTTTCCTGTCTATCCTCGGATGTCCCTATCAAATAAAAAAGCCAATAAAAATACTTTATTTAAAGCTTAGTTACAACGGAAGTCAGTTCGGAAAAACCTTCAAGCCTACTCTTCAACCACTCATTCATACTTTCAGTTGCACGGTTAAACCTTAAAATATTCTATATATATTATACTGCAGCACCAACACTGATCACTATTGCGCTGACTCTGGCTACAAGCGGCGGATAATGGCAGTGGCCGTATCCAGGATATTTTGGCTTCATTTTTGTACAGTGGGAGGAAGTGGAGACGCAACATCCATCTTTTATATGTCGATAATTGTTATAAGTTTCCATTTGCGTCCTCAACAAACAAACTGGGGAGCCACTTACAGACAAACTGACTATACCAGAGTTCAAAAACTTTACTTAAAGCAGATCATTTAGCACTGATATTTTCTTTCCAACTAGTGTTCTTTCTGAACAACTTGTGTTCATTCCAAAAACTTAGCCACATAAGAGTACCACCTGTGTAACGACAGCTAACTGGCTACCTTCTTAGCCACAAGCAGCTTACTTGCTTGCCAAAAGGCACAAGGATTTGGTCTTTGAAATGTCTGGGGCATGGGTTTCACATCATCATTAATTTCAGAAATGCATTAAAATCCGTCTTATGCAGCCGCTGTGTCAGTTTGTCAGACAGAGTTTCATCATTATCTTCTTTTTGGCACCTATGTGTATTAGAGTATATAAATCTTTATGTGATGGATTACAGTTATTTGTTTGTCTGACAGACTAAACTACCATCGGAGAGAATTTTATCCAATGTATTCTCTGGTTTTTAAGTCCTCAAACTCAGCAAGTGTTGCTAAGCAACCAGAGGAAACAGCCGGCTCCGCACGTCATTCTGCAGCAGCTTGTTAGCATAAAAACAGTCAGTGAATAAACTTCTAATAACCATGAATGACTGACTGTGTCTCTAGCCTCATTTACATACTAGCAAGGACGAAAGCGATGAATTCAAATGAACCCTGCTTCGGTCAACACATACACACGTCACAGTCTGGAAACCACATTGCAACTGAGCGTTTGGAGCAAGCATCACACGGAAGTCAACACCTGCTTTAACATGGAGACTTTTATTTCACCGATGTTACAACCTAATTAGAATAATGATTCCTCATGTAAACACCACAGTTACAACATTGGTGTAAAGCTAATAACAAAACGTTATACCCCCAGTAATGAAATGATGATCTGTACTGGTGAAAAAAACTAGAGAGGTTTTACAGAACAATTGATGGCAATCTTAAGGAAACACTGTGACCAACTTACCAAAAACAACCTCCAAACACAGACACACTACCACACACTGGAGCAACACTAAGCCAACAGGTGCTGACTTGCTGACTGTTTTGAATGGTTACTGATAGAGAATGTAAAGAGTACACTATGTAGCAGGGAACTTTTAAAGGGCTGCCAGTTTGTCAGGTTTTGGAGCTTGTGTCCTTTGAACATTCAGTCTGTTGTCTGCTCATGCTAGATATAATATTTTAAAATTTCAATATGGTAAAATAGAAATACAGTCTTAAAGATGCCCTCCAGACATGTACATACTTTCTACATTAAAATCCCTATAAATACATCTCCTCCTTCTACCTCATAAAAAAATCCAGAATCTATGAATATGCAAACGACCACATGTCACATTCACCCATTCACCCTCATTCATACAGTGATGACTGAGGTTGCCACACAAGGTGCCAACTGCTCATCCATAATGGAAACCAAGCACATTCACACACTCACACGCTGATGAAACAACATCAGGAGCAATTAGGGGTTCAGTATTTTGCTCAAGGACACTTTAACATGCAGCGGGAGGAGCCGGGGATCAAACCTCTCCCCCTCTGATTAGTGGACAGCCCACTCTACCTCCTGAGCCACAGCAACCCATCATCATTAACATCCATCATCATCATTATTATTATTATTATTAGTCATATTTCTACTATTATAGTTGTTATTACTATTATTGTTGCTGTGCATCTCTGTGTCTCTGACTCTCTGGTTTAAGCTGAATAGACAATCAGGTCATTTGTATCAATACAGACCAGTTAGGCAAAGAGTCCTTGTATAACTCACAGCTGTGGAGTTTTATGAGGCTATCTTCACAGTATGAAGTCAGCTCTTTCCACAGCTTTCTGCAGATAGTGTAAAACAATTAGAGAAATTAGAACTAAAGCTATGAAAGGATACATATTTAAACGGAAAGTTTCACACATTTTTACTCAGAGATATGTGCTCCAAAAACTACTGAAAAGAGTAATAAAACAATAAAGAGAAAGTCTGTAGCTCACACTGAAACACACACAGACACACACATTGAGAAATACATAGTCTCTGTGATATATCACTGATTTAGTGCCTTACAGTATTTCAAAGACATAAAGCTACACAAAAACCACTGTGACCAAACTAACCGCTCACACACACACACACACACACACACACACACACACACACACACACACACACACACACACACACACACACCCACAGTCTTCAGAAGTCTTTCAGAGAACATTCATGTTTTTTTCATTTGGTAGCGGCAATACGTGTGTGTGTGTGTTTGTTCGATTAGTGTATCCCATATGTTCTATTGTCACACACACACACACACTTGAGAAACATTTATTCCCACACTGAGTACAATGTGCTTCTTTTGTCATGGCAAGGTCACACAGTCAGGAAGTGATGTGACTGCTAGCGGATTGCGTGTGTGTGTGTGTGTGTGTGTGTGTGTGTGTGTGTGATCCACTTTATCTATGTCTATTCTTATTCTTAGTCTACCTACAGGGGTAGGGTCACAATATGCTCGGCTGCACACACACGCAGACATGCGGAGAGACATATCTGGTGTTCCTTGTTTCCAGACGTGTAGATGTTAAAGGTCAACACGCAGTCCTGCTGGAACCATTAACACTGATACCCCCCCTCCCACACATACACACATGAAGTAGCGCACAGTAACCAACTGATGACCCAACCTTACAGGAAGGACTGCTATCATCATTGTACCCATAATGCAGTTGCAGTGAGATAAGCAGTCAGATGCCTCCAGTTTTAAGTTCTGTTCACGTAGTAACATCTCTGCCAGTGAGAGATACGGGCTTTCCAGCAGACAGTGAAGGTGACACTGAGGATGCTCAGACAGCCAACAGACGTCGGTTTCAGCTATTAAGACTGTATAAATCACTGTAAATGTGTTGATTCATCTAAGGAGAGAGGCTCATTGCCCATATCGGCACAGCGGTAGCCAAAATTCAAAAGGTCAAGGGAGCCTAATGTACTTGGAAATGACTGTGTGTGTGTGTGTGTGTGTGTGTGTGTGTGCTCTGCCTAGTAGTTTTGCGTAACAGTAAAAAAAGCACAGTTCAACAGCTTTATGCAAAACCAAACTGCTGTGAGTGTGTCAGAGGCCACAACATGTGTCACATTCACCCACCCACACACACAGGTCATGTGTGCGCCTAAATGTCTTTAGAAGGCAACAGGTGAGGCCGTCAGCGCCCTAGCAACAGCTGCCCCGACAACCGGCAGCCGGAACCTCATGTGTTACCGCGGAGACAGCGGCTGGGGTCTATCATGTTGCCTATCTTACATGTTAAAAGAATCCAAAATGACACCGTAAAGTGTTCTTGGGTCAACGGCCGCGGAAGCTTCAGCTGAGCAGTTACTATCTATTCATCCATCAGTGACGTTGCCGCGGGTAACAGCAGCCTGATCAAAGCAACACTTGTCATCCAGTCACGCCAGCATGTGTTAGCTATCAGGATTGGGTTGCATCAGCTGTTTGTATCTATTACCACATTTGTGTATGAGTCCTTATTAAGCTCTTACAGTACCTAGCATTGAGCGGGACCATCTTAGCTAGTAAAGCCCTTACTAATGTGTAAAGTGGTTACCAAGGAACAAGAAACATCTGTATGGAATGATCCATTCAGAAAGCAATCAAATCAATAATGTAAACACAGAAAACTACCATAAATAACATCTTTCACGGAACAAGTGTTGGTTAAACATGCTGGTGTTGAGCGATACCTTTTATACCTGTGATTAACATGCAATCTATATCTGGATATCTTATTTAAATAAGGAAGAGGTATTTTAATGCAACACAATGCAATTAGGCAGCAATTGCTCAAATTAAGAACAGATCTCAGCATGGTGCACAGTTTGGTCACATTCAGATTATTATTTTGTTGTTGTTGTCTTCATTGTTAAACAACCACCATTGCTGATGAAAATATAACTGATGTGATTCAAGCCAAAATCATGTCCAGGGATGAGTTTTATTCATAGACGAGCAGGAAACACAGCACTAAACAAATAAACTTACAGATTTCTCTTGGTTTAAACATTGTTGAAACATTTGGGATAACGTGAGTACGGAACTCAACAAAATATATAACATAGGTTGAGTGTTTTTAGAGACTGCAGAAATGTTACAAATGATATCCTTAAAGGTCCAGTGTGTAGGATTTAGTGACATCTAGCAGTGTAGTTGCAGCTTACAACTCCCTCGCTTCACCCTGCACTTCCAAGAGCGAAGGAGAGATTACGGTGGCTGAGAAACACAAGCGCGGCTATGTAGAGCAAGTGTGAACCTATCGTGACCTCACCCATTGGTTTGTGGGGTACAGTTTTGAAGAATTGAGTTTGCCGTTTTGGCTGTCGCCATGACAGTTAGACGGAGCCAGTGGAGGTGACGAGCTGCAAGTCTACAAGAGCTTGCTTTGAATCTGATCAGCACTGCCTAGTTTGACAGTTTGATCTGAGTTTGGTGCGTTGAGCTGGACGGACTCACTGAGAGTGACCTGTCAATCACCACGTAGCCACGCCCTCAAGCATACCCTGCTTTATTGTCTATTTTACTCTAAATGGGAACCTCATTTACTAAATGAACATCATGCTGTATGGAAGAAGACTTCCAAAAAACCTCATTTAGGAAGCTGTTTACTGAGCTCATAAATCAAACCAATGGAGCTGCCCCCTGCTGGCTTTACATAGAATGCAGGTTTAAGACACTTCTGCATTGGCTCAGTCCATTATATACACTGTCAATGATCTAGCGCCAGTGTTTGGTTTGTCCCTTCTGGGACACTGTAGAAACATGGCAGTTCAACATTGCAGACTCCATGAAAGGTGACCCACAGCATCTGTAGATAAAACAGAATATTCAGGTATTTATACATTAATGAAAACATAGCTATCAATATTATATTCCATTTCTGACAATAGATCTTGAATGTTACACACTGGACCTTTAAATTGTACACGTTGAGGCTTTAAGTTGGGGACAGACCAGCAGACTGGTTAAAGCAAAGACATCCCAACACAGACTGACCTTTACCTTCATATACAGATGTTTAAGTCTTGCAGACAGAAGGGAGTGCATACTGAACAAGTAATAACACACATGGTCAACAAATTGAGTTCTGTCTCTAGGCAAGCTTTCAAATCTCACAAGAACACTTCTTCTTCACTCGACCAAAACTGAAATCCATCCATCCATCGATAATGAATTTGCTTTGCTCATTTAGCTTCAAAGTGCACAGAGAAATCAAAGGCATGGAGATAAATAATGAAAACAGGATGAAATGGTGGACAGACAGACATGCGCATCATAAACAGTGAACTCAGCAGAGAGCTGGAGGCGAGTGAACTTTGTAACAGTGAGGTGAACTTCAGCTGAGCTGTGGCTCTGCACTTAAAAAGCTACCCTGTGGAGTATTCTTGTAAACAAACACAGTTATGTTTACCTCCAGTATTTCTCACTGAACTGAACTGTTTGTAGTCTTGAGGCCAAACATGCTGAATACATTTCCTTCCTCAAATAAAGTATTTGCAAAGCCCACTATTTGAATATTTTGAAGCCTGCATTGTTTACGTCCATGTTTCACTGCCACATTGCAGTGTGTCTTGGCGCATTACCACTACGACTGTTGATGGAATAGCTTGAAACTGTTGCCACTGTTGGGGTTTATGTCCATATGATACAAACATAGCTTCATAAAAACATAGCTGTTGTATTGAACACTATGGATTTTTGTGTGTAAACCAGCCAACAGCTATATAGCAGTGTTTAAACGTAAACTGCTGATTTTGGATGGTACAGGTACGGTGATAAATACAAGTGCAGATCTCTCTGTTCTGGTTGCATTAAAAAAATGGTATGTTGTTTCTACTATGACAGTTTCCTAAAATGTATTTAGAAATTGCAATATATTGCCTTGCTTACAGTATCACAATATATGACAATGTATTGAATCGTAACCCAGGTACTGTGATACTTACCCACAGACTCCTTAAACCAGGGTTGTCAAA
This sequence comes from Dicentrarchus labrax, assembly GCF_905237075.1. Classification (NCBI taxonomy): domain Eukaryota; kingdom Metazoa; phylum Chordata; class Actinopteri; family Moronidae; genus Dicentrarchus; species Dicentrarchus labrax. The sequence goes on along the minus strand of NW_026136706.1, from coordinate 25,306,572 downwards.
CTGCTGGCCCTCGGTCCCCACACGCGACATGATGTCAAAAATATAAAATATATATAAAAACTGTTTCACATCAATTTAAACTACCCAAACACAATTCTTTAAAAAAAATGTTTTTTTTGGCACAAAATAACAGCAAAGGTGCCCACAAATGCGTGCAAACCGCTGATAAGAAGAGAACGGGTTGCAGGGCTGCAAACAACAGAGTTTATATAAAATGATGATATAAAAGGGACAGAAACTGTTGTTAAGCATGTAAATATTGGACAAATTTTCAGTCTTGGAGGACTTGAACGTTGAAGTGGCGTTCCTTGGGAGATGGCAATACCAGCAGGGACCTCGATACACGCCGTCCAAGTGACATTTAATCTCTGACACTGCTGTGTGCGATACGTCTGTAGGCAAGTCACTGAACTTCCTCGCGTTTTACAAGTTACACATGGAGTTTAAATGTGAGCGCTGGTTGTTACTGCAGCACTAGATACTGACTCATGCTATTCAATCAATGTATATGAATGACTCAGCACATATTAAAGAGGAAAACATTGATATCTTATTGTTATGAACTATGAACTAGTGGAAACAGCACAGGTGTGTGTCATAAAAATCCAGTGCACCCATTTTCACTTAAAGGACCAGCAGTTGTTCTTACATTTGTCATACAGACCTAATATGTCTGTCCATAAGATGTACATACAGTAAATATGATGTGCTTCTCTAGAGGCTAAAGTGCTGAACCATCATTTTACAGATAAGGTGTTACACTGTGATGGAGTTCATGATATCAGTAGCTGATACCCACACAGCTCATTATTTTTAATTAGCGCCACCTTTTCAGACTCCTCACTGGTTTTTAACACACTGCCGCTGGTCTTTCTGCCAGCCTGTGCCGCTGTACCGTCACACTAGTGGACAATGATGTAACTTAATGATTGAGTATCTCAGCATCACACAGTCTGATTTCAGTGGTTTGATCTGAAAACAGCAACTGACCCAGACACACCCAGTCCAGCAGAAGTCAGTAGCTGTATAATGTCAAGTAGGAACTGTATCATACCGAATATGAATAATTCATTTCTGTCTCATTATTTTAACATATTACCTGCATATATGCTTTAACACTGCAGGGTGAATCTGTTTCCTGAATCTCTCTCACACACACACACACACACACACACACACACACACACACACACACACACACACTTTAATGGTCTCGGCTCCAGTTTCCCCTGCAGAGGAAAACCACATCCATCACTCTTCCAACACAAACCACACACTGCTCTCTCACTCGCTGTCTCTCACAACCACACTCCCAAAAGTGCACACACGCACACACACACACACACACACACACACACACACACACACACACACACACACACACACACACAGAAAGAAAAAGCTTGTAATAGTTAAGTGCTTGCCAGGCATCGGACTCAGGTCACACACACACACACACACACACACACACACACACACAGCAGATGATGTATTCTCCATAGGGAAGCTTCTTCTCATAAAGGGACATTTGGAAAAAAAACATACAATGCAATTATTAGAGAGACTATTCTCTCTCTCTCTCTCTCTCTCTCTCTCTCTCTCTCTCTATATATATATATATATATATATATATATATATCTACAGTGTGTCTCTACACTGTCACTTTAACTACTTACTTCTCAATTCTTGATAATTGACTGACTGAGACTCTGCCTGCTGTTTCCACGACGATAACAATGGGCTTTTCCTCCTATTACAGACTCAAGGCTGCTGCTGCACACGCACGCACGCACGCACGCACGCACGCACGCACGCACACACACACACACCTTTGGCTGAAGGCCATAGAAACAAAATATTCTCACCTACTAAGGAACTGACTAACTGAGGAAGACCTTGTGTGTGTGTGTGTGTGTGTGTGTGTGTGTGTTTGTGTGTGTTTGCATGTATCTATATATATGCGTATGCCCCTCTCTCCCTTTCTTTCTCTTGTCCATTGCCACCATCTGACTCATTCGGATGGGAACCAATCAAATCAAATCTTCGGTTTGGGGGTGATGACATCATTTGCGCTGCGTTCCAACCACATGGAGAGATGCCATCTGGAAGATGCTGACTCAGCACAACACACACACTGAATGCCTCAGTAGTGTAGCCCTGGATCAAACAGTACTGGTCTCAGTAAAAGCAGACTGGATGAAAAAAACTCTGGTGATTCTGAATCACTGGTTTGAAGGGTCAGTTCACCCAAATCGAAGGAAAAACTGATTGTCCCACTTACCTCTGGTGGTACAGATACATCAAAAGTTTAGAGTTTTCTGTACAGTGCAGGTGATTGACATTTCTGGTGCTTACATAATTACATAAAAAATTCAAAAGCAACATCAGACCTCTGACCAGTTAGCAGTTTTTCTTGTGAGATCTGTGGATTATGCAGACGAATTACAAGGCCACTGTCTCTGGAAAGAGATGCTACTGAATTATTTAATTGCTGTGAGCGCCACAAATTCAATTTTATTCACTTGCAGAGACCTAACCCTCACCAAACTATCACAAAACTTAATTTGGGTGAACTGTTTCCTTTAAATGCTATTAGGTTAACTTATCCAGAATTTTGTCATGCAAAATTAAACTACACACACTGCAGTACAAGAGGAAAGTGCACTGCTAGCTAACAGGGCTGTTCAGTGTAATTGACTCTTGTCAGGCTCCAACCCAATGGTTTTTTGGAGTAGTAGACTAGACATATGTTCTGTATCTCAATAATCAGGTTAGAACAAGTCTACCTTATCAGACTGTTCATTTTGTCTGCGTTCTTGGGTCATATCAACTGAAATCAGTACTTCAGTACAGCAGGTAAATTGGAAATATGGTCACAATCCGATGGCCCATTATTCCGAAACCCTAATAACCCACTGTTCTCAAGGCCCCTTGTTCTGAAAATACACTCTCTCTTAATATCTTTGTGTATTTTGATGTGCAAATGGCAGGTGACCTTCATAGTCATGGTAACAATAAACACATGGTTAAATTGTGAAACAGTCCGCCGCTTTGTTTAGAATTAGGCAACAAAACTACTTTAGGTTTAGGAAATAATGATGGTAATAAGTATGTTTGTTACGTAAGTTAAGCGACGTTACATCCATGATGTAAGTTATATACATTACCAAATTTCCTCTCTGTTGGATAATAAAGGATTATCTTATCTTTTATTTCTTATTACACAAGTTATTCAGAGCATTAGGCTTTTGTTTTCAGGATAACGGGCAGTAGGACAAATGGGCCTTGGGTCTATTGGGATATTTTTCAGACTACTGGGGTTTCAGAATAATGGGTGGCACACTGACATCAGATATTTTGGAGATGAGTTAGCCTACAGTACAAACCAAACATGACATGATACGCTTCCACTGGTCAGGTAGAAATACTGTACAGTGCGTAAAAGAGATGAACTTTAGACAAAGCACAACTGAGGTTATAGCACTGTATGTCAAAAAGTCATGGAGCAATAGTTGTGAAATGCTAATAAATTAGTTCTGTTGAGGTGATCAGGTTTTACAAGCAAGTGCAGCAGTATGCGGTTTCAATTTTTTCAATTTAGCTTAGAATGTACGCAATATTCATTATTTAGCTTTTCAGAACAACTAATGAAAGACACCCATTGTGCAAACATACATTGTGGTACAAACGCCAGTGGCACAGAAGCTTGTAAATAAAACAATGGGTCTATTGGCAAAATATGGGATTAATGGTAATCAGTACTTCCTGTTGCTACATACAGGTATAAAGTGTGAACATTTGCACATGGATCTTTCATAAATGCTGCTTGGTTATTAAAATTTAATGGCAGTCTTATCTGCTAGCAATGAGTTTAGCCAGTGTTTCAAGACTTCGTAAAGTAAAAGATCAAGTCTTGTAACAGTCATAAAAGTTCCCTGCCAGATATTGTGCATATAGAGCACCTGTAAAATGACTTACAGGCATACAGAAAGAGAAGCCAAAGAAAATGCCTTGTTTTACTCATACAAAATAACCTGCTGGACTGTGTGGCCTTTTGGCCGCTGCAGACAACCAACCATTCATTGCACATACAATGCTGAAATACCCATCATACACACACACACACACACACACACTTGTTTATCCTGCTGAGACACTTACACACACATGAACGTGATTAACCAGAGAGGTCAGAGGTCAAAAGGAAGCCAGGGGTGCCTTCCTCAAGGAAAGACAGAACTAGAGACAGAGAGGGACCAAATGTTAAAACATGGAACACGTGTTTCAGCTATCAGATGAATCTCTCTCTCTCTCTCTGGCTCTCTCTCTGGATCAGCTTTCAGTCTCTAGACAGCAGCTGTCTGTAGAGAGGAAAAACTTAGACTGAGTGGTCAGACATGGAATGTGTGTGTGTCAGTGTGTGTATGTGTGAAGAGCCTGGTGACAGTTAGGTACTTAGAGGCGCCACATTCACTATAACGACAAACACATTTCCAAACCGAGACTTATATCATAAACAGCATTTTGATTATGACTTATTAGCATCTTTTATCATGCAGAATCACATTTATTTATTTTTTTATCATGACTAATAAATTATTTGAACCATTAATGGATGAAAGCAGGGTGAGGCAGCCCATGTAGTCATGCAGGAGGGGTTTATCAGGCAGCTAATGCTCTGCAAGTGAAAGTCCCATTTATCTTTTGTATAAGGTGATTGTCGGAACATTTCCAACACTTAGATGGACATGAAACTCTTTGTGTTGAATCATCAGTGGAACAATAAGACAATTTGCGGGGGGGGGAGTCTTCTACATGAAAGAAAATCAGAGATACAAGACTGTGTAGGCAACATCTAAAAAATTTGAAGAGTATTGTGGTAGGAAACTGCCAAACACAGAGAGCTTCAAATTCTGTGCCTATGCTACTAATCCTGGGTTCATGTCACACTGGCGTTACTGTAATTACCAACTTGTAAATCTAAGACCAGGACACCAAACAGACAAGGATGTCTCATGTCAGCCAGAGTTGGCTGTTTAAGGTAAGAAAAGCTAAATATAACAGACGTAGTTGTTATATTGTCCATGAACAGTATTTTTAAATGGCCAACACTGCTATTATACAACCGTTTATGGCTTCAAACGTGATCACTCGCGAGTTAAACATGGGAATCTTTCCTATTTCTAACATCCGTCCCATATGATATGAACGAGGCAGACATAGCATTCTGCAGTTGGACGCTTTATAAATCTTAATGTATAAATTCAGCAACTCAAATTGATTTTCACATTTTGGATCAAATTTTAATCTAATTCAGCCACAGTGCTGTGTTTTTGTGGTCTTCTTTTTCTTTATGGTCACTGAGGCTCATGGGTACCATAGCGGCATCTATTGGTGAGGTTTCAGACAGCAACTAACTGAACACCACTGGCACTTCTGATTTTTGTCAACAAGTACCTTAACTTCGGTCTATCACTACTCCGTATTGTGTTTTTAAGATGAATATCATCAGCCTAACAGTGGTGGTGGGATCCATAACTCTGTGTGATACACTGAATTCTTCGATCCGTAGTGAACCCGTGGAAGTGAACTTGAAGCATGTCAGCATGACACTTGATTTTAGTAGCTGTAGAGATGTTGTGCAGCAGCAGTTGGAACTTGGATGATCCTAACCATGCACGTTAGTCATGCCTTCAGGGCAGTGAGAGACAACAGACCCTACCCCAGTGCATCAGCATTAGCCAGTTAAAGAAACGCTGAGGCTGAGTTTGGCACATCACCCAACCCTACCTGACAGCCTGTCCAAATCTTGTCTCAGTAATAGAGGCTTTTTATTCTCTAATGAATGTTGGATGAGCATCATGTAGGAAACATTGAGACTAAATTCTCAGATCATGGATGTAAAGCCCCAAAGATCAGATGATAATTGTACCCTGAACTGAGGAATATTAAGGATTAATGTTTCCACTCTTGTTCTCTCTGTTCTATTAATACTCTTAGTAAGCCAGGTTCTGTTCGCTCAATTACAGTCTGACACAAATGTTCCTGTGTATGTGTGTGTGTGTGTGTGTGTGTGTGTGTGTGTGTGTGTGTGTGTGTTTGTGTGCGTGTGTGGAGCCTCCTCTAAGGATGAATGAGCTTTAATTAGTGCTTGGTTCAAAGAAAGAAAGATAAAAAAGAGTGCCAGGAGAAAGTAAAAACACTAGCACACATTGAAGGAGGGATACAAATGTAGAAAATGAAATAAAATAAATTACTATTTTGAAAAAAGTAACACAAAAAAGGAAGAATAAAAGGAATTAAAGGAGTGTTGTGAATCAGTCCCAGCTGCTTCATTCATTCTGTCTGCATGGAAACTATGAACAGAACTTTGAAAATGAATGAAATTCAGGATTCAAATGCGCACACACAAACACACAACTGCAGTGTGGCTCTCCTGCAGAGAGCTACTTGTGGTTGTACTGGAGTGTTTTCCAGTCGTCTATGCACACACACACCACACACACACACACACACACACACACACACACACACACACACACACAAACTCACTGACTGAGGCCAAACCACAGCATACTAAATCTTCATATGCCTGAGAGGTTCAAAGTTTCAGGCTGAACTGAAGTTAAACTGAGGACGAGCAGCCAGTAAACCAAGACACCAGCTAGTTTATAAGCCTCACAGCAAAACAGACATTCAATACAAATAATCAGTCAACAAATTGGTAAACTCTGTCAATGAGCATGCATATCTGTCAGTAAACAGCCAACCTGTAAATCTGTCCCTTATTGGATCTTCATTTAAAGGTACAGTTCAGATTTTGGTAGAACTCTAAGAGGTCCCAGCAGTGCTGATGTTAATGCGTGGATATGACTCATTTTGGTGGGAGTTCAGTGTTCAGAAACTTGCAGTCAACTAGTAACCGCTCAGAACCAAATGAGTCACACCAGACAGCGACATAACAAAATAACAAAAACATTTACAGCCAAAAGATGAAAATAACCTTCAACTACACAGCACAAAACCTCCATTTCTGCTTCATCTACTGTCAGACCTTTAATTGGGAGCGCTTTGTTGTATTTGTCGCCAAGTTTGAATATTGAAGGAGTACTTTAAACTAAAGCAGCCAGTTCCACTGTGTACCAATGAGTGTTCCTTCAACCAAACAGAGCGTGTTCAAAGAGCTTATCTTCCCAGCTTGAGCTGCAACATATAACCAGAGATGTCATGGGGATTTCGATTAACATAGTCTTGTGATGAGCTTAAATGTTGCCTTATCCTGGTAGGGGGTAGGATTGGTGGTCAATACATGGCCAACACACCAAGGCCAGGATGATAACTCCCTACTTTGAAGTCTTTACCATATACTGGATTTTGCTGGTTTATTTTTAAACAAATAAACTTACAGATTTCTCTTGGTTTAAACATTGTTGAAACATTTGGGAAAACGTGAGTACGGAACTCAACAAAATATATAACATAGGTTGAGTGTTTTTAGAGATTGCGGAAATGTCCTTAAAATGTTATCCTTAAAGGTCCAGTGTGTAGGATTTAGTGGCATCTAGCAGTGTAATTGCAGATTGCAGCTCCCTCACTTCACCCTCTCCTTCTAAGCGCAAAGGGGAAACTTCCACGATCTTGCAAATGTGAGAAAAACATGAACGCTCCTATCTAGAGTTAGTGTTTGTTTCAACATGGTGGACTCCATGGAAGGCCACCCACAGTGCCTGTAGATATAACAGCTCATTGTGAGGTAAGAAAAACACATTCCTATATTTAGGTGATTATACACAAATGAAAACATACCTATTCAAATTATATTCCAATCCTGCAAAAGGTTACACACTGGAAGACGGACGGTCAAGTAGCTTCGGAAACCCCCTACCCCCACACCTTTCCAGTGTTATTTTTTCACCCCACCTCTGAGTGCGGTCTTTTGGAACATCCATAAGTGCTTCTGCCTTCTGATGAGGTCATACAGCACTTCATATGAACTAGTTCTTTTTAAGTATAACCCAGAAATGGGGACTCGAGTTAAGTCGCACTTAAGTCGCACACACAGAGACTTCAGACTTGACTTGGACTCGTGCTCAAAAGACTTGGACTCGGCCTCGTGTTTTGGGAGTCGTGAACAATCATTATGTTTTCTTTTTTGGCGTATTAATATTGAGGAAACTCTGAAACGTCTGACGAGCTTAATGTGATTCCTTCCTTTTTTGGACTTGCAAAAAAAGACTTGTGAACATCTCTAGTATAACCTAGCCTTACTCCCTACAAGAGGAGTCCCATGGTCCTCCTCTCACTTTGCAGCTTTTGTGGATAAGGGCAGTTTGTTGTAATTTCTCCAGTTTTTAACTTGATGTGAGTCAGGTTTTGAATTCTGCAACTTTCTTATGATAGCCCTGCACAGGTATTGCAAAATATTGTGAAAAAAACCCTTTCCAAAAAAAAATAAAGTCTGGCTCTCACTGAAAAGCTCCAGTGATTTTAATAACCTTTTGATCTTTCTAATTGTCTCTGCTGCCTCCTCATCTCAAGAGAACAAGAAAAGTTTTCTGAACCTGTCAGCTTAGGAACTGATGGTGTGCTTAATAAAACTTGCATTAGTGATGAAGTGGAAACAGACATACCAGGATTCCCCCCCAAATCCCCTGGATTTGTTAGACACGCAAGTGGAAATTTCGCTGTAAATTATAAATGTGGTGGTGCTGGCCATTGAAGGAGTACTCTGACATTTAGGGAAATTTGCAGTCTAATGGACACTTCCCGGGGGCATTCCTATACATAACCTGCACCTGAAGTAATGTTACTGCAATCCACTTTAGGTGCCATGGTTTTGGGAAAAAATGTTGCTTACTGTCCATGACTATAACCACAGTTCACCAATAAACTATAATGTTCAGTGATTTTTTAAGAGGAGCCTTTTTTTAAAATTTAAAGTCTGATAAAAAGCAGCAAAGTTATCCCCTGTAGTATTATTGTAACAGTATTTACCTCCACTTATCAGTATTGACTAGTTCAGTCCAGTCCAGGTATTGTGTTACAGTAGTTCACCAGCAAACTACACAGACCTAATCATACTTGTATCCATTGTGATCACACTTTACCAAAAACACATGCTTCCCCTAGAACTCATTTGCCCAAACTCACAGTAGTTTCCTTGTTTACTAAAGAGCAGCCAATAAAGTGTTTTACTGCTGTGTAGTACAGGATAACAGGCTAATTACTGACTGCAGTGAACTCATGAACAGCATGTTAGAGCACAGAGAGTGGAGTAAATCAGAGCAAACTAAACACACTATCAAAGCAAGGCCATGGACAGGTTAGAGAAACCACGTGATGATACAACAGGCTATGTGCCAGGTACTGTTGGTGATGTATGTACTCAGGTTGATCTGAAAGTAAAGCAGGTCCTAACTAGGGGATGGGCGATTTGGGCAAAAAATAATATCTCGATATTTTTGGGGATTTTGGCGATAATGATAATCAGTCGATATCCTTTAAAATGCGATTGCCATTTAGCAACATTGTGGCTCAGTATATAAGTTATCAGTCAAATTAATTATATTTACATACATATTTATACATGACATCATTTCGGGATATGGTCTCACAATGAGAATCAGAATCAGCTTTATTAGCCAATAATCTGGCTCCAGTTTTAAGTTCAAGTCAATGTACTTACACACAGGTCTTATATCAATAAGCAGACAGAGCTGAAAACAAGGACAGATAGATAGGTGAGCAAGCATAGGTAAAAATAACATAGAACTATTGGAAAACGGTGTATATTAAATATATATAAAAAGTAGGGTTGTGGCAGCCTGGTTAGCTCAGTGGGTAAAGATGGTGACCTGTGTACCGAGGCTGAGTCCTTGCTGCAGCAGCCCAGGGTTCGAATCCGACCTGCGGCCCTTTGCTGTGTGTCATCCCCTCTCTCTCTCTCTGCCCCCCCTTCCTGTCTATCTTCAACTGTCACTACAATAAAGGCAATACAAGCCCAAAAGATATACTTAAAAAAAAAAAAAAAAAGTAGGGTTGTACAATATGGTTAAAACATCATATTGCCATTATTTTGACAGATATTGCGATATGATTTACAATCAGCATGGGAATGATCATTTTGGCGTCACAAATTTTATTTTCACTGAAAGAAATATTAAATTTATAATGATTTGAAACCAAACAGGTTTTCTTAAATCTGAAAACTAAGATTTGTAGGACAGATTTGCATCTGAGCAGAACTACAGTACTATACTGCACCTGGCCATTTTTAATTAATTGAGCAGCCCTAAGAAGAAGCGACAATGACCAACAACTCCTTATGATATCAATTAGTAGAGCTGAAATGATCTATTAGTCCACAGACACAAAATCAGCTACTATGCTGATAATGAGTAATGAATGTTTTTCAAGCCAAAATGCCAAACATTCCCATGTTCAAGCTACTCAGAACGTACTGCTTTCCTTTGTCTTTAGACAGTGAAACAATCATTTTGTGTTTTGGGCTGTTTTGGTGAAAACAAGTTATTTGAAACAGCCTGGGCTTTAGATAAGTGTCAGACATGTTATAGACCAATGATTAATTGATTAAATCAAGCTGTTTTCAAATTCGTTTTTGAAGAAAAACAAGTTTACTACTTTGATATGAGATTCATTTTGAGAAGTTTCCAGGTTGTGATCAATGAATTGAATGTGAATGAGCGTTCTGAAATTGACCTTCAAGAGGTCCAGAATGGTCAGACGCACCATCACTCTGATTATTAGGGAGCTGAATAAATTCAATGATAAAGTGAGCTCACGCTTTGTTATTTCATACAAAAACACTCAGACACAAAGACTGTTCCTGACACAGGACAGCAAGATGCACATCTGGATCTCTAACTGTGTTTATGTGTTGTTTTCTGGTCAAGATGGTGGCATTTCTCTCTCTTGGAAAAAAAATGTCAGGATTGCAAATAGCAGTATTTGTAACAATCAGTTCATGTACAGGCTGTTTTTTTCCAAGTGTATAAGAGGCATTTGAAAGAAGCACAAATGTCAATCCCCTTACAATAAAACCTGAGGTGATGTCTCCAGATGCCTATTTTGTCTGACAACCACTACAAAAATCAAATTACAAACCCAGAACCAGAGAAAAGCAGCACATTTATAGCTAAACCAGTACATGACTCTAATGATGAATCTGTGATTTGTCATTTTCTTTCTGAAAATTGCTCAGCAGTAAAACATAGTGAACATAAAATCAGTCAGTGTGATATTTTTCTCCTTTAAAGAGAGCAGGACAAAGGAATCAATGGCAGATGAAGAAAGCTCAATAATGTGGTGTACAGGTCTGACTGTATGTCTCTCAGGATTCTTATCTGCTGTCTGACAGCTCAGCCAGGCACAGGGGAGCCATCTCTTTCTGCTTCAAACGCACACACGCACACGCACACGCACACACACACACACACACACACACACACACACACACACACACACACACGCACACACTTAAACGAAGGGTGGTGAGTAATTACTCAGGGTCAAGCATACTGGTGATCTCCAAAGAAGCCCTATTAGTGTGTGTGTGTGTGTGTGTGTGTGTGTGTGTGTGTGCGTGCGTGCATGTGTGTGTGTTGACAGCCCTACTCAGGCTGTGACTGGCCTCTACTCTGATTGGACAGACAGCTGGCTAGAGAAGAGCCTCTTAAGGGACTCGAGGTGAAACATGCATCTTCTCAAATCTTCATTCTTGCATCTTCTGTGAGGTGAATTTCAGCTGAAACATGACGATCGCAACAGGCCAGTCAGAGGGGACACCACAGGTCCAACTCCAGGAGGAAAGACATGAATTGACCCCATCAATTAGATCAATTCAGAGAGGTAAAACCCTATAAATATTGAGCTATCTTTGACACAGGCAAGGTAATTGAAATAACCTTCAGCTGAGACACTGAAACAACTGCACCGAGACCCTTTAGAGGAAGTGGTTTAGGTCTGGTCACAAAGACATTCTAGAGGGGTTCGTTTGTAGTGGGAACATCATCTGACCTCGATCTGACCTGACTAAAAGGTGTACTAAGTTTTAGCAAATGGTTCCCATGGCCAGGTGTGCTTTGCATACTGGGATGCGGGGAGCTAGCACCTAGCTGGAGAGTGAATCACGGTGTGACCTGGACAAGCAATCGGCTACATTGGCTTCTTGATATTTGGGAAAATAGGACCTTCCTCTGGACCTTATTTACCATATTTACTTTCTCGGTTTCACTCCAGACGCATCTGACCAATGAGAGGATTCTCTGATTGTTAAACCAGTCAGAGCTGATTGATTACGTGTCATTAAAAGCCATGTGACAATTATGCATTTCTTTCTTTTCCTGAACCAAAAACGTAATCAAAGGTTTACCAAATTGTTCACTAAATCGGACAAGAGCGAATATGTTTGAAAACCCCCTAAAACCTACAACCCAACCAGTAGGCATTAACATATAGGATCTGTTTAAAAACGTCATCAGCCAATAAATCTACACTTCCTCAGGAGCTTTGGAGACATGCCCATAACGAAAGCTATTTGGCTTCTACATACAGCAGATAAAGATGCTGTAGGTTTCTGAGGGGATGTTTTAAAGCCTGGCGTTGGGATGTATCACTCCCTCTCATCTTTTTTAGTTACTACAGTTAGAAAATGCTGATTTTGGAAAAAAGGATAGAGCCAGACCGGCCTCCTCCCTGGATCGTTGCTGCACCAGTTAGGGCAGGACAACTTCCACTTTCATGATTCTTTCGGTTTTATGGACATTAGTGAAGTCAGCCCATTTGCTGCCTAGCTCTGCCCATAGTCAAGCTGAAAATCAGCCAAAGTGAACAAGGCTTTTATAATAATTCATTTTCAAATCTTCACCAAGGCACAAAATTAACTTAAAAATGGCTTATTTATTTGAAGAGAAAATCTAGTTGGAACCTTTCCTGACACCAGCAGTGCAGTTAATGTGGTAGTTTATGTCTATGGTGGTCCAGGGTTATTTCTTGGTCACTATCTTTGTCCACTGCAGTCTGATCTTAGAAGGTGTGTTGTGTTGCAAAGTCCTCTGAGATAGTTTTGCGATTCTGTGCTTTTTAATTTTGGAATTAAAAACATTTTAAATCATAATAGAATCAAATTCTATTTTCCATTTTACTTAACAGTCTATCTGTGGCTTTTAACAGCTCTGTGCTGCTCTGTCAATCAGGATAAAAGCTTCCTGTCCCTGTCTCACACACACACAAAGGCAAAGGCAAACACCTGCCCACAGCAGTGAATAACATCATGGTCTATTAGCTAGCACCACTAATCAGCTAGTAACACACACACACTCACATACATGTCTGTAAAATGTCTTTGTGATAGATTATAGCCAAAACGGATGCTCATTACACTAACACACACACACACACACATACGCGGACACACATACACGGACACACGCGCACACCATATGGCTGCAGCTGTCCGAAGACTAGAAAGCTTTTAAGGAGGGAGGAGACAAAGGGAGGAGCAGGAGGAGAGGAAATCCTTTTCTTTGTATTTATCTATTTAACACTCTCTCTCTCTCCGTCCCTGTGGCTCTCTCTCTCATTTGTCCCCCGGTGGGTAATAAGGGCTAATCCACTTAAGCTGCCTCTTGCCTCTCTCTCTCTCTCTCTCTCTCTCTCTCTCTCTGTCTCTCTCTTCTGGGTCTGTCCCCCCAACATCCACACACACACACACACACACACACACACACACACACACACACACACACACACACACACACACACACACTTTATTCTTCACACCCATCTGCTGCTGTTCTTGACACTGGGTGTGTGAGTGGGAGACAAAGAGAGAGATGGAGGGAGGGAATCCCTGCCTCTCTTCTGAGCAGCAGCAGCATCTGATTGTTCCACACACACACACACACACACACACACACACACACACACACACTAACACACACACTCACTCTTCAATAATAGATGTGTAGCTCCTCCCTCCAAGTTCCCTCACCATGACTCAGGACTGAGGCCTCATTTAAAGGAACAGGACACTCCACCACTCACTCAAGCAGTTGGAACTGTTGGCACTCTATCAGTACCGCCCCATTGGTTCTTACTCCAACCTGCATATTCGCACATTTAAAGTAAGTGGATGAAAAAAGTCCATTGACAAGTGCAGCATTTATCCTACTGACTGTACTGAAACACATCAGTGAGCCACACCTCTGCACTAGGCGACATATTTTGAGTCAATCCCACGTACACTGTCCAACTGCTACTATAAATACTTCCAAGCCCACCAAATGTGGCTGAAAATAGTCCCAAGCAAATGCAACACTTACTCCTGTTCAAACAATGTGAACCTAAAGTAGCAATCTTTTAGCCATTCTTTTAGCCAAAGAATTTCTAAAAACATAAGTATATATTTTTTACCTGTTTTTAAGATTTACGTCCTCAGTGGGAACAAACGGGCCTGGGGCTGAGTGTCACAGCAGAGTAGGGGAGTCAGAAAGTATTGAGAGATGGACTAACACACTGTTGGTTTTGGTCTTTCCATAGAATTTGCTGAAACTAACCAAAATATAGAATATTGCCAGCTATATCCTTTAACTAACTCTGTGTATCCTTGAGAGTCAGTGTACTTTGTGGCCCGTTCCCCTGTTTGTAAATGGTAGTCAGGAAACAGCTCGTTTCCCGATTTTGGTTCTCATTTCAAAACAGAAATCCACTGGCCACAAAGGACCCACATTACACCCCTCCGATATAAACTGAAACATCAAAATAAAGATCACAAGAAAAAACTCCAAAGCACTCTCCTTTATAACAAAAAACACCTTTATTGTCATGGCATGGTCAAGTTAGACCTAAACACACGTTTCAGCACCCAGCCATCGCAATTTGTCGGAGTTTAATTGTTTAAAAGGAGAGAAACTTGGAGTGTTCTTTTGATTTTAAAGAGCACCTCAAACCAGTCCAGGAAGCACTCCTACCCAAACATATTACATAAGATGAATTCTGTATTATAGAGAAAAATAATGGCCATAACAAATCACAAACTGAAAGTTAGAACAATATTAAGATAAAAGACTGTACTTGGAGTGGACTTAAATGGGCACTGACACTAAATTGGCTATATTTCCAAGCACGCCAGAGTCTAATCCAAGTTTTTATATTCTGGATGTGGTGTTTACATGGAAGATGAAGAAACCTGGTCATATGCCTATATACACGATTCTAAGATTCATCAGTTTTAACATCTGCATGTTTTGACTCTTTGACATCCAGCCACTCTGTCATTTCTGTGCCAGCAGGAGTTGGAGGATGAACCCTGCATTTATTACTGCATTTACCACTCTGCTGGATTTGTCTTCATCTTATCCCAAATAATGAAAGACGTGAGCAGTGACGCAGTGTATCCGCAACATTTCCATTATCAGACTTGAATCCAGTGCGTTGATCCTGATACTTACATTGTTTATCATCATACTTGTCATTTTAATGACTAACTACTACATATACTAGATAAGGTGTTGCTACAGTGTCTGTTTCCATTAAGAAGTATACTAGCTGTTTCATAAAGCAGAATATCAGTTTTAAAAACATGTAAACAGGACACCAAAATTATACTGTAACTGTACGTACATTAATACTGTACATGTAAAGGAACTCACTGCTGCTAGCAGCACTATTAGATGCTACATCCGTGCTACCACCAATAATACTTCCACCAAGCTCAAAAGGACAAGCCTCTGCGGATGCACCAGCTGCATTAACTGTTAACTGACTGATCACACAACTGGGGGGGATTAGCCCCATACCAAAGCTGCCTTAAGAAATTACATTTTAATAGCATGATATTCCCAGATGGTAGTGGTGTGTCCCTGCTGTGAACTGCAAGCTTGACCTGATGATATCCCTTTGACTCCATGGCAATTGAAAAGTGTGCTGCTGGTCCGCCATAAACTCAAAGAAAATGTTCAACACTACATACTTACACAATTCACGAGTGCTACTAAAAGTGTACTGAAAATAATTTAGTATGCATGTTGAAACTTTAGATGACTACATATTCATAGAGATAAGAGTCTTGTCTTGTAAGAGGAGCAATTTTAGTTTCAACAGGTTTTTGCTGTCTCCTTATGATAGATTCTGGATTTCTGCTCATTGTTTATAGAAGGGAGTTGGAACATAGCTGAAGAATGCTGTAACAATTCACTTTGACCTCTGTTCATTACTTTCTGCTGGGGGCCAGGAGTACACGGTTGAAGGGCAACTTGTGATTTTAAACATTAAAGTTTACAGGCTGGGGGAGTACTGCATATTTGAAAAAAGTTGTAGACTATAACCATTTGTGGCTCCAGAGAGAGCAGCACTAAATTAAACATTGAAAAAAGCGTTGGCTGGGGCGTGCCGTTAGAAATAAGTGAGCAGGCTGCTCCTTATCTCTGCTTGAGGCTAGCTGCTCTGGGCTACATTTGTCGCTACTAGTATAGCAAACCAAAATCTCCAAATGAGTTGCATTTTGGGTAATGGAGGCGCAATGTTGTGGCGAATAAGAAGACTGCATGGAATAAAACAATGAGTTAAGTACTGTACTATACATTTCATGTTTCTTTAAATTTTGTAAAAGTTGTTGTACAACTGCGGATATTGACACATTTTACTCTGATGATACTCGCACCTGTAAAATAATATTTTAGGTTGCTGTCATATTTCTGTTGGGCTGTTACGTATTTTACTCAAGGTTCTTTCTAGATTAATACTAATAACATATGGCTCTGTTCTATTCATGTGTTCCACCCTTTATAGTGAGCCATCATGCACAATAGCAGGACCCTGAAACCAAAGCAGCTAAATGGAATTCAGCCATCATTCATTTTATTAGTAGGCTAACACCTGTGCTTTTCTGACTGCAACATGTGAAAATGTCTTTTGAGACGAGAGTTTTAGAGAAACATGGACTCCATATATGTGAGCTGCCTGTAACTTTACAAATGAACTTTAAAGTTTACATTAATCACTTCAATGCTGTCTCTGAATAATGCAATAGCCAGCAGGTTGCCCCAGAAGTAAATCCCTAATGCATTCAGCTACCACAACCTTTTGGCTAACACTAGAACATTTACAGTGTGGTGGATTAATGTGCATTGTCCTAGTAAAAATAAATAAATACATACATGAAGGAATAAATAAATACTTGTGGTCAGCCTCACGAGGCTCGCCCCATTTGCTCTAATATACGTTGATCTCCTTTAGCCAGCATTTCTCAAATCTCTAGCAACAGCAACTAGTCAGAACAGCCACAGTCATGTGATTAAGATGCATATAACTGCAATTTTAGCAGTTCGATTCCAGATGGTGACCTTTGTTGCATGTCATACCTCGCTTCCCATGTTTCCGGTCTGTACGCTGACAACTATCCAATAAAGGCAAATCAATCTGGCCAAAAATAATCTTACAAAACAAAATAAAAATAGGAACAATGTAACTAATTTGGTGTTAAACTCACCTGTGCTGAGCTGTGCAGCTACATGCACAGATGTTCAGTAAATATTAATATGTATTCATGGCAGCACATGATCAGAGGTATCAGTGTGAGCGTTGGCAATACTAGAGGATTTGTATTAGTGCAAGTAGTGTTACTTTGAGTGTGATCTCATTAAGCTGTATTTAAACAGCCTTTATCATTGGCTTTAATCCCTCTGCATAATTGATTTTAATGACACCTGATGAGACTGTCCAAAATACGTCTTGATGAAAGTGGGATTCTGATTATGTTCAATACTAAACCCTACCAAACAAAACCACATTCTCCCCCTCTCTGTCTCTCTGAGTGCTTATATTGCAGGTTAATCTGGCTCTAAGCCTGGAGGAAGCAGGTGTGTGTGTGTGTGTGTGTGTGTGTGTGTGTGTGTGTGTGTGTGTGAATGAATGGATTACTGCTCATTCATCCATGTAATGTCTCTGTTCGCAAAGCACTGAAACACACAGGAACACACATACGCTTCCATCCTCAGGCCAACAAAGTCATTCTTAGATGTCCTGCTGAAAGCACACACACACACACACACACACACACACACACACACACACACTCTATCTGTGATGTCAACCATAAGTATAAATTCTTTCAAGCCTTCCCTCGGCAGTGAAGGAAACCTGTGATAGCAGGAAAGAAGTGTTTTTCTTTGTTTCTCCTCAGGGTGAAATAAGTTCTCTCCTCAGAGTTTTACCCTCAGTGTCAGTAATGTTTGTTTTCAGAGTGAAATAAGATCTCTGGTGAAATGAGGTCTTGCCTTAAGGACTTATGCTTCAAACTAAATAAGTCTTACTAGGAATGCACCAATCAGATTTCAGCATTGATACTGACCAGATTAGGCGGATCGGGAATCGGCCGGACGTAACTGATCCACATTAAATACAGTGTCTTCATCATTGTCATTATAGAAATCATTGTTTCCTGTATCGGTTACGTTCATTCAGTCACAGAAAGACGCTGACTCAGTTCTTAGTGCCACAGCAATCCCTGGCATCATTTTACCTCCTATAAAAATGATTCCAACAAGTTCCACTCAGTGAGGTATGCAGTTTTTTTTTCAAAGAGAGAGGGCACTGGTATCAGACCGGTACTCAGAGAGTGCGGGAACAACATGTCTGAAGAGGTCAGACTGGTATTCTCTTCATCTGTAGATGCTGAGGTATTGGAATCACTGTTGGAAAAAAAAAGTTGGATGGTGGATCATTACATCTTCAACATGTCATCCGATTATGTCTAATGGAAAAAGTGTTCATACGTGTCCGAATGGCCACATACTCTGCCTGCCATCACGGCATCATCCTTAGTGCATCCCACTGGTACCCTTGTACATTTTCCAAAAACTGTCATGTCTTTCTACTATTGATGCAATGAATTGTGGATGACTGCATACATTTCTGGACAGTCTTTCCACAAAGTAATTGTGAAGAATGAAAGAATAAGAAAGTCAATCCATGCCTTCTTGCACACCTTGTCAATCACTGCGTAAAGGGGGCGTGATTGTCAGATTTGGTAAGTTACAGAAATTGTTGGATGCAAATCTACAGAGCCCTGGAGTGGCCATAGAGAGAAAGAATATACATGTTACAGTCACGTTTTACTACATTGAGCGCTCAATATGCTACTGTGTGTGAGAAACAATTCCTTCCCACAAAATGCAATTTGTTCCCACGTTTTAGTTCATTAATGTGCACTAGATAAGTGTATGTAACATCTGGATGCCCAAAACATGCCTCACATAATACTTGAAGCAGGTGCACTGCACTTCATGCTTTGGGGAGAAAGGCTTGTCTGTTGTGCTGTCTACGGTATATACACTCTGGTGCGCATGAATGAGCCAACATGTGAGAACGAATTGTATCTTGTGGCCCAAATTATACCAAATATGGGAACAAACTGTATCTCATGCATACACCATAGCAAACAAAGTACTTTTTCTATGGCCACTTAGAGTGCAAGCTTTACTGAACCGCTGCTGAAGCAGCCATTTTTGGTTTTTACTCAACGTCTCCATGGCTGCAGACGTTACTCATTGCTTTCAGCTGATTAGCTGAGAAAATTAACTCTAATTACCTGTTCATGCACACTGTGAGCGCTTGCTTCACTCCTTACTGCTGGAATATGAAGAACACACACTGGGAATCAATCTCACGAGAAAAGGCAGCTATTAATGCCAAACAGTAACGGTATGAAATCATAAAAATTAGATGATGTATTAACTGTGTATTTGAAGAAGGCCTTTTTAATGGGATTCTATGGAGAAACAGCATAAAGTGAGATTCTGTTTTTAGCACTTGGACAGCCATGGTGCCACTTGGTGTGAAGGTAGTCTTAATCTCCCAGCATGCCTGTGTGAAGAGTTGCTGTGCTTCACCTGTTCCTAACACGACAAGGACCGGAATGACATCACTAACGTCTGCCTGTTATGTCTGTCACTCCAATAAAATGAGAAAATAGCAATTTACAGTTAATCTGGTAGCATAGCAACAGCAGCAGCTATTGACAGACAGCTGGCGTCAGTTGTCTGATAAACACTCTGATTGCGTGTGTGTGTAGGTTGAATGCGTGTGTGTGTGTCACTTCCTGTTTCCGTCTGATAATTTAGGACCCTATTTATAAATGGCTGATTAGCATAACATTGAGCAGCCGCGCTGCCTGCACAGAGTGTGTATTTGTGTGTGTGTCTGAAGACTCCCGTCTGGCAGATGATGCATACTTATATATTCTGACTCTTTAAATTCTCTGCTGTTGCTTAAAATGGGTCTAATTTCCATTTAGTGTTTCTATCTTCTCTCAGTGGTACAGCCGTTTCCTATATATGTACAAAATTTAAGTAGATAAATATCACTTTTTAACAGCGCACTGTGACACATGCGGGGAAAAGTAAATCTACGTAAAGTAAAATCAGTTTGATTGGAGCTTTTTCAAGCTTTTATATAAACTGTATCAAAATTCTACCAGCAGTCTGTGACAGCTGAGACGTTACACTGTAGTTCTGATTTGGGAGTCACAACTAATAAAGCCAACTTTCTTCTGTGATCACTTCATTTAGCTGCCGTTGACAGTCAATAGATAGAATCATACAGTTTGTGGTGTTGAAGGATGCTAACGCTCTGTCCTCTGATATAGTCGCTGTTATTATTATTTTTATTTTCTGGAATGGCCACTGTTGATACGTTGTGTGTGAGCAAAGGAACTAATAATAAAAAAGCAAATGGCAAGAAAGATTTAATAATCCAGTTGATCAGGTTTCAGTGCAGACAGCCTCTCAGCTGTAGTTGACCGCACTGTGTACAGTTCCAGCCCCCACAGTCGTTGCTGTTTACAGTCCCTGCTGTCCCTGTCTCTCTGTTAGGGCTGGCCGATATATTATACATTTATATAAAATGTGCCTTTCTTTAGCAAGGGCCAGGACAAAAAGAGGTTGAATTTATCCACTTTGTGTATCAAGGCACACAGGTAATAATTTTAATGTTAATGTTTTGTCATCCACTATTGGAGCTGAGTTCCTCTCCATCAGGGACTAGGGGGATATGCTGTTTATGAGCCAGGGCACATTCGTTATGTGATTTCATGGTGACTAGGGCTGTGTATTGGTAGGAATCTGGCAATACAATATGTATCACTTTTTTTCAATCTTGATATTTTTTGATATTTTCTCACACCCATAATGGTGACACTATCGTTATTCTATTGAATAATGACCTTATTGCTATTGATGAATTGTCTATTGTCGATACATACAGCAATTTTTTTTTATTGCCCAGGCCTGCTCTCCATCCACTGTTTCATCCATATTTTATGGTTTTCCTTTGCCAGCATAAAGTAGAAAGTTTTTTAAGGGATGTTGGTTTTGGCAGAACAACAAGATGCCTCTAATTAGGGGTGTGAGAAAATATCGATGCCAGCACCGTTCCCGCCTAAAGATTTTCCTAGCTGACTAGTTGTTGTTTGTTCAAGCCATTAGCCAGCTTGTTGTTCAACTTATTTAAATATATTAACAATTAATAATATAAATATATAACAGCCACCTGTTAAATTATACGCACACGCTGTAATACATGTTACAACATTTAAAATGTAGTTAATTTATTTAAACACAGTGTAACATCACACAGTCTCGCTGTTCAAAACACGGAATAAATAACTTCCAACTAATCAATACGACGGATGATTACAAATCAAGACGCTGCAAACTCCTCTTCCTCTCCCGTTATATGGCACTTCTGTCCCTGCCTGAACCCGCCATGTGTTACTGAACACCATGTGCATCTTGTGTCACATTACATTATGTACGTTATGTTACACTGCAGCACTGGTCTAGTGTCAATATCATAAATCTGATTGAAGACTTGCAGAAGCACCGTGCACAGGAATATGGAAAAGCTGTCAATAGAAGCAAGAAGCACCAGGGAGAAAAGTCAGCATGAGGCTCACATGTGTGTCCTGTGTTATTACTCAGTCTGACAGCACTCTGCCTGAATTCAGTTTTGCAAAAAGAGGCACTCCACAAGAAGGAATCCATTACAGGAGCAATTGGGGGGGGATGTTAAACAATGGCATATTAAAAGAATATGGCTGCTTTAACAATGTCAGGAACATGCTAACTGTGATCAGCTCATCAACAGCTTTGTATAGTATCAGACTGGTGTCGGTACTGGCAGATACTCAATAATGTGGAATTTCTGTTAGAAATGAAGGAGTGATACAGAGCCACCTCTAATTTCCTCTGTACTGAAGACAGATCCCTCCCTGTCTCGCTCTCACAGCTGTTCAGACACAGCGGTGCATTTTAATGTGTGCAGGCAGCTTTTGTTCTTCATGCAGACAAAAATCATTACATTTTGCTTTTACATGTGGATCATCTTCTCAATAGAATGTGTCCTCTACGTCAAGGAACACTACAAAGCAAAAAGCTCTGACTAAAGCTGCAGGTGTAATGATTCTGATACAGAATAAAAAACTAAATTCAGATTTTTCCATTTATTCTATCCTGTGTAGCTGTGGAGACATTATTATTTCTTTAGATATGAGATCAAACATTTTTCTGGAGCCTCTTTCAGCACTGCAGTAACAAGGCATTTTGTCAGAAAAGGAAAAGATAGGAAAAAAACATGTAAATGTGAATAATATTCAGTTCAATTCAATTTTATGTGTACAGTGCCAAATCATACCAGAAGTTATCTAAGGACACTAAGAGCAGGTCTAGACGGTTCTCCTTACAATATGAATATGATCCCTGAATTAAAAAGAAATAATAATCAGTTTGGTAAACACCCATCTATGAAACTCTTTACTGTATGTTCTCTGACTTGGCCCAGAAAATCGGACCCAACCCAACCCCGAAAAGCAGTTTCCAGCCCGACCCGAACCAGAATTTCCACTTTAAAAAGTTGTGCATATAATATAGTGCAAATTATGTTAGAAAAAATAAAAAAGACATTCACTCATTAATTACAGTTTGATTAATAATAAATTATTAAACACACATTTATTAAAAAAGATCTCATTCTGTCCGAGCCCGACTCCCAGCAGCAGCTTTGGGCTGGAGAATCAGGCAGAGAATTAAAGCTCTGTGTGCTCTATATTGTCCTCTGCGTCTCTACGGAGGAGAATGGGGGGAGAGCATTGTTTCAGGTAAGGCATGTCCTTGAAGTAAGGGGCATACGTGTGTTAGTGGCAAATACTTTTGCATTTGGAATTCGCCACACGATTGGTAGGCACTAGACACACACACACACACACACACTGGGTCTTAAGACCTCTGTTTGCCATCAGCAGAACGGCCAAGGTGTTCGACAATAGCTGCTCTTTTCTTCCATCAGAGCTCTCTGGGACTCGTACTTGACTTCTCTCCTACAGTTGTTGTACCTTTGACCAGATTTCAATGAATCACACTCTCCTGCACACTGTCTCATTGTTTGTACTGATGAGTCAACCAGCAGGTTTCCATCCATGTCCATCTCCTGGAAGTGCTCCAACTGACAGTCATCTAATATTATGAGAAACAGGACGAGGAGGGGGATCACACATAGAGGCCTGTTACTGTAGACAACACACACACTGTCTCCCAGAGTGTGTGTGTTTGATTTAATAAACTACCTTGGCAGGACTGTTCATGATAAAGTTATTGAACTGAATTACACTGGCAGAGATTGAGGGTGTGTCCCCCTCCAGCACCACTGCATAGGCTACTGTGTGGGAGTGTGGGTGTGTGTAGTGTATCTAACATGTCACTGATGTGTTGCCTGTTTCTTAAACTAATAAAACCTATTTTATTATTTTCCCCTGTTTCTCCTTCTCTGTCACACACACACAAACGTGAACTCATATTACCCTGAGATAACACTGTATCACTGTGTTTACACTTGGGTCCTTATTTGCACTGTCACTATCCAACACACACAATACAGCTTCCAATGCATAAAACATAACTGAATCCCTCACAAAACCCAGCATGCTTATAGTGCAGGTGCACAGTGCTGATACATTAATGAAAACTGCTCAGATAAATCAATGACTAAAGGAACAATTAAGGCTGAAACTTACAATTTCCATCCATTACATATTAATCTGTTGATTATTTTGATGATTGCTCTTCAAAATGGCAGAAAAGCATGGAGAAACTGCAAATCCCAAGTTCCCAGAGTGCTAGGTGTTGTCTTTTATCTGACAAAGATATTCAATCTATGATCATATATAACCAAAAAAAGCAGCAAAGTCTCAGATTTCAGAGAAAATGTGGAGTTTTTGTTTGAGCAATGACTGTTAGAGCAGCAGCAATTAGTCAATTAACTGATTAGCTGTCAATTATTAAATTGATTGCCAGCTGTTTTGATAACCAATCAATCTCTGAGTCATTTCTTAAGAAGAAATTCTCTCATTTCAGCTTCTGAAATGTGAATATTTTCTGCTTTCTTTAGTCCTCTATGACAGTAGACTGAATGTCATTGGGTTGTGGACGAAGTAAGACATTTGAGGACGACACCTTGGGCTTTGGGAAACATTTTTCACCATTTTCAGGACCAAAAAACGAATGGATTAATCAAGAAAATGATCGGCAGATTAATCTATAATGAAACTAATTGTTAGCCCCAAATGACGATCAAACTGATGATCAGCGTTGCTCTTACTGATCAGTTAGCCTACTCTGGTAATTGTTTCAGCAGCTATAAACATACCGAACATTACCCGCTTATTTCAGCATCAGTGAGGTTCTTTTCTGTATTTCATGCCAGTGTAAGAAGGATTTTCAGACCGTTGGTCAGACAGCCTAAAGACACGATGGACCAGCAGATCAATCAATGATGATCAATAAAAAAGACTTGCCAGCTGCAGCTCTGTGTGTTTAGCTATTATGCTCTAATAGAAGTGTCAAACACACACTCTGGTCATCAAAACACACACACACACACACACACACACACACACACACACACACACACACACACACACACCCTTCCATCCATTCTTATATCCCACACACAACCATATGAACACTTTTTATCCCACCTTCGGACCATTTCTGATCAGTTTGGTCAGAATGAGCTGTCATCTGCTGTTTTTCTCTAAATGCATCAGTGTACAAACACACACACACACACACACACACACACACACACACACTCACATAGACACACAGCCTGCTTATTAAAGCTCTAACAGCACTACATAAATCGTCATTTAGTCGCATATGAGCAGATTTCCTGGTGTTCCCATGAGCTGATGATGTGATTCCTCCATGATTCCTCTTTCTTTTGTAGAGACCATCAGCATCAGACACATGAGCTCACACTACTGCACACACACACACACATGCACGCACAGGCGCGCACACGCACGGACACAATATACACAGCAAACGCATGTTAAACATCAAAGAGCGACACTGAGAGCCACATTTATCATGAACTGTGTGAATGTGCACGGTTTGATCCCCATCTGGCCGCTCCTGTGTGAGAGCCCGGAGCAGACAGACCTCTGCTCATTCTCTGCACATTCTGCTGATCCTCACTGGCTCTTCATGCGCCTGTCCACACGGCGCTTTTGGTGACATTCGGGACACTTTCTGATGCCTTTGTGGCACAGTGGTCTGGTCTGCAGCCGCTCTTCCTACCTGTTTTGTAGAAGGCATCAGTGTCGGGGTCGCTGGGCGCCTCCTCGGCCGCTTCTGCAGGGTTCATACCGGAATCCGGTTCAATACAATCCACCGACAAAGAAAGACTGAAATTTAAAAAAAAAAAAAAAAAGCCCTCCGCTCCGGAAAATCCTCACGTCTTTTTTTTTTATTCCTCACATGTTCTCCGTTCTCCTCTCTCTCTCTCTCCCTCCATCCCCCTCGCTAGCTTTCTTTCTTTCTGTCGCCCTCTTGGTTTGTTTGGTGTTTCAGGGCTGGCTTCGTTTCTCTCTATTGTTCCCGGTCCAACCTCCTTCCCTGCTGCTGTCCGCCAGGGTCTCTCTACCTCCCTCCCTCTCCCCCCGTACCTCCCCACCCTTCTCTCTCTCTCTCTCTCTCTCTCTCTCTCTCTCTCTCTCAATTCAATCCATTGACCTTTATTAACTAGACATAATGTGTTTGTTGTTAAAGCATTCACATATTAATGTCAAACACAAACAGCAATTTATTATAATAATAATAATAATTATTATTATTATTAAAGTTCATCCTCTGGGGACCATGAGCATGCTCAGTACATCAGAGGTCCAGTGTGTAACATTTAGGAGGATCTATTTGCAGAAATGGAATATAATATTCATGGGTATGTTTTCATTAGTGTTTCTTTGTCGAGTTCAAGACCAGGGCTAGTCGAGAACCGAGTCAAGACCGTGTCCAACGAAGTTCGAGTCCAAGTCAAGACCAAGACAGAAAAAAAAAAATGGACTGGTCACCTGTTAGCTGTGGTAGTGTCAGTGTCAATGCCCGTTCTAGATGGATTTTGAATTACCCGTTTTATGAACTAGTGCACTTCATCAATGGTTTTGTTTGGAGGAGGAAGTTACACAGAAAAAACTACAACATATTGTTGGACTCGGTCGAGAGACCTGCTGCAAGATGCTGGTAAATCCTACACACTGGACCTTTAACTCTCCTGTCTATGTTCTAGCATTGTGTGTGCTGTCATCTACCTCTGCCTGAATACTATCCTTGTGTGCAACATTGTGCAGGGTTACACATGTTCTGCCATGCCCGCGTTGGTGTCCTCCAGGTGCTCTGGTTTCCTCCCAAAGACTGATTGGAGACTCTTTCCAGGTCTCAGTGGCACAGGACAGGTTTTTAGTCCAGGTCCAACCAGTATTTGTTGGCACCTGGAAGATGCTCGACATCCATATTGTAATTATACAATATCAAAACTACATCTGTCCACCCTGTACATAACACTTATTGTACAGTCTGTCCATCTTGAGAGAGGGATCCCTCTCTGTTGTTTTTACTATCCGAGTCAAGCGTCCAAGGATAGAGGGTGTCACATGTTGCATAGATTGTGAAATCCTCTGACACAAGTTTCTGATTTTGAGCTATAGAAGTAATAGTGAGTTAAAGGACCATTGTGTGGGATTTAGTGGCATCTAGTGCCGAAGTTGCAGATTGCAACTAACAGTGGCCACGAAACTTAAAAAAAAATGCTAAAGGCCCTATCTAAAGCCA
Organism: Dicentrarchus labrax; assembly: GCF_905237075.1. Lineage (NCBI taxonomy): Eukaryota > Metazoa > Chordata > Actinopteri > Moronidae > Dicentrarchus > Dicentrarchus labrax. Next base: position 25,279,389 of record NW_026136706.1, on the reverse strand, counting down.
GCGTTTGGTTTGTCTGTTCTGGGCTACTGTAGAAACATGGAGGTTCAACATGGCAGACTCCATGGAAGGCGACCCACACGTCTGCAGGTGAAATGGCTCATTCTGAGCTAACAAAAGCACAATCCTTCTTATTTTCAGGTGATTTTACACAAATTAAAGCATAAACCTATACATATTTTATTACATAATTATTCTGACAATAGATCCTCCTAAATGTTACACACTGGACCTTTAACTTTACAAAAGGTCACCAGAAGCATTATGAGTCATGGTCCTGGGATAGTTGCATACAGTATTTCTCTGCTGAGCATAGCTGAAGAAACCAGCAGGAATGCAGATTTGAAGATAAGTCAATTTTAGTTTAATATCAATGAATTAGTGAAACACACAAACACATGTGGAGACTCAAAAACAGTTAAGTATGAAGCCTAAGATAGCTATACAGGGTAAACTATAATTTTCCAATTCAAAAGGCAAACCTGAAAGTGCTGAGCCAGTGTCTTGGTATCGGATTCATAAAAACATTAGAGATACTCACATCAATCTCCAATGTCAAACAGCTGCTTGTGTGTAAATATCAGGTACTTCAGCCAAACAATGAGATGCTTTAAGGATGGCAGTAAAACAGCAGAAAATGATTCTGTTGGCCTGAAGTTAAAGCTTCACCAAGAGGCTTTAGACATGATTCATCCTCTTGGGTCACAAAAGCAGAAACAAATAGTTCTTAGTGAACTGTAACTGTGCTGATGCAGTTATTTGGACAATGTTTGATGCAGCTGAGACATACTGGGAATTATGTGTGCTCCATTAAGGTCCAGTTCTCCTGCCCGTTCATTAAAAACACCACTACAGTATGTCAGCTGTTATCCGGATGTCTTAATTCACTCTTTTTGTTTTTGTTGTAGTTTGAATAAAAGTATAGTATCCTCTTCACACAATACCCCTGACCTTAGTGCTGCTAATCAACTACTGTACTATTATACTACTATATGTTATTATTAATTCATGTAAAAGGGTTTGTCTCACATAGAAAAGCCTGTAGGGAATTATCACCAAATTCAAATTCAGTTCTATTGAGCTTGTTAGCATCTTTTAGCAAATTGTTTCAGTTTCATGGCACATTTATTGTTTGGTTCCATCTCAGCACTCATTAACCCTGTTTACAGCAGCAGACAGCTGTTTCAGAACAGAGTTGATGCTGCCTACACAGCACCAAACAAAACAAAGAAAGGAATTAGTGAAGACCAAACTAAATTAGGCTAAAAAGAGGATGAATACTGGGGTGCATTTGAGAAGCAGCTACAAAGAAAACTCAAAAGAATGCTGAATTCATGCAGTCTGGAAAGAGTCTGGAGTGCAGGCAAATATTCGCTAACACGTTAGACCCAAACCACAGGTGGCAACATATTCTTTACTCAAGTAGAAATGCAGACACTTGTGTAAAACAGTACTCTGGTAAAGGTAGAAGTATACAACTTCTTAAGTCAAGTAAAAGTGGAAAAGTACAGGCTCTGAAAAGAACTCTCTTGGTTCCTCTGAAGGACATTTCTACCGGCTGTTTCCATGCAAAGCTAAGTGAACCTTCAAATTGGGTCGAGTCTCCCTCTCTTGTCCGTTTCGTCTTGTTACGTCTGTCATGCGTGATGTGCACCGGTCTAGATGTTTGGAAGGTGCGCAATGATGCAAAAAAAAAAAAAAAAAAAACTTTCTCAAATGCATTAAAACCTAAGAAATGAGTCTGTTTGGAAAATGTCAGGAATAAAAAGTTCAGATATTTGTGTAAAAATGTAGCTGAAAAAAAAAACCGACTTAAGTACTGTAACGAAGTATTGTTGTTTGACCAGAGGTGGGAAGCAACAAAGTACACAGTTGTAAGGCTAGAATATATGAGTCTGCCCCCCAACAAAGAGGAATAAACACAAATGGAGAATTGATGCCTTCAGTTCCTTCAGTTTTGTTAATTCTGGCGACTTCATCACAACTAATGAACTATTCTGCTCTTTTCTCCTGTTTTATTCAGGCAGTGTTCAGTCATTTTACATAAGCTAACATGGGAGGTATGGCATGTTTTTGACATAAAGCTATTTTCGATTCACTCTTTAGTGCCAGCTGGGAGGAGCGTGCCTGTATGCTGGCCTTCTTCCAGAGGTGACAATGTCTAACATGTCCCTTTTACTCCCCCTGACCCCCTCCCCTCTCCTCTTACAGACCACCTCATCAGCATGGAAGCAGTGTGCACCCTGCCCTGCTGTCTGTACCCTCTTACTGTGTGCTACTGCCACCCAGTGGACAATACTGCACATAGCAGCTATGTTGTTGTATAACGTTTTTTTCACATGATTTTTTTTGTAACACTTGACAGCCCCAGAGTTCCCTTTTCAAAGCCCCACTCAAGTCAGTTTTAATGAATGGTTTCTGCTTTCTCCAAATAATTAACTGTGCTCAAGACAAATGATTACATAAAAAGTAATACCAAAGACTGTTGCTGTGTCATGTCATCCTTATATTACATTTGTCTTTACTCTAAAAGCTGATTTACAGACATGAATTTGGAGGGAGGATCTAAGATGTGTCACAAAATGCAAGGCGGTAACATGTAACTCTAGAAGGTCATGAGCCTTGATGTAAAACGTTAAGCCCACTATCCTGATTCTCTTTTATTGCTGCTGTCTTCTGGTCCCCCTTGTCTCCAGTCCTTAAGCCAGAAAAAGACTCTCCTAAAGCATTTCCTGAATGGGTGCTACAAATGTAGAAAGTGTGCTGTAACACTAAGAACAGCTGTATTTTAGTCAGGCATCCTCGCAATAGAAATTGTTACCCTGTCAGTGATATCACTGCATGTACTTACTTAGTGGTGAATAACGTGATCTATTGCTATTGTTGGGTTTGTCCGTTCTGTAGAAACATAGTGGTTAAACATGGTGGACTCCTATATATATATATATATATATATATATATATATATTCCATTTCTACCAATAGATCCTCCTAAATATTGGACCTTTAAGTAAGTGTCTGTGTGATTTACTGCGATTGGATAAAACATCAAGACATCTTAAAATGTCAGCACAAATGCTCTATTACAGGAAATGATAGAGAATATCCTGTGGCTGTTCATTTTGTCTTTTAAGCATTGTATCTCTTTTGTTGAGGGATTTAAACAAAGTGGTGATATACTCAACAGAAGGAAGGTGAATTGGATTTTTTCTTTATGAACCATCTCACCCGAGGGCATGAATGCAAGCAGGCAAAACGTATATGGGTGGAAGCAGTTTCTTCATTGGATATATAGGTTTTTAATCCAATGTATTACCCCCTTCCTGTTCATCAAGATTGGTATCTAACTCTGTAATGACTTCCTTCAGCTTTTTTGACAGCTCTGTATTGTTTCCCCTCAGTATCCAACATTAACACCAAATCACCGGGATTTCCAACTATTGCACCAGGTAAGACAACTGGCCATATTTCTATTTCTTTTCTTGGGTAAAAATAATTTAATTGGCATCACTTGTCTTTTCAATGTGTCAAAGTCCAGAGTCATCAGACTCAGAAGTCTGCAGCACCGCCCTGTGTACTTCACTGCTGTCACCTGGCCCATAAACCAGAGAGACTACCTAAAATATCTGAGGCCATCAACAACATTGGTCAGTCATGATTCCCTGGAAGGAAATGATTGGGCTTTCTACAACAGGAAGAAACTCCAGTGTCATACTTCAGGAGACCTGCAGGGAACATTGAGGTTTACAGACGTGAGCACAGTTTTTAGCTAATATAAGGTCAGCCCAGAGACATTAAAAGGACCAGTGTGTAAGTTTTAGAGGCTTCTAGTGGTGTAGGTGTATGGGGGATAGGCCCAAAACTAAAACAACGAAAACATAAATTATAAAATGATATAATTAAATGTTCAATTTACAAACATATAATTAGATAATAAAAGGCTTAAATAAATAGTTTATTCCTTAATAGTCACCATAAATAAACAAATTACAAATTAAACATTAAATATATAAATGTTAATTTATTTATTATTTCTTTATTCATTTATATATATTATTTACCATTTATTTATAATTTTATTTATTCATTTACATATACCTTCATTTAGTCATACTGTAGTTGCAGATTACTACACCCTCGCCTCACCCTCCCCTTCCAAGTGTGCAGGAGAAAGTAGGGTGGCCATGAAACTTGTGAAAAATGCCAAAGGCCCTGTCTAGAGCCAGTGTTTGACCGTTCTGGGCTACTGTAGGTAAAAACGTCTCATTCTAAGGTAACAAAAACACAACAGTTCTTATGAATATTATATTCCATTTGTGCCAATAGATCCCCCTTAATGTTACACACTGGACCTTTAAAGGGAATATTCCTCACTAGGTGATGCTGCAAATTGTCTTTCAGTTATGACTTAAATCTTATCTAAACTGTCTCTTGGCACAGGTGTAGTCAGCCTCCCAGACAACATAACCCCTAAGCTACAGGGATGCCCCATGAGATTAATAACTGTGTTGCTTCTTTCTTCTCCTATAATCTCTCCACTATCCTCATCTTTCCTCAAGTCTTTGTTTCTTTGTTCTTTCTCTACTCAGACGTACATTCCCACACATATGAGCCTCCTCATAGAGATGTCAGACACTGTTTTTTCCTTGTGAACTATGGATGATCCAGCTTGCATGGGCGTGTCACTCACTGGGGTCAACAGATTGGCTGCACACCCTTGGTTCACCCTCACAGGTGTTTCCATTTATTAGACTTCCTCTCAGGACTGTGTGGGTGTGTATGGATTGGGCTTGACCTCACTCTCCCTCAGTCTCTGTCCTGTTGTAAGATAGGACAACTTAAACATTTACATCATTTCCATGATCCAGACGTTCCCTTCCAAAAAGACAAAAAGACAGTGTGGTACCCAAAGTGAACAACAGAGGGAGACTCAGACCACTGATTCAATCTATTTAAATGTATTTGTATTCAACTGTTCCAGTACAATGTCATCTTACAATTCTTGTTTGTTTTTAATCTAAATGAATATGCAAAATACTGTATGAGATAGAATTAATATAAGTTAATAAACTGTGTGCCATGTGTGAAATTGAAAAAATAAAAAAATAAATAAAAACATTCATGTCAGAGGCAAACAAAGGGTGTGTACTGCCCTGCAGAGGTGAGGTTAGTTACTACTTATACAGAAGTCTAATTATCAATCAGTTCTTTCATGTAACACAGCCATTTGAGCTGGTTGGGATGGACCTAATGAAGCTCACTGAAACTGAAGGTGGTGATCACTACCAGGAGAGCCTTCAGAGGTATAGTCCAAAGTATACTGGAACACAGAATATAGCAGTTACATTAGATAGTACATTCATTATTTTTACCAACTCATATTATTGATTGTTTTTTTATCTTATTTCTGCTGTGTAGTTCCTTATGAGGTGAGTGGTATAGATATTTAGAGCGCTTTGATACAAGCTATTTAATGTTGTTACTTACATTTGGATACATTTTATGAACTTTCTTACTTATAAAATGTCTTGAATGTGTGTTAACATGTATTCTCCTTTCCTCTTTTTTTAAGACTGTATAAAGTTGTATCTCCAGCTATATATAGTTTATTGTCCCCTCCTTTTTTCAAGCCTCCACTGAATGAGTCTCTAATAATGAGAGATATTTACTATGTTACTCCGAGAGCAGTGGGCAGGCCTTTTTCCTTGAGAGAGGTTGAAGTGCCTCCTCCTTCATGGAAATAAATACATTTGTGTAATGGTTGATTGTTTCGCACAAAGTGTAGAGGACTACCCTCTGAAGCATGAGTCTGCAGAGGGGGTAACATCTGGTAACTGTCATTGCTGTGGTAGTTCCAGAGGGGGGTTGAGGAAGCACAGGGGGACTGTCAGTAGTTGCGGTTCAGGCATATTGTGTGTTTCTACTTTATTTCATCTACAGTTATCAAAGTAGTTCAAACAGCTGATTCAAGCAATGTTAGTACTCACCTGTTCCTGGCCTCCTCAGCCGGGGGCGGAGCCAAAAGAGTGAGGCAGGCTCAAGCACCTGTTTAGGGGCTCCAGGAGCAAACCATTACGATGAGGAGGGGAGTAGAAGCACGAACAATGCTGATTTATTGTATGATTTTGAATGTTTTATTGATTTTAAGTTTAAGTAAGTTTTGTGTCTCTATGGTAATAAATGGCACAATTGTGCTTTTACCCTTTACCTCCATCTCATGTTGGTCTGTGGGAAAACTTGAAGCCTGTCAGTAAGGATGGGAGGATGACTTAAAAGTTGGAGATCTTGTTGTTATTCTGACTAAAATGCAACCCCCCCCAAAAAAAAACATGGCCAATACTGACCAAATCACACTTCATAGAGCCAGAGGAGAGGATTCCATCTCAGCAACACATACTGCCAACCTTCCTCCTGCCAGCAACATCACCAGGAGACAGTCGACCCATTCATAGTAATGGTACATCCCATTCAGCAGCGTGACATCAAGTATAATAATGCACTAGTCTTTCAAATGACTGAAATGTTCTGAATATCCAGTTCTCTTCCAGGAAATGACGCTAGCTAAAGCTGTTTCATCTCTAAATCCCTCCTAAAAACGCACTTTTATAATCAGGCTTTTGTGTGAATCTACACATGTGTATCCTTATGATTTTTTTTTTTAATAATTTATTTGATTTTTTAATTTAATTTCAGCACACACTGTTTTTTTCTGTGTGTTCTCTTTTTAATCTCATGTTAATAAGTACCTCTGAGTGTTTTTGGTTATATTCTGTATACCTCTTATATTGCTTTTAATCTTATTTTTTATTATTAAATACATTTGGAACTGCTTGTAGCTGAAGCTGTTAGCGGACTACGCCTCAGTTATCTGTCTTCCAGCATTCTGGTAAATACCCTCCTAACCCTCTCCTCCCCTTTTGCTCTAGTATTATTGTAAGGATTATACGCTAATGAAAACATACCTATGAATATTATATTCCATATACATGCCCTGAAGAAGACTGAGTTGAAACACGTAGGTATTAAAGCCCATTGGTATTTTGTGGTTATGACTTATTGTCAACAAGTCTAACTTCTCCTCTGTTTTTGTCTCATGATATGTCCTTGGATCCAAACAGCACCCATTTTTTTTATGCCTGCTTTTGTGTAGTAGCACTCTTTGCCCCCAAAATGGTCATCCATGGACACTGTGCTCACAAGTTGAGTAGGAGAGATGGCTGGCTGTATAAGTTGTTTTATGATATGCCTACAGAGCAGTATGCTGCAGTTTTAATGCGTTGATGAGTTTTTCAATGCATTAAAGATGGAGGCATTAACAGGAAGAACACACTTTCTTCTTTGTTTTCAACACAACAAGCACCTTTCAAAATACCACAGAGCACGTGACACATTTCCTCAAACAAGACTCCAAAGACCAAAGTACTCATTGTGTGAGTGGTATATGTATAGCATTATAATATGGAAGTGTGTAACTTGCATTTCACTCTTTTAGCTACTCAAAGTGCAGCTATTGTCTTCTCTTCTCATTACCAAACACCTCTGCGAAGGGTCACAAGATAAATCTGGGGGTATGAGATGATTAATGGGGGATTCACTAAGACCATGAGCATTTGTGGTATAAAAAGTCATTATTTGGGTTTTGGCTATAGGATCCTGGTAGGATAAGATAAGATATTCCTTTATTTGTCCCACAATGGGGAAATTCCAAATGAGGGTTGTGTATGGAGGGATGACCCTCCCCCCTGTCGGGGATGGGGGGAGGGTGAGAACTAATAGGAGAGAGGGGTTGGACACAGCTATAGGTGTGCACAGGTGATTGAATTAACAAGGCACAGGTGATAGGATTAGTGAGAGAGGCTTAGTCTTATTCCTGAACCCTATTGGAGAGTTTCACCTCTTTTGTCCTCATGTGGTAATTTAAATTAAACCATCTGAAAAGCTTAGATGGCACATCTATCATTGGTGAAGCAATTAACTACTCGCTGACATGTGAAACGTGACAATAGGCCCAATATAATGATCCACTGTCTGTTCTAAGAGTATCAGATGTTTATGTAACATTTTAAACGTTGAAAAGTAAAAAGCAGCTACAGCTGTTGTTGTTGGGTAAATGTAGTGGAGTAAAATGTGCAATATTTGCCTCTCAAAGGGATGGAAATAGAAGTATAAATTAGCATGAAAATAAAATAATAAGTACTTCAAAATTGACAGTTTATAATTTAGATTAAAAGAATCTGCCTCTGCATGCAGGATGTTTCTCTTTGGGCCTCTTTGGCTGCTCCTTTCTATATTTGACATCCAGGGCAGCCTGGCCCTGACAGCCTCAGAGGAGGTAAGCAGATGTACTGGGGTGATGATTCACATGTCCCAGGCTGCAGTCCCTTTTCCCTCTACTTCAGAGGGACTCTAATTGGCTATTTATTATCTAAATATGTGTGCAGTCTACGCGGCCGACTCAGCCTGACAAAGCTCACGTCTCCACGCTGAACGCTTTATCTATAACAACGTCCCTCAGGCACAGTCCCATTGTTCTTCCTTTTGCCTCGTTGGACCGAAATGAGACGAGATACGCCCTCGGGAGACTCAAAGTGGCATTTCCACTGCCTCTTTCTGATGTTCGTCTCAAAATCCTGGCATTAATTTACTGGTTTTGTTTGAAAATGATGATATAACATCAAGTTTCCAGTGGCTGCAAATATGAATCGAGGGTAGCTAATAATAGGATTATATGTGCACATTTGGTCCTCTGCCCTGTTTTGCTGCCATCAGCAATGAGTGATATGACCCTTTATTTTGTGGCTGGATTTGTCAATACTGACGTCAGCGAGCCTCAGGCTGATGTGGCTGGGGACTGAAATAGAATTGCATTCAAAGAAAACAACACATCACTTCAAGCTTCTTTGATCTGATGCTCCAATTTAAGACAGATGAGTACAGCAGCAGCATTCAGATTTTCTGTTGCAATTTGAGGAGATTTCAGTTAACTGAGGGTTTTGAGTTAAATCAGGGCTTTTGTGAGAACTTGACTCTGACAAATGACAAATGTGTTTCAGTTTAGACTCAAACCTTCCACATGTGGGTAATGCAAATGCAAACTTCTGGAGAAGGTTTAATATGAAGTGGTGTAAGGGTGTAATTATTTTGTAAGAATAGTTATTTAAACTAACTAAGTACATTAAGTACTTTACAATACCAGGTTTCAGGGAAATTTGGTAGAAAGGTAGGATGTGCTGGGGAACAAATGATTAGTATCTGGTGCAGCTTCAGAGATTAAAAAAAAAAAAGATCTCTTAAGATTGTGGCATGAAAGACAAGTGATTTTTTAACCTGATGGTTACCTGGTCACCTGGTTCGACCTGTCCAGGTGGAAAAAAATGAAACAGATCAATGAAACAATGAATTATCATAAGAAAATGAGGACCATGTGTTAGAGGGATGATAGTTCAGCATGAATCTCTCCCTCTTCAATGTCTTCACACTTCTGAACTGCATTCAGGCGGTGTCAGCTTTAATTCCTAATTGTGATTTAACCTAACAGATCCCATGTTGCTCATCTTTAGTTACACCGCCAATAATATGAAGAACAGTGTTTGTGTGTGACAAAGTGGGTTAGTGGAGCATAAGACGCCTGCGACTGTGTTAAGCCCATATTGTGACTCCTCATCCTTTCTCTCCTGATCATACTGCCACCGCTCCCCTCTGGCAGCCTGCTGATCACAAAGAATTACAGTGAAGTCTGTAAGCAGCGTCTGCAGCGTCAGACTGACTCCATCAACAATAGCTGCAAGGATGCAAGAGTCGCTGTTTTTTTGAAAGGAGAGTAAGAGGATCTTCCAGGAGCAAGGATGACGCAAATGCTCATAATACAACATAACACAATGCTTTTATTTTAAAAGACTGTTCTTGTATAGAGTTTTCAGCCTGGATGAACCCCAGTGATTCCCGACTGCTTTGTGAGTGGTAAATAGCGTTCTGTTCAAAATATATGAAAGTCTGGTGCCATTGATCAGTGATGGAGGACCAGTGTGTAGGATTTAGTGGCATCTAGTGGTGAAGTTGTAGTTTGCAACAAACTGAACACCGCAAAACTTGGAGAGTACTCACATTTGGGTTCTTGCTACCACCGAGTACCGATATTAGTACTTTAGTCATTAAACAATGACTTTAAAACAAGTTTTATTTTCATCTGATGTTCCTCAATTTCAGACTGTAACAAATTAAATGTCACTAAAAATATCTGCAAACTGCTGACATTGCTTCTCCTCCACCTACCTGCTCAATTAACGAGGGATTATGTAACATTATGCTGATGTAAGGTGCTATCTGGGTATTTCAGCTTTATATATTTCTTATATTTTGTGTGCAAAAACGTACTAACTTAACTCATAAAGAACTTTAGGGAGCTATCTAACCATGTAGTAGTCCCTCACTCGTTCGTTCTTGCTGTCATTTAGTTCCCCTTTTTCCCCCAACTCATTTTAGCTGGACTTCAAAGTTCCTCTGAGTTGTTGTTTGGAGGGTTATTCAGATCACCTGTTGCACAGTCTGTGGGGACCGACTCCTCACCAGTGAATAAGTGCAGCTTGGTGGATTCGCCTCTTGGCCAATGGCAAATGGTAAATGGACCTGTACTTATAGCGCCTTTCTAGTCTTCCGACCACTCAAAGCGCTTTTACACTACGTGCCACATTCACCCTTTCACACACATTCATACACATTCACACACCGATGCTGTGCATCAGGAGCAATTTGGGGTTCAGTATCTTGCTCAAGGATACTTCGACACTTGGCAGGAGGAGCCGGGGATCGAACCAACAACCTTCCTATTAGGGAACAACCCGCTCTGCCTCTGCCTCTGAGCCACAGCCACCCAACCAGGGTGTGATGATGCCCAGTCTTTATGACATCAGAGAGGTGAGGAACTGCACACTTGTTTTCTGTCTGATAGTGATTTTAAGCATTCTGTAACTGACTAACCTAGTCTGAATGAATATTATAGAACCCCTTTCTGCCAGCTTACCGACATCAGAGCAGATCTTGGTGCCATTTGTGCAAGAGCTTTGCTTGCCTAACCATTACCTGCCACCTGCAGACTTTATCTTGTTTATTGGTCTATTTTCATTGAAACCCCTTAATGAAAACTCATAGTTTCAAGGTCACTGTCTTCAGTAAAGTTGTTTTGTTAAACTCAAACTCTAAAGTTTTTTTTTATTTTGAATCTGTAAGGTTTTAGAAACCCCAAATATGTATCTGTATAATATTTAGAAAACTCTGTCTGCATTTAGGTATTTTTGTAACGATACATACTTAAGAGGCTTTGTTTTCAGTGTTTTCTACTCATTGCTCTGTTAGCTCTTTGTCTTTAACTGTACATTTGTTTATCAGAGAGTGAAGGGTCTGTGAATATACCTTGTCAGTGAGATTTTTTTTAGTGTCTAAACTTTAAAAATGTCAATTTGTTTGTTCATAAAAATTCATGAAATTCTGAGATAGGCCTCTATATTAGTATATTTATATAAAAAAAAGTTTTCTCACACTTTTTTTACACTCAAGCTTTGGTGAGCCCTGGTGGTGGCCAGGACCCCCAGGCTGGGAACCAGTGGAGGGCACTTTATTATGTGTGTTTTTTTCAGACCATGTCATTCTGGGTCGTACACACTGAGAATGGTTTAAACATTCTACAATAGGTTAAAGCAGTGGTTCCCTTTCATTAATATACCCTTTTAGAAATATCTTTTCAGCCACTATCTGAGCAGCACAAAAACATTTTTGTTAGAAGAAAAATCCTATATAAAGACTTACAAATCAGTGCTGTGCATCAGCATCAATTAAATGCTTCATTTCAAATGTATGGAATCATCACTAAATTCATGGCAAACCAATGTTTTGTCATCATGCAATAACACTAAAACGGCATTGAACTGCATCTTTTTGATAAGTTGCACTCCCAGTGCAGTGAAGCTTGTGCTATTTTTAAATGAACTTTTTATGTCAGGAACCCCTAGGACTAAATGTAGACCCATTTGAGAAACACTGTTAAAGCACTGTCTGTGATCCTCTGATAAATTGGTGTTGAGTGGACTGCCACTTATATGCCATGACAGCTTTACAGTAATTATGCAGACTTCCAAGAGTTAATGTGGTAAGGATTTATTGATGTTAAAATGCTACACATAGCACCTTTTTTACATGTCAGGGGCCCACAGTAAGAGGGTCACTGACACAGGTTGGAAACCCCTGCTGTTTATTGTCCAAGTGAATACAAAACCAGAGGGCTCAGAGAGAGAGACACATGAGTGGTCAGTTATATGCTTGCAGCATGTTTGTGTTTTTCACTGTGATTGAAGAAATCCTTTATTCAAAGGAAGAAAATAATACATTTGAAACAAGCAGTCAAAGGACACGGGTCAAACATCTACACCTTGTCCTGTTAGCATGTTAACGTTACTGTGGCTAAACAGAAGACGAAATTAAACTCTCAAACATTATAGCCTATTTAACAAGTCTCAGTAGTATGGCACCATTTTCAGCCTGTCATAGAGTCCAGTGTTTCGTGATGAGAGTACTATTTACAATTTAAAAAAACAAACAAAAAATGAATCAACAAAGGAGTTTGATAAGCATGTGTTTTTAAAAATAGTGCTTGAAACGAGTGACTTGACGCAAAACTATGTACATACCTGTATTTGTCAAAGCTTGTTTGCCTTTTATATACACATCTTTTTTTCACATTGTTAATAAGCCACATCAATCATATTAAATATAGCAAACATGTCTGCTGCAGTAAAAAGAACGGGGAGAGAAATTAATCAATTCGAATGACATATAACCACGTGTGTATCACATTTTCAACATAAAACATATAACAATAATATTAATACCAATAGTAATGACATTATTCGAACAATTAAAATGGAAATCTCTTTTCAGCATCTCTTCTTGATGAAATAATTCTCCTCTGCATCGTTTTTTCCAGTCATTTTGCTATGTACAAGAAACATTCACAACTGTATCCTTCCGGTAAATATCTCTTTTTAATACTCACATTTGGTTTTTCAGTGTTTGCCATTCTGTAACTGCTCCAAGATCCTGTGTAGACCTGAAATGACTGACCTCATAATATCACCAAGTTTTCTGGCATTTACAAGGAAAAGCACTCACATTTTGGGGATGTTTGTTTTCCAACTACGAGATCGATATGATTTCATATCTGTTTATCCAGCATGTGTTTCTATCGATCTTCACTCCTCTGGGCGAGGAGGCAAACAAGAGGATTTCCCAACATGTCAGACTTTTCCTTTTAAAAACTCTAAAAGCTTTGATTGTACTGTAGTGGATCTGGATTCACTGAGGAATGATTCTTCTGTCGGGAGAGCGAGTGCAACCACTGCTTAGCTAGAGGATGACAAAGCATTACATTTTCTTTTCTTTTTTTTGTACAAGAGAATGTCTTACACATCAACTTCAAAACAATCAAGAATGCTTACTTGCTGCAGGACATGAATAAATACAGGAAAATGAAAAATCAACTTCTTCTAGTCAAGTCAAACTTTTAACAATGACCGAAATAAAAGAAAGAGAACTCATCCAGAGGTCCAAAATGATCAACATCAACAACAACAAAAAGAATTCAAGTGGAGGAAGATAAAAATGATGACACTAACAATTGTACACAAGTGTTTGTGCTTGTGAGGACATTAAAACCCATCACCTGAAATATACCTCAAAATAAAAATGCAAACGGGTTCATCTTGCATCCGAAGCAAACAAAAACAAAACAGGGTCTGTTGGTTTTATAACCCCAGTATCCCTGACTACAGATCTGCATTAAGTGGGTTGCTTGAAATAAAGTGCAGGATATTTCTAGCCATAAATTCCATATTCTATACTTTTTTTTTTTCATACACATAATGGATTAATCTCATTGTTGACAAGTAAAACCGTTCAACAAAGAAATCACTGAACACTGAAAGATTACATTCTTGTAGCAAAACTATGAGCGATGCGGATGTCCTGTCAACTGCCAGTGCCAAAAGCACGTTGGAGTTGTACTGACAAGGATAGTGTGTGTGTGTGTGTGTGTATGTGTGTGTTTTTATGGTGCGTTCAGATACAAAGCGAGTCAAAAGACCCCAACCCTAAAACCGAATTGTGACTGTTCATTGTTCAGATGAAAAAATAAAGTCACATGACCAAGAAGTGCTTTTGATGCTTGGTCAGATATTCCTGTCCCTCTGTACATTCATGAAGTGGAAACATACCACAACCTCTCTTCTCCTCAGTTCATCTCCTGCTGTTTGCCTGTTTTTGCATCTTACAGTTTCGGGTTGCAACTACCGATTACTGCTGGTTATTTTCTTGATTAAAGCTGCAGAAAATAACCTTTATAAAAATATATAGTCGTATTTGCTGAAAACTTCACTATATCCTGACAGTAGTACATGAGACAGATAATCTGTGAAAAAATCATGTTCCTCTGGCTCCGCCTAGTGCTCCTAATGGCATATGCAAAAATCCACCGGGCCTGAATGAAAACAACCAATCAGAGCAGAGACAGGTACCCTTTTGGAGCCAGAGGAGCCTGATTTTTTGACAGATTATCTGTCTCATGTACTACCGTCAGCATATAGTGAAATTTAGGCAATTAATTTTTATAAAAATCACTTACTGCAGCTTTAATTGTTTCTTAAATAAAATGTCAGACTATGAACAATGCTAGTTTTTGTTGATCAAGTCATCCCTTAATCTACTACCAGTGATAATGGCTAATAATCAGCTTCCGCTGATGAAATATGAATCATTTACCCACCAGTGACACCCAATATTAACTCAGTAAATCTAAAATCTTTAGGACATCTATCACTTGTGTTGTCTTGCTCTTTCACTTTTGACTTTAAGAATATCCTACATGAAATGGGTGTATTAGTGTAGTTTTTTTTAATTTAAATATTAAATAATTGATGCTAAACTAGCCATAATCTTTTGCCTCTGAATGTAAATTGTGCGTTGTGTTGTATCTGAACGCGGATCTGTAAACTCAGCTTTAAAAACTCACATTTATCTCTCTGTAACACTTAAACTCAACTGAGCACTCTTCACTGCATTATTGTAAACAAAGGACTCGTATGATAATATGACTTAAAATACAACACAACGATCCCCTCCCCCCACAAAAAAAAATTACAAATTTGAAACCAAAGAAAGAAACATATAGGCCTACGTTTCTTCAGCTTTGTTTGTTGTGTTGTCTAGATGTATAAGGCTGGTCCAGTCATTGTGTGTTTCTGGCCATTAACAGTGTCCTACTGTTCCTGGTCAGCCGGTCAGAGGTAGAAGCCAGTGGCTGGTGGGTCGGGGAGGCTGGGCAAAGTCTCTGGGCCGGGCATCTGGACAGCAGGGGGTGCTGTTCCATTCCTATTGGGCAGGGCACAGCCTCCAGGGTAAGTGCTGTTCAGGATGCAGCCATTCTCCATCTGTATAAGACAAGAGGACACTGTGAATAAAGACAGCTGGAAGAAATATTATGAAATGCAGAAATGTGTTGTTAGCTCAAAAATAGGACCCCTGTTGTATTTGATTTGAATTACTCAATATCCAGTTTCATAGCTGGCAGCTGTTCATTGAAGCAAAGAATGTGTTTTTTTCATGGCTGATTGTTAGTTAAAATAGAAATGTGCATAATTTTATATAGTGTTTGCGAGAATTCAGTTGGGATACTTTATTTAAAATAAAGCTTTGTGGATTTTAACAATGGCTGCACAATAGGAGTTTCCTCTGACTGTCATGTATATTTATTTTGAAGTGAGATGTAGCTAAATATGTTGTGTATGAAGGCTGAAAGCAGCTGGAATAAGGGAAATGTTCCTGTTGGAGGACAAAAGCCTATACATAGGAGTCATGTGATGACCTCAACCACTCTGTGTGCTTTATGTGTACGTTTGTGCACAAAATGCATCTTGGTTGACACACAATAGGTCTGATTTTATTTATCTGTGTCAGCCTGAAATCCATGCGGTACAACAAATGCTCATCACAGAACACAAAGTGACATCTTTAAACCGTTCAGTGACACTTTACTGATCACCATGGGCTAAATCATTGTAGGCCTTTGAGCCATCCTAACTATTTAGGAGCAGTTGAGATTGTTGTATTCAGTATCAGAACTGTCACTGTTTCTGACCATTGACAAATCCAGATTAAACCACCAGTGTTTCATCACTAAATTTGAGTATGTTTCATTGTATTTGTCTAGTATAGGAACATACAGAAATACTACATTTCATACTTTCTGTTAATAAATTGGTATTATTTGGATGCGTTGTATTTGTATTGTATTTCATTGTTTTAGAAATGGTGAGAAATCTCTCACCATTGTTTGTATATGAAGGAGTTCCAACCCACAGGTTGCAGAAGTTAAGAAGAGATGTTTCAGGTTTGGTTAATGTAGAGCAATATTTTCAAACACTTTCAGTTTCTGCAGCAAATATAAACCACACAACCCTTCCATTTTTTGTAGGTCACAGAGACAGACCGAGAAAACAAACTGCACCAGCACATCACGTCTTTCAATCTTGCAATGACCCTTAATGAACAAAACAAACAAGATACAGATACAGAAAGAAGACAGCTCTGTGCCTCTTCTTAGGTGAGCTATTTTCCAATTCTGGCACATGCAGTAGACATGTTAGACTTGCCACTACCAGGAGTGTAATGATTCATGTGATTGTGATTAAAGTTTGATTCATTTTGTAAGGATTTAATGTTTCTTATATGTGCAGTTATGATGTGCAGTAGTGTATGTTTGAAATGCATCAAATTGTGTAATGATTACAATGACAATCATAACAATTTAATGAAGTCTCATAGTATTGGTATAAATGTATTGGTAATGCACTACAGGAGAGAATATCAATTTACTTTTCAAAAGAGTGTGCTAGTCAGACAAATTCCAAGGGTCCTTCACTAAGGAACTTGAATTTTCTCTGCAAATGTCATAAAATGTTGACAGATTACCCTGCGGCTATTGACAGGAAAGGTCAGACTGTGACCAAGCTCGTTCAGAGCTGTGTCATGAATATCCACAGCAAATTTAATTAGAATTTAGAATTTATTTTCATTAGCTTTTGAGTCTTGAGTATTTTGACATAGTAGAGTATTTTGGACCCCCATTAGGGGTAGCCAAAGCGTGATAGGGGGTCACAAGGCAATACAATGTATTTTTCTTATTTTATAACTGAATTGTATAAAGTTCCTAAAAATATCATGAAAAGCCTACTAATACAATATTGACAGCAAACAATCTGCTCAAAATTAATCTAAATTGCATGTTTTACTGAAACTTCCTGTATTTATTATGTTCACTATTCGGGTTCATTGTACAGTTTATCAGTTGATCTATACTATTATTTGTATGCATTGAATATAATATAAAAACTAAATATGTGACTTAGTCTGCAGTTTACTCAGTGATTTAAAGGAAAAGGTTGGGAACCACTGCCCTAGAGCACAAGTGATTAAATGTCAAAGATATTAATTCTACTATGTCTGACCAAGAAAAGAAAATTCTCACGTTTGAGAACCTGGAACAATTTTTTGGGGGGGATTTTTACTTAAAAAATAATCAAAATATTTGCTTTAATTTTGTTTTGATCAATTAACAGACTTATCATTGCAGCTCTCTATCTAAGTATTGGACTGACCCCTGGAGCACCGCTACTAATGTGGCTAAATACTGAGAATGTTGCCAGAAACAATGATGATAATGCTTGATTATACAGTAAAGCTTTTTGGAAAGTTTTGAGAACCATTTCCCCAACATTATGGGTTGTTTTGCTGCTGGATATTATGAAAAGTAAGCGAGATGCCTGTTGACCTTACATTTCTTTGTTACACATATTGTTCCCAAAACTCAAGAATGACCTTCCGAGCTCAAACTGTTTTGGGTAGTTACTATTTCAACACTACCAGCATGTCGGTGTTTCAGCAATCTCACCTTATCGGAACTGGGGTCGTGAGGGATCTCAGTAGTCCCAATGCCATAGTGGTCCAACTGCCGGCAGGGCTTTTCCACTCCAAGGATCTGCTCCAGGGAGGCGTTGGGGGGAGGGCACTGCGACAGGCTGGAGATGACCTGGGCCAAAGGAACTGGGATCTGCTCCGACTGCTGTTTATGGTTCAGCCCCTGGAATGATGAAACCGTGGACACAGCCCCGTGCTGTTGTCCACTCCCCCCAAACAAACTTCCACTAACAGTGTAATCCGCATTGTCAATATCTGGCATGCTATAATCCATGCAAGTATCTAGTGAGGTGTTTGTCAGAGGTTTTTGGCTGTTATCAAGGCAGGGGTTGCTGCCCAGACTCTCGCTGAATCCATATTCCTGCCACTGGGATTTTCTTGCTGAGTGCTCTGCACTGGAGATGCCACACAGTCCGTTGAGGTTGGCTGCCTTCTGTTTGGCATGGCACTGCTGTGAGAGATGGTTCTGCATTCTGGGTTGCTGCTGCTGCTGAAGGTAGCGTTGATGTGTTTGCTGCTGATTAAGCTTGCCATCCAGCTCTGAGGCCTTGCCATTTAAAATAGTCTGTTGAGTGTTATAGTGTTCCAGTTGTATCCCTGCACTTGCCAGAATGTCTTGGGCTGTCCATTGTCCATTTGGGATGGATTGATTTTGACCCAGCATGTCTCCATTAACTATCCTGTTGGCCAAATGGTCACTCTGCTGGCCCCAGTCATGCGTCACTTTACTGGGTCGCATGTTGAGGTGCTGTTGCATCTGCTGGGACAGCTGGACAATGGGGGTCTGCCCCACCAGGGGAGGCTTATGGTGAGGAAACTGCATTTGCACATTGACGTCAGAGGTGGAATTACTTTCAGGTAGTGACACTGTTGTGGCTGTCGCTGAGGCAGTACTGGGAGGCACCTGTCCTCCATGCACTGTGGAATCAATCTTTCCCTCTATGGAGTCGTAGATGTAAGAAAGGATCTCATCGTTCGTCAGTAGGTCGTCCAAAGTGGGCACACGTTCAGGGTCCATCTCAACTCTGATCATGCGCTCATCCAGCAGCAGCAGCTCAAGGTCCTCGGCACTCAGCCCGAGACCTTCCAGAGCCCCAAACAGCTCGCCGTTTGAACAACCCCCCTCTTCTGAATCCACAACACCATGGCCTTCCAGGGAGAGGGAGTCCAGAGTAGCCAGCAGTGGGTCAAAGCTGGTGCCTGCCTGTGTAATTCCTGGACCCAGCACACCATTTCTCGTCTCGTCCCAGCTCCTGTGCAAGCTGGGGGGTTCAGAGTCAGAGAAGCCCATTTGGTCTCCAAAGAAGCTATGGAATGACATTTTGGGCTCCACGGCAGGCTGGCAAACATACACCGACTCATCCTGACTCATGAGTGCCCCTAGTAGAGAGCCAGGGTCCAGACCATCCCTCACCAGCCTCTCAGTCCGGCTCTTCTTTGACTTACTGCCATTTTTCTCATGGCTTCCATCTCCAAAGCCTGCTATGGGATGGTTGGACTGGTAAAGCAGGGCCTCTCCTGTAGCAAAGGTAAAGGGTAGATGCATGGAGCGCTTACGCAAGTGTTCTCCTCCCTCCTCATCCCTATAAAGACAGAAAAATTGATTATTGTCTGAAGACCTCACCATGGCAATTCATTTAGGAATTAATGATCAAAGTTGCTTGCTTGGTTTCAGGAATTTCAGTTTGCATAAGTGTAAAAATGGGAGTCTGTGGCACATCATAACTGAAAACTATACATGCTTCCCTTTTTGGATAAACATTTTGTAAACCAACAAAATTTACCATTTGTAGACTAAATAACATAAATATATAGGAACATACAAAAGAGGCCTCTGGGTGGCGATGATGTAGTCTGGTTTGCCGTTCTTGTACACCAGCCTGGCATTGGCCTGGACCCATTTCCAGCGATTCTCCTTGGTAAGGAGCCTGAACACAGTCAGGCCACTCTCTCCAGTCTTCATCACTATAAGTATGAAGAATACAAACAGTTATAATAAGTGAATTGAATTACAAAATTAATATAAACCTACTAAAGCTCTGTATTTTAGCAATGACGGAGTTCAAAGATGTACTTACATTTCTGCATATTGGCATTACTTATTATAACTTATATTAAATGGAAATCTAATTGACAGAAATCCTATCATCCCTAGCCCGGGAATATCAATAGAAACATGAAATCTGGCAAGTAGTTGCTGAGAAACTTGGATGAAAGTGGACCATAAGGATGGACTGACAACCCAACTGACATCCTCTAGCAAGTTATCACACATATTCAGTAATGTGTTTTCACTGCTTTACATTGCAATTTACTGAGGGTGAAAAAGTTAATCATGAGCACTTATACAAGATGCTCTTGATCTTGAAAAAATGCACGTCAGAGCTCGTAAATCCAGTGTTCTCGCTTCCTTTTGTACAATTTTGAAAAGCAGAGAAAGTAAACTGGGAAAGCTTTGACAGCCACTTAATCCTTCAGCATGGTATTATGTGAGGCTCAATGAAGGAGATCAATTGGCTCATCTGTGTAGAAACTCTACTTGCTTTGACATCTTGATATAACTACACTGACCCTTACTCTACAGTATGGAGAGAGTGGTCTGTGTGTTGGTTCTGCCGTATGGATCATCTCTGATGCTTTTGCTCATGCAGTGGATTTGTGGGCCCTATCCTCTCCTCTGGCAGCTCTACAGCTTTGCTCAATCTGCTCCGTAATCCAGCAGGATTACTTGCGAAAGCTGTCTGAACTCTCTGACCAGGTTGGACTAGACCTCAACTTTTCTGACCAGGCTAAATCTAAAATAGGAACAATCTTCTGTCAGATAAACATCACAGATGGATGGATTCATTTTACATATACTCATTATGAAACAGCTTCAGGCTACATAACCAGCATCTCTTTGGGCCAAAGTGTGCTCACAAGTAGTCATTTATACAGCAGCATTAAAATAAAGTTATTTTTAACATGGGTGAAGCCAAAAGTGTTTGTTTTGTGTACTAAGTAGAGAGAGTTGCACGGTCAAGAAAAAAAAGCACTTTCCACTTCAAAATCTGTCTTTAAGTTGGTGAAAGCTTTTAAAGCCATACTTTTATGATAGATTAGTATGTTCGGTTTACTTGAAGTACATTTCTTTTAGTGCAAATTATGTGAAACTTCCCAACTTTCACAAAAACCTCTTTCCTAACTTGTTGGCTTCTGTAAAATGACAGGGTAACAGACAATATCTATATATGTTTTTGACATTTCATTAGACTTTTTATTCAAAAGCAACAGTGGAGTGATGACAGGAAGCAAGGGAGAGAGAGAGAGAGAGAGAGAGAGAGAGAGAGAGAGAGAGAGAGAGAGCGAGAGAGATAAAACAAATGTCACGGGCGACCAATAGAACTTACTTCTGACATGGTTCTCTGCGCAGTACAGCATATCTGCTGCATGGATGAACTGATAGCCAGATCCTCGTACCCGCAGTTCGGCCTCTGTGTACCCCAGCACTATCTTCCCCCTGTACGTTAAAAAAACATACTTCATTTTCAAGCACATCCTATATCCATATTAAGTGAAGTATTACAGCAAAACGAATACACAGAAGAATAAAACCACAAATCCTTTTTTAATCAGCAAAACTATGAGGCTTCTCCTACATGTAACATTAATTCCTGGTACTAATGCTTTATCCTCACACAATTCAAGGAATTAAGTAATTTTACATAAGTATGTGTGTATGCTGCATGCCAGTATCATTACTTTGCGTCGCAGGCCATGGGTGTGAAGTCCAGCTTGTGTTTGGTTCTGAAGATCATGTTCTTTGTCCTGATCTCCAGGATGGATGGAGGCTGCAGGGGAGTCGCAATGGCAAAAAGGGCGAGCTGAGGCGGGACCTTTCCTCCGTTTTCTTGCCGCTGGTTCTGTCCATGCAGAAACTTGAGTCTGCCCTGGATGTTCAAAGCCTGTAGAGAAAATAAAATAAATTAAGTTTGGAATAGTTGTCTATCGTATCTATCGTATCCCATCAGTGCGTACAGGTGGCACAGAAACGCTACAACACCTGTTATTCACTAAGGGGCCGACACTAGGGGAAGAAACATAAAGAATGCGGCTGTAAGAAGTGGAGACGATGGTTACGCACTGTAACACAGGGCACAGTAGGAAATGGGACCGTCTTCATGTGCCTAGAGGCTGCTGTGTTCCATTCACCAGGAATGTATGGAGAGTAAGTGTGTGTGTACCCAGCACTATAGCTGACCGCAACCCCCCCCACTCGGAGATTTATGTTAGCTGCTGCTGTTTTGTTGTCTGTACGAATCAAATCGTGATGACTCTCCAGCGGCAGGGTGAAATGTTGAATCACCTTCCATACATCAGGCAGTTGCAGCATTTTATGTGCAGAGACATGTGCGCCGGCCCTTGTGCCCCCACCACCTATAAGAAGCATGTTCCTCCTGCCCACCCTGAGAGAGATGTGTCTGAGAACACTCAGACGTGTGGCGTAGCTCTCCCCAGGGGCACCCCCACTGACAGGACGTAAAGGTTTTTCCAATAGGCTAAATCAGAACCTACTGATGGAGGAATGGACCCTATGCATTGGAAAGCAGGCGGCTACATTATCTTTTATCTCTGTCATTAACCTACATTTTTATTAATCACCCTACTATGTATAGAATGTATTCTTTTAACACACATCCTCCAATAAAATACAGAAAAATATTTTTTTTTACATTTTATACTGTGCTTTGGTCGTACCTTTCACCTTGTACCAGCTCTTTAACATACTGACCAGTTAAAAAACTACTGGTGTAATTTGCTTTATTTAAAATTCTCTATCAAATCAAACATACTTTGACTCAAACAGTAACTTAACTATGTCATATGCTACTTCAGTACACAAATGGGAGTGGACTGCAGCAGACAGGTTCAACCTACCAGAAAGCCAGAGGAGTTGTCCAGGAGGCAGCGAAAGCGACACACGAAGCTCCGCTCCAGGAAGGACGAGTTCTCTGGGGGAAGCTGCTCAGGGTTGTAGGTGACTAAAGATGAGCTGCTGTCTGGTTCCATCTCTGTTATTGCAAACAATATGAGCTGCAGTCAGTGGCAATGGGTATAATGTGGTGAGTATAAAGTAGTCAGTTTAAGTCCGAGCAGTATTCATTTGGCAGATATTTTAGATTTAGCCTTAGTGTTTAAATTAAAATGATTAATTTTAGTCACATGTTAGTCATTTTATTAAAGATGTTACAGATTCCAGTACGTGATCAGCTGATACCAATCTGATAAAAGTGTGTTATGTATACATTATTTCAGCCAATAGATGCTCCTAAATGTTACACACTGGACCTTAAAATGAACACTTCTTCATATCTCTCTGTGCTTCGCAAGTCTACTTTTGAATGAGGCAATCCAAAAATTATTTAATCAGATTCCTCTCAAAATAACAACCCTGCTCATATTGAGTTTTACTTGGAAATATGTCACTCACCATCAGCTGCAGATGGTCTGACTGCTATTTCACTGTGACTTCAAGTATTAGTTTGTGTTAAAGATTAGAGGCCTTTACTATAGAGGTGTTCAGTACATATACAATGAAGCTGTGTTTCTTGATTCCTGGTGTGTTGGAATTCATTAATAATGTCACAACAGTAAAAATTGAGAGTCCATTTTGAGAGTAAATAATGGCCTAGCATTCTGCCCTCCTCTGTATTTAGTCTTGAGCCGGATGAAATGTTGTCTCATGTCATCAGCTGCCCTCCACTGTATAAATGCACTCATGGAATGATCCCTGGAGCTAACTGTCTTAACACACCAAGTGACAGCATTTGTTGCAGTTACAGGGGAGACTGTAAGCAGTTTCTAAGTACAGGAGCGGGTTAGTTGTGTCGGGACTGTGGGTCTTAGCCTAAACACATTGGTCAGAACCAAAGCAAACAGACGTAAGCATCTTAAAGACCAAATACAGATCTGCGACCACTTCACCTCATAAGCCACAGTGAAGATTACACGGTCATGTGACCTGACCTGAGGATGGTCTTAGAGCTTAATGTTCAAACTGTGTGTACTTAACTGTCTAAAACTGATGTCCAAATGTATGTTCACAGACTGCAGTGGAGTGCAGCACATTTAGCATTGGTGCAGTGCTACTGAAACACATATGTGTGGACAACAACACACAAAGCAATGTTTCACTTTGGTACACCATTGGGATAAATAGCTTCCAGGTCATGCAGCAAATATTCAGAGACTGATTTCACTAAACACTGGTAAGAGCCATGGTCAAATACAACTGACCCGTGAAAATATGATAATACCATGGTCTGGTGTGTTTTTGTTTTTGTGTTTGACCTTCAGACAAGGGTTTCAGTTCAGAAACCTGTATTCAGTCTCACCAGGATCTGTCAGTTTGGTTGTGGTCTTAATAATGGACTCATAGGAGGAGAGAGTGATCACCTTGAGGGGAGTCCTGGGTAATGGCAGATGCAGTGGTGGGAGGAGGATTCAAAGCCCAGTGCAAGTTTCTCCTGAGCTCCTGCTGGTCCTCCGTATGGACTAGTTCATACACACTCTGGTGCATGACATCCGTCTGAGGAAAAATAACGAGAGTAAAGGATAAAACAAGTTATTTGCAAGTAAAGACATAGAGGATGTAGGCAAAATTATACACCTGAAAAAGAACCAGCATCCAAAAGTCAGTCATAATGTATCTAATATTATATAATGTGCATGAATAGTTTTAGTTTGTGACTGCTACCCCTCTTCATTAATGCAGTTTGCCATTCATTGTCTCAGTGACCAGACTGTTCCCTTTACACTGGTGATGCTGTAGTGTGAAAGTTGTCACAGCGTGGATAACGTGAGTTATTTCTTTGAGCAACAAATGCAAGCTACAATAGGTTCAACTGTGTGAACAAAGCCCGTGTAGGTTTGCTGTCGTCACAAGCTGTCTTTGTAGGTCATTGCAAATGTTTTCATAGTTGTAACTAGGGTGTTGCTACATGGCTGCTAAGGTATTGCTAAAAGGTTGCCTATTGATTGTTAGGGTGTTTGGTGTGGTTGCTAAGAGAGAATTTGGGGTGTTGCAAGGTGAGGTTCTGGGTGGTTGCTTAAAATACCTGGATATGGGACTCTAATGTTTTTGCAGTCATAGGGATAGTGCTATTAGTGGAAGTAGTTGTAGCAGAAGTACACACATATGCCCAGCATTGTGTATGTGGCTCCAGCAGTGTGTATGTAGTGTGTGCTTCCTCAAAACATTGTGTTCAAAAGCAAATTTCACTTTTAGATCGTTCCTAAAAGTCACAGGTGCACTCAGCTGTCCAAAGCGTCTCAGTGTGTTCTGCTCAGCTGAGCTGTGAGGCAGGGATGTGTTGCTCCCTGCAGCCCACTGCTGTGCCTGGTGGTTTGTAAAAAGGCCAAGCTATAAATAGGTCAGGTCTTTTTGCTCTTGTTTGAGCCTCTGACTCTGCACCATGCAGGGAGAAGACCGCTGGATCAAACAAGACCCCTGAGCCGCTCCCAGCAGATGTTGCACGCAAGCCATCCATCCAGACCTATCTATCAACTGCTAAAACAAAGGCCTGAGATCTCTATTTAACAAATGTGCCTCTATAGATTTGCACCCCTCTGTGTCTACCTATGCACCTGAAATGTAAGCAAGAATAAATAAGAAAGATTAAATTAAATCATGGCTAGGTTAGGATAAACAAGATGGGTTAAAATGACAGGAAGTTCCCCCCTATGCCGTTTTTATATCCGATTGTTGTCATTGTTGAAGAGAGTGCTGGGTAATCATTGGATGGTGATTAGAAGTCAAAAGGGTATAGAGAAAGACTGCTACAATACCTGGTGGAAGCCCAAGTAGTCTTGGATGGTGTGAGAGGAGTAGAAGATGGTTCCACTGGCAGTGATAACCAGGACGAAACCGTTGAGAGCCTGTAGGTCAGACAAGGCAAGCCCACAAACAGTTAGCAGAGTCATCTTGCTATGATTTAGCACAATTAGCTCTCATTGTGTGGGAGCCTTTAGTTAAGAACCACAGTGTCATCACCAAATGTTCTCCCTGACTCCCAAAGACCAAAATGTTGGATATGAAGGGGAGGTTTGCAAGTGATCCTGAAAAATGCCACTTATTTCGAGCTATTTAAAAAGGCGGAGATGGCCAGCTCTGTGTATCCCACCGAACTACCCTCTGCAATATACAATATACTGAACACTGTTTTCACTTTTTCCAAATCATGGACTTTGGCTTTGGTGTATTTCCACCACTGACATTAGAGTTGGCCTTATATTTGAATCATAGATGGCCACACAATGTTCGTCACTGATCCAACACAGCAAATGTCAGCTCACCACAGTCTCACACTCACTAGGTAACATTTTACACCAGCTGTGCCCTCATATTTCACAATTAGGCTGTTGTGCTGGAATTTTTTTTCCCACTCAGATTACTTACGTAAACCTAGGTGTGTATTTTGTTTGAAAACCAACTCTTGGTAGTGTAAATTGCATTTCCACTTTGAACTTTCAGTAGTGTGACAGTGATATTTCTGGCGTCTAGTAAATTTGTTGCAGAGTTGCTAGCCAAATTCCCATATTTACATTCATACAACATAAATGATACATACACACACAGTGATGTCAATTGTACGTGCAATGAACACTACCTTTCTAAAATATTAATATTCTGTCAAAGATTTGAACTGTTAGGTATGGGCTGTGGCCAAATTAAAGTAGTAAATTTGCCCGAAAGTGCTGTCCTGTATTGTCAAGAAAAACTCCTGGAAAGGTCCTGAACAATTATTTGTTAAAAAAAGAGTGGGAACTCTGACATTACACCTAGCAAAAACCAATGCAGTCAAATCCCTATGTTAAGGTTATACTGGTTGTACATAATGAAACAGTTTGAGAGAGGTGCTGATTCTATTTTATAGATCATCTTGGAGGATGTAGTTTGTGTATTGTGCTACACTGACAGGTGTTTTCATGATTTTAATAATAGGCTAAATGACAGAGACACCTCTCTGTATAATGCAATACAGTGGGGCAGTTGTTGCCTTTTATTGGGCACAAAAGTCTGCATCCAATACAGATAAGGTGGCGCTATCACAAACTTCAGGCCAGTAAAACAGTAAAGCACAGACTTTTATAATGCAGCAATGTAAAGATAAAAATTAACATCTCTATGATTTTATATATTTGTAGATTATATATATATATATATATATATATATATATATATGTATAAAGATCCATATACATATATAATGTGAACACTGTCAGCCCTTCCCTTTCATAACTATTTTAATGACGTGAATTATTTAATGTCTTCTATTTCTGTAAAAGGAAAAAAACAAGGTTTTGTGATAGATGGTAGTAGATGGCAACAGTACAGTAAAATAATTGCTTGGAAAATCTAGGAAAGGAAAGGAAAGAAAAGGAAAGGAGGAGACTAGACTAGACAGGAAAATGAGGAAGCATGTTAAGTGAAATGGAGCACACTCATTGTTTCTCTTCAAAGGGGAACAGCTGGTCCAACATTTCCACCTCACTAAACGGCACACGTGCCCTCCCCCGGTACAGGAACGCTTCGTAAACAAACACACAAACAGACATGACATTGTACCAACAAACACTAACGTGCACACACACAACTTTCCTCACGCAGCCACAAACATCCGTACAAGCACAGTCCTCTCTTTCCCAAATCAGCCCACAGGGTGCAGGAATGACTAATGCTGGAGACACCATGTTATTCTTCCTGACAATACACCAGTGATTCACCACAATTATCTGCCACGCTTCCTCCAACAAGTAAACATAAACACCCAAATGTCAACCAAACAGACGCTGAACTCTGTAGCAAGAGCGACTAAAAAACCCAAAGCACTCATTTAACCTCTGGTGTAATTTCCCACATGGTTTGTTCAAATTCAGGAAAACTGCAAAATGCTCTGTTGCTGCTGGAACCCGTCGGGATGTGAAAGGCTGTGCAGCCGTCAGAAATTAGGCCATAACAGCAGATCGTCTACTCATGTGTACTCATTAACCTCCCAGCTGCAAATGATTGAATTCAGTCATGAGTATGAGCAAAAGAAGAGCGACGGCTTACACATTTAGCACTGAAATAGAAAGAGAGAATAAATATGGAGGACGGTCTACATGGTTAGAGCTGGTTGTTGTCAGTTACTGTCAGAAAGGACCAATTTTGCTTGTGGTCGATTTCAATCATGACTAAAAAGTAAAAGCACAATTAAGACATTCTGCCATGTTTCTTCCATTCTCTGAGTTTGAATAATTGATAACCTCACAGCTCCTCTATAATTCACCACCGTCTGATGCGAAGAACAGCAAAGAAGCCGGCTCAGTCTGGGGGTTCCGAAATAAACCTCACATTCCTCAGCCTGTCCATCTCCCCTCTCATCCCGACGATTAGGAGGAGGTGGAGGAGGAGGAGGAGGAGGCCCCCTGTGGAAAACTCTCCCTCTTTTTCTCCAAATGAGCTTTCATTTCTCATTACTAACAAGCTGGGGAAATGTAGGCTTATCATAATAATGAAACCTCCCCGGTAGGGTCGGGGTATGGCGGGCAGCCTGTTTCCTCTCCCCTCCTGGAATGCCAGTGTAATGCACATTGGGAGGAACTGGACTGGAAAATCAATGACTCCAGCAGATCCCAAAAAGATCTGGCAGCCAGCGGGCTCGCTCTCCACTCAATCACACATACAGTACAGAGGGCACAAAGCCGCCATGAACCAGGAGGGATTTTTTTTTACCCCCGCTTTTACTGGAAAAGAAAACAGGTCTGTTGATTGCCTTTTCTTAAAAGGCTAAGCCGTGACCTGAAATTCTAAAAATGCAAACAATTTCAAACAGAAAAATGCTTTATAAAGATGATTTAGCGGGGGTGGGACACAATAGCACAGGGGTCTGGTTATCTTCCTCCAGAAAAAGATATGAAAAAGAACATTCGCATCCCTTTTCCTGCATTTCTGTCACATTTAGGGACTACAGCAGAGGTCTTCAACAGGCAGCCCGTGAAAGCATCCCATCCAGGCTGCACAATGACCACTGATGAACCTATTTCAGTATTTGTGGATACAGTATTACACACTGGGTATCTGTACCAAAATTCCCAGAGAAAGGTAGTATTAAGTTCTGCTAATGCAAACACAGCTTCACATTAAAAGCATTTCTCATCCAAAATATGTCTACCAAAGAAGACAACGGGCATTTTGGACATTCTTTGAGAGCGTATCGGTTTGAAATACTGCAGGTAGTAATGGACCAGTAAAGTGCAGCCACAGTGAGCTGTTAGATGAAGAGCTGCAGGCACACACCTTTAACCTCTCAGCCAGGTAACCAAAGTCACTTTCACTGTCGCTGTTCAGACTCATGCTGTGTGCAGGATAAAAACAGATCACAGTTGCTCACAGAATGATGGAAAAAAGACCAATTATTGTTCGACTATTCTATTAAAACCACAATCATTAGTTTTTTGCCCCCAGTATTCTTTGACCCATAGTATTGAACCACATTTACCACCAGTAACTACAGCTGTCACATGCACAATACCGGTGAAGCTGCATAATAGCATCAAAACCGGTTGAAGTGGATCTATATTTCCTGCTTTCTGCAGTTATGTTTCCAGAATTACAGATCTGCACCATCACTCCTTAGTGAGCTGCCTCCTTGGTGGAGGTCTGAGAGCATTTTCTAGTCTAACAAGTATCTTGTTATCATTATGAATATGTTTTTAGTCCTTTTACACTGATATACACCAATCAGCCAACACTGTATGGCACCCTGGTGCTCAAAATGTTCTGCAGCCCCATACCAACAAACTGTGATGCACTGTGTGTATTGACACCTTTCTATCAGAACCAGCATTAACTGTTTCAGCAGTTGGAGCTACAGTAGCTCGTCTGTTGGATCGGACCACACGAGCCAGCCTTTGCTCCCCACGTGCATCAATGAGCCTTGGCAGTCCATGTCCCTGTCTCTGGTTCTTTTCCTTCCTTGGACCACTTTAGATAGATACTGACCACTGCAGACCGGGAACACCCCACTTACCTTTTTGAAAGTAAGCGGCCAGGCCCAAACCAGACCAAAATCACATGAGATTATGTGGACAATGGTGTCCACACATTTGGCCGCTGTATGTATCAGGTTAGAGGTGAACCAGGAAAAGTTTGGATGAAAATCAACATCCACTCTCATTTTCCCCTTTAATCAAAAATGGTGACTGGTTTTTAACCTGTGAAGTCTTCTCATGTTGTTGGACTAAATTTTTTGGACATTATTGGAACTATGCTAAGTCACTCTCCTGTTGAGTTAAATGAGAAGATTGACACCGCCCTTATGTCTGCATGGTAAATATGAAGCCAGCTTAGGATGAAGGCTGGGAAAAAAGAGGGGAAATGCTTTCTATGTCCAAAATTTTGAAAAAAATCTGACAACAGGGACTTCCTGGAGTCCTGTCATCCTTTGTCAGTTTTGCACATTCGTAAAGGTAACAAATAGCTAGCTAGCTCTTCACCTGTCGTTAGCTTAGCTTATGCTTATGCTAAGCTAACCATCTGCTGGCTGTAATTTAATATTTACCACACAGATATACGTGGAATTGATTTTCCCATCTTACTCTCAGCAAAAAGTGAATAAAGTATTTCCCAAAAGGTTCAACTATTAAACTAAATATGACCACCATTGATGGGAATGATGTCCAAAACGACAGAAATATGACCTAAGCAGCACAAATTAGGGATGTCCCGATACGATCGGTACCAGCTCTATTATATTTTATTGAGCCTATCCGATGCTACTTGATGTAATGCAGTGCTATTTAATTGTCACACATATACTGTATATTTGAATGATTTTAATGACTGAAGTGTGCAATGTGCACTGTGTTATCTATCGGATCGGGACTCTGGATTGACAGATACTCAATATTAAATGACTCGGATCGGACCGGGGAATAGAAAAACTAGCTTGGGACATCCCTAGTGAAAATACAAACAACAAGCACATTTTGAAGACTATTGGGTAGAAATCTGCTCTTTAAATAACAAAGCATCCTTGAAGTGTCACATTTCTGTTCAGAAGAATCCATATTTAGGCAGGAATTCTTTTGGACAAATGTATCCCGGCAAAAAAAGGAGAGTAATGTTTCAGGAGGGCACGCGGGAGTCTGTCAGACTTATTGAGTCGTAAGCTGCCCTGAGCTTCTGAGCCTCTGTCATTGGCCTAAATAGATTTTGGGCACTTGTCAGGAAGAGAGAGCTGTCCAGACAAACAAATTAAATCAGTGCAGTTACCCATCAACAGCGGCTGTCCCTCAAAACATATCGAACATATTGACCATGGCGGTTTGCCTGTTTGGAAACTGAAGTGTTTGACTTGGCAGCCATCTCAGACATTGAACATAAAATCAATGAAAGAGTTGATAAAGATAAAATATATTGTGAATAGAAACAGATTGAAGGAAAACAACAATAAATACGGCTTTAATACCGACCTGCAGCAAAAGATCGCCTTCAGGAATCTTGCTCTCCACTGCTCCTCCTGTTTTGCTGTCGTCATCATTCGCACCGGCTGAAGTCGCTCCGTTCCGACTGTTCAGGGTGACTGTGGAGAGGGACAGACAGGGAGGAAGGGTGGTGGTGGAGGTGGGGAGAGGCAGACAGGTTTTAGTCCAGTGATAATGTTTGCAAAGCACTGCTGTGACTGTCAGACTGCCTTATGTTTAGTCCGCTAAAGATGCTGCATGCACGCCCGATCCCAGCTCATCAAACATTCATTACCTGCAATCTGAAAGTCTAATTCAACCAAACTCAACCTTTTATTTTGTCTAACCTGCTCACATCATGATTTATAAGACATCAGCACACATACACCACAACAGAAAAACACAATTGTTGTTTTTTCAGTCTCCTGAGAAGCTCTGTGTACAGTGCTATACAGCTTCAAGACTGCAGTGTATATGCTCAGACTGACTGAAGTGAGGGGGTATTAGTCTTCGTAACATGAAATATCAGGAAATGTAGTGGTGTTGAGGATCTTAAACAATTTTGAGAATCAGTGAATCATTTGGACTGTTGATTGAACAAAACAAGTCATGTGAAGACGTTTTAGGCAATTCTGAGACATTTAGATGTTTTTAGACCAAACAATCAATGAATAGAGAGAATAATCAGCAGATTAATAAATAATGAAATAACTGCTTGGTGCAGCCCAAAGAAACCCCACCTCTCTTAACCCTAATGCCTTGTATGGGGTCAAAAAGCATTAAACATGCAATATAATGGATTTTCATATTCTCTCTATTTATGATTGGGCATTGTGTGAACCTATAATCTTTTGTTGGAGTAATTTACTTGTTCTTCATTAGAAAAAATCTTTACGGACTTTTAGAAACAAAAACTTCTGCATTTCAAGAATTGAATTCACCGTGAGCTGCGAACCCAGTTTTCATTATTTGGGTGCTTGAAAATTAAATAGGTGCAACTGAAAACATTTAATGATTAACCGTTTTTGACTTTTTTTGTTTCTAAAACAATTGTTTCTAAAGAAGAAAATAATTAATTATCTTTAGTTTATTTCAAAACTTAACAGATTTTGATTTATAACTAATTAAATTAAATTACTTAAATTATGAGTTTTCTCAACTTTTGTTTTAACAGTGAATACTCAAATGTGTAACTCCCCCCCCACAGATATAATATATCAATTTAATCAATTTCTACTAATTGGGTTTTAATGAGGTTAGAGGAAACTAAAATATATATTTGAAGGAAAATAATTGGCATATTTTTGAAATATTATTATATCTACACATACGTCAACATGTCAACAAAACACAAATCAATCAATTTAAGACTTCAGGAAAGAATAAGGCCAAACATTCATTCAGGTGTGTTTGTGTGTGCAAGAAAGAGAACCGAGCTGTTGGATAAAAGCTTCCTGTCTTTGCCAGCGATGCATTGTTTGCAAGATTGAGTGAGATGAGGTGACAGTTCCTTCTGGTGTCACTGTGTTTGCACTTTACTGCTTGCTCAGCTCAGCTCAGCTCAATCCCCCCCGCACTCCCCTCTACCTCCCCTCTCCTTCTCCGGGATCTCAGCTGCTCATTGGCTGATGGGTCCAGCTGTTCTCCATCCTAATGGGATTCTCCTTTTTTTCCCAGAGTGACATCATAACTTTTTTTTCTTCCATTCATCCAGCTCTGATGCTCAAGGCGTGTGTGTGTGTGGAGGTAATTTGTTTGATTATGGCATTAAGAAAATGAGCAAGTGGCCCAACATGAAGTAAGATTATGTGTCTTTCTATAATAGTCTTTGTTTCATTTGACCTGTTTCTTTGACAATTACATTTTCTATTAACATAATGTTGTTAATTGTTGTTCATAAATAATAAGTATACAAATAATATATAATATTATATAATAGAATTAACATGTCCCAAATATTGATTTAATATCTGCTTGTAGTGACTACAGCATTATTCAGCTTTTATGGTTATGTTTAGGCACATGGCAGCAGTCTTGTTTTAATATAGAAAGTCTGCAGTGATTCAAAGCTCCAGTGT
Organism: Dicentrarchus labrax; assembly: GCF_905237075.1. Lineage (NCBI taxonomy): Eukaryota > Metazoa > Chordata > Actinopteri > Moronidae > Dicentrarchus > Dicentrarchus labrax. The sequence continues at coordinate 25,245,808 of NW_026136706.1, read as the reverse complement.
GTAACATTTAGGAGGATCTACTGACAAAAATTGAATATAATATTCATAGGTATATTTTCATTAGTGTGCAATCACCTGAAAATAAGAATAGTTGTATTTTAGTTACCTTAGAATTTTTATCTACAGAGGGAGCGGTTCCTCTTCTACACAGTGCGCCATGTTGAGGCGCCATGTTTCTACAGTAGCCCAGAACAGACAAACCAAACACTGACTGTAGATAGGGCCTTTAGCATTTCTTTTATGCATTTTGCGGCCACTGCAGTTGTTCCTTTGAGCTTAGACTGGAAGGTGAAGTGAGGGACTTGCAATCTACACTGCTAGTAAATCCTACACACTGGACCTTTGATACAGAGAGAGTCTGCAAGGACTTGAGACACAACGTGTTTAATAACGTCTAACTGAAACCAGGATCTTTTGCTCACCTTAACCAAAGTGCTGAAGAGTTGGTCATGTGACCTGTGATATGTCCCACATTTTTGGAAGGGGGATTGTGGCATGGTGGACTGAGTGAAAACCTATATATATATATATATATATATATATATATATATATTTTTTTTTTTTTAAATATAAACATATTTTATGTCTAAACTAGAAATAGAGTCACAATAATACAAGAAAGCAAGTTTTCTTAAGGATTCTATTTGTCACATTTCACCTGTTCTAGGTAGTTCGTATTAAGGTTTTACATGATGTATCTTCAAACGAACATAGCACAGGACACTTTGATTGAAAATACAGCATGTAATGTCCTAGGCAGGACAAGGATGGGACTCAATATGGCTTTGTACATACATGTAGCTCTTATCTGAGTAGACAACTTTGAGTATTTGGACTGTCAGTCAGACTAAAAAGCTATTTGAAGACATACAACTGTATAATAGACAATTTCAAGAATTTTTGACTGTCTGAAAACATCAATAGCTGACAATAGATTATCATTTGATCAATGATGATAGGATAAACTGACATTATCAATCGCTTGTTATTTCCATAAAGTGAGACTGTGAGCTGTGGTGATGTCATGAGAAAGAGACCAGTGGTCAAGCACATTAATCTCTGACCCCTGCAGGAGCACTGTGCTGCGACCCACGATGACCTTTAACCCTGACGGTGATGTATGACATGATTGGGTGACTGGGTTCTGGGTCAGGTCTTTTGTTGTCTGCAAATGGGGTTAACAAGGACTCCATCTGAGGGGCGGGCCGGTGTTAGGAGTGTCAGAGCAGACACTGGATAGCATATGGGCTTTGTGTGGGGAGTCCGACGTGGCTTCTACCATCACACGAGACAGAGCTTTGCTTGGACACCCCTGACCTTATTCCCATACAGACATGCTGGATCGACTTCTAGAGGGTCACTAAGAACAATGTGTGACATAATCCAACATACTGGTGGGGAAATGGCGTTGGCAATGCGTCGCGTATGTTAGATACGCTAGAGTGTGGCGTTCTTGTCACAAAGAAATGCAGGAGCGACTCACAGCTGGAACGAAATGACAACAGCCTGACACAGCTTCTATACCCATGGCATCGTCCCTCCAGTCTAACGCCAACTAGTGCTGAAACCTAAGTCAATTAACATATTGGTCAATAAGATTACCATAAAATGATCCCACAACAATACTCATAATGGCATTATGTCATTTATCAAGCAATATACCAATAACCAATACCAATAATTTGCTGGTGTACTTTCTTAAATGCACCATTGGTCAGATAAAATGGGTAATTTGAAAGTAACCTCGGGCTCTGGGAAATAATAAAAGGCCTTTTTCACACTTTAGAGCCCTAAAAATAACTATAGTAAATAAGTAAAAAGGGCCCTTTTAAAAGTATTAACATAACTAATTTAGTAATAATCAGTTAGAAAATCATTTTAATTCAGCTTTGTTCAAGCTTTCCTATTTGAAATTTATTCAAAGGAGTTTATTCCTGCCTGCACCCATTAATGTTATAGTATGTACATTTTTTGGTTAAAAATGCATTGTCAACATGTCAAGTGCAAACTGTGTATTTTATGGTAGCCTAGTAACATGTAGTATCGATATAATGCCAAAGTTGTTGCCTTCATGTCAAATTTGTAAGGAAGACCAAAGAGGTCAAATAGTTATGTAACTCCCTTTTTTTGTTTTCATTTCTGATCAAAAAATAATCTCATCTCATTTTCATAACGTTTTCCTCACTTGTGATCCCAAAACAATTACTTCTTGGTCACAAAATCCCCAAATTATTACTTTGTGATTGTGATGTAACAAGCTTTTTATGTTTATAAAAACATTTGTGGGACTTTGGGGTGATCATTATCAGAAATAAATCAGAAATGTATACATGTGTTGTCTGTTATGTGACTGTTCCCTACCACAGACAACAGGCAGATGTTTTTTATCTTGTGATCCAAAAACACAGCTTTGGTTCATGTAAAGATCAAACTGTTTTATCATCTCCAGAAAACAAAGATTATTGTGACTGTGGGATAATTGTTTCCTGATCATGAGAAAGGGCTGTAACGCTAAGATCATAGGAAAATCCTCGACACATACAGCGCTCTCAAATCATCTGTGTTTATTCTTTGAAAACATTTTGGGGCACTATCTTTATGTCAGGATCTGTGTTGTTTGTCCTTTGTTTACACATCAGAAACCACAGGTACGCAGCAGCGTCAGCAGCATAATCCTACCAGAAAAAAAAGTGGGCCAACACAAAGCCTCTTGAATGGCCAGAGGAGGACAAAGAGCAGCTCTTGTTATCAAGCTTCACTAGGCACAAGTGTACATAATGAAAAATTTACATTCCACTGCCATCACATACATGTGGCATAATAGCACTCCAGCAATCACCCAGAGGCGTTTCCAGTGAATTGAATAGAACAGCTTGGCTTTCCCAAACATGTTTGTCTTCGCATAATGGAGCTCCAAACTTACTAAACCACAAACAGTGGAGGGTGTAGAGTAGTAGTAGAGTCCAAAAACTCCCATAAAAAATGACTCAAATAAAATTATATCATTTTATGCAGGTCCATGCCAAGTTTTAAGTCTTTGGTTAAAGGACCAGTCTGTGGGATTTAATGGCATCTAGATCGCAACTAACTGAACATCACTGGCGTCTGTATTTGACGACCTGCAAATGAGAACAGGCTGTGAAGCGTGTAGGAAAAACTATGGTGGCTGCGAAACTCGCAAAAAAACTTGACAGTTCCTATCTAGAACCAGTGTTTGGTTTGTTCACTCTGGGCTACTGTAGAAACATTGGCTCTATGGAAGACAACCCTCGGTGTCTGTAGATAAAAACAGCTCATTCTAAGGTAACAAAAACACAACCATCCTTATTTTCAGGTTATTCTATTTCTGCCAATAGATCCTCTGAAATGTTACACACTGGACCTTTAAAAGTCTGAGTCAAGTCTCTTTTTGGAATAATAAGTGTTAGATCGGGTTATAAATATCAACTGTGCAACATGGTTGTTTCTAGGGAATGCACTTTATACAGTTTAGAGCCAACCTTTGTTCTGCAGAGACTAAATGTGCTTTCACTTCGACATTAATGGAAAGTGAAAGTGTTTCTGCCAGCTTGTGAAAGGGTAATGCAGGCTGCTTTCAAACACAGTCACCAGTGGTATATCATTCAGTTACATTAGTAGAAAAACCAAAACCTTAAATTTAAAAGGTATTGGCCGGATTTTCTCAATTTTTGCATTTGCCCAGCTCATTAATATCTGGCAGAAGTGGTACTTCTCATCATATTCAGCTTATATCTGCACGTTGTGTGACTTTGTGGTGACTTAATTTTAACAACATCAAGGGACAGAATCAGAATCATTCCAGTCCACAGCTGAGATGAACAAAAATAAGCTTCAAGGCTCAACCTCGCGTGAAATGACATGTTAGTGTCGCTGTCACTTCAAATTATTTCCTCAAACTTTCAGAGAAATCCTGACCCCAGTACTGGAGATGGTGTGGTTCTTCCTCACATGTCTGCTCCAGTATTTGATAGATCAAACCTGACAAACAACATATTTCAGCTGCCATTGGAGGCATTTGTTCACGCATTGTGTGTGTCTATAGAAGGTAGTGATGCAGCTGGAACCAAGAGGTTTATTATAATATTAATTTCCACTAATAAGTACTCAAGACAAGTTCAAGTTCAAGTCACATGACAGTTCAGCAATTTCAAAACGTGAAATTTTTGGGTTACAGCATTAGAAAACAACTTTAACAGATGTTTAACATCTTACATGACATTCATGGTAACCCTCCCATGCATAAAACCAGACGTTGCTGAATGCTGTAGTTTCTTCCCAAATCATTTATACTAAATTGTGGGACCAATATTTCAGAAGGAAAGCTTTGTCAGTTGCCCCTCTTAGTTAGCATTTAGCATACTTACATTACTTACCCAGCCCAGATCAACAATGTCAGTGGTGACTTTAAGTATGTCTTCACTATTTTAATATTTAACCCAAACTATGATCTTACCCTGGCCTTAACCAAAAGAACACAGCACTTGTGGGACTGAAAAAACATGGCCTGTAATCATAATCCAGGCAAAGCCTTTTTTTATGCCTAGTAAATAAAAGTCTTTCGGAGACCGGGTTTCAGAACTGTATAGACCCGCCAAACCAAATGAACTCCAGTTGTCAACACTTTTAGAGGACAAATATTTCTGTCCCGGGACTGTGACCCAGAGGCCAACTTGGCTCTGGTCCCGGCCTTCATCATGGACCTTCCAGCATAAAGCTTTCTGACACCACTCCACAGAGAGCCAGACCTGGGCCGGGTATGCTGGGGTTTATCTCACAGAGGGCTTTACTTCACTGGAAGCCCAAAAAACATTCAGCACACTGCAAATATTTATCAAATATTTGACCACTTTCAATTTGTCCCATCATGCTATTTACAACAGGATTAGCGGGGATGTTCTGTGCTTGTGCCGCTTCAATTTCCTGCCCAATCCCTACATGGCATCCGGCAACTTTCCAAAGCGTTGTAACAGGCTGCCATGTACCCTTGATAACAAAGAAAACCCCACACACATGACACTGCCAACAGAGACTTAACAAAGTGTTTGCAACCAATAACAGGACATTTTAGGATAAAATGTTACACCGAAGAGCTGCCGTTAAAACACCATCTCTCGTCGGCCATTACTGAGATATTTTTAGACAGAGTTGTGTAGACAAGCTGCAGTTATGCAGTGTTAGTAATAGTAGTGGTGGTATGGAATATATTAATTTATTCATGAATTAACTTAAAAATAATAATAAAATATAATATATTATAATATAACCCTCTGTTTGCATTCACATGAAGTGACTGAGTAGTTAATATAGTTCTCAAAATTAACTTTGTTAACACTACAATTAGCGTGTCACTAGGTCACATGGGATAACAAAAACAGGAGTCTGAATCATGAAACTGCTATATTTGGACAGCATTAACCAAGCGTATTAAGCCTGAGTTGGGGGGGGCACGGTGACAGAGACCAGTGGTGTTGGACATCCTCAGCCACTGTGTTAATGCTGACGATTAGAGGACACGCCCCACCCACATGGCCCATACTGGTTACGTAGAGGAAGGAGGAGGTGGCGCTGCAGTTTGTTTTGGATCCATGCCAGGAGCAATGCAGACCGCAGGCAGCGAGGACGGGAGCAGAATAGAGAATTACTTTTACTTTCACGGCTGATCAGTTGCTTGTGACCACCAAACACATCACACTTCATTTCTCTAACAGAGTATGTTTGCATGCACTCTTGTCTTGTCTCTGCTTATCCTGCTTTAATCCATGTTTACACAGAGTAACCTGTTTTTGTTTACATAATTCAGACATTTTGACTTCTGTCCAGGTGTGTCTTAGACTACTACGACATCCCCGTGACTTTCTATCTGTGAGTTTGGTTTGGATTGTGAGCTTGTCCTCCACATACAGTCGTGTGCTGTGTAAATCAGTCCAAAAAACAGAGCGCTGCAGGGATGATGTATGTTTGTTGTCCAACCCCGAAGTTAGCATCGCCCTGATTTTTGCATTGGATTTTGGATTATTGCAGAAAATAAACTCTGTGGTGAACCAAACTTTATGGTACTTAGACATTTTGTTCAGTAAGATAATCTTCACAAATGAACCTAACCCTAACCCTAACCCATCACTTTTATGAGTTTTGAAGTGTCAATGCGATCACCAAAGTAAAAAGCTAATGGTAGGCTATACCACGGTTGCATGACTTCAGTGTCTCCACCACTGAACTTCCAACTTGTAATCAAATCTCATCATTAAAATCTACAAATAGGAAAGTATAACCACAAGGCTGTAATGAGTAGATAAGTTGTTACGTTTAATCCCACAGACAACCCCTGAAGTTTAATTTAGCCACTTGTTAGCAACCACCTTTTTCAAGACATGTAAAAGCTCCAAAATTCACATGATTTGATAGATTTTTGGACAAAATGTAAAAATCTCTTAAGCTTATGTTAACCACAGACCTTATTTCAGGCATCTAACCAAAAACCCATTTTAAACCCCCCATTGACTTGATTGATTGGGATTTCATGGGTTTTATTTCTGCAGCACTCTATAAAACTGCATTCCATTTTTTTGATACTTCTTTCCATTTTTCTCTATTACAGTGCAGCCTGAAGGCAAAATATATAACCTTTCTGATCTGTTTTGGGCTTCTGTATTGATACTGAATTTCAAATTAAAAACATGACAGCAACAAAAACATTCTGTTATGGATCCTACTCTGCATTAAGCACTACATGGCATCATGTGCAACAACAGAGACAGAACAAAACCATAGCATCCAACCTTCAAGTTAACAAGCTACACTTCACTTCTGCACAGGACAGAGAGGAGGAAACTTGAATGTGTGTGTCAGGACGTACACATGCAGCCACACACAGCGCAGTGCATGCATACAGTATGTGTACATGAGTGTGTTTTTGTGCTAATTATTCTACCAGAGTGTGAATGGCAGTGAGTAAATATAGAACATTTCAACTCCTTCACCCCCCAAACACCGCAGTAAATGAACACGCGATGCACACGTACCACCCCCACATCCACTAACATACACATGGATGCACGCAACACACATATAGAGGCTGAACATGAACACGCGGCCACTAATGCAGGGGGAAAGCACGCACCCTGTGCTGCTTTCGTGTCTCCCGAGGTTTCTAGATCACATGGTTGCATATTTGCTTATGAGAGGCAATCCAGAGAGGTGGGACTAAGAGGAGGAGGTGAGGAGTGATAGGATTTGGGCGGGGTAGGGTGGGGAGGGGTCACTACTGATTACCAGGTTTTCCCTTTGGTGGCCTGCATTCCTCGCTGTGCTGTATCGTGATCAGCGGGGGCTGGGGGGATGGGGTTAAGCCCTGTAGGGGAAGGACGGAGAGAAGGAAGGGCAGAGGGAGGGGAGGCAGGGTTTGTCATGAAGGGATGACCCAGTGCCGATCATGTAGCCCAGATAGCGCTGCCTCTCATTTGTGTGCAGATTGATGACCTACAGGAAGGAGGGGGAGGGGAGGCGGTATTGCAACTAACGAATCACCGCCGCCATTCAGAGCAAAACAGTGATGGCGATGATGATGATGATGATGATGTGTCACAAGACTTTCACAACAGCCACACAGGTTACATAACTGATCCTGGAGCAGCAGCAGCAGCGGCGGTGGTGGCGGGCTGTAGAAATGTTGTCCGACTGCAACTCTGACTCTGACTCTGATATTTCTGTGTGCCAATTCTATGCTTGCCGTATCATGGCAGTGATGTATGATGACATTAATTTCATTAACATTTCAGTTATTTGGCCTCATTTTCTTTCATGTACCAACATTCTATGCAGAAGTACCAACACTGAATTCATTTGCCAATACACAAAACTTACAGAACAGCCAAGTGACAACTTAGAGGAAGACAAGAGATATTTAATTGCTATTTAATTAGCCTACCATCAGAGCACACACTAACTTCATGTGTACAACAAACTACATTCTACTAGAGTCAGAATAGTGTTTTACATAATTCATTTTCTATATCCATGTCCTGTTCCAGTGGGAGTTGCATAATATGTGTGTGCTGTGTGGATCCATGTTTGCCATCTCTCTATTAATGGAAGACATTTCAAGCCGGTGCTTTTATAATAGATATAATGGTCTACCATATGGAAACTTGTGAAAGATTAATTTGTCCTCTACTGCTACATTGTTCCTCTGTTCGTAGTAATATGCAGCTTAAGGAGAAGTAGGAGCTGAAAGATTATATAATTACTATGTAGACTCAGTGGGAACATATTCACATTCCTTTCGTATTGTAAAAGCATTTTCTGAGGTTTTCACACCACAAAAGGGTGTACAAAGTATTCTGTGCTGAAGGCTGCCCTTTGTCAGCACAAAGCCCTACAAATTAGTATATAAGTTATATACATTAAGTTATATGGGTAGAAATGCAGTATAAAGGTTCTACAAAAAATAAATTCTGAGTGACCTGTTAAAGGACCACTTGCCTTCAAATTTTGTAGGAGAAACTACGGTGGCCTTGAAACATACAAAAAAAAAAAAGACCCTTTTTAGACCAAAACGTTACGCACTGAACCTTTAAACCTTTAATACACAGCTTTGGTCATGGAGTATGAAAAACATTTAGTCAAAACTGCAATAAGTGACTTTTTGGCCACTTTGGGGCAGTTTAAACAGACACACAGTAACAACAGTTACATACAGTATTATCACAAAGTTCACTGGAGAACATGCCAATTGTTGCCTATTTACACATGACACATAGCTTTAATGCAAACTGCGCTGAACCCTCTGGCTGTGTGTTGGCTTTGGGTGTAACATTGCAGGCTAGTGCCACAGTAGAGTGACTGCAGTCACAGGGATTATGTCTCCTAATCTCCATCTATATTTACAATAGAGTGTATCTGAAAGAGCTGCGGCCCACTTTAACAACAGCCATACTGCTATGATAAAAAAAAAGATTAATCATAATTTTATGTCCTGTCCACTGCAGGTTTAAACAGCGATCTATGAGCTACAGCATGATCTGAAGCAATATCTGACATGCATCTGTGAGAGTGCTGCTTATGCAACAGCAGTCACGTGATGGCAGGTTTCAGTTCTCGCAGCCTGCCTCTAAAACTCAGAGAACCTTTCCAGAAAAACAAGAGGAGAACCAGAAGGGATTAAGTGTGAATGAGGGGGGACAGGAAAAGGGACAATCAAGCCGTTTGGCTGCGGGCAATGGTGACTCTTCCAGGAAAGCCAGGAGAGCCCTTATTGGCTTAGTTGTGTCATCCAGGATCTTATCAGGGTTTTCTCCATCGTAAACACTGTAACAATTTCCCCACAGGACTAATCCACTATGGAGAATGATCACTGCTCATCTGCTGGAACTAACAACTGAAAGAAAACATAATGGCTATGCGCTCATGCACACTGTAGGGCATGTTTTGAGATAATATTGGACGCTGTGTTGCTTAGGGGATTTTTGGAAACATTGTTTAAAATATTTTGTTGACATATTGCTGAAGTCCTTGGCACGTTACCTCCACCAAATGACATAAAAACAAACTGGGGAGACACTCTTAAAAATATTACTGTTAACTTAAAGGTCCAGTGTGTAACATTTAGGAGGATTTAATGGCACAAATAAAATATAATATGCAAGACAAGTGTATAATTACCTTAATATAGGAATTGTGTTTTTATGAATAGATCCTGCGGTTTGTACAGGGATATAGAGGAGAGAGCAGCCTAATACTAATAAGCGTATCACTGATTCTCCACAGCACATTATGTGTGACAGTACTGACACTGCTGGAGGTACTGCGTGTGGCCAGCGCAGAACTGTTACAAAAGTTAGACAACCACCAGTAATGTGGTGTAAAGCTTTCAGCCCAGAGTGTAAATTAGAGCTGCAATGATTATTAACTGAGTAGTTGTCAACTATTAAATTAATTGCCAACTATTTTGATAATCAGTTGATCACTTTGAGTCATTTGAGTCTGATTTCAGCTTTTCAAATGTGAATATTTTCTGGTTTCTTCAGTCCTCTATGACAATAAACTGAAAATCTTTTTTTCAAGAAATTTTAGGACGTCAGTTTGGGCTTTGAGAAACACAATTTTCTGACATTTTATGGACCAAATAACTAACCATTTAATCAGGAAAATTATTAAATGTTTGAAAAATAATTGTTTGTTGCTGCCCTAGTGAAAATCTTGCAGAATGTGATGGCTTCACATCCGTCGCCTTACAACCTGGGGCTACAGCACCTTCAGGGACACAGAATCATTCATAGACAAATTTCCATATTTAACCCATCAACTGCCACAGTGCACACATGGAGCATAAATGATCCAAAAGGCAGACAGCAGCTGTGAAGATGGCTCTTATGGCTGAGAGCTGCCTCACACCCAGAGTGGGGTGATCCTGGTGTTATCGGTTTTAAGAGAGTTAACGCCCCTCTCTGCAGAGTGGCTGTGAGGGACGAGCCCATTGTGGCTCCTCACAATAACAAAGATGGCAGCTGCAGGGCTGGATAATACTGTCAGCCAGATTAACCTTGCTGTGCCTGGGCTTTGTTCAACTCCTACGACATGTTCAATTACATGCACAGTCGGACCGTGAGTGTTTGGATCAGACAATAAACTTCACCGAAATGACTTTTTTTTTTAGGAGAGATACAGTATCCTGGAACCAAAGGTCTCCGCGGCACAATGCAATTCTGATGCATTTGAATATTTTATGTCGGTGAGCCTCTCTCTGCGTTTAACAGTGCTTCTAAACATCCGAACAGAGCAGAGTGTTGAAGCAGTGGCAGCGTTCCCAGAGTGTACTGGAGCTCATCGCCCCACAGACCACCCACTATCGGATGGCTGTGACAAGCAGGCATCACTCTGTTTACAAACAACAATTTATGGCTGACCACAGAGGCAGCCTGGAGCGATGGGCCCTCAGGGGTCCCTGGCGCTTTCTCCCAGTGATGCTGCCTCCTTAATGTAAGAGCCCTGAGCTTGTTAATTACTTAGAGACTGTCCAGGAAGTAGGCTAATGCAGTTAGACAAGAGGGTTTGTCTATAGGCTACACTTTGACCTATTGGTACTAAAATCCACTATCAATAATTCACTATGACAGGCCGAATAGGCAGCGAAAACTTCCATATGTTGTTGAATGGAAACAATAAACACGACTTCTATTCATAGCTGTGAAATGGTAATAATAACAGCTTCAGATGCCAGTGCAGGGCTTCATTTTGTGTCTTCAGGGCATCCGATGCCTGTCCAAGCAGCCGCACACACACAGTAAAAATATGAAATGCATTTGCTCCCTCCGCCTGAAACAGTCATATCAGCGGCGCTGTATCCTGTCAGTCTCACCCCAAACAGCCATCTCTAGAAGCCGCTGCCTTAAACAAACACTGCTCTGCCTCCATTTCATAAATTCTTTAAACTCCGGGGTTCCTCTCAATTATTCATGCTTCAAGAGCATCCGACGGCCGCATTGCAGCATTCTCTTTGAAAGATCGGCGCCTAAAATAACAATGTCTTCACTCTGCATAGTAGAGAAGACCGTACGCATCCATCCACTGGCATGCAACTCTTTTCAATGCTTCGGCGTACAGTTTTAATGGACACCAAGCGAAGCTCCATCTCCTAATCCGCAAATAAGTGATGTCCACACACACACACACACACACACACACACACACACACACACACACACACAGACGTGGGTTTCAATGAAATATTGAGGGCCTTTCCCTCGGATGAAATCATCTGAATAAGGCGGTGGCTGGTTGCTCTTCTCTTGGTATGGTGGTCTCTGGTTGATGAGATGAGCCTTGAGGGAAACACATCCAGCACAAACACAGAGCGAGCAACTCGGCTGTTGTGACATTCTCGTAATGGTTGCAGGGACCAAAGCAAAAACTGCTCCCTCCTGTTTAAATTCAACACTCCAAAAGATGCTAAAAAGCAGTGAGGATTTTAAGGATCAATATTGCTAAAAAGAAAATTTGGGGAAATCTTTCTTTGCCAAATTAACCCAAGCGAATATTGATCAATTTTAATTTCATCCGTGTGCATTCAGTTGAGAGATTAGTCCAGGCCTAGGCTAGCCTAAAGACCAGAGAATGTAAAACTGCTTAACTTTCTCAAAGAAGAAAAACACAACAATCTTTGAACAACTTTGTCCTCAGTGATAGTGTTCGGCAAAAATAAAAGAACAAATCTTTTTCAGTGACTCTTTTTAAAGTCCTGTATGGACCTTTCCTACTCAAACCGCCCACTCGCTGTTATCGTAGGGTATCAACCAATGAATGAGAGGGAACGACCGTCTCAAACGAGGATGTCAAAGAGTGACTCATTTCGATCCGACACTCAGTCCAAAAAGTCTCGAAATGTTTGATACATTAACATGTATCAACTCGAAAAAACAATGGATTAAAGTGGAAGGTGTTCCTGGGGTTTATTATTCATATGATAAGATAATGCATTTAACAATAAAGGACCTTTCCAGGACATTTTCCAGGAGTTTTTCTTGACAGTACAGGACAGCACTTGCTTACAAACGGTCATATAAGCTGCAGTTTCGGGCATTGTGTGGGCATTCATTTAGCCACAGCCCATAAGTAACAGTTCAAATCAAGTAGAATTCATCTTCTAGAAAGTGAAATTGTTCATTGCACATACAATTAACATCCCTGTGCATGTATTTATTTATTTATTGACCACAACAACAACAAATGAGTTGCTGTATGCATGTAGACATGAGAAATGCTTGCAGCTGTGGAAAAAATACACTCAATGCCTAAAAGATCACTGCAAGTCACTGCATTGCATCTGGTAAATCTGCTAAATATGCATTTAGGTTTACATAAGCGATCTGAGTGAGGGACTAATGCACAAACATTTCCTGGACAATACAGATTATTTCCAAATTATTTGGTCATTTTATTAAATTTCCAGGTGTTTCCATGACTGGAAAACTAGTCTCTAAATGTTCAGCTTTTCCAGCTTTTCCAGGACACGTGGGAACCGTGATGAAGATTTTTTAGTGTGACAGAGCTCATATTATGTCATATAGAACTTTTTGCCCTTTGCCCACAATCCCGGCTTTGTCTACAAAACATTCTCTCTGTCCAGCCCTCCCTGTCCTACGTGGCCACCTGACGGGCCTTAAACGCTGTTAAACGTGCTGTTTCAACCTGAATAAAAGTCTTGGGCTTGTGGAAAATTAGATAAACAAACAAGATTGTTTAAACAATTTAAACAAAGTTATTACTGCACCAGCCTGTCTAGACAGATGAACCGCATGACAGGCCTGTTGTTTGTTGTTTCAGATTTTCAGGCATTACATACTATATATTACAGATGTCAGTATGATTATGAACCAAGTTTTCTTGCTTCCAGAGAAGAACCAATAAGCTCTACCAGGACTGGACTTTAAAGATCCCCTCGAGACATGAATTAAGGCAAAAAAGAACATTTCGAACGATGTGTGTTTTCCACAAAAAAGTATAATTTCCACATTAAAATCCTTAAACAGTCCTCTCCTCACTCTACCTCATTAAACCTTCCAGAATCTCTGAATATGTAAATGTTGATTTCTAAAGTTTTTCTCTTGGACACAAGATGTCTCCTACTTCACTGTAAAGTCCATTCTCAGTGGATGTGCACTGGTGGCTTCAAGTTTCTACATCACAGTGTACCAGTTGCATACTGGACCAGAACTGACCTCCTAACTATTTTAGGCTAAACATGTGGCAGACCTCTCTCTGTGCTGCAGGAGCTCATTAATGTGATATTGATCTCCTCTGAGTTTCATACCAAACAAGAGGATTTCCCATAACGGTCCCACTAACTGGAAACAGGTTTATGTGACGGATGTGATCAATTTATCTGCGTAACCGTTACGCAAAAGAGACAGTAATATATTAGATGATACATGAGCAGCATTCCACACAACAAAAGCAGAGTGTGTGACCTTTTGACCACCACTAGTAACACTAAGAACAGTCACATTTATATCTATCTATCTATCTATCTATCTATCTATCTATCTATCTATCTATCTATCTATCTATCTATCTATCTATCCTCCTGACTAGTAGATTTACCAGAGAAGAAGTTCTTGGCCCGCAGGTAGCTGACACTCAGGCGGAGGATGGAGAGTTTGTCCAGACTGGCGGTGACTTCCTCTGGGAAAGGCAGCAGGCTGGCCAACCGCTCCAGCTCCCCGTTCAACCGGTCCCGATGCCGTTTGGACGGGTTGGACTTAGCCCCTTCAGCCGGCTGCTGCTTCACCCTGATAGACGTCAGACACGGAGAAATAGGTCACGATGAAATTGTCAGCTGTTCTTCAAAGCCCACTTACTGCAGGGCCCCAACATATGACCTCTCTTTGGGTTCTTCTGTTTCTGTCAAAGTTTGTATCCACTGAGCTGAGGATATTTTGGAGGTGCAGTAACAGACCTTGTGATTAAAACAGTTTGGTGGGATTATATACTGCAAAGCACAACTGTTATTTTGTTTTGAACAATACCTTGTAACATTGGACATGTACAGTTATCAATCTGGACCATACTCCACTTTTATAATATTGTATATAGTGTGTATAATTTTTTTTATATTCTAGCTTTTTATTATATGTTTTAATTATATTTTAATTTTCTTATATTGTATTGTATTGGATCAATAAAGGAACATCTTATCTAACCATATTTGAGATTAAAACATTCAATTGTGGGACTATAGCAAATACATTTGTCCACTTTACTCGTGGTTCCCAACCTTTTTTCCTTAAGGGACCCCTCTTCTATCATTTAGTAAACTGACGACCCCTGATTAAATGACATATTTTGTATATATTTAATTTTACATTCAGAACTGTACAATGAACCCAAACAGTGAACTCAGGAACTGCAAGAAGATTGTGTAAACGAGTGATTTGGATGAATTCTGAGCAGATTATTTTCTGTTTAGGGAACATTTTATACAATTCTCTGTCTGTATTATGTATTTTTTTATTTTCTTCGAATCATATTGACTTACTCGGCTTTGTTTTTGACAAATTCAGTGTTTTCGTGTCCCTGACGTTTGGCCATTGTTCTGTTAGACAATTAATTTACTTATTTTTCTTCACAGAAGTGAACCAAATGCTGAGATATAGGCCTACTGTGTATATTTTTTTCTAGCACACCTTAAAATCAAGAAGGCCTCGCCAACCCCCGCAAAGCTTTGACGATCCCTAGTGGGGCCCTGACCTCCAGGTTGGGAACCATTCCACTATACAACATTTGGTGGATTTGAGCATTTTATAACAAAGTTCCGAAGGGTATTTTAAAGTTATAATAAACTTTTTGCATACTTTGTTATTCTGATCATTATTATTATTGAAAATTTAATTTATTTTTCTTTTCTTTTTTGCGTGTGTGTGTGTGTGTGTGTGTGTGTGTGTGTGTGTGTGTGTGTGTGTGTGTGTTTGTGTGTGTTTGTGTGGCATTTTGAGCTATCCAACATCAGCTGTAGTTGGTGGCATGTTGATCTTAGCTGAGTCTCCTGTAGAGGCCCACAGTCAAGTCAAATTTATTTATATTGTATAAAATTGCAGATCCCAGTTTGCCTCATGGGGCTGTACAATCTCCACAATCTGTTGGGTAAGAAGAAACTAACAAAAAAATCAATTCGATAATCGATTATTTTGACAGATATTGCGATATGATTCACGGTTGGTGGGAATTATTATTTTTGCATCAAAATTTAATTTTCATTGAAAAAAAGTATTCTAATAATGATGATGTGAAATTATTTGGGGTCTGTACCAAACAAACAAATCTTAAATCTGGAGAACAAGGTTTGTAGGCCAGGGCCTCTCTGCAGCACTACAGTACTTCATTAACTATACATAATTATAATTAAATATACTTCATTATAATTCTGTTTGGTACACATTTTACGTTCATCATAAAATTACAGCTTCTGTGATTTGCATATTGCACTTGTCCATATTGAGATTTCGATAATATTTCGATTAATTGTGCAGCCCTACTAGAGAGTGAACCGTATTTTTCTTACTTAGCTATTTATTTACATTTTTCTAACCCACCTATAATCATTATTGTTGTTCGATAAATACTATCCAACTATTCTCTTGAGCATCCTGTATTTGCACATTCAATTTCAATTAAATTCATTCTATTTTCCCAGGTTGGTTTCTGAGATATTTCAGCCTTGATTAGTTTTCAGCTCACGGACCATTGAGTCATCATCTACAACAAAGAGATTTCGGACTATACTGGGGCCTGGGACCCTGCTAGAAAACTCAATGTAAATTTAATAATTAACCAAAAAAGGTGAAGATTTGATTCTCTCCCCGAACCCAAAACTGCTGCCGTAGGTTGGGCTCAGACAGAAGTAATTTAAAAAATATATATGTATTTAATATTTTACTAATAATGCATGCAACTGTAAGAAATTAGTGAATTGGTTATTTATTAGTTTAAAGAATAATTTGCACTATATTTTATGCACAATTCAGTTTACTTCAGCTTGTAATAAACTATTTAAATGATTTATTTATTCTAAGTGGAAATTCGGGCTCGGGTTGCGTCAGGTATGACTTTTTGGGCCCAATCAAAGCTCTAGTAGTATTTAAAGGAGGAGGAGAAATTCAATCCCTCCTTGGTAGAACTGCTCAAACCTCAGAGTTTCAGGAGGTTGGGCTCCACTGACCCATACAGACTGTGTTTTCATGGCAACACACACACATTGATAAAATGTTACGTTATGATGATTATGTGTTGATGGCTTTATATAATCAGTGTTGGGCTAATCAAACTTTTTTATTTTTTATTACTCATTACTCTTTTCAAAAGTAATTTTGTGTATTACCCCCTGCAAACAGTTATTAGTTACACTACTTGTTACATTACTTTTCTGCTACTCCCCACAAAATTCCCACTTACGACGGTTAAAATCCAATTTTGTGTAACAAATTATTTTTTGGGGAGTAACTGTAATGTTACTACTGACATGTATTAGTAATTAGTTACATTACTAATTACTGAGGAAAGTAATAGTATTACTGTAATATTATTACTAGTAATGAGTTATTGCCCAACACTGGATATAATAAAGAGAATAAACAGTCACAATATGACCATATTAAGTAAAGGTATATTCATATAATTGACACTTTAATATAGATATAAAGTTTCTGTTTATGTATTATAAAAACATTTAACAGAAATCATTAATACATTGGATTTATTTTTACACAAACCTACCACTAAACACACACACACACACATACACAGAGTCACTGGATATGAATATGGACGTGGGTCTGTTTATATTGTACACTGATGTACAATGGGATGTCAGTGTTTTGACCTGCAGTGTTAGCTGTGTGTGTGTGTGTGTGTTGGTGTGTGTGTGTGTGTTGGTGTGTGTGTGTGTGCCTGCATATACTGCTATACTGCTGCAAACAAAACAATTTTTTTCATTCTAAAAGTCCCTGATTATATTTTTCACCTGTTCAGTACAATGTCATTAAATGATATAAAATAGCTATAATTATAAAATATGCAGTTTTGCAATTTTTATGGATAAATAAATTACACCTTGATTTCTAATGATATGAAACACTGTAAGAAAAGCAGTAAATCTATGTGTGTGTGTGTGTGTGTGTGTGTGTGTGTGTGTGTGTGTGTGTGTGTGTGTGTGTGTGTGTTCCTGCCCTGCCTCCTCAGCTGAAAACCTGACCCACTGAGTTCAACAGCAGTATCTCAATCAAACGTGTCTCACCTCCAGTTTGAGTCTGTTATGAATCTGTCTCATCACAAAGGATTATGGGGATTTATCCTACGTGTGCAGACGCTGAGTCTCCTTTTCAGGAATTAGATTCTCCCAGATCAAAGCCTATCTGCCTGTAGCATGTTCCACTCACAGGTTGATTCAAGAAGGACTGCATGAGTAAAGCAAGGGCTCAGCTCATCATACTGATCTATAGTGCTGTCCTCTAGCAGCAGCTGGCTGACTCTTACTGTGCACTGTCAGTCACATGTGATCACATCAAAGGTCTCATTCAATGTCTGTGTGCGTTTTATTTAAATGTGACATTATTTGGCAGGGAAATGGCGTCAGTGTGACGCTGGCTGACTATGATGTCACAGAACAGTGAGTGCTCAGACTTTTTCATTTTTAATTGTGATGTTCTCATCAGCACTGCTGAGGATTCACTCACAGGTTTATACTGAACGCAAGATCCGTTTATGTTAGTCAGGATGATTTAAAACAGGTTCATAAAAACAGAGAAGGCCTTTTATCAAAACATTTTTTTCATAGGCAGACTTTACCCTCATAAACGCATGATTTTAATAAGACACGACCCAACTTTAAATATGTAAACAATCTGACCACAAACCCCCTGTCCCCCTGTCCCTCTGTCCCTCTGAAGGGCGTTTTTACAGAAAATGGCGCAACACCCTGAATGAGGCTCCGAGCCAGCCGGCGGCATTAAAGGACAGAACGAAAAATGAAACCAAAGTTGAATTGCATCTTCTTTTCGTTTCTTTACGAAATGATGTCAAAAATGTAATCTCTAAATAAAAAATCAAAGTCGGTGTTGAAGGTTAGAATCAGGCCGCAGTTGCAGGCCTGCAATAATCCGCAGGCATTAGCGCAGCCTAAACAACATTACACACTCCTGGCGCATTTTGCACTCTATATTCCCTCACACAGTGTAAAGTATTACCCAGTAAGTAACATACATATATATGAAAGGATTCTGCGTTTAGAAATGTCCAGATGGATCCAGGAGCTGTGGGTGGATCAGACACAATCCACGCCTCGAGTTCACATTGGAATACATGGCTGTTTAAAACCAATAGAAATGGTATTGGCAATAAATAAGAAGAATAAAATGAACTCACGCTCTCTGGACGGGTTTTCTCCTCTTTCGTCCCGCATACATGACGGCTCTTCTTATATAAGCCTCTGATGGATCCCTCAGAAACACACACAGCCTCTCTCCCCGCTACATGGAAGCCACCGACAAGATGCTGCTATAATCCTCCAGATCGAGACTGTACACACATTATTTCAAATAAATAAATAAAGAAAAAATAGAAAAAAAAAAACAAAAACCAACGAACAAACAAAATAAGTGAGGTCGGACGGGGCGCCTCGGTCTCTAGGGCCCGCTCCACTTACAGGACTTCAAATCAGAATCTGCAACAAAACCCAAACACAGGTGAGTCTCCGGATCCGACCCCGAAACCAAAGGGACCACTCAGGAAAATAAGGAACCCCTCGCTGTCCCGTCAGCCTCACGGAGAGGTGAACTTGCTCCAAGCAAAAAGGCGACGCACAGTTTGCGTCCTCATGGAGGAAGGATGAGATTATCAGAGAAGAGCCGCCTGCAGAGAAACCCTCCTCATCCTCCCTCCGCTTCACAAACAGCCAGAGAAGTTCCACTAAACGCAGTAAAAGCTCCAACTATTTCCATTTTATAATCTACATCAGCGGTGCACTCCAATTAGCGCCGGACACGAGCTGCGAGGGGGAGCGCGCATTCCACTGGCGGGCACGCCCGACACAGATTTTCGTCACGGTCGCGCGCCTCAAGAAGCTTCTGAGCGCGGGGAGGGCAGGAGGCGCTGCGCGGGCGCGTGGGAGAGTCTCCTGGAAACACGGGCCAAGCGCGTCCACGGCGGCGCGTTCCCGAGCGCGTCCCGCCGTCCAATCAGCGCTCGAGATGAGAGAGATGGAGGTTTATGTTGAGCCTGCAGTGGCCCGTGCTGAATGTGGGTCAGGGGTTAGACTTTTAAATAATGTAACTGAATTCGTTTCAGCAAGAGCTCTCTGTGGGGCTTCACCTGCAGTGCCGGCCCCTGGACGGCCCCTGGACGGCCCCCCGCTCGCCATGTGGAGGGGGACCTGCAGCCAGGAGCCACCATGAGTGGCAAAAAGAATTCATATTTTTATAATGATGTATCAAATGACAAAGTAGAAACAATGTGGCAGAGTCAGAGGGGTTGCTCACTGTGATGAATCTCCTGAATCTGCTGCTCATACAGTGAGTTCCAGCTCACCGTGCAGCTGCCCGGCCCTCCACTTCACTGTTTTAGTTCACTCACACCGCTCTCATGTCATTTTCAGCCGCAGCCTGCAGCTGTTTGCAGAGAAAGAGCAGTAAAATCTCACTGAGGAGGACCGCCAGAAAGTAAACGGGTGTAAAGGATGCAGGATTAAAAATTCTTTTTTTTTTTCATTTTTCAGTGCTGTTTTCTTCGTGTTAAGCTCGCTGTGTTTAGACGGAGATGCAGTTACGCAGTACCTCACAAACATTGCTGCAGGGTTTTAAAATTAGTGAGGTCCAAAAGGGGAATATACCAAAGCATCAAAGTAGTTATTTTTAGGCAATTATTTAATGACTTTAATTGTATACCTTTTGGAAAATATACTGCAGTCAAGACCTTGGTGACCTCTGAGGAGGGTACGGCCATGCTCACCAGAGGTGGTGGTACTCAATAAAAAGTAAGTGCTTACTCATGTGGACAAAAATCTGAAGTACAACCCATTTTAGGCACAGTCGGTTCATCCTGGTTTACTTTAAGGGACAATGCACATTCATTAACACAAGGACTTAAGTCCACTATGTAAATGTGCCAGATTTAGCCATATGAGCTCATTTTCATCTGCAGTCCCTGGCAGGTTGATGGCATACCATCTATTTGTTTTCCTGTTGGTTTTTGCTTTTTCTTTGCCTGGAGCGGTTGCCTATCTATGTGCTTGCCAGCCTACCTGTAGCTGCACCTGCCTGTAAGCTCAATTTATATCAAATCACTGCAGTCATCCTGCTGCCTGCTCAGTTTCCTGAGTCATGACAGCTCGCCGTGCTCAGATTATGAAAAATAGTTAGAAACATCTGGTGGGCCAAATTGAACCTTATGGTGGCCAACTTTGGTCCGCAGGCCCCGCTTTGGACAGCCCTGGTTTATATGTTGCTGTGTTCCTTACTCTTCAATAGTACACATGATCTGCCCATGACATACAGCACAATATAGACTACAGGTCCCTGTGATGAAATACCCTTTCCCTTCTTTTAATAGTATAAGACTATTAACAATGCATTTCACATTTTATTTTTGACTGCAAAAAGGGTTATTTCAGTTAGACCTTTTCTGATTTAAATAAATGGTCTGAGTCTGACTTTTTTATACCGCAATTAAGACACACAAACATAATTCAAATATTCAACTAACTGAACAGAAATGCATGTTCAGTCAGACAGATTGGACCAAAGGTGGATCTCTAGAGAACCGTGGGAGCTGCCTCCCCTACGCTCGCTGCAACAATCCTTGAAATTCCTGGCAGTGTGGAGAAGGCACTGAAACAGCATTTAGATCTCAGTGTTGGGAAATCATATGTACACTATCTTGTCAGACTGTGTGGAAACAGAGATGCAGAGGTTTAACATAACTGTGTTTTGACAGCAGACAAAGACAGATAGGTCTTGATGTTCAACTATGGAAATGCTTACATTATCACATGGCCAGATCAGACCCCTTAGGGTGCCCGAGACCCCCACAACACATGTAGAAAGAAAACTAGGCCAACATGCTGTTAGGTTGTATGTAGTCGACTCCATTAATTTACTGTTTCATTTGTAAAGCAAACCATTCCTCATTTTCAGGATGACATATTTCCTTCCATGGAGGCCACCATGTTTCTACAGTAGCCCAGAAACACGGGACTAAAGGCTCATGGGCCTTTCTCGTTTAATGTAAGTTTCACAGCCACCATCAGTTTTCCTACACACTTCGGCGAGGGTTAGGCCATTAATTCCTACACATTGGACCTTGTGAAATAAAATATTTTTATTCTTAAATTGTTGGAGGCAATAAAGGCAAACAGTCTAAAGCAATCACTTTCCTCAAACAATGTGAGTTGAACTGCCTTATCAGGGTTTGCAATGTACCAGCATGCACTGGAGAAATAATGTTGTTTTTCAGGAAATCCAGATACAGTTACAGTTGCAGCTGTTGGACCTACTATCAGCTGAAGGTCTCTTTACAACAACCTTCATCCAGGTGCTTCTGCATTATTGTCTAAGGACACAAGAGACACACAAAGACATTCAGCAAACACTTATTCATGTTAACGTCTTCTACTCCTCAAACACAGTCACAGCGTTCCTCTTGACATTGAATTGATTGTGTGGTGACCAGCCCATTTGCTTAAGTGTATATTTTAGTTTACACACCACTGCAGAAATCTGTACCGCCACTTGCCCTTCGTGCCTCCGGGAGCTGGGGGTTGGGGACAAGAAAGGTTTTATGTTTGTTTGGACACTGTGCGTCTCACGGGATGGACGCCACAGCTGTAAATGCCTTTTTCATGCTCTGAGCCCAAGAGAACGAGGAAGAAAGAGAGCTGTGGTCTTCTTGGTCTGTCTGCCAGTCAAGGTCGTCCTGTCGGCCTGCAGGGGAGCCGTTCGCTCAGCCGAGGAGTCCACTCAGACTGGAAGGAACACACAGTTCCCTCTTCTTCCCAGTATGGATGGAGAACACCTCCACTGTGTACCCATTACTCTTTGTAATGTAGACATATTGTTAGCCCACAATACAGCTGCTACATCTTCCCAGGCATTATTCAATAGACCTTTTTCACAGCAGCCATTTTGACATGAAATAAGTAGGGTAAACATGGGTGTTATCAATGATACTAATGAAGGTTCCGTTACAGTGTAGCAGACCCTTTCCAGTGAGCCAACAGGCACAATGGCAGCACCCTGACTTGGTGTGACTGAGGTGCTCTTTAATAAAGTTACCCAGAAGTAGGCTCGTTCGAGATGAGCCAGGCCTGCGCAGATCGCAGCACAATGCATGCTGGTTAGATTGTGTCTGGTCGTGCACATATGGGCAACGATAACCTCACGAGATCGAGGCAGTTTTGAAAGCCAGGCGACGCAGTTGCTCTCCACCAATTGCAAGACAGAGGGCATGATGGGAAACACTGATTGGCTCTTAGTTTTGACGACAAACACCATGTTTTCCTAATTTTCTGTGTGATTTTAATATTTAACTGTAGAGTGTAGCTGCTTCATGTCTCATGTTGTGTAGTGAAGGTTAACAAACAGATCTTGTGTGGTTGATAATAGTAATAAAGCTTATTTATATATCCAAACATGGTCTAAAAACCACAGGAAGCCTACAGATCTAACAGGATGCAAACATTTCTGTGACTTCCTGTATATTCTTTGAAGGGTGCTGGAAGCTGTCCCACTTGACTGCAGCTTTTTGTCACCTCCTCCTTCTCCTGCTGCTGCCTGGTCTCGTTCACTTTACAGGCAAGGTGCAGTCGATCCCGAACCTATTGTCATCACGTGCGTAGAACTTGGAAACATTTTCCCTCAGATCAGGGAGAGAGGGAGAGGGGTTGGATCAGAAGTACTGTGTACCCCTGCATTCTATTCACCTTCAGCTCTACTGAGTGCTGCCAATATTTTAAAACAATGGATTATTCCACTATTCACTGGGAAGATATGGCTTTCCACATAATGTGGAAAAATCATATACTGCTGGTTTAACAATTCAGTAGACCAGTAGACTCTCTAGGACCTTCTGTGAAAGTGAAATGATTTTTTTGACTGCAATATTTCTGAAAATATAGAGTTAACTCTTATAAACCACTCCCCGTTTTGCCCATCAAACTTCATACAATGAGTTGAATGTGATTCTAGAACACTTCGAGAACAATTTTGATTTATAACCAAATATGTAAAATTAAGCTTAAAGACACACAGGCTATAACAATGTATCATTTCAAAACTATATGGAATATCAAAAATCCGAAAACAAGTTTTAACCGGATTGATCCAGATGTGCTATCCAATTGCTCAAAAAAGTAGCGAAAAATCTGATTTGTCAGGGACTGTAGCTATTACAGTTTCTGAAATCCAAATAATTTTAGGGCAGAAGAAAAAAGAAATCCTAACTAATACTAAATAAATAAATAGTTTTGGACCCTAATAATGAATGTAATGCATTTATAAAGTCTTATACAGAGTGGCTGCAATGTTTGTTCAAAACTGAATGGAGCATTTTGCCATATCTGGTAATTGCAGTTCAGTCGGATTTCAGACTAGCATGAGTTTCCTATAGGCTACATGATTTAAAATATCGCTTTGTTTGCATTAGTTTCATATGTTTGAGCTGATTGGCTGCATTTTCTAACTTCAGACTCATTCAAAGACTTGGGGGCCTAAGTACCAGGTTTACAGAGCACCAGAGAGTGAGGACAGGGAGAGTGGGCCCTCTGCTGGACAAATCTCACAATCTTTCTTCCCTTCTTTCGAGACATGACCAGTGTGTGTGTGTGTGTGTGTGGTGTTTCCCCTTCTCCATTACCACCTTTTTTCCTTCTCCAACTACTTTCACTTCCTACATATTAGGGGGCTTATTGTTTAGCTAATTGTGCCCCCTCACCTCCCTCATTTCTTGTATACATCCTAGGCAGGATGGAGGAATCACAGGAACATCCTCACTCACTTTAATGATAACCTCATTATTTACATCTTGCACATATCTCAAATGTGTTGCTTAATAATAACAGCTATAGCTGCCACTGATGCTGTTAGTCCCCACAGGCATTCATTATCAATTCATCTCCTCATTATTTCCTCAATGAACCACTTGAGCTATAAAATGTCAGAAAATAGGAAAATCACCATTTCCTCAAGCTCAAGGTTCAGAAACAGAACATGTTGTATTTATGTAAGAGGTTGTAAAGGCACCGGCTCCGTGTGCTCATGTGCTTCTCACATATTTGCTTTGCCTTTGCTTCTCTGCTGTTTCAAATGCATATTAACACAGAAAATGAAAGAATGCATAGCATTTTAACACTGCTCTTCTGTGATTGGAATGAATGAATGGTTTGTGACCAGACCACTTCATCTGTAATGGACACCTCATAACAAGACACAAGCAGACATGAGGGAGGAAACAAGCAGGAGGTCCAGTTTTTAAGAATTATATTTTTCCAGATTTTAATGTGGAAAATATACTTTTTTTGGTGGTGGTGGTTGGGGGGGCGGGGGGGATATATAGAGAAGTGGTTCCCAAACTTTTTCCCCAAGGGGGAGTCTTTTTCTATCATTAAATAAACTGACCCCTGGTTCAGTGACATATTTTATGGGTATTTCATATTACATTAAAAACTGTACGATTAACCCAAACAGTGAACTCAGTAACTGCAAGAGGTTTGCAATTATTATTGAACAGATTACTTCCTGTTTAGTGAATTTTTGTTACAATTCTGTCTATTATATATTTGTATCATTTTTAACAATCACACAGACTTAATAGGCTTTTTACACAAATTCTTTGTTTTCTTGTCCCTGATGCTTGGCCATTGTTAGATTACACAATTTTCATCACAGAAGTGAACCAAATGCTGAGATATAGGCCTACTGTGTATATTTTTAAAGTTTTCATACACGCCTTTAAATCAAGAAGGCCTCACGACGCCCCATGGAGCTTAGGCGACCCCTAGTGGGGGTCCCGACCCTCAGGTTAGGAACCACTGCTATAGAGCACAGTACAGGATAGAGAGCAGCTACCAGCAGTCACCAAATATCCCTCCATGGTTCAATAAAGTGTTGTCTGAAGAAATGAGCCAAACACAATTTTAATCATTGCACACATGTATTTATGAAAAAGCATTAAAGAGTAGACAAAGGGTGGTTATTTGTTTAACATATAGTTTGATATAGATACAATAATGACTTGGCAACATATAAGTGGATTACATAAACTGAGTAGTTTTCTTTTTCTTTTTTTTTCTCTTTACAAATAACTGAAATATGGCAACTTTCAAGGCACGTTAACTTCAGAACATCAACACCGCTGTGAATAAAACATTTGGCTCCAGGTTTTTTTTCCACCGTGGCTACAGTCATGACGTGTCTGTATCAAAGCCCAACATCAAAGCAGATTTATAGGCTGTCCTTAGCCTCCACAGCCTGCTTCACACTGCGATCCTCTACAGGAGGAAGAGCGAGGCTGCTCTTTCCATACAACAGAACAATGAGCAACCAGGACAGGAAAGGAGGCCGCATTAATCTGTGCCCTGACAGTTTAACATTCCACTTAAAATGCTAATTTTTGTTTCCATTTTTGTACTGAAAGGTATTACCAAAAACATAACACATTAGCTTCTGAAGAAAAGGTAAAATACTGAGTGATTTCCCACAGTGTAGCAGGAATATGATAAAGCTGCCATGTTAATGCTGTTCCTGCTCATGTCAATCCAAACCATTAATGCTGTTTTTAAAGTGTGGCTATTACACAATCAGATTAAAAAAAAAGGAGCCAAAACGGACTAAAGAGCACAAACAGGAAGCAGACACAGCAGAGTAAATATGATCTGAATGCAGTTACACCAGTTCAAATCTCCAAATTCTGGATTGTTAATCCTCTGCACGGTGCAGTTCCATTCTGTTCAATGAGAGAAACCTTGCCATCTCTTCAGAGATAGGTCACCGCTGAAGTGAAGTGTTTTCCCTTGTTTCCGTTGTTGTTGTGTAAAGGAAAAAAGGCTTAAAGAAATACCTCAGAGCCTTGAAATGCACTTAAGGATAAAGCCTTATAATGGATACTGTATCTCCTATGGACATGGCTTCCCTTAAAGTAGTGCAGCTCCAAAGGATTGCCTTAGAAAAACTGAGCAAAATATTCTTTCAGATGCTTTATACAAGGCAGATATATTTATATGGAGACACTTTTCAGCTGCCTATTCAGCATGAAGGCACAATAACATTTATAAGGCAACATATATATATATATATATATCAGGGCGTTGCTGTGCAGGATCACAGAATATGAGAGAATTTATTTGGGTGGGGGCTGCTTCTGTGATTGAAGGTCTATGAATGGTAAAATATGCAGCAGAGCCGTAGGTATGGAGGCTATTTTTATTCATTTGCTGCATCCAGATTTAGGGACTGCATCCTTTTGAAGTGTGCATCAACAGCAGTGCAACATGCAGGCTGACAGGGCAGACCCATTTCAAAGGCTTGAAGAAGCCCATGTGTTTAATAGTGGATTCAGGCGGTCAGTTGATTGCACATTGTATTCATCAGCATTCTGGTGGTCACAGGCGATATCATCACATCACATGGCAAAAGCCACTGCAAGATGTAACCAATCCATGTTTCCTCATTGTGAATTTCTCTGCTGATTTCTGACACAGTTGGTCTCAAATTGTGGGATTTGAGATGTCTCTGCAAGTGGAAAACATTCTCCATGAAAGCACATTCATACAGCACACAGATAAACACGAGTCACATGCAGCTGCATTCTCTACATATGAGATTTTTTTCTTTAGCGAGCCGAAGCAGACCTTCTGCTGAAACAAATACTATGAGTACATACAACACACACATCAACCACATTTAAGGATTTCACACTAAAATATACTGTAATAATATTCATTTGAAGGCACAGCTGTGTTTCCAGGTAGCTATTACTTTCAGTGATTCTTTACAGTTTTCAGAAAAACTCTCCACTTTGCCAGCATTAAAGTTTAGAGTGATAACACACACACACACACATATATATATATATATATATATATATATATATATAAACATCCTTTTTCCATTGTTTTATGTGTATTTATAAGTATGTATACTTGGGAAATAAATGAATGTCCCTGGCTGAAAACAAGGAAGTCACAACGTCTGGATTCCCTTATAAAAACATATTTCTTTGGCTATTTGGATTTACTTGACCGATCCTCCTAGCTGGCTCAAGCTCCATTCTGGTAAACGCACTTGTGGCTTTATACTTCATTAATATTAATATTAATATTATTATTATTATTATTATAGTGTATCTTCTCTAAAAACTGACAAGCAACAGTTTTTAAACATTACAGACTGGACGACGTATATATGATACAGGGAGATATAAAACGTGAGTGTATGTATGAGGGTGTGTGATAGGCACTGATACTGGCAAACTATACATGTGTTTTGCCCTTCTGGATATGTTGCAACAGAATATGGCTCGGCTCTACTCTGACAGGCTTTTCAAAATTTCTGTGTGCTTTTAATTTCCAAAATTTCAAGTAACCCATTATTTTGATAATCCAAAAATATTTTGTGATTCTAGCTTCTCAAAGAATGTGCCACTTTTTGTGTTTCATATCACAGTAAATAGTACATATTTTGGGTTTTGAAAGGTTTGACAAAACAAGCTATTTGAATATGTCACTTTAGGCCCTTGGAAACAGCAAATGGCATTTGTTACTTTATATCAACAATTAACTGATTGATTTGGGGAAAAAAAAGAAAATGGATAAGATTTAAAATACATTTAATTATGGCCTGATAATAATAATTTCTCATTAATTTTCTCCTTTCATTTTTAATTTCCTGTTATAACTTTCTTGCTGGTATTTAGCCCACAGTGGGACATGTTTACTTGTGTCTGTCTGTGGCAGTTCAGGTAGTGCTGAATGCTGAATGTGCGGCCTGACGAGGACATGCCAGGTGGGACAGAGGGCTGATTTTGGCGTTTTCCTGGTTGATGGCTGATGTGCCCACCACAGGCTCGCTGTGGCTCCACTGGAAGTAGCAGGAACCTTGAGGGGGACTCTGATCCAGAGACATCTCAGCCCCCCTCATGCCCGAAGACCCTGAGAGAGCCAGGACATCACCTCCTGTCGGGTCGGAAGAAAAGTGCTGGTTGAACATGCAGCTGCTGTGAGTAACTGCCTGGCCGCATGCCAGCCCTCCCTGCTGAGAGTGGTTCAGTCCGGTGACACTCCTTGGCCAAAGGCCAGCACGTGGGAATGTTTGGCTTTCTGAAGTCTGGCTGTGGCATGCTGGCATCAGCTCATGTCCGTTCTGCATGATGCCAGCATGTGGCAGTTTCTGCGGCTGGCTCTGTGGCCACTGCTGGACCTGGTGGTTATGTGTTTCCAAAGGGGGGCTTTCTTGCAGACATGCTGTGGCAAAGGGGATGGGAATGTTAGAGGAATTAAAGTCATTGCAAGGAATCAGGGGCGGCAACAGGTCTACTACGCTGGGTGCTACATTGTTTGGTTGTTTAACAGAAATCTGCAGCTGTCCATTTGCTACCATTGCAGGAGCTTGCAAAGTGTTTGGTGGACACATCAGCCGTTGGCCCGACTGTGTCTGTCCAGAAATCCCCTGAGGGCAGCCCATGTGGCTGATCAATGGCTGCCCCCAGGATTGAAAAGGGGCCGAGGCATGAGCTGAGGCGTCAGGGAGGGTGAGCTCTGGGAGCTCTATAGATGGGCTGAAAATGTCCTGCAGCTGCAGATGCTGAAGAGGGGGCAGGTTGGTGTCAGTGTGGGAGAGTTTCTGGGTGCTGCTGAATATCTGAGCAGAGTCTGTTAAGCTTTGCCCTGTAATCATCAGCCCATTCATTGTATCCTGCTGGTGAACGTACATACCATTCATTGGCGGGTAAGGAGGATCAGGGCTCAGCGTCTGAAACAACTGTGGGTCAGTGGCTGAGAGCCGGACAGCCTGAGTGAAGGGGTCCTGCTGGTCATTGTTGGCTGCTGTAACACAGCTGGGGGGGCTGGTGTTCATACAATCTGATCCCTTGTCCTTGAACAAAACATTATCAATGTAGTCAAATATGTCATTAGAGAGGATGCTGTCCAGCTCAGAACTGACATTGTTCTGCTGACCCTCCTCCTGACTCAATCTCTTCAGGGTATTTTCCCACTCCATCAGCTCTGTATTACCAACGTCCAGATTCTGCAGCACCGTACAGAAGTCGCTATTTTGAGCCATTTTCTCCAGGTTGTCGATTACAGTCATCACTGACTGTTTGGCCTCCTCTTTCACTATAGCAGGGGCACTTGTCGTGGCTGTCGTAGGGCCGTTTTCCTGCCAGGTGTCACTGGGAACGCTGACCAGGGCCCGGCTGTCCCTGAACACCTGATCCACAGGCAAAGGAGGGTCCACTGGCTGGGTGTAGACTGTTTCGTCCTGTCTCAGGAAGCAGTCCAGCAAAGAGCCAGGCGTCACATCCTGGTGTTCGTCATTGTTACTAAACATTTTGTTGAACTGAAACTCTGTGATGTCCACCGTGGGGCCGGTGTTGTACAGGACGGCCTCTCCTGTGGTCAAACTAAAGGGAAGCTGCAGCCTCCTCTGACGCAGGTATTCCTCCCCCTCAGCGTTTCTGAAACAGACCAGACAGCAGTTTTATTAGAATTAGTAAGAGACGTTGTCCAGGAGGTGTCATAGTTTTTGTGCAACTGTCCAGGCTGACAGTGTGCCATTGCTGTCATAATTGTAATAAGCAACAGAGCCACTGACAAAGAAGTTATTAAAGGATCAAACACT
This sequence comes from Dicentrarchus labrax, assembly GCF_905237075.1. Classification (NCBI taxonomy): domain Eukaryota; kingdom Metazoa; phylum Chordata; class Actinopteri; family Moronidae; genus Dicentrarchus; species Dicentrarchus labrax. Next base: position 25,215,413 of record NW_026136706.1, on the reverse strand, counting down.
CACACTAAAGCTCTCTGGTATGCAATGATGAATTCAGGTCTCCCATCTTTGTAGAATAGCTTGGCGTTGGCCTTCACCCACACCCAACCCCCCGACTTACTCAGGAGCCTGAAAACAGTCAGACCGCTCTCTCCCGTTTTAATCACTGTGATAAAAAGACACAAACAACACACAATGAGAGCTCATCAGGAGATGCTTTAACTATTACCAAAAGGTAACCTTGTATTTGTTTTCACATTACATATACTGTCACGTACTGTTCTTAGAGCTTTACAAGAAGTGGAACTGAAAATATTATGTTTTCATTGAGGATAGCATCAGGGAGAAAAAGGCCACTGGGACATTAAAATCCTGATGGGGAAACTTGAAGGAGCAAATTTCTTCCCAGATTTAGATGTTTCTTGACTACAAGCAGAAATTCTACTCTAACAGAAAACTACGTGTAAAGCTCAGTGGGTTACTCAAAACATCAATCTGGGCAGCAGTTAGTAAGATATTTCACTCTGGAAACTAAGTGAGATCTCAGTTTTTGTCAAATATCCAAAAAAAAAGTAAACCCAGGACCTTGTTTTCCTTTTATAATTATTTTCTTTATTTTGAAATGGCAAAATATTTATGGCAAATGGCATTTTTGGGAAGAATTTGTTTGATGTGTACCATGGAGGCAGAGGCTTTATGACCTATACTGCAGTCAGCCACCAGGGAGCGTTTGAGATGTTTTGGCTGTCTAGCCATCCATCTTTTATATGTCGATGGTTGTTGCATCTCCATCATATGCCAGATAATATAAATACTTAATGTAAAAGTCATGTCCAAATTGCCAACGTACTGCGGATGTGGTTGTCGGCGCAGTACATCATATCAGCTGCATGGATAAACTGGTAGCCAGAGCCTTTCATACACAGTTCAACCTCTGAATAGCCCAGAATAACCTTCCCCCTGTAGAGAGAAAAGACAAAACATTAAGTTCCTGTTGCACACCTGTTAAAAAAAGTCCATGTGCCAAAATAATAAATAAGAAGAATGGAAGAATTTGTAGCACCTGCTATCGATGCCCATGGGTGTGAAGTCCAGCTTGTGCTTGCTTTGAAAGAGGAGCATTTTAGCTCTGATCTCCACAATGGCCGGAGGCTGGACAGGCATAGCAATGCTGAACAGAGCCAGCTGAAGTTTGTCACATGTCCCGTTGTCCCTCTGGCCATGGAGGTACTTCAGTCGCCCCTGGAACTTCAGAGCCTGGTTTAAAAAAAAAAATGCGATGAGTAACTTTAAAGGGCTTTGAAACAGTTTATCAAGGCACAATAGCTTGTTGTGTGTTAGTTTCACAATGAATCCAATGGAGATGATGTTCAGGTAATTAAGCCACATTACAATGTAATTTCACTAAAAATACTATACTAACCAGAAAGCCAGAGGAGTTGTCCAGGAGGCAGCGGAAGCGACACACAAAGCTCCTCTCCAGGAAGGAAGAGTTCTCTGGGGGAAGCTGCTCAGGGTTGTACGTCACTGCATTACCACAACCCTGCAGGGCTGAGAACGCAGGGAGAGATAAAACATTACACACCAGAACCATTTACCTGAACCACCAACCACTGATTTATATTGAGTTTGAATAAAAGAATGCTTTACAGTCTCCTTACCATCTGTGCCGTCGGCAGGCGTTGGGGGGTTTAGAGCAAAGTGAAGCTGCTGTTTGAACATGGCCCTGTCATCAGTATGGATGAGCTCAAACACACTCTGATGAACCACGTCCGACTGTCGGCAGAGGAGAGAACACGTCACTTAGACATGAGGTGTATACCAATTCAGGCTCCTCTGACAGTGACAAAGGCAATATATTCAGCCATTTTGTAACTGATGCATGCGCTTCCCTACAGGACACGAGCTGGGTCACTGAATGGTTTGACATCCAAATGATATGAATTTATGTTAGACAGCCCTCTCCACCACCACTTTAACACTTCTGTTAACTAAAATTTGAACCAAATTTTGAATAAATGGGCAAAAGAAAATGCAAATTAATGCTTGTTTCCATCCAGTCTTGTTAAGGAGTTGGTTCATCGAGATAAGCAGTAGGTGGCGCCAATTCTTCAGTCGGAAAACCAGAAGAAGAGGGCGCAAAACAATGCAGAAAACAGGATGGATATATGACGTTTCTGTTTATTTCATGTATTAATGTGAGGAAGGTTTAATTAGATCTGTGTGCAGCGATCATGGATGTATTATAGAGCCATGGGAGCGATGAGGAGACTGTCAGAGCAGAAACAGCTCAGCAGTCGTGTGAGTTAAATTTGGAAAAAGTGCTTGTACCTCCCATCAAGTGCTCTCTTTTGGAAAAGGATAAAGGATAAACCCACCTCAAGCTAACATAAAACATTTTTTTTATCAAAAGCTGCATTAAAATATGCTGATGGAAATAGCTACTGACATCAATTCAGAAACCTTCAAGTGTCCAAAGGATGAGTGTTTGACACTAAAAGAATATTGTATTTAACATGACTTTACTCACCTGATGAAAGCCCAGGTAGTCCTTGATTGTGGGAGAGACATAAAACACAGATCCCTCTGACGTGACCACTATCACAAACCCGTTCAGCGCCTGCACAGGGGACAGACAGTCAGTAAAGAATACAGGTCAGGTATGTTACTGACACACAAGACAAAGGAGGCATATGCATATCAGCTTCACATGGCAATTGTAATGGACACAAAATCACACTGCACACCTGCTAAAGAGAGCAAACAGTGCAAATCTGTGAGTGGAACAGTGGGTGGTAAAAAGATTTCTATCTGCAACTTATTTTTACACAAAGTTGTAATGTTTACTGCTACCAGAGTTTACAGTGAACAAGGACTCCTGGTGGCAAGGACAGCTCAGAATATGCTTCCTCTAGCTGTGAATCCGCACAGAAAAAACAGGTTTGGCTTGAAAGCAGCTTTTTACTATTCAACTTTCATCAGTTTTTAACCGTCAAAAACAAGTACAGATTAAATCCTGTTCTGCTGAAATTTAAGAAGATTTTACTCTAAGTTGCTAATGTGACGTTGTATGTATGAAATCTTTTTTTAGCTTAAGCCATGCTTTCCAGGGGACACTGAATTGTAAATCCTGCTGCCTGTTTATAATCCAAAGCAACATCAACAGCTGCTGTTTCTCAAAGGCCCTTTGTGTTGCCTAATCACCGCCTGTTGTGATCATTATAGAGAACAAAGTGTGAAAATGTCCCTGACAGGTGAGCATCAATAAACATGGTGCAGGGCACTTGACGAGCACAGGTTTTGTTAAGAGCCACAAAGCGTGGCCGAGCTTTGGCAAGAGGCACCAAGACAAGCAGCCTCACCTGTCATAACTTCCTCCTAAATGGATAGACCTGGATTAGCTCGACACAACACGACTAGCGCACACATAAACACAGTCTGACAGTGCATCTGTGCACCTGCTAGCCTCAGGCTGTTCAGTTATCAATCAGTCCGTGGGACTTTTTCTTCAATGTGCAGAAGCAACATTCATTGAAAGTGTTTTATTTACGCAACGGCTTTGATCTATTACTCTGGTAGTCGGCCTCTGCTCTGTGTGAGTTTGTGCTCTTTGTTTGCTGTGATCGTGCCATGCAAATGCAGCATAAATAACTCAATGTTATTGAGAGAAAAAAAACCAACTTACTTTCATTTTGTTTAATCTTATTTAGCAGTTGTGTGTAATACTGTTGTCTGGAAGGGTGTACAGAACTCAAGTGGCAGACTGAAGTGCCTGTGAACACTGCCTTTTATATAACTAGATCAAATATGCATTTACAACAACCTGTCATACATGGTTCTCTTGTATGGAAGGATTAAAGGTAGCGTCACTTGAATAGCTGGACTCATGGGATTGGCACACTTTTTAAAAAAAATGTTTTAACATATTTTTCACTAAAAAATACAAAGGATCTTTGCTTCCGCTTATTTTCAACTACCTTATATCCATATGAAAATATGATTTCCACATGAAGGAGTGAATTAAGAATTAAGAGAGTAATTAATTAATTAAATAATTACCTAACTTTTAAACATAAAACACAGCTTAAGGCAAATCTTGAGTAATCTTACCATCTCATCTCTGGCACTGCCGTTACATAATCCAATTGTTTTTATATATCTCTGTCACTTCACTATTATATCGTGCTCTATTGTTCTGTAGTATGAATGAATGAATGAATGGATCAATAAATAAATGAATTAACCAATGAGTGAAACATGTTACCGAAACATGACCCTTTAAGATACATTTACAAGCAGTGTGTCTGAATGGGTCTTTTCCCCCCGAAGGTTAACTTGTCTCGTACCTGGAGCAGTAGATCCCCCTCAGAGAAGCCTGCAACGCCCGTCTTGTCCCCGTTCTGCCCGTTCAGTCCGGGAAACATCAGACTGCTTTTGCTGTTCTTCATGGTCGCTGCACAGAAGGTGACAAAACAGAAGAGCAAGGTTAGCAAGGTTATGCTGTGTATCCCTCAGCTAAAATCCACTTGCCTGACTGACAACAAACATGATCAGGAATTAAACTGATGAAAGGATTAAGTGGGGGGCACCAGACCGCCCTGAAGGAAAATGTTTAATTTCTATATGTTGGTCGTCCTTTGCATTAATATATCTCTTTGACCAAGATACAATAATTGCTGAGATCTGGGAATGCTCCATCAGCACTGGAACCAAGTCTCTTAAATCCTCAACACAATAGAGTTGTGTTACAGACCGACTGTACACAAATCCTCATTTTGACCTCATTACCTAATAGACTACATGCGCACACAAGTATGGTAAGTGCACTAGGTCAAAGGTGAAACAAAATCTAATTGATACTTTAACAGAACGTTTGGGTAATAAAATGAAGGTTGCCTTTCACTTGAACTCTATTATCTGGTTTATAAAATACAGTTAAACTGCTGTGTTTCTCTTCTTATCTTGCTGCTCTGCTGGACTACTTACCATACACATTAATCACCTTGGATAGTCTGTAAAAGGTTTTATAACCAATAAGAATGATGGCCACAGCTACAGCAAAAAGACCTAATAGTTCTTCCCTAGAAGAGCCCAAAGGAGAGGGAGATATTTGAATGGAACAGCATTAGAATTGTCTCTTTTTTCAAGGTCAGTTTTCTTTCTAGAGAGTTGGAAAAAGGCCAGTTCGCAAAGCTGCAGTTCAGTCCAGCATTCCTTACTGTAGCAATAACATTCTCTTGATAATATAATGGAAAATGCTACTGTTTATTATTGTAGTTGTGTTGAATCGGATGGTCAGCAGGTCACTACAGTTCATTTCTACAACACTGTTAAAAACTCCTGGTTCAAAGGGACTTCCTGTAATTTCAAAACATTTTCAAGGAAAACACCTTTTAGCTCCTCTACTGTTCATCTTAGGCTGTGTTCAGACTGCAGGTGATTCAGATCTGATTTGTTCATGACAGTGTAAACAGCCCATTGAGTCTGATCTTTTCAGTTCTGATTTAGGCCATTTTAATGTGTGGTCCAAATCAGATCCAGGTCAACAGTCATATCAGAATTCATTTCACTGTAGACTGACTGGCTGAGAACTTGATTTGTGTCATTTGCCTCGGCATGTTTAAGTTTTTGATGAGCACAACACGTTTATTCGCTAAGGGCAATAACACTCAGCTGTGATCCCCACCTTCATCCGTACCATATCAGAGGTCCTGTGACTTAAAGAACCAGAGGTAAAAGAACACCACTGGCTCTCATTTGAGCTCTTGAGAAAACAAAACCAGTTTAGAGATTTCCAGGTAAGGGCATTTCACAAAAACTCTGCAACCTCTGTCTTGTGTTTCTATTCAGGAAGGTGTATGTGATACCATTGTTGCAAACTGATGAAAAAACTTCCAGTGTAGGCCGAAGTTGCATCATTGTAATACATATTGGCATGTCTAAATGGGATGACAGCCTGCACAAAGTACAATACCTGTTCGGTCCCACTGCTTGTTTTGGCTTTACCTTTGCGTCTCCTGCCAGTTGGCTCCCAGCTGAAAGCCTTCTCGCTGTTCATCATTATACTCTGGGCAGCCCACCATGTCATGTCATGTTTATATTGCCTCTCAAATTCAGAAGAGTTATGCTATTGTTCTAATATGGGTTCACATGGGAATCATTTAGCATTTTTATTTTGAAACAGTTGAACGTGCTGCTGCTGCTGCTGCAAGCTAAAAGCCTGAATACGATGCAAAGATATGCAAATAAAAGTATAAGTTAGCCGTAGCTAACACACAGCAAGCGAGAACGGCATTCTTACATGGCTGTGGCAGCACTTCCTGTTACATTCTGACAACTGGTTATCAGAAGCTTGATCAATTTAAGATTTATCCTAATTCTTATTCTATATTTTAAAATGTAAATCTGCACTAAATGATATACTTTATGGCATACTGTAATCTTTGTGTGTGATTGCTTTTGCTACGCAGACCACATTTTTACATCCCTGTGGCTGCACTGTGGACAACACTCTTTTATGAATCTATAAATAATCAACATGTTAGATCATGAGTGTGCAGCATGAAAAAAAGTGAAGCTAGCTATCTGGCTTGAGTCGAGCTGCAATCGTTGGTCCCTTGCCAGAAGACAGGTTTTCTCATTGCTGGAGAACTGATCTGGCAGCCTGTATATCTGCACACACGTTACACATACACAGAAAAAATAACACACACAAACACACTCAGCCCTCTTGCATCTGCCCCTGGGGGGGTTTTGTAAGCAATAGCCGACAAGAGCGCTTCCCTTATCTGGACGGCCACTACAGGAAAATCCCAGGATATGGCCTCTCCCAACCCGTCCATGCAGTCCTGTCACGCAACTTCTTAAAGGAGGGAAGGGGCCCCTGAACACTCCTCCTGAAACCCAGACACAGAGATCCTCCCCGCCCCTCAGCTACAACTCAGACAGTGTTTACACAAACACCCAGACCTGCACAGCCTGACAATCACACGCCTGCACCACACAAAGGTCACACCTGACCTGACACACAATGCGACCCACGCAGACAACCACTATTAGCATAAAAATGTGAGCTACATGTGCAGCCAGTGCAGGATATCAAAAACATACCATCAGACAGACCAAAATTAAAATAACTAACCCTAACCCATATTAGAAATAAACAGATGTGCACACATTCACACACAATTAATTCTTACTGCTTCAGCCAAACATACACCATGCCACTTTAAATCTGGCTTATCCACCACACCCCTAATGTAGTTTTTTCTCCTCTTCAGTGTTTGCGTGAGTAATAGGGCCTCTTTGTGGCCGTCTGTTTGTTTTCATACTACTTTTCACCCCTCATCCTTTTCCGCTGCTAACAGCGTAACAGTTTACGGCACTGCAGGGTTGTTCATGTGCACTTAACAGTTGTTCATGCGGCTGCGGGAGAAATATGTTTAATGATACTTGGCCAGAGAGCTTGACCAGAGGTTGGAAAGACATTCCTGTAAGTTTGTGGGAGGCAGAGAAGGGAGAGAAATACAGATTCCCACCAACATCAAACATAACGCACCGCCTTCACAGGGCAGGAAAGGGGTGTTCACATGTGACCAAAATATTGCACAATCATTTTTTCAACAGTTTGATTGATGTCTTTGGATTGTATCTGTGTTGCAGATAGACACTAAAGCCACATTTATTCCGATTTGTTGAGCTGCTCTGGTGCTCTCGCTGTTGATAGCTATAGCATGAGGACTGATTCAGAGGTCAGCGTGGGATTTCCCAGCACTAACACTAGATAGATGATTGTAGTGCTAACTAGACAGTGCATGTTCTGTAGAAAATGCAGTGTGAATGCTTACACCTAAAATAATTTCTACAGCATTGCTGAAATTGCAGTAATGAATTGCCTGAACAATCTCTTAAGCCCTGCATGCGTAAATCTAGAAACTTGCATGAAGCATTCACACAGAACAACTGGCTCTGGAAACATAGTAGACAGCACAAATAAGCCCAAGCTGACCAATTACAGGCTTGCAGTTAGCTCTGATAAATAGTTGCATTTTTGTCCACTATGGTGAGAGCACAACAGCTTGGGAGAGGAGCACCTGTCTGCTGTAGAGGTGTTTCCCTCAGTTCAGTACAAAGATTCTTTTGTCACTGACTGTGTCGTCCATTCACTTTTTCTCTAAGGTATGCAATTGCATCACCAGTCAAACACACTTCAAAAAGTACATTAGAAAGTGAATGCATCGCGATTCATTCCTCTGTGACACTCAGCACTGATACTGCTGTCTTCCCTTCAGTACTATGTTCAGTCTGTTACTGGTTCAACCTGATATGTTCAGTTTAATACAAACTAAAGCCCATACAAGCCCTGTTTGTAAGGTTATAGCTCAGAAACCACTTATTTTTAACAGTAATCACATTATAATTGTTTCTGTGGCTTCTGTGGCCTTTTAAGAAGCTTTTAATGAGGAAGTAACATACTCGTGGATCACAGCTGACAATGATCTCAGTCACCAGTGAGGGGATCTCCACTGCTAAAAGCTACTGATTCAGTCAGTGACAACAGTGGTGATTCAGTACAGCTTGCTACTCTTCACATGCCAGCTTCATATGGGGTGTGAAACAAATGAGATTCATGCTACTGGAGAAGAACTGCAGCTGCCCTGACCAAACCAGAAGCAGTTGCTACTGCAACTTTCCATGCAAACATTAACAATTGTGTGTGTTTGAAGGACAGAGCTACTGTCAAGAATCAAAACCCTAGGTCTCCAGGTGTGGTGGCTGACAAGGACGTAATCCTGCGACACCCATGAACTCCTAGACAGTAGTAAGTTTTAAACATGTGATTACTGTAAAACCCAGATCAAAAGAAAGAATGTAACTCTTGTATGGCTCTTTACTGTTGGCTAAAACAGCCCCAATAACATATAACAGTAATGACACATACTAAACATTGTTCTACTGCTCTAAAAGCTTCTTCCAATACAATACTCTTCGAGCCGAGGCGTAATTTGACACCAAGAAAGTCCACTTTTCAGCATCAAACTGTAGCTTCCTGTTTCAGAAAATAGGCCATTATAGGATTGGTGAAATGCAGAGCGTGCTTTTGATGCAAGATTCACTCCAGGCAAACATCCCTGTCACTCAGGGAATGAGGCAGCATTTAAAGGATTTGACGTCTTTTCATCATGGGGTTATTAAGTGAAATACAAAGAACTATGAGGGGCCGGACTTCTTGTACACGCAATCCAGCCTGACTCAGTTAAAGTAAAGACAAACAAGTTAAAATATAAAGTAGTGCTTGAAACACTGAATAGTGATGCAAAAATGCAGGCATAACTATCTTGAGTCTTATATTTTGGGCAGTGTTCATTATGTAGAATGGTGATAGAAAAATACATAACACACAATGAAAAATAAAAGTAAACCTAAACACTAAAACCCCTAAATCTTCAAATACTTCAAGTTGAACTAAAATAACCTTTGTACAATGTGTCTACTTTAAAGTATTAGCATGTGGTATAGAGACACACTAAAAGAGAGAGAAAAAGGAAATGCTGTCACGGGTTGGAAGTCTGCCAGATTCGGAGTGAGTATAAAGCATGCCAGCAATGCATAGGGGAATATTATCTTGATTTGAAAACATTTAGTTCCAGTAGATCCTGTACAGAGATCTCTGTTCTCACGCAGATGTGCAGGAAAGGGCAGTGCTTGCAACAAATAGCAGCCAATGAGCTGGGTCACTCGGTGCAAAGGTTCAACCTCCCATTAGTTGTTTGATTAATGTCCCCGTTTACTTCCAGGACTTTAGGGGAAGGAAACAGCAATGGGTTTTTTCAGGATTAGAGATTAGAGTGTCATCTAGTCATGTCACAAGGAAATGAAAGAAAAAGGGCATGCAGCTTTGGGTGAAAAACAGAGCTTTGCACAGCCGGCCCAAGGCTTATTATGCATATGGAGGCAGTATTTCGCAAGAGCATGCTGTTGGACTTTAAAGTGTTCTTTAAAATTGGGGAATGTATGTTGTTTTGTTGTATGTATGTTGTATTTTGATGTTCATTTGTGGATTACACTGTTGCCACGTTGCTTGTTATCACACCTTTCACCACTGTTTATGGTCCCAAAGAGCCTTGAGACAGCCCTGCAGGTTTGAAAAGGTTTTGTGCACTCCAGCATAAGGCCCACGAGCAGACCTTGATGATCAAAATAAACAGTGATTATATACTATTCAAGACACAATGTCTGTTTTGGTGCTGCTGGTACTGGAATCTGGGGGCATCTGTTTTTGTAATCAACACTAAGCTATTTATGGCAGTCTGGGCTCTTTTTATCAGCTTGAAAAGTAACGTCAACGGTTTCAGACTGGGCACAGGTTGCTGTGTTAGGCGTGCCTCGCGCATCGTATCACTAAAATGATCTGATCAATCTCCAGGAGGTCAGTCAAAGGGAGGGAACAAAGTAAGGCAATAGTCACATATTTGGATGTTGGCGCTGTTGGTAGATGGAGATTAATATAACTGAAGTCTGGGAATATATGCAAATTATAATCAACATTAAGAGCTCATTTACTGTCCTGGATGGTCCTGTTTACATTTTCAAATTCCTTCCGAACCCTGACAGGTTTGGATCATAGTCCCTAAATAAATGTAATAATACATCTGCAGTGTTTCTGATCCCCCAACCAAGCTTTGAGTGGGACGACAGCTGATTTTGGTTGGGCGCATAAACAAACAACAGCATTTTTTGGAAGACTCTAAATGTCACTGAAAGCCTTGGTGGGCGAGCTCGGCTCCGGCCAACAGAGGAACCAGAGAAAAAGTGGTTTGGGTATGAAGGGAGATGTAGCACTGTGGTTTAAAACTGGAGAGACTGAGAAGAAACCTTCCAGAGAATGGAAATTGGAAAAAAAGAAAACATGATTTAATCTGTCTCCCAGGGGTTGCTTGCATTCTCACGATATAGTGAAAGGCGAGTCAGGAATCAAGAGCCAACAGGCAACTTCTTCTGTCACCTCAGTGAGATGTCCTCCTCTCACATATTATGATACTGAGCTGACAGGTGAATTATGCTGAGGTTTTAAGTAAAACACACGTCTTTCAAAAAGAAGTATCCTCATAATGAGCCCATTGGGATTCAGTAACAAACAAGACTGGGCTTCCCCATACAGATACTCTCTCCTCTAAGCTGCAAATGTTTGCCAGGACTTTAAATGTTGTTCTTACCTCTTTATTCCTTCTGTAACACTGTTACACTGTTATATGTATGGGTTTGTGCATACATGGTTCAGATATCCCAAATACCAAATTATATCGAATTATAGCACATGATACGGTGTTACCACATCAACTATGATTGCTAACAGGCCCTGGATGTTTTCAATGAGCTTGGAAAGCCAGTCCACATTTTTCTCAAATTTCTAACAGCGTCACACAAATATGTCAGCAGCAGTGAGCCACAAGCCTTTCAAAATATCCAGCGCAGCCTCATAAAGTCACGCTATGAGGCGAACAGTCCAGCTCGCTCAGAGGGATCTGCCATTTCAAGGCGGCCACAAATAGCCTGTTTCATTATCAGCTCTTTAAATCTCACTCGTTCCCCTCAAACTGCTTATGTTTGTTCTCTTTTCTAAAGCCTTTTCTTTTTACCTAACGATTTACGGGACCCTTATCTTAAATTCTAGGCATGTCCCCACTCGAGCACCCATCCCAGGCTTATGTTTTGACTGGGATAAACCCTGAGAGTAGACATATAGCAAAGACTGTGCTTGGAAATCCATCGCTATATGCAGCCATCATCTGTCTAAACATTGTGCAAATTCATCTGGTCCAACTTGATACAGATGAAACTGGGGCTGAGATTTAGTTGCAATGTGTGTGTATCTTTAAATGTGTGTGTTTGCTTTCTCCACTTTCTCACAAAAACGTATTTTTGCTGACTTGGTATTACATGTATGCGTAGAGTGAAGAAATATTAAAACACATCGGAACTTTGCAGCTATGTATGTCTTCTCTGATAAGGGCAGTAATTAGACAATGACTCAGGCCATCATGTCTGTGAAAGTGTTTTTTTTTGTCAGTAAGCCAGAGCATTCTCAAACATTCCTCTAAGGTTTCCTCATCATTTGATCCTGTTTCTCTGTCTTCATTCCCTCACATACATTTCCTTAACATGTGAATTTAGTAAAAGGGAAGCCTACATTCACTGGTAATCATTTAGTGAGTTGCACTGATGCTTATGGTGCACTTTATTTTAAATAACGATCAAAATTCACTCTATTATGGAACAGATTAAAACCCATATTATAGCACATATCTGCATCTGCCCACCTGTACCAGCTATACCACTCAAAGGCAACATTAAGACGTTCAAAGATAAAAATGCCACACTCATCTCACTCGTCTTTGCACATTTATCTATTTGGATGATTTTAGTCTTGCTTAATTCTCCACCAGTACAGGGACAAATGAAGTGTTTAAAGAAATCTTTGTGAAACATAAAACTAGCACCTCCAATTACTTTAATGCTTATTTACACAGGCCTAATATCATTAAATTACCTCTGTGGTGAAGATGTACTGAACACGTAATGAGCACTGTAATTTATACAAACCACTGACTCCAGTAAACACTAGTCATGTGCCATGAGGGTTTTATTCATAATATTTATCAATTCAACTTCTGAACAGTAGGGGTGTAAGAAAACATTGTTTGGCTGCATAAAAAGTAAACATTTTTTACTCAGATTTTATGAATATACTATTTAAGTTTTCCTAAAATATATATCGCCTTTCTTACAGTATCGCAATATAGAGCAATATCATGATTTATAACATCTGTATCGTGATACGTATCGTATCCCCAGATTCTTCTATGCCCTAATGAACAGCATAGCTATAACAACTATGTTCTTGAAAGGCTCAATAGATGATCTACTAGTTTGTATAGATTGTAAATCTGGATTAATGGATTAATATTCTGTCTGTCATGAGAGTAGCTGCAACAAGATCACCTCTAATCTCTAATCTTGCAATTAGCGTAATTTCTGAATAAAGTCTGAGAATTTGGATGGAACCAGTAACTAGTAACCTATCTCACTGAAGGTGGTATCAGAGCACCTTGATTACATTACTGAAAGTAGATAAACAAAACACCGAGAAACACGATGCTGCAATCTAATACCACCTAAAAATGAACAACACACTTTTTTGACTTCCATTGTACACTTATCAAACTGCCATGTCATCAGTACAAATAAGATCCCTTTCAGCAGGGCTTTTCAAAACACTTAGTTGGCGTAAAGTGTCATGAGACACAAAAAGAAAGTTGGCAAGGTCGATACTGCATATTGTTATTGGTGTATCACATGTCCCATTCGTGCCAGTGCCAATAGACAACTTAATCTCTACATTCTACTGCTAGTAGAGACTCCAGTCTGCAGTGTAGTTAGCTACAATTTACCACTAAACCATTATTTTATTATGCACGTTTACATAACATTATTACCGGTTAAGCATCCTTTCACTTCTTTTGCACAAACATATACATTCTTTCTCACACTTTCTTCAAGGAGTCAAAGTTGAAGAATTAATTATAATTCTATTCAGTTTACAGCCCTGGTCACCACAAGAGGAAAGAAGCCTGTCATGTGTCTAGACCCAAACTTGACCCACATCACTGTGTCAGTCTGAATATCAGTAGTCCAAGGCAACCTTCACATACACATCAATCATAATGCAGTTAAAGGTGTAGTCCATTGATTAAGTATTACATTTCCATAAAGTGGACTCACAAGAGAGAGACTGAAGAAAGAATAGTGACAGCAGCACACTCTCAGGTCTGACATTTTAATGGCTAGTGTGGCTCAGGCTTCAAAAAAGTGTAAGCCTAAATTACTCAAAATGCCATATTTTCCCTGGCAGGAGAGCACCAACATATTTGTCACTGCATGTTCCCAGTTAGTAACTTAACTGTTCTGTTGAAGCAGAGATTATTTCATTAGACTTGACGAACTCCAGAGCCACAGAAGGCTTTATACAACTGTTTTCACAGGCTGTGTAAAATTGGCAGTGCAGTAATGCGAGTGAGGTGCAGCTTGTATTCTGAATATGCAAATGTGATTATGCTCATAATGACTCAGATGCCAGTGTCATGAAAGGGCCTGTGAAAACTGAACCATCCATGACTCTATCAGTTTTCCCGTGGCAGTATGAACTGCTGAATGAAAACATATCATAGACGTTCTGTTACTGACATGCTTCAAACTCTTGAATGCTCTTGAGGCTACAACATACTTCCTGTTCTTCCAGCAAACAGCCTGCTAGCAGCTATTTACTGAGTGGTGTGTCTTGATCTCAGAAAGCCATAAATACATTGAAGTGGAGGGGGTGTCTTCAGCCAATAACTCAGACTCTGCTCCCAAGCACTGAAACATAAATATTACATATAAATACGATCCTGTAAGCAACTCATTAGCTATAACTGGATTGTTTTATGTGTATCTGAATAAATCAATGAGTAACAGGCCATTTAATCAACACTGTGTTTCTGGTAGCAAAATTAAACATGTAAAGCGGTCAACAGTGAGTGCAGATACAGTGACAAAGCAGCAGCATTTATGGGGTGATGGGTTGCACATGGGCAGTGTGATGTGACATGTGATTTTGATCCTGCCCTCCGCTGCTACAGGGCACAGACCGTCTTTTCAGTGTGCCTGATTACTGCTGATGTCTAATGAACTGAAGGAGAGGTGTAGTAGGAGTGCAGTGAGGAAGTGTCAGGGAGAAGAGGAGTGGCATAAACACTGAGAGACACCTGCAATGTATAAAGAGGGAAAATAAAAATGGCAGCCCATCAAGTCCTCTACGACTGTCTGAGGAGAATGACTGGAGTTCAGAAATGTCACTCTGGCGGAAGGATGGGTGACATAAATGAGGAGGGCAGTATTCTGTGATTGGTAAAGACTGCTGAAAAATGCCAAGAGCAATTGTTGCATGTTAAACTCTTCTAGGAAGAGGCAAACAGGCACTAAACTCTATACTATACTCTATCAGATTTCTAAAGCATCGTACACATATTATTCTCTTTTACACTGGCATAATTAAAATGTCTAGGGCTGAAACGGCAACATGTACCGCCATTGGAATTCAACCTTAGACATGAGATTCAGTCTCTCATCTCCACTTTAATTTTCACATACTCATGGGGCACTGTGAATCCAAGGTCTGGAGTGTGTGTGAGGTGCACACATTCTCACTGTATGTTGCTCATTCATCAATACCAGTTTACGTTTCAGGGATGGTATGTGCATAGTTTTAGTATCATTTTTACATCTGGCCGCAGGTGTTTGATAGGAGCCTGACATGACTCCACTGATATTCCACATATGCTGTCTGTCCATATATATACTACAGTAGAGGCAAACCATGCAGAACCTACCTTACATGGAAACTAGTTTTTTATGGTTTATTTGAATGATCGATAAATTCTGTAACTGAGAGATTACTGTATCTTTCAAAAGCATAATGACATAAACAGACAAACTTAAGTCTCCTCTTTGTAAACACATACTATACATGGATCATTGGAACTGTAGAAACCCAAACTCCATTTAAATTATGTTTCTTGGTAGCCACCAGCTGCATGAATCATGCTTAGAAAAGAACAGTCTGCATATTCATCCCTATCAATAGATTTACCACTTCAAAATGACTTAAAGCAGGTAATCAAAGCTGGAGGAAAGTTCATCATAGGTTAAAAAGTTGTAAATGTGTGTGGAAGGTTTATGGAAACTCCTATCTGAAATGATGGCGCAACTGCTGTACTTCAACCTATCTCACTTGCACAGTAAAAAAAGTAGGCAGAAGGGTGTGAGAACAAGCAGCGCTGGAATGTCACAACTCCTCTGACTGCATTAAATGTCGATTCATACTGGGTGTTCACACTGCAAACAACTTGGCTAACAAGGGAATTACAGTCTGCAGCTACAGACTTTTTACATTTCCTTTTTTTTAGCATTTCACTGGATTGTCACTGCGAGCTGTAAAAACTAGCTGTTTGATAAAATATTAACAGGTGCTTACTAGGTTGCACTAAATACATTATAGAAGGATGACTGCTATTATGTACTACTACCCTAAGTGGTGTCCAATCCTGATAATATCAGGGTGATGGAATACAGTTTGAGCACATGTAGGCGGCTGCTTCAGTGCAACTCTTTTCATTCTTTTAGTGAAAACACATCCTTGCTAGCACTTTTTTATACCAATGACTATGTAGATTGGACTAGTCTCCGCCATTTCATTTGTATTTTGCTGGCTAGCACAGAAGTCACTAAGATCCAAGATTCTGTAGGGTTTTTGTTGACAGAGAGCACAGATTTAGTGCAACGTGAAGAACTGCAAGATCACAAAACAATGCACAGAAAATGTACAGAGACAAGACACATAAACTCTAACAACACCAGTGAAGCCAGAGGCAGGCGGCTAACTTACTCAGCCGTCCATCTGCCAACACCTCACCTAAAATGTCTGTGTAACTCAAAGAAAACTATCATCTGTGGCTCTTGGAGATGTTACATGAGTGACTCACATATAATTGACTCACACATGACTCATCAGGTCTCCAAAGCCAAAGCGAGGATGTCTGCAAGTTATATTAACTTCCTTTTTGCTTTGTGTTCTAAATGCTTCGTCTGTACGTGAGAAAGTCTGATTGATGTTCTCTTCTGTTACTCTGTATGTTGACAATCAACTTACATTAAAGACTTAAATCTTTAAAAAATATTTATATTTACAATGTTTTTTCAAACTGTTGTTGGTGTTGCTTATGGACAGGGTGGAGTAAGGTTACAGGTATTTAGGATGTGTTGTTTCCTAAAACCAGATTCCTGCAGGCTTCTCATTCCTGCCTTGGCTGCCAAGTGCCAGAAACTTTGCGAACGATTGCGAGAGCTGGCCTGGTTTCTACAATTCTGTCTTGCCCCTTCATCAAACTTTAATTCTTCGTAACCCGCTCTACCCAAGCTTGAATCCATATCTTACTCCATGTAGTCTAAAGTCTCAACTGCTCAAGAAGATGGATATTAAGCAATTATGAAACAATGCCTAAACTAAACTTCTGTGCAAGTGAACTATATTAATTCTTAATTAGCAGTTATTTCAAGTCAGTCTAGACAGTAGTCTGAAGTGCATACAGCGCAGTAAAATAAGGTTCACACCTTTGAAGTAGCTCTTGACCCTCAGGTATCCCACGCTGAGGCGAAGGACCGACAGTTTGTCCAGACGAGAGCGAATCTCATCAGAAAAGGGCAGGAGGTCCGTCAGCCGGTCCAGCTCCCCGTTCAGCCGATCCCTGTGGCGCTTCGAAGGGTTTGATTTAACAACTTCATTACCTTCAGCGGGCTTCTTTCTGTGGAGCGTAAAAAAAATCAGAGCCGGTTATCGAAGTGTTAAATCTGCAGAGATAAAGACGGTTGACCTTGACTGATTCAGTGCAGGCCTGGCTAACCGGCCCTGCCACAGCATGCCATCTGATGTGGGGTGCAGTGTGATTCATGCCAATTACATGTGAGCCATATTAACTTTAGCAACAGCTTCAGAACTACTAAGGGAAAAAAAAAAAGAGACAGCCATATATGCAACTAATAAACACTGCGGTTCAGGTGAGTCAGTATTACATACAACTCCTGTGATGAGCACAAGATACAGGAATGCTGTCAGAGCCTCACAAGAGCTCTAGTTGCTGATTGCACACAACAGGATCCTCATTTAGGCTGAAACTAAATAACAGTATCTGTGAGACTGACCAGAAACTAAGATGGTGGAACAGAAGCTAGCTTGGCTCTCTATAGAGGGACAAATTGACCTGCCTAGCCAGATGATACAGCACCATGCAGCACAAAAAGCTCTGCTGGGCCCACATTTTTGACAACTGAAGCTGGGGCCTTCCAACAGCACTGCCATTCTGAGAGTGTAGCACCAGGAATCGAACACTTAGTCTCAACGGGACATCGACTGAAGGTTGAGCAACGTAGAAGCATTAGAGGCCAAGCATTAGAGATGTATGATGCACTTATTTTCAGTTCTGAACCGATACCTGAATTCAGATATCTGCTGATACTGATGCTGGCTTTGCACACACTACAAGTTGCTATCTTGCTTTTCTGTGTTTAGACACCAAAATATCTCCAAACTAAGGAGAAGTGATGGGAATGGAGAACTGGTTCCAGTTGAGAACCAGATTCCTAGGCCACCAAGAAATTCCTTTTATCAATGCAAGCATGTTTTTCTGACAGTTGTGCATGATGTCAAACTCATGTATATATGCTGCTGGAAACTTAAAAGAAGAAGAAGGAATCATGGAGGAGAGGAAGACACCATATTCAGCCTATTGACAAAGAATCAGACCGATAGGCAGAATCAATAATGGTATTAGTATCAATAAAAGGCCCTACTAAGGATATGTTGAGTTCGCCAACTGTTGCTAGCTCACTCAGTTGCCGACCACCTCGTGTTATGTTATGGCGGGTTCATGGTCTAACACAAGCTCCGCCTGTACGTTTAACTAAAATATGGGGAAAACTGGATATTTTTGGGAACTGTTAAACAATGAAAACAAGGAAATCTGCAGCACTTGACAACTACCTAGCTACAGTAACTATCTGCCAACTTGAAAACAACACAGACTGGAGTTTTTGTCGAGGAAACAATCTTCGGCCCAGAATAAAATAAAGAGTACACCAGCATGCAAAATATACATCGCTACCACAAGTCATTCCAATGGCTACTTATGTAGTTTGTCAAAATGGAAACCACTTTTTTACCATGACAGCAGCTTTATTTTCTCTGCTTGACTTTCACTTTGGGAGCAGCCGTGTTTGAGACCACCCATGCTCAAGTGCAAAATACAAACTAACTGGATTTTCTGGAGATACATGTCATTACTCACAAATCAGACACACATGCTAGACTGGGAGTGAGACCAAGTGAAAGGGGGCAATGGGGACGACACACAACACCACTGTTGACATTCCTCCACTACACACCTGCTGAGAAATACACAGACTGAAATTATGATAGTACAGAGATAGATCTGTATTTGATCACAGCATCTCACATTCATGACTTATTAGATCAGGGGATCTTTATACATAAATAAACATCCCGTAAATAGTGCTTGATGTGTCACGGTCGCAGTTCTCTAGCGGTTGGTCAGGGTCACAGTTAGAGGCAGTCTGTGCAGGACCCACAGTTCATTCTAATATGATTCCAATAATAGATGAGACATGGTTACTATCAATGTATTGTAAAAGCTTATGGATAACTTCTTAAGCAGTAGGAGTTTTTCCCTGTATATATTTAGGAAGAGGAGCCAATCAAACTGGCCAATTCTAATCACATTATCCTTCAGCGTCAACAACTTATCCAGGTCAATTATCACCACGGCATATCTGCAGTTTCAGGCTGCAAATTCTCTACCGTTCCCTTAATTTCTCTCTTTACTGAAACTTTGGTTAATGATAGGCTATAAAATTTCCTCCTCTGCCACTGAATAGTCCACAGGGAATGCAGCCTAAACTTGATTGCTGGCTTCAGACCCGAGCCGTACCTTCTCAGAGGAGCGGGACTGATCTCACTCTCAAGAAATGCCTAGCGGAGACAAAAGCCAGCATTCAGAACTATTTTTTCCACCTTGATTTGCCATGGATCACGGGGTTGAGCAGCAGACATCAGGACGTTAATTGTTGGAAAGGGGGATGTTTTACCTCATCCCTCGATTTCTATTTGAACTCCTTATCTCAAGGGCAAAAGAGTGGACATCTGAACCCAAACAACTCTGTCTCGGAGTGAAGGCAGTCTGCCATATTGACACTGACATACATTTGTCTGCTAGAAGTAGGTGGAGCATCTGTCAGATCCAAAAGGATGACTCTGGCTCAAAAGTATCAAAAGCGTGCTTTCTACACACGTTTGGCTGCTGACAAACACAGACTGCAAGTTTGGAAGTAGGATAGTTTACAAAAGCAGGCTCGAGCCTACAAAGAGCTTTCCAGACAGGGGAGACAATAAAATGTAGAACTTGTTCACTCCACAGAAAAGATGGGGAATTCTGCTCTCCAGTTGCATCAAACAGTGCACAACAATACAAAGAAGCAGCACGAATGCGTACAAAAATCAAGAACAGATACAATATAATCCAGAGGAGCTTCGGAGCTATTTAGGGGCAACAGCGTGACACAGAAGTAGTGCATTCAGGAATGTTCTGGACAGACGAACTATGGATGTGGAGCAGCGTTTGAAACGTGTGTATACATACAGCGGAGAATTGGATGCAGAAGTTTCTATGAGAAGTGAGAAGTCCATTGAAAGCACCATCCTCTGGGAGGGAGCAAGCCACAAACTCTTCAGAGCCAACTTTCAAACACTGGCTTCAGGTCAGGTTTACACCAAAGTGTTTAAAAGCTCTGGGACTGGTTTGGGCTGAAATCTCTGGCCTGAGTAATACTCTGGGAAGCAACTTCTTCTGTTGCACGCCACGCTGGTTGCTTCGATCTTGTTGTCAAGCATGCAAAGGGTTTTTTAACTTTTAAAGATACCGCTCTACTGTTCGCGGGTCTGGAAAAAAAAAAAAAAAAAGAGTACCCGGCCTTTGTTTACATTGCATTCATTTGGCAGACACTTCAAAGCGACAACTCTTTCCCGGCACCCGCACACATCAGGAGCAATTTGGTTCAGGGTCTTCCTTTAGGGAACTGCTCCAACATGTGGACAGGAACAGTCAGGGATCAAACCTCCAACCCTACTCTTACTGGCCTTCTATCGTACCAGCCCTACCACCTGAGCTGCCTCATTTGTTTTACCCTGCTCCACCATGCACACAGACATGATGAGACATTAATTGATAGTCTAACAAAGCTTCAATATAAACAACAAACTTACAGTAATATATTGTTAGCTTTTAGCAAGGCACACTCATCATTTGGGGTTTATGTCAAGCTCATTTGCATTTTCCTATAAGAGTGTTACACAAAGATTAAAAAAGTGTGTTTGCTGTTTATGAGGACTCTTTGAAAATGAAACAAAGGGCAAAGAACAAAGGGCAGCTTTGTTGCTTACTGGGAGTGTTTTGGTGTTCTGCCAAAGCTCTTATCAGGACGTCTGCCTGGAAGTGTTTCTCACAATAACTTTACATTACAGTGCAAAAAAAATACGTGCATAGGTGAGACACGTTATCCCTTCTTATTAAGGAAAAAAAATAAATGAATTGGGGCACTTACTCAATATAATGTCCACATAATCCACTTGCACATTCACACACATTACTGCTGTACTCTCTGGGTGGGGAAGGGGTTGGGGGGACGGGGTTAATGAGCCCGATGCACTATAATTAACTCACACTTTCACGGCCACCTGTAGGAATGCTGCTACCGTTGAAAAAGAAAGGACAAAGCTTGTGAATGTACAGTCTGTGTGGTTACTGTGTATTCAGCAGTGCTGCACTGCAGGTACACAGAGACCATGCAGCAGAAGCATTGCAATCACTGTCGGTTCTCGTCCTTTAGATGTCAATGTGGGAGACTACAGTTGGGGTACAAATATGGGCTTGTGACACAATGATGGTCACCAGTTTGGAATTTGTGTGTTTGCTTTGTTTTCGAAGTTAAAGCACATGACCCAGTGTTTAAGCAGTTGTGTGCATGAGGACTAAAAATGGTTGCTGTACGAGTGGAAGACGTGTCCTCTTTTTAAAAAATGCTGCGCAGAATAAACTTTTAATAATACGGCAGGATGCATGGCAGAGGGAACTGGCAACATGCACAGAGGGCGTTCGGGTAATAAAACAGAGAATTTGGATGGGCAGATCTGCCATGGAATGCCCCTGTGTAGTGACCACAGCTTTTTACAGTCGGGCTCAATGGTGCCTTTGTGCAGCTGAGCCCAGCTGGCCGTCCAGGAAACCTCAGTCCTCATTGCACAGTCCCACATCTTCAGAAACACAGACGTCTGCACACAGGCCACCTTTTTATTTTGGGATTTACACTGGGAACAGCCTATTTGCCAGATCACTATAAACAGATGTATCTATACTACTTTTGACTCATAGTGCATCTGTGTTCAACAATATGATTTCAAATCACTGTTATTAAAAGTGTTATAACTGTTTACATTACTCACTATGTAAACAAACCTTCACCTGGATTTGGTTTGTTGTCTATTGTTAATGCCTGTATTAAAAGAGATTAAGTTAAAAGCAATCGCAGGAACCAGTCCTGTGTTTTGGATTGTGATGAGGGGCAAGGCCTTTGGTTTACATGTGGAAGTGCCTTTAATTAACAGTAGTCGGGTGTAACTATATACTCTTTCTCAAGCTCTCAAGTCCAGCATGGTCCAGTATGCAACTTGTACAGTGTGATGTAGAAACTTGAAGCCACCAGTGCACATCCACTGAGAATGGACTTTACAGTGAAGTAGGAGACATCTTGTGTCCAGCAGGAAAACTTTAGAAATCAACACTTACATATTCAGAGATTGTGGAAGGTTTAATGAGGGAGAAGGGGGAGAGGATTTTAATGTGGAAATGATACTGTTTTGTGAGTAAAAAACATATCAAGCACATATTATTGTTTCAAGCAGACAATTTGTATATATGTCTTAATACATGTCTGGAGGGGGTCTTAAAGCATGAAACTTTGGGTCAGCTGATGAATTCCCAATATTCACTCTCCAGTTAGCTCTATTTTTGGTCTCCACCAACTCTTGAGAAACATATTCAGCTTTTCAGGAACTAAATGCTCCACTGTGTTTACCGGCTGGTTGCTAACTCTGTCTGTGTGACCCATGGATGTATAAAGAGAACTGGATACAGTGTTGGAGGCAGCTCTCAACGCTGCAGTTCACTCCTGTAAAAGCTGCTCAGAGGTGCAAAAAAGCCACTTACCGCTACAGAAAAATGACCTGCATGAATGGCCACAGTGGCCCATAGAGGATGCCGAGCTGGCTATCTTACTTGGTTGATATATTAATCATTTTTGTGTTTGTCTTGTGAATCCTCTACGCTGTAAAAAGGTTATTCCAAGTGAATGAATCAAATTCTGATGGTGAATCGAGTCACTTGCTTGGAAAAAATCATCCACTGTAGTACAGCCCGTCCTTTCACAATGTAGCCTTATGAGAAAAAGTCTTGTCAGGCCAGTGTGCATCGTGATGGATGTCATTCCTGTAGTTCCAGGGTCCGGCCACTATGTCAAACTGGCTTCAAAGGCCTGCTCTCTGCCTGGGGCTTGGTCTTGCTGCTCCACAGGTAGCGTACAGTTGGTTTATCAATATTTTTCTCTATTTTCTGATACTTAATAAACAAAACCATTATTCAGTTAACACTTGTTGCCACCCCACAACACCAGACAGCCCCTCAAAATAGTGCAGTAATGCAGTAGTCAGACTGACTCTGGACCAGCTCCAACATTAAAATGCTGCTGTATGTTGTCACATCAACACTGGAAAGAGCCAATGTCTGAGTCTCTGCTGTTGTTATTGGTACTTGTAACTAACTGTAAAGTCCCGGTTTGCTGGGAAATCAACTTTATAAAGTATACGGAGCAAGAGCGGGGGGGCAGAAGAACAGCACACACATCACACAGCCAGTACTGATCCCAAAACCATGAAGCGCGAGGCCGTATCAGATTACAATAACATACTCGGAGCCCGCGAGCCCTCGCCTCCCCCCGCCCTCCTCGGAGCATCGCGTGAGAGCAGCAGCCGACTCTCCAACTTGATTGTGATTAATGCGCGAGGGCAAGATATCCATGCCAGATCCAAGAGCTAGACACATTCTTAAGGTAGTCCACTAAAAGCGCAGAACAAACCCAGACCCGGAGTCACTCGTTATTCTGGCGAAGGTTGCTTTTGAGTTATATACCTATAGGAACTTGACATCGGTCGGTTTATGTCCATTTTCTCTCTACTTTGTGCTCACCTTCTATAACTTATAGCACAGAGCATTAGTTAGGCTATCGCAGATGGCACATTTACTAGTCAATGGGAAAGCTTTATCTTTAATTTAATAAAGATAGCAAGTTTCTCATATAAGAATTAACCACAAGTGTATAAAGTAAAAATTAAAGCTCTTAAGTCACCACTGTGTTCAGTGGAGCAGTTAAAGACATGTCTTACTGTCTGGGAGCAGGCTTCTTCCTCTTCTTGTTAGCGTAAGAGTTTCCCAACATGGTGTCACTTCGTGTAATGCTCAAAAACTTGACGTTAGGCTAATTTTTGTGCGGCTCATTCACTCCTTCGCTACAGAGGCTTCTTCCTTCCATACGACGACAGAGACAGTCGGCGGTCCGTCGTTTGTTCAGCCAGTGAGTCAAAGTCCCATGTAAAAAACAAACAAACAAGAAAAACAGCCGGGGTCCGCGCAGGTTTGCTGCCGCGCTGACAACTCCCGTGGGCGGTCACTGCCACTGACCTCGGTCGGCGGTGCGGCGAGAGTGATCCCGTAGACCGAATGCTGCTGCTCAGCTCTGAGACCTGGGGGGGAGGAAAGGGAGACTTCGAAAAAGTTTGGCGTATGATTGAGCCTATGTCCAACCCCCACCTCTGGATAAACAGCGCAGCCTTGTTATTATTATAATTCAGAGTCACTGGAGTTCGCTGCTTTTCTCTCGCACGGGGCGTTTTCAGGAAATGTGTATGTAGTCTGTCAGAGCTGCGTTTTAAGGTGGACTGGACTCTTTGTGACTGTCAACTACAGTATGCTCGCTTCTGCTTTTGTAATATGCAGATTGTGTTGGGATTTTTTTTTCGGAAAATATGTTCTTTGGGTGAGTTTTCTGGCCACAGCAGGAAATATAATGTAAAACCTCCCCTAATAGCTTCCATAATATATATTACCATGTTTTTGTAACTCCCTATAATCTGGCTCTGATTTCCACTATTACTGTATGCAGTTGTAAACCTACATTTAAAGCTATACTTAAGCTGAATATCATACAGTACAGCAGTGGTGCCCAACCTTTTTCCTTAAGGGACCCCTCTTCTATCATTTAGTAAACTGACGACCCCTGATTAAATGACATATTTTATATATATATTTCATTTTACATTCCGAACTGTACAATGAACCTAAACAGTGAATTCAGAAACTGCAAGAAGTTTGTGTAAACGAGGGATTTGGATGAATTCTGAGCAGATTACTTTCTGTTTAGGGAACATTTTATACAATTCTCTGTCTGTATTATGTATTTTTTTATTATTTTTTTTGTTAAGAATCATACGGACTTACTCGGCTACGTTTTTTGACAAATTCAGTGTTTTCGTGTCCCTGACGTTTGGCCATTCTTCTGTTAGACAATTAATTGACTTATTTTTCTTCACAGAAGTGAACCAAATGCTGAGATATGGGCCTACTGTGTATATTTTTTAAGTTTTCTAGCACAGCTTAAAATCAAGAAGGCCTCGCTACCCCCTAGTGGGGCTCCATACCCAACTGTACAGAGCCCAAAAAACTAACACATAACACAAACGGCCACAAAGTTAGTGTGGGGTAAGTCAAAAATATACATAATAATGGTGGCTTTTCATTTTTAAACTATGCCCCTGTTTCATATACTCTATTAAATGGTTGAAACTATGTCACTCAAACAAACTATGTGGACACCAAGACATTAAACCCATATGTGATTTAGCATCTCATCCATTCCTCTCTGGTTTCAGGACTTCCAGCAGATTATGGATTTGCTCCCATTCAGCTAGAAGAGCATTAGATGGGCCACTGATGTTGGTCGATGTTCCCCCTCCAAGGTGTCCAGTGGGCTTGAATATCTTCCACACTGAACTGGAAAACAATTTCTTTACAGGCCTGGCTTTGTGCATAGGGGCATTGTCATGTTGAAACAGGAAAGGGCCTTCCCCAAACTGCTGCCACAACACTGGAAGAACACTATTGTCTCAACTATCACTGTGTGCTGCAGAATTAGGACTTCCCTTTAAATTTCTTGGAACTAAGGAGCCTAACCCAAATCATGGAAAACCGCCCTATTGACCGAAAGCATTCAGATGTATGTAGACAGATGTGTCCACATACATTTAGACATGTAATGCATTTCTAAGCAGGTTTTGAGCGTGCAGTGCAGTCACATTGGCAAAATCAGTCCGCATGCATACACAAATTCTCTTGAATTTTGAATGTGCAGTTGATGGACACTATGGGATAACATTAATGGGAATCAATGTTAACATCTTGTGCTGTCATGAGCACAAGCCTCTTGTGAGTATGAGTAGACCCTTCTGCACGGTTATACACAGAAAGAAAGTAGTTACTGCATGGAACTGCTCACAACAAGGTCTGTGGATTATCCTGAGTACCCGGGTGATGACTCCTGGAAAGAACATTGCTGTTGAGTTTTTAAAATGTATTTTTTTGGCTCTTTGTATACCACAAGCCAAGTGCCATCTTATTCCATTATATTGGAGAGAGGGCTGTAGAGATGTCGGATCTCCACGGCTGATATCTCCAAAGCAACTCACGCCAAAACAATCTTCTAGATAAATAGCATAACAGTGAATAGGGAAAATATGTATTTTTCATTTTGGGGTGAACTGTTCCGGTAAGCCCGCCTTTTAGCATTTATAAGCAGCATTTAAACAATTAATAAATGGTTTATAACACACTCTAATGCAGCACTGTCTCTTGTTATTGGTGACTCTCTTAGCAACTTTATTTCTAAAAGGCCAGCAGCAGGCCAGTTATTTTTCCCCATTGGGGCCTCCCTTTTTTGCGAAAAAAACCAAAAAAAAAAAAAAACAATAAAAAAAACCCCCTTTTTACAAAAAAAAAAAAAAAAAAAAAAAAAAAAAAAAAAAAAAAAAAAAAAAGAATTTTTTTTTTAAAAAAAAAAAAAAAAAAAAAAAAAAAAAAAAAAAAAAAAAAAAAAAAAAAATAAAAAAAAAAAAATTTTCTCCTTAATAATTTTTTTTTTAAAAAAAAAAAAAAATTTTAAAAAAAACTGCTAATTATTCCAATTTTTACTATATGTAACTGTTTTTTGTATCCTGATTAGGTAACTCAGTTACATGTAAGCTGTTACTCTCAAAGCCTGTTGGTAGGTGTGGTAAAAGTCAGTAAACAGTACGCAACCAAAACAACAAGTGTAGGGGCAGCCACTATCTCAGGGGGAATCACAGACTATTCCTTTAATGTGAATTCAAATGTCAATAATGTCCTGGAAACAATGTCCTAAATGTGTCATAGAATTGTGGGAAATGCACTTAAAAAAAAATATGTTTTTGTCTATGCATGGTTACACCCTTGAAATGTATAAACATTTAGCATGAGGTAAAGTGTTACCCACTATTATCCCACAATGCCATGCATGAAGGAAATGCATAAAGCTGCACACTCAGCTGCCAGAATAGGTGCTCCTAGCTAAAACCAATGCAGTCTAATACAACAGCCCTGCAAAACACCTTACCACCATGAAGGCTATAATGTTTCAGAGAGGTGTTGATTCAACTCTATGATCAATTTGGAGGCTGTTGAGCTATATTGTGTTACACCGACGGGTGTTTCTATTATTTTGCCCGCCCCATTTATATCAATGAGGGTAGGCCGAATGACACTAACACCTCTGTGTATAATTATTTTGCACAGAGAGGTTTTGATCTTCGTTTTTTAAAAAGCAGCTTTCTAACATTGATGTTGTAAAGGTGAGTTTTATCACCTCACCCCACGTCACTGACAGCTAGAGGCATGTTGCCGACAGTTCCCATGGCAACCACTGACACCCTAAGCTTTCCCTGTGTTCTTCTGTAAACAGCAGTGTTTATCTTGTGCACTTCCTCATAACAGCTGCCTGTCATGTTCACGGGTTGGTTCACAATCCCTGCCTGACATTTTGTTACTGGTTCAAATGAGGAAGGCACTTTTACCTTGAACCACAGCAGGCTGACCCTGTACACAAGAAGAGTTATGTCCGCTCTCACATCGTGTATTTCTTTATTTGAATTTTGTGTCACAACTGAATAATCCCACCTCTCAATGCACGATTTGATTGTTTCTGTTTCATTTGGTGTGTTCAGTGTTTTTACAGACACACTGTTCTTGTTTGTGTCACTATTGTCAAAACATGTGCAATTGTTTTCCAATTTGCATCAGAATGAACAGAACAACTTGAACACAAACACATAGGAACAAACTTCTAAAAGAGAGTTGACTAGTAAATCATTTCACTTGAATGAACAGTTTATTGTATATTTGTGTGCTGGTTGGTTAAACTGTGAAATTTGGATTGATTTGATACACACATTTATTATTTGACACATGTCTTCATCACCGCACTCTGTATGCCACTAATCATTCACACTTACATTGTTGTGGGCATTTATCACCAGTGCTAATCTGTATGTAATCATATTACTCTTTTTCTCAATGATGTGTTTGATTTCCAGTAATTATTGTCATTTACTGCCTGATGAAAATGGAAAATTACTACATGATACAGTATTAAAACAGGAAGTTTATTTTTGTCTTGCCTTGAAGGTTCACTGTTAGAGCACAGGGCAACAGCCTCTGCATGAAAGGTTTATGAAGGACAAAGCAGCAGAAAGGGAAAATACATTCATTAATACATTATTTTGTACTTGGATTTACATTTTAGCTCCTGTGTGTAACATTTAGGAGGATCTATTGGCCAAAATGGAATATAATATTCATAGATATGTGACCTTAGAATGAGCCGTT
This sequence comes from Dicentrarchus labrax, assembly GCF_905237075.1. NCBI lineage: Eukaryota > Metazoa > Chordata > Actinopteri > Moronidae > Dicentrarchus > Dicentrarchus labrax. The sequence goes on along the minus strand of NW_026136706.1, from coordinate 25,186,707 downwards.
TTTATCAACAGAGGGAGCAGGTCCACTTCCATGGAGTCCACCACCATGTTTCTACAGTATGGACAAACCAAACACTGGATCTACATAGAGCATTTGGCGAGTTTTGCAGTCACCATACTTTCTTGCTTGAATAAGGAGAGTGAGGCGAGGATGTTGCAATCAGCAATTGCACCACTAGATGCCACTAAACCCACAAACTGGTTATTTAAGTTAACAATATGAGCATACAATATTAAAAAATCAGTATTTCTCCGCCGCTGTTCGGCTGACAAACAATGTGCTGGAGGGGCTGCGATTCGAGCGGCTGCTAATGTTAGCTTAGCTTGTTTCACTGATAACTTAAGATCCAGATGTTCGATGACTAAAATTCTTCATCTGGTTCAAATACAGAGTTAAAAACCACCTAGATGTGTAGTGTATCATACAAATGTGGCTTAAAACTGAATAAAAAGTCAATTTCTGACAACTACAACACTGACAAATGCACAAAGGGCATGTGACACCATTCATAGAGTTATCTGAAATAACAACAACTACATATATAGGTCTAGTGTTTATGGACATTTTAATGCAGAAATGTTACATAAATAGCTTTAAACATTACCTTGGGTCCAAGTCACAATCATCTGCCCACGGCTGCAAACTCCACAAACAAATGATCAGAAAACATGCTCATTGTGGTCATGCTGGTGGAAAAAAAAGCCACTTCCTGCAAGTATAATGGTGAGAATACCTCAACTCCTGGGGCCAGTTTCACAAAGAGATTTCAGACTGTGGTCTGTAGTGTTAGTCTTCATGTTGCTCTGAGTCTAAAGCACTTACACAAAAATGAAGACTGACTTCTTTTAAGCCTAAAAAGTTTGCTAACCCTTCCCTGCAGGCTAACACAGAACTAAAGCCATGTTTCCATGGTAACAATCAGTGGCGCTAAATGACACAACATGTCTCATAATTTGTGGTTTTCTTACAATGTTGTGGAGCGAGTAATGAGGAGGGAAAGGGGTTTTTGAGGCCGCAGAAACCTGTTGTGCTGTTTGTGAAAAAAAGTCCTAATTTACCCAGAATTCATTAAGATACTTAAGAACTAGACAGCTTTGTGTGAGGGATAAATTTAGACATCTGACATGGCCATCTCCATCCGGCTGCTCCCCAGAGGCCTAGTTAAAGCTGACCCAGCCGCCCACAGGCTATGTGCAGTGACAGAGACCCCCACATTGAGCGGGATAACAAAGCAGCCAAGCATTGCGAGGAAATGGGAATATGGCAGCTGCCGTACCACAGAATTTGGCGTGTGGTTGCTGGTGAGAGCTGTGCAACTGTTCCCATGCGCTGAACCCACTCTGCACGCTTGTTTATTCGTCCCCGGTGCATTCCTGTGTGACAGCCACCGGTACATGGTCATCAGCACCCAGCTCAATGTCTTTATTTCACACTAACTTTAGAGCAATGCTTTATTCAGCCCAGCAGTGGTTTCCATTTAGGACGGCCAGCTACCTCACTGCCTTTTATTGTTCTCCACCCACTGCATAACTTCCATTAAACTTATTACGACAATGTTTTTTACTGTTTTGATTTCATCATTGGAACGGTTCAGGCTGTTCAAACGGGCGCTCAGAGACAAAGTATTTGAAGCTGAGCCTGGGACACTTTCAGGTATGGGTTAGAAATCTGTGAATTATTTTTTCCTTTCCGCTGAGCAAGATTTATGGGAGCTCAGCATTCCCAGCAGGTAAATAAATATGTACAGAACAATCAGTGGAAACAATACAAATTCTCATTTGACAAAATTAGTTTTCATTTTTAAATTTTAATAATTAGTCTAAATTATTTCCTTTGCTGATCACTTTCTAAGTCAACTAACATTAAATTGATCGGCAACTATTTTGATGAATTGTCGTTGAAGTCCTTTTCTTGAGAAAAAAACACCCCAACTTCTCAAATGTGAATATTTTCCTGTTTCTTTATGCCAGTAAACTGAATATCTTTGGGTTGTGGACATTTGAAGGACATCACCCTTGGCAACCTTGGAAACACTGACTAACCCCATCCCCAACCCTAACATTTTTCACAATTCAAACAACTGATTGATTAATCAAGAAAATGAGTGACAGATGAATCAATAATTAATATAATCATTAGTTGCAGACATATCACAGTTAAGACTACATCAAATACATGGGGCATAAGTCATAGTTATAGTTACATATATATATATATATAGATATAGTTTTGCATGTAGTCCTTCCTATTAACTTTTGTGGGGAAGCGTCCACATACCACGCATCATGAGGTGGTTAACTTGTGAAACAGTCACAGCTTGGTTAGCTTTAGGGAAAAGATCATTGTTTGGGTTAAAATAAGTATGTTAGTTACGTCTCCTGGGTTAAAATGATGTGTTTGTGTTGTTTGATACTATCTATACTATACTATTAATTTTGAGCAGGGCATTGTTAAATGAATACCATCCATGGCACACAAGCCCACGCTGAATGAATTAAAGGACCAGTGTGTAGGATTTAGCGGCATCTAGTGGTGAAGTTGCAGATTGCAACTAACTGAGTATTACATATGTCTGTATTTGACGACTGGTAATGAGAATGGGCTGTGAAGTATGTAGGAGAAACTACGGTGGCCACTGGCTGTAGCAAGGTGCTATCTAGAGCCAGTGTTTGGTTTGTCTGTATTGGGCTTCTGTAGAAACATGGCAGCCTCAGTAGAAGAGGAACCGCTCTCCTTAAAAAACAGCTCATTCTAAAGTAATGAAAACACAATGATTCTTATTTTTAGGTGATTATTTGCTAATGAAAACATACCTATGAATATTATATTCCATCCTCCTAAATGTTACACACTGGACCTTTAAATGTAAATAAATTGACATTATGTTTTATAATTTTAGATTTAAATGAATTTAGATTAGATAGATTTCAGATATAATTATTAGATATCAAGTCATTACTTACAAATAATAATAACTAAAAATGATCAGGCATTTAACGTTGATTAGTGTATTTGTGTATTGGTGGTGTGAATGGGTTTCCATAAGATGTAGAGTAGATCCTAACCCTGCCTGGACCATCAGATATTCTGTTGGCCATCAGCACTCTGAACTGTGGAGTCCTTTTCAAACAGGCAGAGGTTTGACAAGAAGCAGGACTGCTGCCCTCTGGGAAGGGAAGAATTGCGTGTGAAGGACAGGAGGGCAGTTTTTAACACGGTGAAACGTAATTGAGATCCATTATACCCTCAACCACAGCTCCACTAAAATGAACATCAGGTCGTATAAAGCACCCTGCGAGTGTCAGGATTTCTGTTCGTTTGCACGTGTGTGGTCAGATCGTTTCAAGTGTGATGTTTTTAGTTAAGTATGGAAGTTACTACTGTGCTTTTGGAGGGCAGCCAGAGGGAGACACCCCACTGTCAGAAGAAAGTAGAGCAGAATTGTACTTTTTTGACCAAATTAGTAAGTAAATAATACAAGAACTCAGATAGACAGCGGTCATGGCGGTTGTCCCATATGTGGTGGATTTCTTACTGAGCACCCTGCAGTTGTTCCCCTGTGTTGTTCACTTCAAGAGATTTCCACACTAAAATTTTATGTTACATTACATGTAACATAAAGGCATTACTAGTAATAATATCACTTTCCCCAGTAACTTGTAGTGTAACTAATTACATTTCAATAGTATTATTACAGTTAGCTAGTTTGGAAGATGGAAACGATTATATTCAGCAGCTGGAAATATTCACATTACTTTAATTTTAATAAAAAAGTGGATTTTAATAGTCGTAAGTATGAATTTTTGGGGAGAAACACACAACTACCAATTTTGTGGCGAATAACAGAAAAGAAATTAAACTAGTATTGGAACTAATTACTGTTGGCAGGAAATGATAAGTAAAGTGATAATATTACTGCAGAGGAATGAGTAATAAATTCAATTGTTTGAGTAACTAGCCCAACACTGGTTAGTGTACAAGAAATAACAACAACAGGAAATGATCCTAGGTGTGAGCCAGTGGATGTCAGTCGGTAACACTGAAATCGAGCTGCAACGATTAGTTGATTAATTGATTAGTTGTCAAATTAACCGACAACTAATTTGATAATCGATTCATTGAAAAGATGTCCAAATTCTAAAAAATTTAAAATAATTACTTATTGGCTGCAATCTTTCTGTTCCTACCCTCTGCCTTGAAGGAAGTGCGTATGGAGGTTTCTCCACTTCCAGAAAACAGCAGCTTCTAATCTGACCTGGACCTCTGTGGAGAGTCTGTGTTAAATACAAAGAACTAAACATTATTGGAGGCTCATACGGTAAGAAAATTATGAGAAACTGTGACCTATTCAAACAAGTCCAAGAAAAAAATTTATGATTTCGGGATATTGTCAAATAAATTAAAAACAGCTGGAAAACGTTGAAGAGTGCCTGTTACAAGGCTACATCTCATAACAACTAAAGTGGATCCGACCCCAGCAACTTTCCGTTTTATGAAAGCATGGCCAAATTTGTCACTTTTGCACGTCAGCTTTATTGATTAAATAAAGTTGGTTGCAGGCCTCATTTGAAACTCTACTGCCTATTCAGATTTGAATTCTCCAAAATGTATTTTCAAATAATTATTGTTGTGTTATATTTTTCTAAGCTGCTGCACCACAGGCTACAGTTCATTCATTTCACCTTCAGTGTGCGGAAACTGTGTCAAATGTTTTATGTCAGTTTGTCCCTTTTTTTGTCCAGCTGTGAGATGAAAACCCAGTAAGAAACACTGGAACAGTAATACAGTTACTGTTCAAATATTATGTCATCGTGTTACCGCTGCAGTAGGTTTCTGTGCAGGCTCTGAGGCAGGTTGGAGCAGAAAAATGTAGGCGACTATTTTGGTTGCCATGCTTTTTGAGTTGTTTTAATGATAAACAATGCAGGCGAACCTCCTCCCTGCTGGCACTGTTAAAGCCAGTGCAAACTGCAGAGGAGTGAAATAAAACCTGCTGTAAAACCAGGGGAAATTTGGCAGAGATAGATTTGCCAAACCCCTCGGCTGGCCTCACAGGGCTTCAGCCGTGAGACCTGAATGTGGAGTATTGTTGTTTTACTGTTGACTAATTACTCCGGTTCCTGTGGGTGTGTGTATGTCTTTGTGTGTCAGGATGTGTACACAGGAAAGTGTTGGTACTGTACTGTATATGTGTGTATGTGTGTATGCATTTGTGCTGAATGAATTCATCTCTCAACGTTGGCTGCAGAGATCTATTGCCTGCACACATTTCCTTCACGGATTTGCTCTCTTTCCCTGCACGCAACAACTTCTTTGCAGTCTGCTGTGTCTAGCGTAATCCTACCGACTGGGGCACCCACACACCCCAGAGGTGTACTTGTTGTCATATCTCACAGGTGTTCCTAAAGACTTCATACCATTGTTTTCTGTTTCTCCTTTAACTAGTGAAAAATACCTATATATGATCGTAAAAAGCACCCAATTCTGTCAATGTAGTAGATGGAACTATGTACTATTTAGTTAATGTTTGGCATGGGTCCTTATTTAAAGTATCACATGCTATCAGGAGTGGAGTAGGAGCACTCTGTCAGTCATTTTGAAGACGATTGCAGTTTTAATTAACTAAAATTTTCCTAAAATATCAATAATCTGTTGGGATTTTTCCCCAAAGTAATTACATAACTTATATTTGTTGTGAAGAAATAAGTTAACATTTTGTTATAATGGTAGTAATAGAGCAGTTTATTCTTGGGATCCCCAGTCTGTAGTGTTTATGTATGTTAGAGATCCCCTTTAGATATATATAGAAAGAGCATGCTTGTTTTTTTTGCAAAAAAGTAATAAGTAAAAATAATAATAATAATAATTTCCACATTCAAATCCACCATCTCCTCCTTCCCCCTCAATAAACCTTCCGGAATCTCTGAATATGCAAATGTTGTTCGTTTCTAAAGTTTTCCTGAAAACAAAGAAAATATGTCGCCAGTGAGCATCGTTAATGCTCTAGAATAGCTAAATAATCAGTCTGTTGTGTGTTCTCTTTCCTGTTCTACCTCACCTCTATATGATTTTAATTGTTACGATTTTTTTTTTTTACCTGGTGCCTTCTGAAATGTTTTAATCCAGGTTTGTAACTTTGTTTGTAATCCTTTGTAACTTTGTTTTGAAAAGTGTATAAATAAAGTTATTATATATTCTTCTTCTTCTTCTTCTTCTTAATATATGCAAATAATGTTATGTCTCACATAGATAAAAAAGCTCGCAACTGAAACATGATGCAGCATCCAAGGTGTGTCTGACAAAATCTGGGAAACAGAAAAAAATACAAAAAAGGAGACAGCTACTTTTTGGTGTTGTGGTCCACACTAACGGAATTTCAATCTGCTAGATTTGGTGGGTTTGTACGAGCAGACGGCTGAAAGCTGAAACACTAGCGCTCATACTGAACGCTCTATGAAATATGAAGTGGCGTGGTTGACTGTTGGCCGTGTTTACACTGGTGGTTTCCTAGCCTACAGAGGAAACAGCCAGTGAGTCACACTTGTATGTTGACAGGCTGGAGGTGTTATGTAAAATCTTGAAAATTCAGGTGTGGACGTAGTGAGGTTGTAACTGTGGGAGAAAGTGCGAGTGTAGGAAACGATAAGCCTAACTTAGACAGAAGGTGGTTGCATATGTGTAAAGTTATTACCATCAGTGTGAATACCAAGAGAATAGAACGGTTTCTAATAATCTGTTAGGGTGCATTCTCTGTAGACCAGTGTTACAATAACAGCAGGTCTATGATGGTCTAATCAACAGCATCTCAGCCCCAGCTCTTAAACTAAACCTGTCTCACTGGTGAGTCATTACTGTACTACTACAAAGACATGATGAGCAATGTTTAGCCCTACATGATCTAAATTCCAGTCCAGATCAGGAAGATTCCGATTCTGGAACATTTGTAAAAATACTACAGGATGTGTAGGGTTTTCCCCGATGTGTGCAGGGTCGACAAAAGAGCTGAGATCATGTCACTTCAGGTTCCACACGGGGGGGGGATTTCCTCCCCCAGATGCACACAGTATCTGTGCGGTCGGGTAATGTGGTTTAAATCCTTTAAATCCTGCCATCACAGACAAAATCTCTGGGATCCCCCCCCCCGATACTCATCGCCTTTTTCAATTTAGTTTGGTCTGATGGTCAGTGTAGTGGTGCGACCATTAACATTTCTTGCAGGAAAACAGACCTAGTAATATTATTCTCGTGAGCTTGGTCTAAGTCAGTGCTCCAACCTTTAGCTGTTCTTGCTAACCTCGGGGGGGTTAAAACATAAGGCCCTGTCAGAGAAGGGGGCAGTTTTAGTTCCTGCCTGTTGCAGGGTCACATTGCAATAGAACTTTTTTTATGAGCTAAAAGGCTTTGGGATTTACTGACCTCAGTGGTGAGCCAGGGTTCTTTAAAACAAATGAATGCTGCCACCTGCTGGTGAACAGAGAGAGACACACAGGCCTACACCAGACATTTACTGTAGTGGTCCCAGTGGGGCCTCACAAGACTCTATAACTAGGTCAACGAAGGGTGGACACAATGCTCACAATGAAAGATAATAGCAACAATAATAGTAATAGTCATTATTATGGGAAAACCTTACATTTCAGCACAAACGTATTTGATTACAGAACTTAAATGATTATCCAGGTAAGCTGATAAGTCGATTGTCAACTGTTACATCATTTCTGATTTCAGGTGAAATATCCCAATAGGTGGGTCCACCTTATGAAATGTTTGATTTAAAGCTTATCTTTGTATTAAACTGAATATCGCTAAAACAAGCATCTTGAATAAAGCACATTGTGCTCTGGGGATCCGTAATGTCCATTATTCACTATTTTCTGACATCTTATGGACAAAACAAAAGATCAATTAACAGTGATTTATTCAAACACCGTTGGGGTGGTTTTGAATTCAAATGGGTTAAACATCATTCATTCATTTCGACTTTTTTCAGCCATCAATCTACTTGTATCCACTATATATATTGTGACATTTACATGTTTTCAGGTTTTTTAATTGATCAAATTTCAAACGTAAATGTAAAATGATGATTTTACACACCACAAAAACAGAACAATGCTTTTTGAATAAGACTGCAAAATGACAGACAAGGCAACTTTTTACTGAAAAGTAATTTCCAGTTAGTCGACTCGACAGTTCCTAATGCAGTTACAGAAATATGTTCAGGCAACGACCAGACATACTAACAACGTATAACGAATGAGCCAACACTACGCAAAGGCCCTTCCCGCCTGTGACGTCTTTTTGCGTCGCTGTGTTGCGGTGATCGTTCGGGTCAGGTCGGAGGGCGATCGGACGCTTTCTGGACGCTTTCTGGAGGACAGTGAATCATGGCCCTCAGGGTGATCCGACTGCTCGTCCCCACGGCAGCGACAGCTTCACAGCGTGTGACGGTGGCCCAGAAGGTACAGTCGGAGAAGGGGCGCCCGCGGACCTTGTATCTGTCCTGCTTCTGTTTGACAAGGGCAAGCTAACTGTGCTAGCCAGCTGCCTAGCCGCTAGCGCCGCGGTCTGTCGCCGTCGGTTTTGTTTACGGTGTTGTCAACAAAACAAGCTGTCACTACAGCCAAGTAAATAATAAAGAAGTCGATGTTAAAGTATTTGAATCGACCCCAGTAGACAGTGATAACGTGACCACCTTGTAATGAAGTCATTGGGCTCGTGAAGCTAGCCAGCCCCGACGCTAAAAAAGAAAAGGAAAGAAAATAAAAGAAAAGGAAAGAAAAGAAAAGGAAAGGAAAAGAGAAAAGAAAAGGAAAGGAAAAGAAAAGAAAAGGTGCCATTTTCAAGTTATTTGTAGTCCTTTTTGTTACCTCAACACTCTGTAACGATACGGGACTCGGTCACACATCATATGTACAGTATAGTACAGTGTTCCTAACGCAAACACCTCTATGTGTTTGTTGTTGTTGTTGTTGTTGTTGTTGTTGTATCGCCTTCATCTAACGGAGGTAAACTCGGTACCGGCTGGAATCTGGAGAGGCGATCTGTATCACGATACCGGGCTTACCATAGAGTCGACCGTATATTGTGATACAGTAAGCAACATGGGGCTCTGCAGTTTCTGTAAATATCTAATGTTAGGCTGACTGTCCTGTGTGACGAACACACATCTGTATGCTTACAGTCCGAGTGAACAGATGTGTCAGAGTGTCTCAGATTGTTTGGTACCACTGCCTGTTGCCATTCATCATCACACCATCACTGAGCTCTATCGCATGCTTTGTTGTTGTCACTACTAATCACTTTTCCCAGGCTGAATAGGGAAGCTGTGTGTGTGTGTGTGTGTGTGTGTGTGTGTGTGTGTGTGTGTGTGTGTATTACCGATAGGGTGGAGAGAGTAAAATATATGTGCACACAGCTGCACTGGGGCCCACCAGTGGGTTGATCTGGCTCTGGTCTGACTAATCAGTTACTCCATCGGGGGAAACAGAATCGCGAACTATTTTGATAATCAATTAATCGTTAATTAATGTCAAGCTGTTTTCAGCCTCTTAAATATGGAGACGTCCTGCTCTTCTCTGTTTTCTGTCATATTAAACTGAAGATCTTTCACATTTAAAAACATCACCTTGGGTTTTGAGAAACCGGCGTGGACATTTCCCACTGTTTTCTGACATTTTATAGACCAAATAATTCACCGAATAATCTAGAAATAATCAACAGATGAATCAATGATGAAAATAATAGAGTGTAATTAAAGGTGGTGTTTTTTTGTTTCTCATCCAGGCTGGCGTTCACACAAGCTCAGTGAGAAGTTTGGGGTATGGCTGGTGGGCCTACGCGCTGGGCGAGAGGACGACGCCACGGTTTGGCCAGAACAGCAAAATCATCTCCGTGGATGGCAACTTGGCCTCAGGGAAAGGAGTCCTGGCCCAGAAGTTGGCTGACAGGCTGGGTAACTATCTCACTGTAGGGGTCTTCCACTAGAGTTTGCACCAGCATACACTTCACCATCGATTCCCCCAAGCCTTTAGTCAGGCAGAGGATGGGTGAAGGCGTTGTCGAGCTGCCTGGATAATTCTGTAGAAGATAGAGAATGTGGGAAAAACAATAACCTATCATTCTGCGTGTACAGGGATGCTCCACATGCCGGAGCCTGACGCTTTCTACGTGGACAAGATGACCGGGGAGAAGGAGCCACTTCCCGTCGACTTCAACGGGATGTGCAGCCTGGAGAAGTTCTACACAGACCCCAAAGCTGCCGACGGGAACAGCTACAGACTGCAGCTGTGGATGTACACCATGAGGCTGCTTCAGTACGCCGACGCCATCGAACACCTGCTCGCCACAGGTATCACCGACTCAGACTGACTGCACTTTCCTGTGCTAGTGTGTAAACCTCCTTTGTGATTGTCACATCCTATCAAGTTTGCAGCCTGTGTGCTATCAGTAGATTGAGTTCAGTCATAAGATTTAATGCATGTATTAACAAAAGTAACTCCTCTACATCCTGATCTGTTGTGTTTCAGGCCAAGGAGTGATCCTGGAGCGTTCTCCCTTCAGTGACATGGTCTTCCTGGACGCTATGTTCAAACAGGGATACATCAGGAAGGAGTGTGAGTATTCAGCGTCACAAACACCAAACCACTCGAACATCGGCAGCGCTAGGGCATCAGATATGGGGAAGCTGTGGCAGAGGTAGACAGAGGATCTTAACCCTGTAATCATATTTTACTGACATAATTCATAGCGAGTTGAAAATGAAAATATGTACAGCATTTTCCATCATAACGACAAGTATCTAACAGTCAGTAGGTTACACCATACGCACTATGTGAGTGTAAGCCCATCATGTTAGGTTCTGACTGTTGTGGGCCAAGGCAAACTTCACACACAGACCACCCAAAAAAAAACACTGCACATTTTACTGAGTTGTCCTAAAGCAGCTTCAAGAGTCAGAACACACCAGCAGCAGATCCAATATGCAACTGAAAAGAGAGAGGGTAACACAGCAGAGGCCATGCAGAACGCCACAAAGTCAGCACCAGATTATTAAAAATATATTCAAACTCACCACTGATGTTTTCAAAGCAGCACAATCTGACGCTTGTTACAAAAAACTGTTACCTCTTCTGTCATCCACAATTTTCCAGTTTAACTAATTCAGCTTGCTGCTGCAGAAAATAACGGCATGCTCATGTAGGTGACGCAGTGACGTGTGACAGAGAAGCTTCCCCACTGATCTCAGGCCAGTGACAGCTTAATTAGCCTATGCTGAATGCCACTGTGTGGGTAGTGAATGGCAGATCTGCTACTGTACAGTGTGATACTGACAGCACTATAGCTACATGAGGTAGCTGCTGAAGTGACTTTTCAGTGATAATAGCTTCTTAATAGCGCTGCCTGTGCATTCAAATACAACAGCACATATCAACCAATCAATCAACCATTAAAAGTTATATTTGTTTTTATTTCAGTAGACTGGAGTATAAAAAGTGTTGGCACATTTCTGTTTTCGTCTCATTTGCTTTCAGTTAGATAAAGTGCTAAAGGTAAATGTGAGATTTGTTTCTGACGTGTTGCAGGTGTGCAGCACTACAACGAGATCAAAGGCATCAGCATCTGTGAGTTCCTACCTCCTCACCTCTCCATCTACATTGACCTGCCGGCTGAGGAGGTGCAGAAGAAGCTGAAACAGAGCAGCAAGGTAGTCTCACATATACACACACACACACACACACACACACACACACACACACACACACACTGATAGCACAGGATACTGTCATCTCTGTAGGCTCCTGTCATCCTGCCAAAACATTTCAGTCCCACTCATTAATCAGTGGAGGGCGTAATCTTCCATTTTCAGCAAGAACAACTGAACAGAAAACATCTATTCAGCTACTGTAGATGAAATACTGGATGAAGCAGCGTATTGGTTTTATTTTCCTATATGATGTACATTTTTCATATTGCTGCTTGTGTAATACAACATTGGAGAAATATCTCTTGGAATGCTTTAAGTACTTTGAGCATTTTATCAGTTTATAGTGTTCATACAACTATTTTCCAATATTAAGCTTTGAAAAGAAACTGCAACTGTTCAGTGCATTCTGATTCATATATTTGATCATTTTTGCCAAAGCTCAAAGCACACATGATGACATTCAAATGTTTTTATATTCTATGGACTCCTGAGAGTAGAATCAGCCACTGTAAACCTAATATACCGTATCGTGTAAATCTCCAGAATCTTATAAAAATATTGCATTACCAATATAAACCCCCCCCCAGCACTATAATCATGCTTTTTAAGCTTCTCCCAACCATTCATTAAAATGAAATCGTATTATTCTCAGCCCTATCTTCAGAATGTGCCCCTGGCTTATCTGAAGAGCATTGAGGATTGCTACAAGAAGTCTTTCCTGAACCAGATCAGGTGAGCAGACATGAAAAACAGTTGTATAATTTGTAATTTGATATTTAGAAACTCTTAGCCAGATTGTGTTCACTTTTCCAACCAAACCTAAAGAGAGTTTTTATGTTTTTCTTCTAGGGAAACATCAGAACTGCTTGTTTACGATGCAGCCCAAGCCCTAGATGCCGAAAGGGTAAGACTATAGCGGACAGTAGCATTTATTCTGACCCCTAAAATTGACTGATTATTCGTGACAGACAGACTGACAGCTCCTTTATTGTGTGCCGTCCACAGGTGGCAGAAGACATTGAGTATTTGAAGTTTGATAAGGGGCCGTGGCTGGAGCAGGATGACATCAGCTACCACTACATGAGGAAGCTGTGAGTTTGTGATTGCTGTTATACACACTGTAATGCAAATTACCCAGCGGAAGATCAGATTCACACCAACATATCACAGCCTCAGCATCTGTTTGTCGTTCTGGATGAATACACAAAGCACCTGAAATGAATCACGCTGAGAGCTGGAAATGCAGATTCGTTGGGATTGCTTCTACCATGCAGGTTTTCACCATTTCTCCTATAAGCAAGTCTTTTTGTCTGTGTTTTTACAGCGTGCAAGACAAACAGAGGGTGGCAACCCTGACCCACATACCGAAGTTTCTGCCAGAGATAACCATCGGGGCCCACGAGTACGATGAAAAATACTACGCCTTTAGATCGGTATGTAGAGACAAGATGTTGTTTCTTGCCGGTTTGGCCCAGTGCCTTTGCAGCATGTCACTCCCCATCCCCCTCTCCACTTTATTTCATGTTTAAATATTCTGTATATATGCGGCTCCATTGCCAGCGTCTATTAGTGGCACTGGAGCACCATAATCTAACTGACAACTGAGATATGAATTATATAGAAAGAGATGGCTCCCAGTTGCAGCCCAGGTTGCACATGTCATGTTAGATGAAGCAGAACAGCAGGTGTCCTACAGTTAGAGGCAGTGTGTATGTTCTATTGTTGTTTCTTATTTTGCTATTGTCATTTCATTGCGTCACAAATCACACTCTTCTGAAGTTTATGTGAGAAACATTATGCGCCCTGGAGTGGTTGACAAGGCAGGGATGCCATGCAAAACAACTAGTGTTTTCTCACAAACTACTTTAATATGCTCTCTTTGCTTTCTCTACCACACACACTGGCAGCTCTGCTGCACTCTGCACACACACCGGCTCTCTGTGTCTCTCTCTGTGTCTGTTTGAGCTTGAGGTTTGCAAAACTGGACCTTCGCATGAACTCTGTGAGATTTTAGGTGAGAAAAAGGTAACACAGTAACAGAATCTAGATCCATATCTGATCAGCACTGCCTAGTTTGACAGTTTGATCCGAGTTTGGTGCGCTGTGCTGGCCAGACTCACTAAGAATGAGCTTTCCATCACAAGGTAGCCCCGCCCTAAAGCTGTATCATGCTGTAGAAGAAGACTTGAAACTAGCGACTGAGACCATAAACTCATTAGGAAACTGTTTACTGAGCTCATACATTTACGTAGAAAGCAGGTTTGCGACACTTCCATGTTGACTTCACTTCACAGACCCAGGAGCTCTGTCCATTCTAGATACTGTCAATGTTTCTAACCATTAGTGAGGTGGCTATTACCTTTCTTGATACAGTCATCCATGCTAGCATTTGACTGATGCAAGTCTCCCACCCCTGTCACCCCTGGGGTTGGATCACATAACGGCAGTCTCGACTAGCCATTATTGGACGAGAGATATTCACCCTAACCCACCTCAGGTAAATAAAGAATAAGCAATGATCAGTATGCTAATCCTGCACATCAGCTGGGGGTTCCTAATGAGACACTGGTTGCTGTGTTAATTAGCAGTGTAGTGTTCAGTGAAGTTGCAGGGGGATGTTGCCCTTTGGTTTTATGTTTTGTTGTTATCTGAGGATAAGTTACCTTGTGATGGGCACTTTATTGAAAGTTACAGAATCATACCGAGGAATGCTGCCTCTGTCTAAATCCTCACTGTAATCTTTTATATTGAGTAATTTTATTTCTCTACCCTTTGCCATGTGATGGAGAGATGGAACAAATTTTCTTCTGCTGAAATATTGAACGGCTCCTAGTTACAGGAAGGCAAATGCCAGATGTGGAATATTCTACAAGGCTTTTGGTATCATCAGTCTTTCAGGGAAACATTTGGGTCTGACCTTTTCTGTTTATTGACTGGAGACTTTTTTGTGTGTCCCCCTGCTGCAAAAATGAGGCTGTGTAATGCTACAGGAGGCTGTGACCTGACATTTAATTCTGAGCCTGGCTCTCAGTGGAGAGAATGAGAAGTGTGGCACACGGTGGCGTAATCTCTCTCAGCACATTTGAGTTGACAAAGTAAAGTCATGGAAGGACATTTGCAACACTGATGTATTGCAGCTTCCCTTGTACATTTTATGGAAAATAAGAGAGAAATCCTGAATTCATTTTGAGTTGTAACAAGTAAATGGTTGATTTGTTTTTTTTTATTCAGATGATTAAACTGATTAATTAGCTATCAAAGTTGACAAATTTTCTGCTGATCAAATAAACAACTATTATTAAATCCCTTTTAAATTTAGTGTTAAAAGAATCAAATTTAACTCTGCAGGCAACCCAGTTATCTTGATTAGATGCTTTCAGAATTTCAATTAGAACAAGTTGATTTTAAATACAAAATTGTTCTCCTGCTACTTAACTTTCCAACAACCCTGAGCTGTTTGTGTGTGATTCTGTGCTCAGTGTTAAGTCTTGTTCTTTTTTTTTACTTTTATTGAAATTTTTTTGTCCTTGTAGCTCCCTGGGAAGAGGTATGCCGCTGGTTATAATGAAGACAAGGGAGACAAACACATCTGGCTGAAGTGAAGGAGTCCACAGGCGTGTAACTAATTCTACCCTGGCTGATCTGCTCATTGAGTAAACTCTGAACCACACATCCAGTTGTCTTCTGTTGTACATCCTAAATAATAATATGTATGTATTAAAAGAATAATCTTTGAATCTACACAATGTCTTTCTCTTTTGTTCTCACTCTGCGTGCCAGAGAAGATGGAAAAACAGAAATTGCAGTTTCTTATATAGGATCATGAAAAGACACAGCTGGACTGGCTTATTGTTAATGTAGCAAAAGTCTGTTGTGTGGTTCTACCAGTCCAACGTGACCAATATTAAAGATCGCCTTCACACATATATTAATACATAATACAAATGGTCTCCTTGGAACAATAATGTGAATCTGATGTGTTTTTTTTCCTGCAAAATTATCATTTCTACATTCAAATCCTTAAAATATAATTTACTACATTAAATCTTCCAGAATCTCTGAATATACAAATGTTGTTAGTTTCTAAAGTTTTGCTGCTGGACACAAGATGTCTTCTACTTCACTGTAAAGTCCATTCTCAGTGGATGTGCACTGGTGGCTTCAAGTTTCTACATCACACGGTTAGGACTGACTTTCTAACTATTTGTGATGTCACAAATCCTGCTTGTAGGCCCCGCCCCTTAAAGTCAGATGTTCAGTGAACACATAGAAACTTTCCACTTTCAGCAGATGAATGTGAAAACATCCTTCTAGTTCAAACTCTGCACAGACAGCATTCAAACAGCTCACTCATTGATTCACACTGTGTGAATCCTGAACCCCAAATTTTCTCCAGCATGACCTCCTGGGAGGAAAAAAGAAGGCAATAAAGATACTGTTCCGTGCTGCCGAACAGTCCAAAGCCCAATCATCGAAAATACCTCTCTCTCAGTATTCTGGATCCAATGAGCCATTTTCTTCAAGAGCTCAGAAGTGTCTTCATTCCAACATTTGGCCAGAGCAACCCTTTCCTCTGCATTGCAGTATGATGTAGGGACATGACCCACAGGCCAGACTGCCTGCTGATTGAAGTATGAGAGACTAAAGTTCTGTAGTTAATTAAAAATGATATCTATTATCTCACCATATGAGTCTTCAACAGAAAGAAAAAAAAAATTGTAATAATAGGTCTGAAAATATCAAAGAGTAGTCATGGACTTTGAAAAGAAGTGATTAACAGCCCCTTCATTATCCTGTCCAATAAACGACCGGCTCCTAATTATCACAGTGTGCCTGAACTCAACATGCTGAATGATGTAGGCATTTCAGTCCAGCTTCACAAGACGGTCCAGGTTCTCAAAAGCTCTGCTCTCAGGGACAGGTAGGCAGAGTAGTTTTGAGCCAGGACGAGTTCTGTGAGGAAGCTCAGGACACCCCCAGGACAGAAAGCTGGTTCAGCCTCTGCAAACTTTGGCGGTTGATGAAAGTTCTTGCTTCCAGAGAAATGATGTTATTCTCTCTCCAACACTTCAAACCCCAAAGTGCCCCAAAGGAGCCCCATGGGAGATCTGTCAGAGGGTCCCTGGACAGATCCAAGTACTCTGTGTTGAATGGGAAGTTGCTGAGAGCAGTGGTGAAATTTCTGGCTGAGCAGTTACTATCGTTCAGGTCTGGGAGACTGTTACATCCCTTATAACAAGCTCAAACTGCCCCAGGAACTGAAGCAGTGAGAAATGATAGTGAAGGAAAAGTAACCTAAAGGCAGAAGAAACCAAGAAATGTATGTGCTTGTTACATTTCGCAGTATGATACACTGACAGTTAACATACACATCTATACAATATTTCATAAAAAAAACAAAACACTACATGTATGTGGTTACTTCAACAAAAAAGTTATGAGTTAAGTGTGAACAAAACAAAAAAAGTACTTTGCAGGTCACTCAAAGTGTAGCAAAGTAAGAAATCAACCCTTAGTTGGCCTGGACAGTCAGCAGACAGTGGAGGCCAGAGGCCTGCCAGGAGCTCAAAAAAGGTTGTCTACTTGCACTCCCAGTGCCAGAGCATCAGGGCTACTCAGACAAAAGGAGTGTGAATAATTGACAGCACAGCAGCCTGGCGCAGTCACATTGAGCTAATGGAGGATGGAAAACATGAACTCTGGAGAAGAGAAGTTGGCACAGTGTTCTGTCTGGTATAATGTAACACTGAGGTCTTATCGGGCCAGGGAGAAGGTGGATTTTTCTTGTAGAATGGAGTTGTAACTGTATAGACATTTCAGAAGTGGAACTGGTCTGGAAGCAGAAACAAAGTATTGGTGGAGTGGAACCCAAAGAAAATAAATGCAGCATGATGTCACTGTATACAGCCTAAAACAAATGCAAAGCTCCCAGGACATTTTCCAGGAGGACAAGACACAACCGCAGTGGTGCACAATGGTCCTGTTAATTTAGGCAAAGCCCATAAATAACAGTTCAAATGAAGTAGAATTTATTTTATTTTACAGAAAATTAATCATTTATCAACCTTTTTTTAATAACAGGCTGTATGTATGTTCATGTGACTGACTCAAAATAAAGGTATTAAGAAAAGTAAGCTATAATTCGAACCTACATTTAAAATAAATATGTTACATTAAATTGTTTCATGCGCCCATGATGAATAAAAAACATACTTAATATAAAGCATTTTACTGCACCAATGTGACAAAATGCCAAAACAACAGTTCCATATTTGTATCTCCAAGTGGCATATTTTTATATATTTGAGGTACAGTAAAAGCAGGTACAAATATAGAATTTTTTTGTTGAATTTCTCCAAATTGGTGCAGTAAAAATGCTTGATATTAAGTATACTTGTATTCTTATATGTGTAGAAGTCAAATATACCATCCATAGCCAGGAATTGTTGAGCAATATGTTTTTACTGTACCTCAAATATATGAAAATATGCCATTTGGAGGTACAAATATGGAACTTTTCTTTTGGCATTGGTGCAGTAAAATGCTTGATATTAATCACAAACCATTGTTTGACTTTCTGCCAAAAAACACTTGCAATACAAGCAGTTCTAGCAGTTCTGAACTGGTAACGTCACACGCCAGCTAGATATTCAAGTACGTTAGCTATGTTTCTAAACTCACAAGATCATTATGATGGATGTGTAAAAAAGCAATTATTTTTTAACACAACTGTAACTTGCAACTTTATAAGCTGATTTAGGTTGTTTCCCAAGTAGCCAAAGAAATCAGATAATCCTGCTTGAATTCAAAGGTCCAGTGTGTAACATTTACAAACATCTATTGGCAGACATTGAATAAAATATTTATAGGTGAGTTGTCATTAGTGTATTATCACCTGAATCGTTGTGTATTTCATGACCTTAAAATGAGCCGTTTTTCTCTGTAGAGGGAGTGTGTCCATGTTGCTACGGTAGCCCAGAACAGACAGTCCATACACTGGCTCTAGATAGGGCTTTTTGTGTTTTTTGCCGCAACCGTGCTTACTTGGAAGTCAAGTGGTATTCAGTTAGTTGCAATATGCAACTTCACCATGAGATGCCACTGAATCCTCCACACTGGTCCTTCGAATTACTTATATTGTAATATAGGGTTAGAGTTAGGGTTGTAATGAGCCCTTCCAATGGGTCCATTCATTGAGGTCTAACTCATTTCTGACTTCCAAGGACTTACATTGTACAAACAAGTTGTTTCGCTTTGAACACATCATACTAGACTGTCAGAGTTAATTTATCCACATTTCTGACACATACTGAATATATTTTATTTTTTTACTTTATCTAATACCACCCTGCCTTCCCTTGGCCCAAGAGATTCAGCAATATACAGTTAAAATGAAGACCCTCATTTTGGAGATTTAATAAAATCCTGTCATTAATCAGTAGCCTGAGTTTGTACCAATAAACTGAATGGCTTTCTGGGTTTTGGAGGCAAATTATGGTTATAGGAGCTTTTTCGTGTGTTAGGGATTTAGTAAATTGACATGCCTGCAGAGCACTTCACTAAAAGCCGACTTTAAATTTTCATCTAAAACTCACAGCTTCCAGGATTAAAACTAATTTAGTGCTATCCAGCAGACTGATGTTGAACATGTTGCGCCAAAAAGCAAATTTCACTCCATAGAAATTCCTTGGAAAGCCTTGCAGTGACTCAGTAATGGAGCTGAGGGAAGATTGGTGCTGTGGTTGATTTCTCAGCTGCAGTGAGCTGTGGGCCGGAGCCTGGAACAGAAAACCAGAGCAGGAGGGGAAAGGAAGGGGAAGTTATTGTAGTCTTAATGATGCTAATTACCATTCATTAAGCACCTCAATTTAACTGCTTAGTAAAATAATTTCTTCATGTCTTTTTCAGGATGTCAGAGAAAGGCTTTAAAAAGGAAGCTGGGTTTGATGATAACCCATCAGGCTTTTAGTCTGGAGGCAGCAGATGGCAGTGTTGCTATCTGGATACATGTGGTCAGAAGGCAGTGTCTAGGAGAGAGTAATTGTTTTGAGGGTAGGTAGCTCTGGGCATGTGTGTCTCTGATACATGAGTGTGAAATTTGTCCTAACACCTTCCTTCTCACTTTGGCTGCAAGATAGGTGCGTAGAGTTGCAAAGTGAGAGGATCCGCTGGCTACTGAATTATTTCCCCCACTTATCCCATTTTAACACATTATACGTGCGTATAGAAAATGCATGTCTGGACAGACAGAAACACAGGTGGTCTCCTGGATGATTAACAATGCTACAGGTATACAGTGTCAGTCTAAATCACTTCAGCGCTGGTTCTGACAAAATCATCCTCTTTTTCAACAGTTTCTTACAGCAGATGGCTCTAAATACTGCAATACCCATGAACCTTAGCAGCTGTTGCTATAGAGAAGCAGCCAGTCACTCGTGAAATCAGGTGTGGTGCAAATTCAATATGGTTCATTGTTTCACACTGCAGATTGCCACGCCCTCGGTTCACCCTCCCCTTTCAAGTGCGAAGGAGAAACTACCATGGCTGGGCACGAAAAATGCAAACAGGTGGTTCTGTGTAACAAACCATCTGGTGCAGTCAGGTTAGCTGTCATCCCCCCTCTCTTTCCCTTTCTTTCCTTCTTGACCTGTCCTATCAAATAAAAGAAAAAAGCCCCAAAACATATTAAAACAACAACAACAACAACAACAACAACAACAAGAATGAATAGTGTATTTGTTGGGGACTATTTCAGCTGTATAATATAACAAGGAAACATATTTGTTGCATCAGGGAGCAGGATGCTGTATGTGGGATTGACTAGAACAGAAGCTACTGTGCCCATGTTCATGGTTATGAAAGAACATGTCACCCAGTGAAACAGTGTGACTTACTGATGTGTTTTTAATAGTTTCTGAACAACAATGGGGCACAGAGGAATAAAATAAATAAGGCTTTGGATACACAGGCAAATACTTGTAGCAGGCACTTGCTAGCCTTTCCTTTAAAGCTGCAGTAGGTAACTTTTACAAACAGATACTTTTTGACATATTTCCTGAAACTCTCACTATATCCTGACAGAAGTACATTAAACAGATAATCTGTGAAAAATCAGCTTCCTCTGGCTCCTCCTAGTGCTCCTAATTGTATTTGCAAGAATCCATCGGGCCTGAATGAAAACAACCAATCAGAGCCAAGAAAGATAACTTATTGTTGAGTCTCATTTACAGATCATCAAATAACGCTTTGGGTTGGTTGCTTAAAGACTGATTGTTAGGGAATGATACTCAACAATTACTATCTTACTTGGGTCTGATTGGTTGTTTTTGTGGATTCTTGCAAATGTCATTAGGAATACAAGAAGGAGCCAGAGAAAAGAGATTTCTTTATGTCAGCAGGCTTGTGCTGTTGACTTATTATTATAGAAGCAGAAGTTCTCTAACACTGTCTCTTACTTTTGTACTGATGAGTTTTATGTCCATCCGAGCCTTGGGAGTGCTCTGACTGTAGGGCACCCACCAGTGCCTCTGCAGAAAATGAATGATGCTTTTACATCCAGAACCCCGATGCCCCAAATAACACCCCCTCTTTACATCTCTAATGGGGTTTTATGTATGACACATACGAATGTTTTGACGGCGCCTGCGCCTGGTTAAAGCCTTCACACATCACCTTGTTGTAAGAAAGCATGGTTAATTTTAAATGTTCACACAGGCAGCTAACACAATTGTGTGAATATAACAACTTCGGGACATCTGTTTTGGCAGAGTGGTTTGTCACATACCCTGACAATTCATATAACAGGGTTATTGATAACCTGTCACCTCTGGTACTTTATGTGTTGCTGTGGTTCAAGTATGAGTGAAAGCGCCTCCAGTAGTCCTGGCTGTTTCCACAGGCATTCCACTGCATGTTATTGATGCAGTGCACCATTGATTTGACCTGTTATTTTCATCCTGTCTGATTCCCAAAAGTGTTACCAATATTTTTCTCCTAAATATATGAGCCTGAAGAGCTGTGTGGGCTTACTACTGATATCTAAAAACAGGGCCAGCTACTAGGTCAGGCAACAGCAGCTAAATCTTGAATAAAATGAAGCATAACCTTAACCTTAACCAGATATGGATTGATTGGGGAAGATGAGCCAAACCAACAGCCTTTAGTTTAAAGCAACTTCCTTTGCGGTTTGAAGAAAAAACAGAGTTGTTATTTTCTATATTCTGACTTTTATTATCTCCATGTCAAAACTTGCAAACTCTATTTTCCCAAATCAATGTTATCCCCTGAGGGCATCTGCTACCAGTTCCTGAGTACAAACATTTAAACCAAGACCATCAATTAATAAGCGTTACAACCCTTTTCTTTGTCTATCTGTCACTGTTGTTGACTTCCTGCCTGCTGTGTAACAGTGTACATGTGGCAGCAAGAAAGGAACAGGGTGCAAGTAGCTCTGCAGGATTTTCAGTACATAGGAAGAATGGGCTAAGGGTAGCTAGCTCTTTGTGCAAAACACCACCCTGTGTGCCATTCTCAAGCTGTAATTGAGTGTCCTCCGGTCCTCTGTGCTGTCTGTCAGGGAGCTGCTTCAGTCAGTACATTGTGACACTTCCTTTGACACATGAAACAGGGTTCTCTGCGCACCCTCCAGCAATATGCTGCTGAATCAGGTGCTTCTCACTAGGAAGACAGCAAACTTCCAAGAGGAAAAGGGGATCTGAGCACATTGATTGATGCACAGCCTTTAATCGTGCAAACAGACTAACGTTTCGACACTAGTGTCTTAACATAACACAACAATATGTCATCTGGGCGTTTTCAAAGACTTCCTTTTCTTTGTTCTTTGATTTTTCAGTGTTAACAGTTGAAGCAGAGAAAACGTGATTGCATTAGTTGCACAGCATTATATCTTTCAAATGGTCCTCTACACGTACTCCATGTCTTGGAATCTTCAGCTAATTAATGTGCGTGATATAGGCTTGCAGGATAATTTAGCAGTTGGTTCTTGATAAGTCTGCAGAGAACGATAATGTGAATAGAAATTTCCCCTGTTATCTTGTGACTGGTACAAATGGTTGTATAGCAAATGTAATTTCCACACTATTTCCTTATCTTTGCCTTGCTTTCCCTTATTAAAGCATTGGCTCTCATACTTGTGGAGCAATAAGATCATGAGATGAATGACAACTATCCCTTTGTTTTGTCGTACAATCGTGGCGGTGCTCTTTTCATTCCTAATTCTTTCTCTTGGAGCACTTCAGCAAGTTGCAAGTGATGGAAATGAGCAGGTGCCCTTTGCATCAGCTCAAAGAACAAAGCAGTGAAAAGGAGCAGTGAGTTTCCTGATTGACAAGCTACAGCCGAGCCTTCTGTGGGGTTGTTAATCTTCCCCTGTGAGTGCTGGAATTATCTTGCTGGACCTACTGCCCTTTCACTAAGAATAAGAAGTCAAGTTTGGGAATTAGACAGCACAAGGACGTGCTTCAACGTGTTAAAGCTGCACGAGGGAAGAATTTTAGCTGGAATCTCATCCATCTAAATAACAAAGTTGGGCTGAATTTTCTTGCAATTTCATTCATTGTAGATTTAAACCAAAATGCAACAACACAGCTAGGTAAAGGGCAAGGCATAATGGCTTCTTGGGGAAGATTGGGATGGAAAGGGATTGCCCAAGACCGTTTAGTCATTGACAGTGTCCCACCATATCCGCATGGTTATTATTTACTTACATATTTAATGAAGGTAACAAGGTCATGTTTGTTAAAAATATTTACTTTTGTTATTATCACCCTGCTGTAGTCCAGGTTCAATTTAATTTGTGTCATTTGGTGTCCACTTGCTGTCATGATCACTTGATTACTTGAAAACAGTCTTTACTTTGATTGAAAGCTGCAGTGGGCAATACAATGCAAAGCTTTCTGGCTTTCTCTCTGCTGCTTCGTATTAGTCTGCTAAGCCCCTCTTACCAGACCCCAGTTCAAATGGCAGCAGAAGGAGTCGGCTGTCCTGCTCAACCTCATGCTTTCCACGATGTGAGCCTCACCAAGACCTTGGTCTGCCTCACTGTGACTCGTCTTCTTAAAGATGCCCCTCCAGGGCTTCACGGCCCCTGGGCAGAACGCCCCAGGCATCAGGCAGCTGCAACGCCGTCTAACAGTGGGATGAGAGGTTAATACCCCAAACACACTACACTGCCCCCCCTCAATAGTTATTCCCCACTCTTTGTCCTCATGCATCTTTGCCAGTTGTAAAATTGCCAATTGCCATTGTACTCTACGCCGTTGGAGGTATTGGAGATTTATCACAAGTTGCAGGATTTTCTGCTATTGAACCAGGCTTTCCTCATCTAAAGGGACATGCATGAGTGTGCATTTGTACAACAGCCAATAGGAACGCTGTGTCTCTTCAATGACCTGTGCTTGGCCAAAGTCTCTGGTCACAGGCTAGATTTACTAAAGCCTGAAAACAGAAGCAAAAGGTGGACCAGAAGTCTAGTTTTCTCTCTGACCATTTGAAATACAACATGCTGAACTGTTTGAATGGAAGTTTTGCCCAATAACGCTCTAAATAAACTGTCAAAGCTTTAACAAAACAATTAATTCATGATCACGAAAAACAGCTGGACAGCTTGTACTGATCACAGAATCATTATTTTCTTATATCAAGCTAGCCACCTTGTTGTGAAAACAAATTGTGTTTGAGCTGCCTGCTATGCAAGATGGATGCTAATTCATGTTTCCAGTGAACACAGCTGGGCTCAATAACTTAAAAAAGCACGCATTTCAATTTGACCTGATAATGAAAATCAGAGGGAAACTATTACATGACTATATCATTTAACAAACTGTAAACCAACCAAACGGATTCAGATCTGACAAATTAAAGGCCCAGTGTGCCACATTTAGGAACATCTATTGACAGACATAACAGAACCCAAACAGAACCATAAAAAGTTTAATTATGTCGTAGTTGCTATGAGAAGATATTGCATTGCAAGATACGTTCATTAACCATGTTTATTCAATGTGTTCATAAAGAAGTGTCATTTGGGTGCTTTCCTCACTAAATGTATTTGCTGTTGCCAATTAATAGGACATGATTTCTGGGAATAATATTAACAACACATTCAATGCACGAACACAGGGTATGCAGTGGTGGAAAGTAACTAAAGCTTGGATCACACTGCCTGCTTCTGTGGTGTGTCAGAACCCATGTTAACAGATCAGAGAGAGTCGAGGTCTCGCCTATTTTCTCCGCGAGCCACATGCAGCTCCCAGCAAAAATAGACAGTGAAAAGGGTTTGTTCATAATCATACTGACATTATTCTAGCAACATATCCATCATATACAACAGTTTCAATGTCTATATCTGTTGAATATGTCACAGACATGGAAAAACTCAACACCTACAGCATCTGTTTCAGATTATAAGCTCTCTGGCGTTTCTGTGGACAGAATCCATCCATATGTTAACAGGGCTTTTATTGTAGTGTATTCATTAAAGGCAAACACCATATAGAATGATAGGGCTGGCAGCAGCAGCTCAGCCAACTGAATACTGCTCGCCTTCCAAGCATGAAGGAGAAACTACAATGGCCTTATCTAGAGCCAGTGTTTGGTTTGTCCGTTCTGGGCTACTGTAGAAACATGGCGGTTCAACATGACAGACTCTTTAGAGGAAGTCACACAGAGGTATGCTATGTTATGTGAATTCTTAACCTCAGCTGTTTTCCCCGTGTTTCCTGTCATTCCCTGTCTGTGTGGTGGGCGATCCTGATTTTCCACCCGCTCAAGCAGGACACGTGAAACCAATCCACTAATCAACCCTGCGGTATTTCAACTCTGGTTCTTCACCCACTCGTTAGTCACTTTACGTCTCCGGCTTCCTCAGATTGTGTATTCTAGTTTTTTCAGTATTTTTGGAAACTTTTGGATTTACTAACTCTGCTTTCCTGTTTGCTTAGGATCATCCTGCTTGCCCGTCTGCCAGATTGTCAGCCACGCTCACCACCAGCCTCTTTTATCTGTTCCATCTCCCCACGGATTCCCTTATCCCCTTCTGCCAGCGCCTTTCAGATCTCATCCACCACAACCATTTCCCCAAAGTCAGACAATAAATTGCTCTTAAATTCAAAGCATTCAAACTGAGTCTGTGTCCACTTCTGAGCCCCTCCTCGTTGTTCATAACAATTCTTTAAATAGGCTTTATTGTTTTGGATATTGTGTTAAAGGCTATCTTGTTTGTTGCCTATTATTGTAAAAAATAACTAAGAAAAAAGTTAACTTTATTTAGGCTATAAAACACTTTTCAAAAGCAAGTTTACAAAGTGCCACAGACAAACAAAACAAGATATGGTAGAATTATAAAGTAAAATAAGTTCAGTGCAGTAAATAAAATGCAATGAATAAAAATAATAAATAGGCTAAAAGAACAAATAAGATCATAAAACCCTCTAAACAATGCCTTAAATCCTTTACAATTCAAAAACAGGCAAACCAAAAGGAAATTATTGCTCTAATCACATATTTTTTATTTAATGAAAAAATTAACGAATTAACTTATTGAATAAATAACATTTATTAAAAGTAATGGCAACGGCAAACCATTAAACCATTCGGACCATTTAGTCAACACAAAACCAATACAAAAATTCAAAACCAAACCAAGCTGGGAAATTTTATTTTAGCCCACAAACCTCACATTGTATCTATGCCATTCTCTGCTCCAAATGTGGAATACAATGCATTGGACAGACATATAACTCAAACCTGAGTAAAGCAACACAGATAAAATGCAAAATTCATGCTCTCTTGGTGAAACATTTTATTTTGCATGGCTTGCTGGCTGTTAAGAGTTTCAGGAATCCAAAGCAATCTTAGACAGATACTGAGAAGAAGAAAATGTATTTATTTAGTAAATACAGGGGAACCATCGGGGCAAAATAAAAAACAGCTGAAATCTAGTTAAAAAAAAACATACATAACATTTCCTGGTTCACCGAACCATATTGATATTTTCTAACCTAGCCTGTGCCCCTGATCTGGACTGTTTCTAATCATCATCCCCACAAAAATGGATACCTAGCCTCAGAGCAACCACTTAACTAAGTTCCCATCTACCCAGATCCAAACAAAAGATTCCATCTCCCCTATGTTTTTGGTGTTGGCTGGGATTTGAACCTCAGTCTCCTGTTGGAAGGACAGAGCCCTGCAAGGAGAAACTACAAGCTCAGAGGGAGTGCTGTGGGAATAAGTCACCACCACTATTCAGGACAGGGTTTGAATAGTGGTGGTGCCCAATAACCAATGGTGTTACACTCACTCAGAATAGTGCAATACTATAGGGTGGACAAAGTTCATGGGCAGGCCAATACCTCTCCCCCCACTAATCTTCATCTACCAGGATGCTGCTGACAATCTTTTGGTTCTGAGGAAGTATCATGGTTGTGACATGTCAGAGAAATGTACTACTTTTTTACACACAACCTTAACTCATTTTCATAAGACTTCTGCCTGCTGGGAGGTTTTAAGGATACCAACATCATCTCTCACCCCAAACACTGTGGGATTTTGCACCTGGACCTGTCTTCTGAGGATATTTCACAGGACCCATCAGAGCCCTACCAGGACACCAACAACCAAAGCATTTGAATGGGACCGGTCCCTGAGAATCCTCCCTCTGCATTGGAAAGGTAAGAACCTACCCACCACAATGAATATGTTTTCTGGCAGAGACAGCAGACAGAAGGATCCCTGCCCCTTCCAAAACCACAAACCCTCCCAGTATTTAGGCCTGCAGAGATCCTTGGCAGAGCATCTTGTCTGACAGGATGGTGGAGCTTAGCAGAATAAATTCTCCCATGTATTGATGCTAAACCGTGCTTCGGCCCATCAATGCAAAGCAATACATATTTTTGTTTGTGTTTTATTGTGGTTCTGTTTCTTCATGTCAGAATGTATTAAATCCATGGGCAAGACATGTTGAACTCATGACATGTTCAGTGGATAATAACTTTTGTTTCAGAAAAGACACATTCTGATCTTTCTCTGAACGCTGAGAATATAAAATGGCTTTATCATTCATAAATATGTAATTTAAAGATAAATACAAAATAAGTCAGTGTCACACATGTGGATCTCTCAGTTAAAATACTGTTTGCTTGGATGGATTCGAGTCTATCTTTAGCCTGGCAAAGGTAAAAGTACTGTGAGGTCATCTATTATCTGTAGTACAGCAAAGAGGTTTTAGTGCAGACTTGTAGCTTTAAGCTTTAATCCACAAGAAAAACCATGCATAAATTGGACCGCTCTACATACACCCCACAAAAGTAAAAATGGCTGCAGTTTCTGTACCCTGTTCGTCCAATGCAGATGTGAACCACTCTTTATTTAACAGTTTTTAGCTGAAAGTAAGTACTTTAAGAATTGGATTTTATGGTACAGCAAGCGATGTACTGACCTTGTCCTACTCTGACATGCTATAATTGTTGGCTTGAAATGTGCTTTCTATGCAGAAGTATTACAGGTTTGTGCATCTCCATGCAATGCTAAAGAATCTGGTGGTATGCAATTCAACATGATAGTTTTATTTCTTGGGTTCTTCTTCAGCAGCTTGAGAAACAGTTTAGGGAGGGAGGAATCAATCTAAATATAAAATGGTCACAATTGTAAATAATAAAGACATTGTGCCTCTACTGATAAATTCTATAGAATTAGGGTTGTGCATCTCTCCCTTCTAAAGTGATCTGATACGTATCTAGATACATGGGCGATGATACGATTCAGAGGCGATGCATTTTAATTTGGAACAATTTGGTGCAATTAGATGCAATCTGATATAGTCTTAACATCTGTTTGATGTAGACATTTATTTTCCTTTTTCTTAAAAGTGTTTTGTTGGTTTTAACTGACAGGAAAGGGGTGAGAGAGAGGGGGGGCTGACACGCAGCAAAGGACCACATGTCTGAGTCAAGACCATGGCCGCTGCAGCAAGGACTCAACCTTTGTACATGGGGCGCCAGCTCTACCAGGTGAGCTATCAGGACACCCCTTATTTTCCATTCAAAATGAAAATAAGCTATTCTAGAAAAGTGACATTGCTTACCTTCAAATACATATATTTTTGTAAAATACCAGAGAATCCCAAGTTTTTCTTTCTTTATGGCATGGGGAAAAAATGGAAGCCAAATGTCTCATTTCAGTGTTACATGTCATTGTGTTTATTGCTTTTAGACACAGACAAAAAGACGTTTTGCTGTGATTACCATAGACCTGTTGTTTACTATCACTAGAAGCAGTATCGGTCAATACTGATCACTGGGTCTATTTAAAGCCTTATTTATTTGTTTTTTAGTATTTACTATTCTTAACAACGTTGTATAATAAGTATTAAATTATGAACTGACAGGCAACATGTTCAGTATGACACACTTAAACTACAGCCTGTTGTTGGTTATTGGGAGCAGCTTAGAGCTTAACAGTGTTCCCACAGAATGACAGTGGAACTGTGGAGGATAAATATAGGTAATTCCTTATTTTACCATTTTAATTCTACTTGATCATCCGCCTTATTGTGGTGTTGTATTGTTTACTCACAAAATACTTTGTGCACTAGCTTTCCATTATCTTTTAATTATCCTTCTGTTACTTTGCTG
Organism: Dicentrarchus labrax; assembly: GCF_905237075.1. Taxonomy (NCBI): domain Eukaryota; kingdom Metazoa; phylum Chordata; class Actinopteri; family Moronidae; genus Dicentrarchus; species Dicentrarchus labrax. The sequence goes on along the minus strand of NW_026136706.1, from coordinate 25,157,349 downwards.
GTCAGCAGTAAGCTTTATAAAGTCGAACAAGAAAAAGAAACACAACTGATGTTTTGGATTTTTTCACCCGTGATTTTGTTCTCACAGCGGCAGGTGAGCCATGAGTAGTCCTGAAGGAGGCTTGGTAACGACGTCGCCCTTTTGAAAACTAAACTGTTGCTGTACCTGCTCCGTGCTTGTAAAACATCCACCAGATAACGTCACTCTCTCTCTGTTTCTCTGCAAAATACTAAAACGAGTCTCTGACTGTTAATATACCAGCAGCCTACCCAAGTAAATATGTGTCACAGACTGAATCATTTTCCTTTCAAATATATTTATTAAGGCCTACTGCATGTCCTCTTGGTTAACTAATGGAAGAGGCATGTTGTGTGGCACACCGTATGCTGGGATCTTTGAAATACACATACTCCGCTACTGTTCGACTATTATGGTTGTGCAGATGCTTAATGGTGTTACAATGTACATTGTAGTATACAACTCCCATAATTCTACTCTCATACATTTCACCTCCAAGTGTTGTGTACCAATTTATATTGAAAATAATGTTTAATAATGCTTACTATAAGGGGGATGGATAACTGGTTTGTCATGTCATCGATTAATTTCCCATTTATGTTGCGGTTGTGCAATTTCGAAAGAATCCTGATGGTCTGTTTGAAAAGTACTTAGCTGCAAACTCTCGACTCAGCTGTTGTGCTACTGATGAGTTAGTGTTGGAACATCAATCAGCTTAAACTCCACAGGCTTTCTTCTGATCTGTTGAACTGGTCATACAATGCATGCTCTATGGTTCTTGTAATGGGATGGGGCAATATCCAGTGATTACCATTCTTTGGTGGTGGATGTAGGAGGTAATGTGTGTTATGGTTTTTTCACCCCTGGCATTTAGCTGGAGATTTTTCTCAGCTGCAAATGTCAAGTTTTATTTGGTTGGTAGACACAATTGCCCTTCATGCAGGTAGACAAACAAGTGCTAGCTGCACTGAAGCATGTTGAAAAGGCTGTGAAATTCAATAAACCTCCCTGGCAGACTCAGCCTTTAACAGTAAGTTTACATAGTAAACTATACGATGATCAAAAGAAAAGTGCAATACACCTGTAAATAAGAAGAAAAAATGTATAGAAAAGTATAGACAAAAATAATAATAGTTCTGCAGGGATTTGATGTTGCAGTCCTACCTGGTATGTCAAAGGCTACTTTCTAGTGTGCATCAGCAATAATCAATGGTGGAAAGTCACAAAACAATAGCAGCTGAATTTGAATTGAAAATCTTTCATGGTGAAAATCATAGAAAGCCCTCCGAACTGCCTGATGATGGAAGCAGTTGTCAATGAAGAAAGTTGGGGTTAATAACATGTGCCCTGTTTTGTTCAGGAGTTACAATATGCATCCATTTTCTCTTGTCACACATAGTCCTGAAACATTACTTTTCTGTTACTAATAACCATGGTAACCAATACAAATAATTAGTAAATAAATTAAATTAGTTAATAACACCTATACATTTTTACAGCATGTAATTGTAAATGTAATTTGGTAAAGAGTAGCTGAAAATAAAGACCTAAGACACTAGCATTTCAGAATCATTTGCATTAAGGAATAAGAAAAGTTAAGTTAATTAAGTAGTTTATTATGTTTTATTTATTTTCATTAACACTTACAGTCATTGAAGGATAAAAACACTCCTGACTTGTATTCCTGGAAATGTATGTGATGTAGGCAGATGAGGCACTGCTAGATGGCAACAGATATACCTGTAGATGAAAAATAATTGGAACTTACTAAAAGACTTAACATGTAGATCACAGTGTGTGTGTGACAAAATCAATGGCTAGGTGAGAGACAGACAGATAGGCACTTATTTTGTTACTACACCACTTTTTTTAATGAATGTATAGCTGTAAGGGGTAAAAGGGGAAGTTGGAGTCTATATTTTTGTTTTATAAGGTGTATCCTAGAACCCTTAAATCAAACTAAATTAGGTTATATCAGATGTACTTTCTTGTAGATTAGTCATGGAACTTTGTAAGTTACACATGAGCTTGAATTTAACTGTTTTCAGTGTTAGTCTTTGAGAATCATATAGTCCAGTTCTTCCCAACCAGATTTATAATTTACTGAGCTAATAAATCAAGTGAGAAGTTGGGTCATTTCTCCATTAGACTGCATGCTATTGTGTTCTTTATTGCAGCCAATGGAGCTCCCCCTGCTGGCCTTTACATAGAATGCAGGGTTAAGACACCTCCACGTTGGCTTCACTTCACAGACCCAGAAGCTTTGTCCATTATATATACTGTCAGTGAGTTTGACACCATCAGGGTGTCATCGACCCCACAGAGTCCGAAGAGACTCCAATGACTCTTGTGGTTTTTAGTTTAGTTACTTCCTGTTTTATATTTAAAGAGTTCTTCCTAAAGTGTCTTGTGTAACTTTTACTTCCTGCCTTTGTGTGTTTCCTTCCAGTTTTGATATTCTGCCCCGCCCTGATTAGTTTCACCTGTGTATTTTGTTTATGTGTTCCTTTGTCTCAGTATCAGTTAATCTTTCTCAGCTTGCCAAGTGTTCCCTGCCCTTTTCCCAGAGTTGCCTTGTGTCTTTGGGCTGATTTATTAGATTCTGGTTTTCCCGCCTCCCCCTTTTGGATTTGGTTGCATTTTGGACTTGTTTCCTCTTGAACCTTTCCTTTAGACCTTGCCAGCCTGACTTATCTAGAAGTCATTTGGTGTTGAGTTTTTGCCATTAAATCATCTGAACTGCTCTAGTTCTGTCTCCTAGTCTGCATTTGGTTCCTTATGTTACTCTACTTGAACATACACGACAATTAGCTGGAAATCTTAAAGTCACATTTGTAGTGTGGCATCTATACAGATAGCAATGTGTAAGTACTGTTAACATTGACAATTTATAGATTTATTCAAAATGAAGGCAGAACCTTTGTGATTCTATAACCAAATGGGTGAAAGGTGTCACATTTACAGACTGTGCATACATTATAAATTGCTTTGAGCAGTATAAATGCAGGTCATTTGTTATTTCCCTTCGCCTTGATAAGAAGTTCTGATTTTTATATTATGTAGAGCTCCCTACTTTTATCTAAATGTGCACTTGTTTGGGGAACACCACCTCCAAAGAGGAGAATTAAACACCAAATTAATTAAGTTAAACCAGTTAATCAGATATCGGGAGACGTGACTTCTTGAATAAAATTTATCTCTGTCTCTACTTCGAAGAAACTTTGGTTCATGGTGAAAGTAAGGTTATGATACTACTGTATGGCTGTAGGAACTACTATTAAGATATGTATGATGACATTTTAAGGATTAAAATGATTATTTTGACATCAACCGAGTCATTTAGCAGGAAGGAGGTGGTTTGCCTACTTTAAGCTATGCCGACTGGAGGGTTTTAATGGTTGAAACCCACAGCAGTGTTTTTTTTCTGGAATGGCGAACAGACCGTTTGCTCTAAGCTGTTTGCTGATAAGTCTGGCCAGCAAGCTTTTGGCACACAGGTTGTTGGCTCATTGTGTAGGCAGTCGTAGGCAGACGTGCAGCCTGTGCGGATCTTTTGCAGGTTGATGGCGAAATGATTCACTACTAACTGTTCTCAACTTCAACTAGATCATTCTTTTAATATATATTTTTGGTTTTGTTTATTGCCTTTGATTGATAGTGACAGCTGAAGAGTGACAGAAAATGGGTTTTTTTCTATCATTGAGTAAAATGATGACCCCATTATCATATTATATTCAATACAAAACAAAACCAGTACAGAACATCTGAAAAACTGTACAATGAACCCAAATAGTTCTTCATGGAAATGGACAAAATGCTGTATATAGACCTACTATGTATATTTTTTAAGTTTTCTTACACCCCTTAAAGTCAAGATGGCCTTGCAACCCCTAGTGAGGGTACAGACCACCAATGGATAAAATACATGCGTCATAACTAATCATTCATAACTTACGACAAGGAGTTTTTAACTGGTTCTGAAACATTATATAGTAATACTGAAGCCTCTATATGACCTATATGATCAAACAAGACCATCATCGAGAAGACTGACCATTTCTAGATAGATATTCTTAATTACCTGTTGTCATGTTGGATTTGGTGAAATAAATGAAATGCTACCACTAATACCATTAATAATATATAACAGTAAATAATCTCTAAGCGTGAACTAAGCATGTATTACAGAGCAATATATATGGTCACTAGATGGCAGTAGTAGTAGAGTTTAAGCCCCTGTATTAATATCTTGCTTATATTATGTCATACCAAAATAATTGGATGGATTCAACATCAAGGTGTTTGTTTATTAATGTTAGCTGCGTTATTGATTGACCTGCGTTTATTGATTGATTATATGGCTAACTCACATTGGTTCAGACTTGGGCTAAAAGCAAAGAATATAAAAAAAAGTGTTATTTTCAGGAAGGCATTTCTTGAGATGTGGTGTCCATCCTTATCTCAGGCCAGATCAAAGGAGAGAGAGAGGGAGAGGAATGTGTGTGTGTGTGTGTGAAGAAAAGAGGAGTTCACACTTTGGTGGTGATTACAGTTCTTTTGATGTCACCATCTTCTGGGAAAGCAGTCAATATCAGACAGAGATGAGTTTTTACTACTCTCCACAGAATGAAACTAATACCTGGGCCTATTTATTCTGTGGAGATTCTGATTGTTCATTGTACCACTTTTGTCTTGTGTCTGTTTGGAGCCTGGTAATGCCACCAGGTCTATGTCTAAGTCCTTCTGATCTCTCCCGAGAATGGGTGCTTTCTCCATTCTGTTTAATGTTAGTTTTGTTGTAAAGGAGCTCCTGGCTCCATAAACAAACTGAAGATACTAAACCTGACTTCATGGCCTTTGATCCACTACAATTGCACCTGTGATTCTGTCCATAATGTAGGCCTGTATTTGTTATGAACTCACAATTCCAGAGTATCACTTAGATTTGAAGTCTTCTGCTGTATTAAATAATTTAGCACTGTATTGTGTAAAGCTAAAGATGTGATTTCTTCTGGGTATTACTCCTAAATTAAACGAGTAAATTAAATTATACACAATTATCGATCTTTAAAGGTATACATTTTTTAGACTATTTTTACTGCAGAGGACTGATGGAAAGCTTTGTCACATGGTGCACCTGAAGCTCAATATCAGCAAAACCAATGAGCTTGTGGTGGACAACTGTTTACTGTAGTGTTGGTCTATTCTTTACGTGTGACATCAGACGTGCAGTCTGTCAATCCTAGGAAAGGGTTCCCTGATGTGGTCATCCAGAGGTTTTTTTCCATTTTATCCGTTAACAAGAGTTGTTCCTCAGACAAGGGTCTGGAGGATACAGGATGTAATTTCCTGTACAGATGTGAATTTTTGATTTGTGATGCATAAATGAAAAAAATGTATTTCACTTGGCCTTTTTTTAAGGTTTGTAGTTCTTGTTCAGCTGTTGCTTAGTGCATAATTTAATTGAGGGGAAACAAAAAAGTCCTTGATGTGTAGCTTAAATCAGAACAGAAAAATGTGATTCAATAAGCAAATAAATAAAAATAATAAGAGCTTTAAAAAAATTATCTGCTGTCTATGCTGTTCTTGTAAATTTAGAAAATGAGTACTGAGGACTCTCCTCCTATACACTGTAACACTTACACCTATCCAGTCTGCTTAAGTGATAACACCTAGGCTTTTCACTGTATTCCTTACAGTAGCCATATTGATGACCACTACTGGTACCAAACACCCACTACAAAATACTGCAAAAATAAGTGTGATAGTACAAAAGAGTGAAGAAAATACTAGTACAACAGAGTGCAAATCTAACTATAATGGCTCGTCAACACAAAGAGCCAACAAATTCACAGTATACAATTTCACATTCATAGGTTCTGCAATGTTTCAATGAATGTGTAAAATTTGAATACACTAACTTGTGCATGCGTCCTACAAATAAAGTAGTGGCGACTATACCAATTACATCAAGTACCGCCAACGACAATGGCTTCATATTTGATGGTGCCATGTTGTGGTTCTTCTTAGAACCTACCATGCATTCCTCTGTTCCTCTCGCTGAACAGATCTGCTGGGCACAAAATAAAATGCCTCAACAAACGGGACAAATCGTTTTCTTTAGACCCTACAGCTTGTCATTATGATAGACAAGCTGACAAACAGAAAGACAGACTGTAGACAGACAAGTAGACAGAGAGAGATTGGGCAATGGAGATTAGAGAAATGATGGAAGGAATACTTAAGATAAATGATGAATGATAAAAATTCACGTTTTTTCTGTTTCTTGTAACACTGTTAAAAAGGTGCATAAGATGGGTCTGCATAAATCCCACATCTATGTAAGATGTGGTATTTGTTGCAATTTAGCACTATCAAAGGGGGTAGAGAGAGGGGATGACACGCAGGGCCACAGGTCGGATTCGAACCCTGGGCCGCTGCAGGACTCAGTCCATGGTTGCCAGCTCTACCAAGTGAGCTAACTGGGTACCCAAGCAGTTCCATTTCGTTGCAGTTACTTAAAGGGGACATATTATGCAAAACCAACTTTTGAATCATTTGATTATGTACATTTGGGACTCTGGAGGGCCTATCAGCAGGCAAAGTGTGAAAAAAAATGACTCAGTCATGTTTTTGTGGGCTGCCTCAGTCAGAATACAGGAGAGAAATCACGAAGCTTCAGAAGTGTGTAGTTTGTGACGTCACATGCTCTGCCTGTTGCCACCCACCTCTCTTTACTTCCTGTTGACTATCGGAGCTCCGCCATTGCTACTATAAAAGGCAAGCTAGCGGAGAACAAGCAAGCCCAGCCAGCAGCCTGATGTCTGGGCAAAGGCCTCAGCAGACAAACTGTTCAGTCATTGGCTGCACAGCCCAACATAAATTTACATATGTACATTTATGTAGATTATTTTTGACAGCAATGTCCGGCTAGAGTCAGAAAAACCGGAAGGTGTGTGTGAACAACCTCGGTCAGTACAACACTGGACTGACTGAAAGACTGTTCCTGAAAGAGGGATTGTACCAACTGTCTGTGGAGAGACGGCAGAGAAAGTCACTGGAAGTATTTGTAAGAGTTTATACTGTTTTTCATTGTTCGTGTAACGCTAGCACATGCTAACCGCTGTTAGCTGCAGGAGCCTCAGTGATGCTAACGTAGTTATTGTTTGTTAAATGTTTGTTATTGTTTGTTAAATGTTTAAATGTTAAAAGATGAACATGAAACTTATAAGGTGAAGTTAATGTATTAACCAGCTGGTGCAGATGTCTCCATATTCTCCCCGAGATTCACACAAAGTTTATTATAAGTTTATACAGAGAATCACAGAGCTTCGTGCTGGAGGGGGGGCTCCGTAACTCTGTAACTGTTGTGGGTTTTGTGTCGGGGGTAATTGGCTTTATGTTGGTCTGTATTTAGTTAAAGTGCTCAGTCAGTAATATGTTTGTGTCGCTGTTAGAAAGAGCAGAAAACCTCAGAGCGAACAAACTGTAGCCGCTCATCAGCTGTTAGCTCGCTGAGCTAGCGCTAGCTTTGTTAGTCCGGAGCCATTGTCCTGCTCCGCTCTGTGTGTGTGTGTGTGTGTGTGTGTGTGTGTGTAAATGTACCGGAGGTAAAGATAGAGCTACCGTGAGAGAGAAATAGTCAAACTGTGATCAAGCCTCCTTAGAAGCTAACAGAATACAGAGAGTGAGTTATGGTGATTATTGTGTAACTTTACACTGACGTGCTAACGTTATCTCAGCTAGCGCTAGCTTCGTTGTTTCTCTGCTTCGTTCAGGTGTGTGTGTGTGTGTGTGTGTGTGTGTTACGTGTGTAAATTAACTTGATCAACGTGCACCAGAGTTAACAATAGAGCTACAGTGAGAGAGAAACAGTCAAACTGCAGGGATTCATTAGTTTAGTATTATTGTGTAACTTTGATTAGCACCCAGCAGCTGGGGTTGCTCTCTAGGTTTTATGTGGAGTCAAACCGACGAATAAAAGTTTTCTGATCCGTTTATTTAGCGTTACTGAAGTACTGCTATTACTGAGGATATAAGTGTAGGTCCAGTGTAACATCTTACACTCATATAATCTCCTATTGTATTATAAACACTGAGGCTCACTGCTAAATGTCTGTTATTGCACCGGGAACTTGTTACAACATCAGTTACAGTCAGTAAATGTCCTGTGTGTGTGTATCTGCTGCCATTAGATAGACATTGTGTTGGTAACCTCAGACTGTTTCAACAACACATCACTACAGTTAGCTGCAACAAGGAACCACCAGAGACACTGCTTTATTATTTTAGATTATAATTTAGGACTGCTGTGAGCCACAATGAGCTGTTGTACTTGTTTTATATTACACTGTATTATATTACACTGTATATTATTATACTGTATATTATATTACACTGTATATTATATGCTGCCTTACAAGTAACACTGAATCTTCCATGTTTTACAGGTGACCTGATGAAGCTCAGGTGTTCCTAGACCCATCAGAGGACAGAGACAGCTGCAGCATCAGGACAGTCTGGGTATCCAAAGGAAGACGCATAAAGATGAACACTGACTGCAGAGCTCCATTACCAGCTCACACTTCAATATACTAGAAACCATAAACCTTGATGGAGGACATGATCTGCACAGTTTACATAAAAGTTCTAGCTTTGTTACTTATAACTGGAATATGAATGAAACATAAAGTGTTTTACTTTTAAGAAGAGTTTTGGTCATTTTTAAATTCAGTAATAAGTGTGGTTTTATATAAATAACATGTTATTTCAGGTTTTATGAAGATTTCCTGGATGTACAAGACTTGAAAACCTGGTTCGTGTTACATCTATCAATATGAACATGTTAAACCTGTATTAATGACTGTAAGCAACACAATACATTACTGTCTCACATTCAAACTTTATTACATTGGAAGATAAATGACATCATAATACAGTATATAATATAAATGATAGAATATTCAGTATACAGTATTTTTAATGGGGTTCAAACATAATTGCAGCTTTTACAAATATCTGAAGGTGAACTTTGGTAATAATACTTAGTTAAAATATCAGACTATGAAATATGGATACAGTACAGTATGGTACAAGTTACTTTATTAGATGAGTAATTCCTTCAGTTATGTTGACATGTTGTACAGGAGCAAGTATTCAGGTTTCTGTTTCCATGGTCTCAGTAAACTAATGTGTATAAGGAATATAACAGATGGGAGGTTACAGTAATCATTATACTATTACTCTGATTACTTTGGTACATTCACTGGGTATTTCTTCACTAAAAACAGCTGCTTGACTAATGTTGTTAATATTATGGAATATATAATATGTTTAACTTCACTGGGCTCTGTAGACTGTAGGTCACTGCTCACTGCTGTACCTGTAAAGACAAGCATAAAACACAGTGTTGGTTCTCATAGTTAAGGTATAAACACTAACATTATGTTATAGATAGAGGTTAATATATAGCAGTATTTACCTGAGGAAAACGTCACAGAAAGCTGTAATCCTGATTGTTGATGTTGTTCATTTCTCCGTGATTTCAGGTCAGACTCCCGCTCTAACATGTCCGCTGGTGAAGTTTTTGCTTTAGAAGCAGTTATTGAATTAATATTGACGGTAGAAATGAAGCTAATCTCAGTAGCAGTGAGGAGCTACCTGCCGGCAACGAAGGGGAGGGGCCGGAGCGTCATCCGCGTGAGCCGCGTCATAATGCCGACCAATCAGAGCAGACTGGGCTTTTCGGGAGGGGGGTCTTAAAGAGACAGGCGCTAAAACCTAGCGATTCAGACAGAGGCTGCTCAGCTGGTAGGCAGTATGAGAAAAATAATGTGTTTTTTGAACATTAAAACATCTAAACCTATTGTAGGAGAGCCACAAAATACAATTATGAACCTGAAAAAGGGCATAATATGACTTCTTTAACTGTCTATCAGGAAACTCTGTAAATCACAGTGACTTGAGGCAGAGCAGCCAGAGGACATCAGAGGGAAAACAGAAAACATTTTCTCTATAAATTGTCATCCAAAAATGTGTCAATCATGTTTACACACAGACTGCAAAACTTTTGTCCGTCATTAAAGTTTTCAGAACAGGTTTGATTATTGTGTTTTTTTTTTTGCACTAGTCAGACGAGAAAAGCACACACAGCGGGTGAGAGACAGCACACAGTCAAGAGTGGGGGACAGCTCAGCCTCTTGTAGCCGTGGTGCCAAGAGCAAGATAAGGGCAGAGAGTGGAGTGGAGCCTGCAGAGGAACCTCCAGTGGAATGAAGCAAGGAAGGAAAAAAGAAAGATGGAGTGAGAGACAGAGAGACAGCAGTGAGCAGACAGCTCCTTTATGAGCAGGTGAAACTCTGCTTGTTCTTGACACTTGGACCCAATTACTTTTTCTACTTTCAGTGAGGACCACAATATCATCCTCATTGCGTGATAACTCTGTCTCACATTGTGAATTTGGTGACAGTGGTTAGGCCGTAATATGAGAGTGCGACGAGCCAACAGTATGGATGGTATCAGAATCAGAATCAGAAATACTTTAATAATCCCAGGGGGAAATTATTTTTGTTACAAACTCCAGATATACAAACAACATATATTATACACACAACATATGTTAAGAACAATATATATATATATATAGTGCTGTCAGTTAAACGTGTTATTAACGGCGTTAACGCAAACCCATTTTAACGGCGTCAATGTTTTTATCGCAAAAATAACATTCTTTTTGGCCTAGCACACTTTCACATGCTTTTTACACACTAGTAACGTTAGAAAAACTACAACACCACACAGGATCTAGCTAGACCGGAAACAAAACAACAGGCACGCCGCACACACTTGTTTAAGAGTAGTAGACGTTACGTTTTGAGTGGATGGCGAGCGCAAGACGCCGAAATGGATGCTAATAATATTCTGAATGGAAAGTTTACTTTAAAAAAGTTGCCAAATGGTTCCATTGACAAGACCAAAGTGATCTGTGTGTTTTGTCGTTGTGAACTGACCTATCAATGCAGCACGTCCAGTCTGAAATACCACTTGATGGCCAAGTATACAGCTGATGCGAATTCTCCGCCCCCTCGTCAAAGCCAGGCGACAATGGACAAGAAATCAAGGGACGTGATCTCAAAGATCACATGTACAGTAATAATGTGCAAAAAGTGCAAAAAATGATTGTCTATGTTTGAGTCAGATTACAGAGAGGGGGTGTCTGACTCTCTGAGGGAGGCGTTGTAAAGATGACCACAGGCAGGAATGATTTCCTGTGGCGCTCTGTGGTGCATCTGGGTGAGAGGAGTCTTCTGCTGAAGGTGCTCCTCTGCTGAGCCAGTGTGTCGTAGAGAGGGTGTGAGACATTGTCCAAGATGGACTGAAGCCTGGACAGCGTCCTCCTATCTCCCACGGTCGTCAGTGTCCAGCTCCTCCCCCACGACATCACCGGCCCTCTTGATCAGTTTGTTAAGTCTGTTGGTATCTGTGACTTTCATCCCACTGCCCCAGCATGTGACAGCGAAGAAGATCGCACTGGCCACAACAGACTCATAGAACATCCTCAGCATCGTCCGACAGATGTTAAAGGACCTCAGCCTCCTTAGGAAAAAGAGTCGGCTTTGGCCCTTTTTGTAGACAGCCTCTGTGTCTCTGGTCCAGTCCAACTTATTATTAAAGTACACCCCCAGGTACTTAGGCTATACTCCCCCACAGTGTCCACAGGGACCCCCTGGATGGAAACAGGGGTCACGGGTATTTTCGTCCTCCTCAGATCCACTATGAGCTCTTTTGTCTTTGTCACATTGAGCTGCAGATGATTCAGCTCACTCCAAGTGACGAAGTTACCCACAACAGTCCTGTATTCATTCTCATCACCCTTTTAAATGCAGCCAGCTATTGCTGAGTCATCAGAAAACTTCTGAAGGTGGCAGGACTCAGTGCAATAGTTGAAGTCTGAGGTGAATAGGGGGGGGGGGGGGGAGAGGACAGTCCCCTGTGGGGCCCCAGTGTTGCTGACCACCCTGTCAGACACACAGTTATGTAGGTGTATGTACTGTGGTCTGCCCATCAGGTAATCAACAATCCAGGACACAATGGGGGGGCTCCATCTGCATCGCAGCCATCTTCTCACCCAGTAGAGCCGGACGGATGGTGTTGAAAGCACTGGAGAAGTCAAAGAACATGACTCTCACAGTGCTCGTCGGCTTGTCCAGATGAGTTTAGACTCTGTTCAGCAGGTAGATGATGCCGTCCTCAACTCCCAGGTGGGGCTGGTAGGTGAACTGTAATGGATCAGTGAAGGGCCTGAACCCATAGCAGGGTTTGAGGTGAACCAGGTTGTGATCTGACCTGCCCAGAGGGGGGAGAGAAGACGAGATGTATGCATCCTTAATGTTAGCATACATCAGTCCTCTCCTCTCTGGTAGGACAGCTCACGTACTGTTTGAAAGTCGGCAGTAGAAGGAGGTCGCCCACACAGGCTTTTTTAGCAACTGTGAGCAACTTTCATAGGAAAGAATGTGGGTGCAATCTTATCCATGACGATACACATTCAGCTGACATGGAGCAATATGAGCATTTATTTGAAGCCATGTTTCTGGCCAACTGATGAGTGTAAGTAGGCTAATTGCTAAATCCTCCACTATATTCACTGGCTAGTCACTAACTTTATCACCTTGCTGTGAACAGTAAGCATGTGAGCAGAAAGATGCTAATACACTCCATATAGCTGAGAGGAACTGCAGAGTTGGGTGATAATTGTCTATTAGCTGGTCAGTATGAGTGATCCCTTTCACACTGCACTGTTTTTTTTTTTTCCAATGTTGATATAAGAGTATTCATTAGTGCACATATGCTGGACAATGTACTGACTCATTATTATTCACCATGTAACCATAGTCACTGTGATTAGGGTATTTTTAGTTCATTGTAGGTAAACAATGTTAGTTGTTATAGAAATATGCTTTAGCTTTCTTTTCAATGATCTGAATTGTTATTCCAGTCTGTTCTGTGTCTGTGCTTTTGTCTGAGTTCCTCAATCTCTGACTTCCACTCAAGTGCAAGCCGTTGGTTAATTGGAATTTTTTTCCCTTGGCCAGCAAAGGAGACATGCAGGCTTGTGACAGGGGTAGAACACAAACACACACACACACACACACACACACACACACACACACACACACACACACACACACTCAGTTGTTTCCATCACTACAGAGGACACTACACTGACTTACATTCAATTTCCTTGTGCCTTACCATAACCATAATCACTATGTGCCTGTGCCTAATGATTTACATTATGGGGAGTTGTGTTTTGTCCACTAAAGGAAGGCAAGTCTCATCAGTGTACCGTGTAAAAAGATATATGTCCCCACAACGTGAGTAATACATGTACACACACACACACACACACACACACACACACACACACACACACACACACACACACACACAATGCATACCACAACCATTAGCATTTGGCTTGGGGAATATGATAATTTTTATTGTGCACTGATGATGGAGTTGATGTGAGTGTGAGAGAAAGAAGGTTAGAAAGCCAGGGCCATTAACAACCTTCACTTATTAGACTGTAAATATGATCAGCAGATGTATCAATCATCTCAAGCATTTACAGAACTACCCTTCACTGCTACACATGCATGTGCAAATTAACACTGACACATCCATTTATTGTTCTGGATGCATCTGACAATCTGTATGTCCAGTCTGCTCTAACCGTGAACTCGAGAACAAATGATGGTCAAGATAGACTTAATTTCCCAATTTTTGAGGAAAAAGTGTTTGAAGATACATAAAAGGCTTTCATGCAATAGGAGCCATAAATAGAAAATCACTCCACTCTTACTTGAAGGAGTGAACACTGAATCTGGATTTAATTTCCTTTCTTCTTTCTTTGGTTTTTCCTTTAATTTCTTTTGGCTTACACTAATACTTAATTTTAAACATTTTCTATGATTAATATATAGTACAACCTTTATGTTTGTTTGAATTGTATAGGCAGTCCTAGAGATATAACAACACAGGTGTTTTAATTAAATGTAAAAGTACTTTTATTTACTTTTACTTACTTTTCTTAGATATGGAGAGTTGTTTCCATATTGAATTATTTGCAACCAACCTATCAAATGTTGTTGACAGTGATGTTAATGGAAAAAAATCACTTTAAATACTCTCTATGCTATCAACAACAATCACATAAAAAGTTTCTCTGCAGTTGCTTGGGCTTTCCCACCCATCTCCCCATCGGCACCTCATGTCCTCATCAGCCCTGCGGCACATATACTACTGGGCCATTTTCCCCAGTCAGTTGTCAGATCGCTGTAGTTTCTTTGTTACCATGTTTGTTTGTTTTTGAGTCACCTGTACTTGCCTGCCAGTCTATCTGCCTGCCCAACTATATACCTGCACCTTCACCTGCATGTCTGTCAGCCTACCTGTGTCTGCCCATAAGCCTATTTGTATCTTCAACTGGTCATTGAATTATTGAACTGTCCCTATCTGCCTTGACTATCTGCATTTGGGTCCTTCTCCTGCTGCCTGCACTCACCTGCCTGACAGCAGCATCAGGAACACACATGGGATATTTTTCATAACAGCAAAGGTGGGCTGAGTGTGGACCCTCCACTGGCAAAATCCCCACAGTCATGGCCTAAAATATAGTATTGTGAGAATGGAGAAAGCAAAACTTTTGAAGACAACTCCAAACATACTGTATTCACATGCATTGTCATAGCATACAAGTTTATCGTTTTCTTAAGCTAAATCTCAGTGACTGCCAATGAGCATTTTATTTTTCTGGGCCCATAAGTAGAAGGGGAATTTGGTGGTGGGGTGATCTGATATCTCTACAGGTGAATTAATGTTAGGAGGTTCAGCTGTAGTTTTTCCAACCATCAGGATGTGAGAAAGGCCCGTTTGGAAGCTATTCAGGGAGTTATGAGACTTATGTGGGTGTGTTTACTTGTGCTTTAGGATGTAAGGTCACTGTCGCTCTCTTGCTCTCAAACAAACTGACACAAACCAAAGGAAGCTTCTTGGTATCTTTATTTTGCAGCACAGACTGCAAGCCAGACACAAACATCAGGTAGACAAAATAAACACATCTGGGAAAGTATTATAGCTTGGTCCATAAAAGCGCCTGTTTCAGAGATACGTCAGACTGACTGTGGAGCAGTTTGACCAATTGATTACTGGATTGGCCACCATGGCGTATGTTGGGTTTGCATTTCTTCCAAAGTTAATTTTGTTGTTTTGCCGCAGGTCGCGGCATGTTTTTCAGCCCCCAGCCAAAGCCTTAAGCCAGTCCTAAGCTGAAAGAATATAGGAAAATACTGCGTGTGGACTTTTCTTGGCATGAGGGATAATGCAAGTAATTTGACAGCAAGTATATTCTTTGTAAATCCACTGCCCTTGTTTCTGTCTTAATTCACTTTTACAATACCTTTTGTTTAACCTTGTTGGTATCTCATCTTTTGCACCTACGCATACAATGAAAGCAGAAAACTCTCTACTTTTAAATAAATGTAATTTGCAGCTTATATTTCATTCCTTAAATAACTCCCGCCATATGCTGCTCCTGCATCAGTTTATTTTCACTGTGAGCTGAAAAAACAACCGTGAAAGCAGCAGTGAGCCGCATTTGGATTGACAGCTCGATGGATCTGCCCACAGGCAGCCAAGTGTGGGAGTTGTCAGAGGTTCATGGTGGCCTCGCAGCATTTGGTGTATTTCTACCTGAAGTGTGGAAGCCTCCACAGGAAGCATTTCATCAGTGGACGTCTGCAGGCAGACTCTGTTGAAAAGCAGGGAAGTCACACACTGTCACTTGGCTAGACTCATTTCCACCTGCATCTGTGTATAGAGGGTTGCTTTTGTCATTTTGCCTGAAAAGCTGAAGTTTGTTTGTGGTTTCTATGTGAAGAAGCTTAAATAAGCCTGAATTAGGTGTAGTTGCTGTGGCATGTTTTTAATGTACTCTAATTAGTTTTAAAAGTCTGCCTCACTCACAACCCTGCTGGCTCAGTATCTGAAAGCTGTCAGACATATAGTGAGTACATGAAATAATTGTTGAACAGCAGCAATCTCTGAGGTACTGCTCATCTCTCACACATAATGCTCCTGCATTGTATGTGTCGCTTCATGGAGAGGTTCATGCTGTGAAAATACAGCAGCATTGCTGTCTTTACATTGACTCCTCTAATATTTCAGTTTGGGAACTCAGTCAAGCAGTTCATAGAGAAAGTTAAAAGTGTGCTTAAAAGAGAATATCATGGGAGCTCAGTTGGTAGAGCTGGCGACCCATATACAGAGTTACTGCAGCGGCCCGGGTTTGAATCCGACCTGCGGCCCTTTGCTGCGTGTCATCCCCTCTCTTTCTACCCACCCTTCCTGTCAATCCTCGGCTGTCCTATCCAATAAAGCCATGAAAAGGCCAAAAAAATAACTTTAAAGAAAAAAAGAGAATCTCATGCACCACAGCTCATTAACTCAGAAGTTTGGTGGAAAGAAACTTTTGTCTTCAACTTTTCTTCATGCTAAAAACAGTGCCTGTACTCCCAGGAGTTTGTGTAGGTGGCCCTGAAGTCAACATAAAGTATGAATCTAATTAATGAGCAG
Organism: Dicentrarchus labrax; assembly: GCF_905237075.1. Classification (NCBI taxonomy): domain Eukaryota; kingdom Metazoa; phylum Chordata; class Actinopteri; family Moronidae; genus Dicentrarchus; species Dicentrarchus labrax. The sequence goes on along the minus strand of NW_026136706.1, from coordinate 25,140,696 downwards.
TGAAGGTGATTCTAAACACTCCAATTTATCTGGTTTGTTTAGGGTGCGTGTGTGTGTGTGTGTGTGTGTGTGTGTGTGTGTGTGTGTGTTGGCATCTTGAGGACAAAGGTGAGAGAAATTCAAATACATGGAAGGTAACAGTTGGTGAATGGGATACATGTGAATCCATCTGGCGTGATTTTAAAATTAGTTCCAGCTGTGAGGCTGTTACCAACATGGAGTCATTACTTTATTTATATCTACCATCTGTGTGTGAGATCTGCTCGTCAGGTCATTTTCTTTTCAAAAACGTGGTGTCAGTTAGCACCATAGCTAAAAGATGAAAAACATGACAGCTCTTCAAAAGTGAAGCCAAAACAACTCTATCGCCCCCTGGTGGCTGACTGCAGTATAAGTCATAAAGCCTGCTGCCTTCATGTTAGCCGAAGGTACATTTTTCCCAAAGATGGTTTCTGGCATTTGAGGTAGTTTTTATGACGGGGATGTATGTTCAAGTGTTCATTCTGCTGTTTAATTTTAATTAGTTATTTAAAGAGTATCACGTGATGATAGACAGCTGAGCCCTGCTCACGATTGATTCATCCTGGCATATTGGCAAGACTTCGATACCACAGCGCCAACCCCCGATTACTACAGCGCAGACTCTGGTTTTGAGATCTAATCTGAAATTTTCTCCTTTTTAGCACCAGCTAGGAAGATACTAGCAAGCAGGCTAGCTAACCAAATTTGAGGAGCAGAGCAGCTTTGTGGCAGACCTGATACTCTAAGTTAGGAGAGGACAGTAAAAAGGTAGTTTTCCTTTATGTCTTTTTTAAACACTTGGCCATAATCTTAATATAATATAATATTAATATAATATATTTTTTAATTATAAGATAATTAAAATATTATAGAAGAATTTTATAATTATTATAATATTAGATAATATTCTTCAATAATATTATATTATTATAATTATAATAATATAATATAATAATTATATTATATTATATTAAGATTACGGCCAAGTGTTTAAAAAAGACATAAAGGAAAACTACCTTTTTACTGTCCTCTCCAAAACTTAGCCACCTTTCTAATTCTTCATCTTCTTCTTCTTCGTTTTCTTCTTCTTCTTCTTCTTCTTCTTCTTCTTCTTCTTCTTCTTCTTCTTCTTCTTCATGTCTTTCGGGTCTGGTCCCACAAGACTGGTCCATCCCTCAGGTCGGGTCCCCCTAGTGGCCTGGCGCACGTTTTGTCGAGTGAATTTGCAGCGTCTCTCTCTTGCAGTTGTTTTGGGGTTTTGTATGTCTTTGTGATTGCAGCATTTTTCTGTTGCATTTGTTTTATGTGTTTGTGTGTTTTTGGCTTTGCATCATTCCCGTGTTTGCAGCGTTTTGCCGTTTGCTTAAATCTGAACCATGGGAAGTGGCCCTAACTAGACCCTGCCTTTTTGTAGGGGACCACAAGCCAAAAATCCTGCAAACCAGTGCTTGAATATTTAGCAATGCATATTGTTTCAAATGAAAAATACTCAAGTACAAGTACTTCAAGATTGTTCCACCACCACTAACGTTATTTTGTGGGGTTAGGTTACGTCAGACAGAAGCCTGGTTCAGGACCGGAACATTCACTGTGTGGGAGCCAGTCCCACACGTTTCTTTATCAGAGAGGAATGTAACATTAGTGGCTCTTTCATGCTCTTTTTTGTATTTAAGAAGTGTCTCTGAGAAACATTTACAGAACATGTTGGTAAGTCTTCAAGCCAGAAGCATTCCGAAAAGCAATGTTACAGAGAATAAGGTGCATGAGGCAATCAAATGTATATATTCCCTACCCTTTTACAGGGTTTTTATTATTAAGTCAACAAGAAACATTAAAAAGTGAGCAGGAAACAGCTATAACCTCCTAATGAAATCTGCCTGGCTCTCTCAGTCTGACAGACGAAAAGCTGTTTTTACTGCTTCTGTCTTAAATCAAGGACACATTGTTTCAAAAAGTAGGCCACTATGTATTTTGAGTAGCAAAGTTGCCATCATTATTACTGTAGACTGCTGTGTAGATGCCGTACTAGAATGCAAAGCTTGAGCAAAAGTGTAGCAACAGAAACCAGGGTGGCGGTCTTACCCAAGGGTCAAATGGATGCCCCTGCACATAGTCAGTATGGATATAATATTTAAACCTCTTGTTTAAGGTTAAACAAAGATAAAGGTCCTGATTAAAGGATAATGCTGTCAACAAATACACCCTTGTAATGGGATGTTAAGGTGCTGTGGCAGCGTCAGACCACTGTAGTGACCAATTTCTCACCTTGACTTTTACACCAGATGTAACCTCACTGAATATAATTGCTAATGGTAACTATGGGAGTGGTTCCCAACCTGGCGGTGAGACCCCCACTAGGGGTCACTAAAGCTTCATTGGGGGTAGCAAGGCCTTCTTGATTGGCGGGCTAGAAAACCTTAGAAATATACACAGTAGGCTTATGTCTCAGCATTTGGTTCACTTTTGTGAAAAAGGTAAATGTAAAGTAATTGTCTAATAGAACAATGGCCAGACGTCAGGAACAAGAAAACACTACACTTGTTGAAAAAGAAGCCAATTAATTCTGTATGATTGTTAAAAATGATAAAACAAAATACATGATTATGACTTGTAGACCCTAAAAAGGAAATAATCTGTTCAAAATTCTTTCAAATTACTTGTTTTACACAAACTTTTTGCAGTTACTGAATTCACTATTTTGGTTAATTGCACAGTTTTGAATATAATTAATTATTAATTATATGTCACTTAGCCAGTTTACTAAATGATAGAAAAGGGGTCCCTTAATGAAAAAAGGTTGCATACTATGCTATGCACACAAGTGCAATTCGTACGGCACAGTGTTTTTTGTATCCACAACATTTCAGTTAACTGGAAGGCAGTTTGACTGCCATGGCACCTGTGTAGTGCAGCAGGTGAAAAGCACAACTGCAAATCTCTCAAATCCAATTTACCAGCCTGTCCACAAGTTTTTAGAGAGGTAAAAGATGTAAACTATATAATTGCATGGTTCCTAGTACGCCATAGCAGCTACATAATATCTACAGGATTGACTCTGGCATACAGAACTGTTTCTGCTTTACTATAACAAACAACAAAGCTCACCTCAGTTCCTATATGCATGAATGGATGTGTGTGCAAGTTCACAGATATTTGTGTTGTCAAAAATTGAATAAACTATACCGTGATGCAGCACTGACTTCAGACTTGAAACTTAAAGACTCCATTTGTCTTGAGGGCAAAAATCTGAGGAGACTTGACCTCGGATCAATAAATATTGAAAAATTCTGTGATGTGCACAGTTTTACCTTTTGCGGCACTGCCAACCTCTATGAATAATAGATATTGTGGCAGGAATGTGCCTGCAATGTTTTCATAATGTTTTATGTAATTAATACATACACATGAGAGTTTTGTCATGCAGCACAATTCATCCAGTGAACCCACATCTCACTGTAAAACCTTGTTCATTTGTTCCATTAGCTCAAAAATCCTGCAGTCCCAACTTGCATTACGCCCGCCAAAAATTATTATGAGACCTGATGGTATGAGTCAGTAAATTATATGCCATATTATGTAGCATTGGATGATCTTATGGTGGATAAAACATGTGCCCTCTACAGGGACCGAATGTGCAAGAAATCTTGATAGTGCTCTCTAGGTAACCCTTCCAGTAGAGAAATAACATAATTAGGTGTCGTCCAGGGTGCCCTTTTTATCTTTTGCCCATGCCCCTCAGGTTGGATACACCACTGATCCTCTACTCTACTCCACTGATTTTTCATAAACTGAAATCCCAGTGGTATAGAAAGCCATTCTGCATGTAACACCTCTAACATCCTGTGTCAGCAGGAGATATAAGTAAAAAAATAGTTATGAGAGCTTCTTTCAAAGAGGCCATTAGATTAGTTGTCAGTTGAGCACTCAGAGGGAACAGGTTGATTCTATAGTGTGACTGTCCTTGGCACTAATGGTATAGGCCGGGCAGTTAAGATTTGTACTTGCTTTTATCCCTGCTGACTAATAAAGTGCCCTTCAGATTGGAGGCAAGCTTGAGGGGATTTTTTTTGTACTTCCGGTGTTCGACTACAATATGTACTGGTATGACCATAAACAGACACAAAAAAACACAGTGTGGTGCCTTAGTGTGACCACATTTGAAATGCACTCTCTCCTCCACCTTTACATGTAAAAAAGTGAAACTTACAATGGGTATACAGACCACATGAACTTATAGCTAAAGTACAGGCTCAGCACGCATACCACAGAAAATGTTAGAACCAGCCAAAACCTTACAAGACCTTACAGCATAGACAGACATGGGCCTGCAAATAAAATACTAGTTTTTACACTGATGCTCAAATCTTAATGCAACTCACATCTCAATGCAACACATCATGCTAAATATCATTATTTCCACAATAAATGACCACATGCAAAACCATTACACAGTGTGTCTAAATAAATCATCACACTCAAATACTAAATAAGACAAGCCCAATAATGACTGTCGCAAGCAACTATTTCAACAGCTACATTATTTCTTGTTCTTATTATTCAGATTCTTATGCAGTTTCCTTCAGATGCTCATAATAACAAACAAAAGCTAAACCAAATGCTTCATAAATGTTATATCATTTTGAAATGAAAATAAAAACAGCATTCATTTCTTATTCTGTTTATGAAAAGAAAGTAGACTGACCAAAACATTAACACAAATTAACTGAGCAACCATTTGAAAAACGTACTGTTATCAGAGTACAAATATCCTTACAAAAATCGATTACAGTGTGACATTTTTGCCCAGTAATAATGGTAAATAAGCCTTACATTTAGCACAACTTCTTCTTTGTTTGTGCAAAGTCTTTAATACAGTGCTCAAAGTCTACTCCCTTGACCAGATTCAGTGGCTGGCAGGCAGATCGCAGACAGCTGTTTCTGTCTCATGGTTGTCCTGAGTTCTTTCTTCACTCTCTTAAGTTGAGAAAAATCTCTCTCTCTCTCTCTCTCTCTCTCTCTCTCTCTCTCTCGTGATTGTTTTTCTTGTTCTTGTTTTTGTATAGCACAATCGCTTAGCTGATGCCTGTCCATTTTAAATTAGTCTGATATCATATGGCCTGCACCATGTGATGGTGGATGTTTAAATAAATAAATATACATATATTGTATATCTACAGTTAATTTTGTACCTGTTTGCATTTTTTCCTATAAATAATGTCTGTAAAAATGACAAATATTTTTAAAGTACTTATTGTCTTGATCATTTTGTGTACCTCCCATTACGGCAAATGTACCTGTACCTGTACCTGAGCACTCACCCAATATTATATATGGATAATCTGGCCCAGACCATAATTGGCAGCAAAGCTAGAAGAGTGGAGGAAGGTGGGATAGTGAGTCCTGTTTAGCATTGTATAAATCTACTGTAATTATTATATACTAATTCCGCACACGGGAGGGGTACTGGTGATAATAAAATGAGGATAGACTAACTGAATAGTTCCTAAATAACTACAGGGTATGTTTGTGTTTTAACTATGTGTAACAGTGTCAATCAAGCGTAAATTCCTTACTATAATATAATAATCTTTTCCCTGGACCTCTGTTTGTTCCAGAGTGCTGTTTATTGTTGTTATGGAGTAGAGTAAGTAGAATCATGATGCAGTTTCAGAAGATGATACATTTTATGTCCTGTCACAGTGTGAATGTCATTTGTTAACAAACACAGTACATCTGATACAATTCAAAGTGATAATTTGTTATAAGATATAGATCTGCCCTTGTCTAATGTAAGTCTAAACTTTTGTGATGTCGAGCAGTTGAGCTGCTCTCATTGGCTGTGCAGTTTTGACTCGTCCGTAGCAGGAAACAATGGCGGCTCGCCTGGTCACACACAATCTCGTATTACAGCTAAAGAGTACACTAAAATACACAGTAACAGAATCTCTAGCTAATAAATCAAGTGAGAAGTAGGGCCATTTCGACATAAGACTGCATGCTATCAGTCTTTATTTGCAGCCAGTGGAGCTGCCCCCCATGGTCATTAGAAATAATTTTTTTAAAGACAATTCTGCATTATGTATGTATGTATGTATGTATGTATGTATGTATGTAAGTCAGTCAGCAAATTGTACCTGGTTTAGACTGTCCCTCTGTATGTCTCACTCCTGATATCCTTTTATACTGCAGAAGATGCAGTATGTGTAAACAAATGTTTATGATGGCTGCTTTTAAAAGGTCATTAGATTATATCTCAGTCCCTCATTGCATTTAACGGACATTGGTTGGTTCTATAGTATAATTGACACTAATAGCAAGCTATTGAGTATGGCAGAGAAGGAGTTATAGCTGTTTTTACTACTTCTGGGAATAAAATACACCTCACTGTTGGAGGCCCAAACACTATATGTAATCATTATAATTATTCCCAAAGTGGTCTAGACAATGCTGAAAGGAGGTAAAAGCGAAAACATAAAATAAAACGTATGCACTGAGGGTTGTGCTATGAAGCAAGATGATGGCTATCACAATGGTGGTTGTCCACTTTCTTTGTGAACCCAGGTTTTCTTCTCAGGCTGTGTGCGCATTCTCATAAAGGGGCAGGTTGGTGTGCATCATTTGAGTTGTCTTCTTTACAAAATGGACCAATCACGTGCTGCTCACGTCAATCTAGAAGAACAGGTTGTTATAATGGAAAGAATATAAACAAATTATTATAGCAAAAAGCATCACTGTTGCTGCAAATAAGGCAAGAAAGGAACTGGATGGATTAGGTAGGTCCCCATGGGCAAAATAAATCACGTGGTGCATACAGTTTGTGCTAATTACATGGCGGTGACATTACTTATTTACAGCTCAGCAAGGTTGCATATATAATGTATTCCCTCAGGAGAAAATCTATATCACTAATAGAGAATATAATTAATAAAAATGTGGGGCTTTTTATAGGTGATTTACATAAGAAACTCTGGACACAACCTCCTCCGTAGCAGGTTAGGTGTGCAGTGTAAGTTGCCATGGTGATCAAGCCGGGTTAAAAGAGAGCCACTGTTGTGACACTGAAAACTCTGACTTTAGGCTCAACATACCTCACTAAGCCATTCATTTTGCTTTGTAGTACACCCCTGTGGTGATCTGTGCACATTAACTAAGGTAAGACAGTATGGCCAGTTGCTGCAGGGCACACCGACCTCTTGATATGGCAAGTTGACAATTTTTTTCCTTCATTGATCTTTGTGTGAAGCAGCTACCTACTGAGGTTTTTACTGATATCCAATCCAATCCAATCCAACTTTATTTGTTAAGTACTTTGAAAACAACCAAAGTTGACCAAAGTGCTGTACAGGAGAATAAATAGGACATCATAAATGTAAACAGTGATGGTGATGATGAAGACCACTGTGAGGAATATAGACAGTGATGGCGACAACACTGGAAAGTTCCCGTGGCAGATAACATTGTCGAATTTGGAGAAATGTTTAGCGGTGGTGTCCCATGACTGGGCCGGGAATGGTGACGTTGAAGTGATCTGCTCGTTTGCAGCCATGTCAGCATGTAAAGCTCCTCTTCTTCCCCCTCCCTTTACCCCCCCCCCCCCCCCCCCCCCCCCCCCCCCCCCCCCCTGGGTTGGATGCTAGGGCCTCAGGGCTATCTTTCTATTGTCATTTGAATGTTAGGCCATGACTCAAGGAGTAAGTGATTAGTGAGCCATCTTCAGTATGTTTTTTCAGTTATGACATCTTCAACTTTTCCACCACTCTTCTTACCAAATGAATGGAGCATTCTTTAAAATTAGCACAGGACATATTTGTGGACATATTTGCTGAAGATAATTCATTTGTTCTCCAATATTCCCCACTGTTTTCCTGTTTTCCATGTAATTGCCAAATTATCATAGACTGTCTAGCTTGTTTCAAAGTATTTAGAGTACTTTGACGCAAGTCTGAACTTCTTAAACAGCAACAGTCTGATGCAATGACAGCATTACGTAGTAATGTGAAGTCTCGTCTTCAGATGGAGTAATTGTTGCTGACTTAGAAACTTTGTAGCTAGAGTTGTCTAAATATTTCAACCCCTTTAGCAGCTATATTTAAAGCAAGCAATGCCAGTTTAATCTTTTTGCCTGCCTGCAAGGATCTTCTAGTCTGACTGCACCAGGTGGTTTGTTACACAGAACCATCTGGGAAGTCGTTGTTGGAAACTGTTTGGAAAAGGGCAGGCTCTTTCAAAAAATACCAATCAGATCAGATTACCAAAGTCAGTCGGGAGAAGAGCAAAAACATCTTTTCCATCAAGAAAAGCCTTCAGTGCTGTTCTTTCCTCTTCTTTCAATAAAGAAATAGTCTCCAGTTCTGATAGAACAGATGCTGGCAGCATCTACATTAAACTTTTTAGCAACTGCACACATCGTCACGCACACCTAGCATTAAACCATTGCCGTAGCTCATATTGTATCTGTCGATGATTGGTCCAGACCACTGAGGTTCGGACACAAGTGCAAAGCTTGAATCCTGCCAAGATGGATTCTTGTGTGATTTTGTGATCTTTTGTGATCTGGTACGACTGGTTGGGTGCAAGTAGGTTCATGCAAGGTTTGAGCAAGTACTCAACTGAAACGAGTATACAAATAATGTACTTTTTACGAGAAGTAGTATCCTCAGAGTATAATGTGTCTATATTCATACTCATAAACATAGCAGGAAAACCCTTCTGCAAATAGTTTTCTTACTTTTGTGATTTAAAAACATTGATCTGAAGCTACGTTCTTAGGTTGTTCTGTAAATGGTCTGATTAATTTCAGGCTAAATGAACAATTTCTACCCACTTCGAGTCCAAGCCCCGCCCATTCTGAGTACATATATGAGTACAGATAATATGGTTGGTTGAACAGACATGGTGGTGTACTCACTCATCCCTAGTTAAGGCACTCTCCAGACCCCTACCCCCTTTCCAACTAGTGCAGCAACAAGAATGGAATGCCCCACTGACAATCACCATGAACAATGTTTCTAAAAACATATAACACAACCCCCTTTTTTAAAGTTGCTGAAGTCAAGTTATTTTACAACGGAGGATTAACAATATATTCACTTTTATTATTAAATTATACATCTATACAATAGATCCTTAATAAAACCGCAGCTATACAAATCATTTAAGAAGTAACCACATGATATTATCCATTGCAATATAACCAAAACACTCTGAGAGGTATGTATTCATTCACTGATACTAGAGATCACATCTTGAGACATAACAAGGACATGCACAGATGGGGTCCAGTGGCTCAAGACCCTATCTTTTGACCATGCCACTCTCACTTTCAGTCATGTAATCTTTAGCCTTGGTAGCGGTGGGGCTCCAGGAAGGGCGATATTGTTTGTCAGTCTTTCCGTCGGTCTTTCCATCCATCAGTCCCAAAAATTGGAATCTGTTAAATATCTTCACAATTGTTCGATTGCTTTCCTCGAAATTTCGTACATTAATGATCCCAAGAGGATGAATTACATTGACTTGTCCAACACACGGAGGAAAAACAAATATCACATTCCTGTCAGCCTCAGATTCAGCTTTTCTTTGGGCTTATCCATTATGTTAAGCTCAAAGTACAACTGACAAATACATCTAACCTGCCTAAGAGCAGCTGAAGCCAAGGATCATGGATAATGAATCAGATCATGTAGAGCTGAGTCTGACAAGCCAATTTTGAAATTTAGGTAACATTGCTTTTCCACTGACACCACCTTCAGGTCAAAATATTTAGATTTTCCATCCATGCTTTGCTGTAATTTGAAGGTGTATGCAGACTCACAAGACCACTGGGTTGGCTCTAGACATTTTGTCTTGTTTGTGTGTATGGATTTTTTCTTAGGATCAACCAGTGTAATATATACTCTGATTGAAAATATATATAAGACATCACTTATTCCTTTAATCCAAATAATAAATAAATAAACAAGGTAACATAGTGGTCTTTTTCTTGATTAGCTCCAAGCACTGCTGAATAGCGCTGCAAAATAAATAACAAGCGTAACTTTTGTACTTTTTCAGTTGGTGGGTCTACACTGGTACGTCATACTTGAAACCAAGCTAGCAACTGAGCATTACAATCTTTAAGCGGTGGTACAAATCACTCATGTACTGTGACAAAGTATAGTAGAGTGGGTTGTGACGGACACATTTAACCCAAGGGCTTTCTATAGCTGTACAAGCCCTGACAAACCTGCTGCTGTGATTGTTTCTTATTACTGCAAACTCGACTTTCATGCTGGTTAAACCAGTTTCACACTTACTGTCCATAGTAAACTGTTGCCCATTTGCCAAAGAACACCAGAGATACCACTTGGGAGCTTTGTGGTTTACCAAATCTGTATATACCAATGCCTGTATAGTGTGTTGTAGCCTGTAGATACTATTATTGGCTGCTTGCAAAGTTTGGCAAGATTTTCAACTGCAGTTTGGTAGATAGTCGGTGTTGATGCCCGCTTTGTATTTAAATACTATAATCCTCTCCATCAATTTCCTATTTCTGCTACTCATGATACAATAAACACATGTTTTTGGATTTTTATGCAAGTAGAGTAAGCACAATTAAACTAATATGGGAAAAAAAAATGATTTCACAAGCCAACAGCTAAATATTGCCTACAACTAAGTATATGTGGCTTGAATGGTGTACAAAGCTTTCTTAGGGACTACACTTGAAAACCTGAAACACTTGAAAGTGTTGAAAGTTACGGATCTAGTACGTACCCAGTTAACAAACGATTACAACTTCCTGGATTTAATTCCCATGCTACTTCAAACAGTGCAGTAGAAAACAGCTTGGTGAAAGAAACATTACTGAGAGTCACTTCATAGTAATGGTCAACCAGAAGATGTTGTGCATGACTGGGAAATTCAAATGTCCTTTTATTCTATGTAGTGTGGGTTACAGAACTGAAAGACAGTAAGCTCATCTCTATGTACAGGAAATGCGACTGCTTTTGTGCAAATCACATGAATAACTTCTAAAATGTCAAAATAAAAACTTGTATGCAAATTAGGCACTCATACAGTATAGGCAGTATTGTCCCCATTTCTTCTTCTACAACTTTCAACACCACTGACAAAACAAAGACAGCAGCGAATGCACGCATATCTTACAGGCCTGGCCTACATTTCCTGACTTGCAAGTACAATTTAGTGAGTCCCACTGAAATATTCAGCGTTCGAGGGTTTCAAACAAAGCGTTGTAAGTTGTGCGCTTTCAGGATGGACGGCAGCTTCCGCTCACTGCACTCGTCCCTCTGTCCACCACTGCAGGACACTGATCTTTTGCTTTACACAATTTGCAACGACGGAAACCACAGCAGCTTGATTCTGACAGTTTCACCAACATCAATTACACTAACAGCTGTAGAGATTCAGCCACTTGCTTGTACTGGAGCATCAAGAAAGTGGACTGCAGGCTACAGGCTTTTGCAGTGTTCCTGAGATACTTCCAGGGCACAGCGATGTTTAGTAGTAGTTGTGAGAAATCCTGCAGCTGCACGTCCACCTGTTAGTCCTTTAAAAGAGAGAGGTAAGTTTGTGTCTTAGGTCCACAGAGCGCACGCTGCAGTCAGATGTAGTACTCCTTCATGTTGTCCCTGACTGAGTTGTGGAGGTGCAGCTCTGTCCTGTAGTCTGTGTACACGCTGTGCCTGGTCTCCTCTTTGATGCTGCTGCTCCTCTGGGCCCGCCGCTGCTGGTAGAGGAGGCGGCTTATCACAGCCAGAGCACACACAGCGATGAAGACCACCGCTGTGACCACACCTGAGAACACAGCAGGGAAGAAGCATTAGTAGGTACCGGGGGACAATGCTGTCAGCCTGGGCTGTCCCCATCAAGTTTCTTCTGTTGACTTCTGATCCCGATTTAAACTGGCGACAATAATGTCCGTTTGCTTCGCCTTGGCTGTGCAAGAATTCTTACCATGAAACACTGAAAGCTGTGCTTGGATACATAGTTTAATTTTGTTCATGGAGATAAATAAATTAGTATCAAGAATTGTTACTTTGACAACACTGCTCAGCTAAGAGGCATAATTGGCCATTGATGTACTAATGTTCTGTTAGTATATTTAAATAGTGTGGGTTTTTTATGCTTACAATGTAATCGCAATGTCCTTGATTGTTTCTTGTGTGCTAGCATCTTCAATAGAATACATAAATACTTTAATTTATGTATTCTCTTGAAGATGATTATAGCGAACCCAGAAGTTATTAAAAATCCCTTTCTTGCAGAGAGTTAGATTAGCTTAGAAGATTGATACCACTCTCATGTCTTTATGGTAAATATGGGCGACCAGTAACAGTTGCAGTCCTGCACATAACCCCCCAAAAACTGAAAAGGGAGTCAAATCACGGTGGTTCAGAGATGGTTCATGAAGGTATTATAAATTCTGTATTATTGATTATTTTTTGTTGTTATTTTCTTGGACCTGTGCAACAAGAGGAGGATGTGACATTCAGTTGATTGAGCTAGACAGAGCTATCCGATCTCGATCAATCTCCATGTAGACACTGGAGACACTCGCTACCATTACTGGGTTCTTCAGCTTTCAGATTCTGTAAACCAATTGCATGTTGTTTAAACTTACTTACTACTTCTTATGTGTTATTCAAACATATTTTAAGATTAAGTTGTATAAATATAAACTTTGTAAATATAAGAGCAAGTTGTGATCAAATAATCTGGGATAATTTCCTCGTCTGTCCACTACAACATGCATGGTATCGCTGAAAACTACAAATTCCAAGCATTCTAATGACACTAAATGCACCACGATTAATAATCCTCACCCACCCGTATCTCTGGTTGAAAATAATGATCAAACTTCACATTTTACAGTTACACTACCATAAATCTCTGTTCTTGCAAAAATATTTCACCTAGGCTCACAGCAGCCATTTAGCTCATCGTAACCATCTGGTGGTCGTGTCAAAGTACGGATTGTAATAAACCAGACACCATTGAAACTGTCTAAATGAGACAAATCTGTTCATCACTCTGTGCCAGGTGTAAATGTAATCAGGTTAATACACTGTAGATATGAGATGCATTTTAATGCAAGGTTTGAAGTGAGTCAGGCTGATGTTGCAGATCAACTCAGGGCACCTTTTATATTACAACAATACAATTCAAGAGTATGGAGAAGTAAAATGCAAAGAAAAGGTTCCCTGATTAGAAAGCACACAGAAATCCTTCAACATTATCACCATCAACTTAAATTTAATTTCAAACAGAGCTGTGTGAGCGACACTAATGAGAATGAGCTTGAGCTAAGTCTGAGTTATCAAGAGACCAGGAAAAAAAAGAATGAAGATGGAGGAGGCAAATGGAGAGAATAACAAATAACAAACAGCCTGGACTCATTTTCAATTAACCAAAAGAAAAATAAAGCGGCACAGAAGAGAGAGACACACAGACCTGCTATTACAGCCAAATCTTTCTGGGTGCCGTTGCCATGCTTCTCCTTGTCTTTGTTCGCTGTAACAGTTTGATCTGGAGAAGCAAAGACAAAAAACAGACACATTCATTAATGTCCCTATCATACAGGAGACACATGTATGACCTTGAGATGTCTGGAATCTCTGAAGTGGAGTTGGTTATGCTTCACTGCTAAATTTTAGAATTAATGCTGTAGTAGGTAGTTTTTATAAAAATATTTTTGTCACATTTGCTGAATTGCTAATGGTATTTGCAGGAATCCACAACCAAGTAACACTAGAACGAGCCAGAGAGACCAGATTTTTTTCAGATTTTCTATCGTATGTATCACTGTCAGAACACAGTGAAAATTTCAGCAATATTTACAAAAAGTTATTTTTATAAAAGTTACCTACTGCATATGACATAATGACCAAATTAAGTTGAGTTTCAGTTTCAGTTTTCCCCCACTCTCTGTATCAACACTAACATCAGATTTTTCTCTATAAACATCTCTGTGGTTGTCATCTCATCTCAACATCACCAACTTAAGTTAGCAACCGTTGGTGACCCATAGGTGACCCATAGGTGACCTATGTTAAACTCTGCTCACATGAGGGTATTGATGAAGTGATGATATGTGTTGATCCAATTAACCCGTGTCAAAGTGTCAGACCGAATCGGTTCTGATGGTGAATAAGCCTTGGAGCAATGGCATGTTTTAGCTCCACACGACAAGCTGTTTTCATGTCGCTGCCAAAATGCCAATTCACAAACTTTCTACTCCCAACTGCGCTCAAACTGCTGCCTGAAATTAATTTCTCTTTTGTTGTTCTACGTCACTTTTTATGTTTTATCATGTATATTTATATACAGCATGTTGGGGGCAGAGTTTCTGCCTTTCCTTACTCTAAATATTAACATTAGTTAAATACAGCACATAATTAAAAAGCTCTAACAATAACTCCGTTATAGAGCATCTCTTCATAAATAACAAATACACAATCATGTTCTTACACATATAACTGGGGAAAAAAACATATTTAAAGTGTAAAAAGATGTGTCACTGCAGAGGCTGTGTTTACAGCTCTATTGGTAAAAATAGAAACACATCTGTTTTTTCAGACAGATGACGGAAAAACACAGCTGGCATGTGTCTGCTTTAGACAGACTGTAGCTAAATCCACAAAACACTAGTTACAAGTTTTAAAGACAGGAACGGTTTAACAGGAAGCCAGTCAGATGGTTATTGTTTTTTAAATTGTCAATTTCCAGAAAGTGCGAGACCGGCACCACAGAGGAAAATTAGGGGGTTAGTAAATACTTTTTGAGGCTTAAAGTGTCGTCCAAACCAAGGTCCCAATTAGACACAGGACCCCTTTACTAGCCTAGTGTGGCTTCGCGTTTTGTCCAATGTGTGCTACAGGCGTCGTCGGTAAACAACGTAAAACTAGGAGATGCGGTGGGTGGAGTTTTACTGTAGCCATGCTCGAATGAAGCAAAGAGAAGAAGAGAAGTGGTCGAGGAGGAGAAAATGGCACGAAAGAACCAAATGGTTACGTAGCAACATCAAGCACTGGAGAGGCCAAAAGACAGAGAAAGTAATTATGGCTGCAGTTATCTTTTTTTGTTGATTAATATGTCAATTATTTTTTGATTAATCGTTAAGCCCATGAAATGTCAGTTAATAATGAAAATTGCCCTCCATAATTTCCCTGGGCTCGTGGTGACATCTTCAAATAACTTGCATTGTCAGTCAGTCATTCATTCAGTTCAGAGATATTTAATGTGCAACAATGTACAGAAAAGCAGCAAATCCCCAAGCTGGAACTAGAAAATATGTTACATTTTTACAGGAACTGGAAAGATTAATTCTTTAGCAAAATTGTAGATTAGTGGGAGGATAAAAAAAGTATTCAGAATGGCGTCAATCACATCACGTCCAAGATTTTAGTCAGTGGTTACAGACTATACTCCAGCGTTTGAGGCTTAGCATGTAGCTCAACCTAGAAATGACTAGTGGTAGTCTGTGTATGAGTTAAACAGGAGAGTGTGTAAATGTTTTACCTTGCAGTGTGTGTGAGGTGGACTCTGCCAGTGCACCGCAATTTGACTGGACCAGTGGACCACGGATGGTGACCAGTGAACTTCCTCGATTTGTCAGCGCCGCCTTCAGTGGTGCCACGTGATTGAACTGGACCGAAGACAGGCAGCCACTGAAACCTTTAGAGGCTGCTTCCATTACTTTCTCATTGAAGTTCTCCCTCCCTACAGAGATACGTAGGTGGAAATATACATTATGTGGTAACATGTTTGATTTTTTTGAATTTAGAGGTCAAGAATGACAAAATAATGGGGACAGCAAATGAACAAAAGTACAATACACGTACAATTAGCAGCAATTTTCTTAACATCACTGGAGGACTTACTCGTGACTTTGCCCAATGTCAGGGATCTGATTAAGATCAGCTCTGCATCAGATGACAGTGTGTACTTTGTGTGGATGTCCTGGTCGATCTGGTTGAGTGGGGAGAAATCAAATAACAAGCCGATTACAAGAAATCTAAACCGAGGTAACAGCAACACCAGCAGGAGCAGCAGATTTTAATACATTATAGATTGTGTTCTCTACGGCTTCACACAAAACCATATCCGCCCACAGCTGGCTTTGAAGTGATTTTGACCTTTCACTTCTGCACCACCGTGCTGACTCAGTTGCACCACTTAACTTGATGATCAGCAATAAAACACTGCAGGATTTTCAGAACGTCCGGTGACGTTAATGACCTAGCCTACAGTGGAACATCTATAGATGATATATATATGATCATCCAGCTACGAATAGATTTCACTGCAGTGGAAAATGTATTTTAACACCCTCTCTCTATTAAACATTTGGATAGCAGTTAGAAAATGCCATTCTAGTTCCTGCTGATATGATGAGTTGAGTCATTGTACTGCAATAGATGAATTAATATATGTGTTGTATGTTGTTTTTTTATTGGTTTATAATCCTAGCATAGAGTAGGCCTTACAGTTACTCAGTTACATTGTGGTAATTTCATGGTTTAAATATTTTATTGAGGTGCTTGAGACATTTGAAAATATTAGGTAGGCAGCACAAATATTTGAAATATTTTTTAAATCTGAATATGGCCAAATGCAGCAGCTGCAATCTTTTGATAAAGGTAAAATGTGACACAAACAGCATTATGATGAAGTACTGTAGTGCTGCAGAGAGGCCCTGGCCTACAAATCTTGCTCTACAGAAGTAAGAAAAATGTTTGCTTGGTACAGACCCCAACGCATGTCAATAGGTTATTTCAGTGAAAATTAAACAGGAAAAAGTTGCAAGTATTAATAATGAACGTGTGGCATAGCCTAGGCTGTATTTGAAATTGCTTAATAACCATGAGTATATGAATGAATAAATAAAGATAATAATAAACCTTTTAGATTATCCTTAAGTGGGGGGTCAGTACATACAATCTCTCTCCAAGACATACATTATAATAAAGCATGTACATATATATATATATATATTTACATATATTTACATAATTATCATGTGCATGTATAATTAACATCACTGTGCATGTATTTATTAACCACAGCAACAAGAAATGTGATCATTAATATGCTGTATGCATGTAGACAAGAGAATGGTGCTTACAGTTTTGGAAAAAATAGACTAGATCCTGAAAAGATCACTACAAGTCAGTTCCACTTTACATCTGGTAAACTTGCTTTGAAATGTCTATCAACAGTCGAGTTTCAAACTAAATTTGCGCCTAGGTTAAAATAGGGGGCTAAAATACAAACAATTCCAGGACAACATAGATTATTTCCAGGATATTTGGTCAGTTTAATCAATTTCTAGTCTGTAAATTTCCAGCTTTTCCATTCATGGGAACCTTGATTCATGGGAACCTTGATTTTATCTTACAAAAACAAACAAAAAGGAAAATGATTTACAGATCAATTATATATTATAAATCCCACCCCAACAAACAAGAACCCAGAAATCCTAAAGGGAGCTAAGTTTGAAATAAGGGTTGGTAGTCAGGTTTGATTTAATATGGCAACATTTCAAGGTAACCTCTACAAATACTCTGCCTGGTCCATCCTGAGATATCTATATAATACTGTAAACATTAATCCAGTAATTCTCAATCTTGGGACACTGTATAAAACTCTGAGCAAGAGTGGCCAATTCTCACATGTGGGTGAAACGGAGGGGAATAACCTGTGCAATTATGGCTTCAAATAATGTAGTCTGTGTACGATCTTAAATGGCATGAGGCCTAATGTTGATGGAGCATCAGTCTACAACAGTTTTGTGCTTCAGAGATCTGGATGTCTCTTTTCCAGAGTGCCCGTATGTTAGAAGTGTCTATTTTGTCTGTTCGTACACTCATGTAAAGGTGTGATATAAGATGAGGGGAATAAGGGGAGTGTCTAACGTAGTGGTAATTTCAAATATCTTTATTTTCATTGTTGACACAGGTAGGCATATCTGGCAGACATCAGTCATCTGGCTGAGATTAACAAAATGCAAATTACTCTACGTCCACTTTCTTGCCTTTTTAGGGAGCTTTTCACCAGATCTGATTCATCAGCACAAGGAGCTTGTCCAGTTGTCATCAGATGAAGTGTGGGACTTCTGACATGCAATAATAGTCGCTCCTAAGAGATTGCAATCACTGACAACGCAAAATACCCTTCTTTATTGCGGAGCCATTTCCCATCTGCTAATGAAGACTGTGAGATGAGCCTGAAAGCTCTACAAAAGCTAGCGAGTGGACTGTGAATTAAGATTATATTGTTAAACTATGTATTCATTTATATCTCCAATGTCGTTGTGACGTCTGGCCACCTAAATCACGGGAAGCAGATTTAGGTGATTTTTGGGTCAAAAGATGTCTAGATGTTTAGCTCAGTGGGAGGGAGCGTTTTGTAGACATCTAGGGCAGAGGCTTTCAAAGAGGGAGTCCAGCCTCCCCAGGGGGGCTCCAAAGGGGAGGCTCAGTTAATGGAAGTGAAAAAATATATCATGAGCCATTACATTAGTTATCAAAAGGAGATCACATAGAATAGCCTAAAAGTGTGATTTGGTTAAATAGATAGTTCAGAGATACAGTAGTTCTGGGAGATTTGACTGTTTTTCCCAGTGTCAGAAACCAATAAATGCCCAAGGACAGAGCTTTTTTATGATTTTTTGATGAAACAGCAATATTAGGCTATCTTGGGTTAATTGAGTGTGCATAAAGTGTCCATAAGATCGAGCGAGAGAAGCAAGAGAGTCAAGACCAAGACAGAAAAGAAAATTGCCATTACCAATGAGATGAGTTTTGACAGCCTGGCATACGATACTAAGAGACATTGTGTCAATGTCAACACCCGTTTCAGATGGATTTTGAATTAAACCAATGGGTATTGGTTGGGTTTTCTGTACTACTGAGTCCAATACAAGTCCGAGACAATAGAAAAACAAAAGTCTTGAGTCCTACTACAGCACTGTGAGGGGGCGCCTTTTTCCAAGTTTTTTCTTAGGGCAGGCCCACAGTCTCAGATACAGCCTATATCAGAGGTTTTTAAAGTCTTATTTTGTCTGAACACCAATATTGAACCCAGTCCACACTACACTTTAAAATAGGGTCAAAGCTGTTTCACACTGACATACAGTCAGAAATTCTGACATTGTTGACCAGAAAAATCACCACATCACAGCTGGGTGTCAACGGTGTGCAGATAGCCTGGTGTTAAATTATTCTATAAATGGTAAAAATGTTGACTAGGATTGTGAACCTGGAAGGTCAGTGGTGAAGGCAAACACACCTCTCTATCTTTGTTTTACACTGCACTATATGAACCACACAGTCCTGCATTGGCTCTAAATGTAGCTGCTGAATGAACTCACTGCTGCAGAACAGTTGCAGATCAGCATAATTTGAGACAGCGGCTGCCTCCTGCATATCCACATGGAAGGCTTCATGTGTTCACTGCTCTACAGAGCCCACAAAGGATCTCATAGGGAATTTGAATCTGAAGTACTTTTACGTTCCCTCGCAATATTTTTGATTTCTATCAGATATGACAGATGTGTTACCAGTACACCGCAGGAGTTCATGAATACAATAGCTTAAATACGACGCCCAGCTGGCACAACCATGTCAATCTGCTGCACACACACAAACCCTGCGTGTAGTTAGTGTTAAACCTATTACAAACCAAAGCACAGCCGCAATCAAAGCCAAAGCTATATCATCCCACGGCAATAGTCACAAACTATGAGAGATTTAAAAAAACTGCATTGCAAAACCAATCCAAAGTTGTCGCTTCTAAACACTCTCGTACAAGCAACATGTGCATTATAAGATGACTCAGTCACCAAAGAAAACTCCTTCCGCTGTTCAAGCAACTATCTTGCATTTAGAAATCCCCAGACAATTGGTAGCCAGGGAGATCTCTAATCGTCTGATATTGGGAGACTAGTTAGTTTAACTAGCTCCGCTTGTTGTCCATCTACCTGGGGCAGCATGGTGGCTCATTGGTTAGCACTGTTGCCTCACAGCAGGAAGGTACTGGGTTCAATTCCCAGCTTGTGTGGAGGTTGCATGTTGTCCACGTGCTTGTGTGTGTTTCCTCCGGGTGCTCTGGTTTCCCCCACCATCAAAAACATGTATTTTAGATTTATTTCTCCAGTCAGTGCCCTTGACCAAGGCACTCGGTCAGATCCTGAGTTGGTCCCTGGGCGCTGTACACTGGCTGCCCACTATTCATAGTATTCAGGATGTGTGTGCAGAGGACAAATTTCACTATACCTTGCACTTGTATTGTATATTTGTCAATAAAAACTTCATAGGATTATTTTTGTGCCTTTTTATAGAGAGAGAGAGAGAGAGAGAGAGAGAGAGAGAGAGAGAGAGAGAGAGGGGGGATAACATGCAGTAAAGGGTTGGAACACAGGTTGGAATTGTGGATCAGAGGGAATGCAAAAGATAATGTACTGCTCACCTGTACATAGAGGTTTTTGCCCACCCGGTGGATTCTGATTCGATGGAGTCGTCCGTCTGCCAGGTTATTGAGGGCGGGGCTGAACACGTCTGGACTCCTGTCTGTCTGAAGGTGATACCAGATCTGCAAACTCCCTGGACACAAAACATGAAAAGACATGTAGCTCTGTCCTTTAACAGGACTCTGTAGAAATCCCCACCTGAGCACTTTATGAGGATTGATTTGCTGTTGTTCACTGCTCAATGCAACTTTGAATAGGCTTCAAGTATGCGTACATTGCTTTATAATGCCAAATAGGAGAAAAGAATACACCTATTTACTGAAATGATGTGGCTGCTTATTTATAAATAGACCCGCTACATCTAAACTTCTTCAATTGCCTTTTGAGATCTCTATCTCATAGCTCTTCGCTCCCACACTGAACAAGTCAATATGTGCTCAGTGTTCCTCCCACACACACAATCGCTGCCGGATCATAGAGTCAGAAAGATATGCATTGTCAAGTGGAGCTGGGTCAATATTACAATTCCCGGTCTGTAGGTGAAGGGCTTTGTGTTGTGATTCATTTCAAATCCTAAGAGTGCTCCTATAGATGGAGGTCACTGTGGATGAAGTGTCTCCTCTGCCCGTCAGTGTTTACAGGGACCTGGGGAACATAGGCATTCTGATTTAGCATATAAGAGTGTGTGAGGACGTTGACTCTGACTAACAGCTGCACATGGGTGTCACTCAATATGATTCTCAAGTTTGGAGACAGCTTAAAGGCTGTCAGCTTAAAGCTTTGAGGCCTTTCTTGTGTCATTACCTGAAAATGCTGAGACACTTAGTTGACAGCAAGAAATAATCTGTAACAAGTGTTACGTATGTGAGGACCTTTTTCTGAAATTTTCTCCACACTCAAAGTAAAAGCAATTAAGTCCAGGTTGGGCCTTTTATTGTTTTGTTTAGGAGGGCTGTCTAAGGTCTTCTTAACATTATCCTTTGGATAAACAAGGACTTTTTTGCAAATGGACTGCTTAAATTTACTGAACATCAATAAAGAAAGAGGCTTTTCAACGATGCAGAGGAGGAGCAGGAGGTTAAATCTATTCATTAGCCTACTCTCAGTTTGCACAAAGTTAAGGCAGCGGCTCTGGTATTACATTCATGCTGGCAGCTTTGGCACCAGCACGACACACATTAACTGCCTGTTCACCGTCAGCCTCATTTTCTCTTCTGCTCCACACCTTTCAACATGCAAATAAAGTTGAGATTTCCTGAAAATTAGATCTAGAGCTTTTCAGGGCCTTAGGTGTTAATGTAAGTGGCCCCAGACTCCCTGAGACGCTCCCTATTTTGCACAGTGTTTGACAGGCACATCTGCACATGTCTTGCAATTGGTTCTTGCCGGAGTTTTAAAAATAACCTCCGATGGTAACTGGAGTGCAACGGGATCATAATTGAATCATTTTTTTTAAGTGGATTCCATTTTTTTCTGCCTACAAAGGATGATCTCTGTCCGTTGCCAAGTGAACTCTGGTGTATCTTGTCTGCGGTGCGAATGTAAAGAGGACCGACCCGCTTTCAAGGAAGCAATAGCCTATGTAATTATTCAAGATCAACTGGTAACCATGGTAACACCTTTGTGTCAGCCTTGAGTGAGGTAAAAGCGGTTACAACAGAGAACAAGGGCGTGTCAAGCTTGTGACCTTCTCCACAACCCCATGTACTGTTTATACCTGTTGGTCATTATTTGATCCAGTTGAAGTTTTAAATAATGCTCACCACCTATTTCTTCTCAAGTTGAATAAATGCATATTGCATGACTGTGTTTTTCTCTTGTGATGATGCAGGACAGTGGTCACCAAAACTGTCCAATAAATTTGAGTGTTACCTTCTAGTGACATTATTTGTTCCATTTTGACATTCTGCTGCCATGATGATGATGTAAACTGTACAGTATTTTATCTGACGGGACTTGAAATGGTTTTAAATGGATGTGGAAAAACTCACATGTAACTGTACTATTGTAACTGTTTAGCAACATTGCTTTGTAACTAGGTGGAAGATATATTTGCTAACAATAAAGATGCTAAGTTTATTGGGTTGGCTGTGTGGGCGTGTTTTCTCCATGTCTGTGATAATATTCAAAAAAGTATTCCATACAGTATATCACTGCCGTAGGTTATTACTTTGTAGGTCTATTTTCTTTGGTATGTATATATTCATGTAAAAGCTGTATGTACCGTTCTTGGCCAGGATGACAGCGATGTACTGCTGGTTGAAGGTGCTGACGGTCAGCAGCATGGCCGGCTTCTGGGAGGTGACAAAGCTAAAGGCCACGTCCTCTCTGGCCCTGCTGCTGCTTTCTGTAGAAACACTGGAGGCCTGCGAGCTTCTGTTCTGCATCACTGAGAAGGGCTCCTGGAAGGTGTAGGTCACTGAGGACTCCATGTCGAAGGACACTGACACCTCTGCAGACACAGGGGCAGGGATAGAAGAACATTTCAGTGCAGGGAACTCGGCTCTAACTAAACAAGGATATAGGGCTAAAACACAGCTAACAACCTCCAGAAGCTGCAACGTTCATTACATCTCATAATATGAATGCAACAATAGTAATGTCTTTCTTCAGAGGTGTAGTGGTGTGTGTATATGCTGAACTCTCTGGGCAAGTGGAATAGTGGCTAGAAATAGCCAGAGATACACACTTGAGTCCATCAAGGCTGCAGGAAAACATGTTACAATATTTCATGCATTGTGTGGTGTTTTCCGCACAGAAGAAACTTTTGTTCCCTGACCTTAAGGCAGTCCGTCCTCCCGGGCGACACGTATACCACCATAACTGTCTCTGAGCCTGGGAAAGTGTCGTAAGCCTACACTCAAAGAATAAAAGCTCCCTCACTCTTTTTGTAACCCAAAAATCTGGTGGCCGATAAAAATAGACCTTTTCTATGTGGATTGTGCTCTGATTTTGCACCAATATGACTATGAAAAGGTGCTTAGAAGTTCCAGGTCAGGTTGCAGTGACTCCAAAATATTACCACAAGCATTTTCTCTGCATTATACATTGAAAAAAAAAAAGTATAATATAACGTATACAGAATAGGCCAACGTTACACACCGGACCTTTAAGGCCAATTCAAATATCTATACATCTAATATATATAATATATATAAATAGTTATCTAAGAATGAGCCATTTTTATCTACAAAGGGAACGGATCTTCTTCTATGGCCTCTTTCTCAAGTAGCCCAGAAAAAACAAACCAATCACAGGCATGTTTTTTTTCCCCCTTTTCCAGTAGAGTTGCAACTACATTGCTAGATGCCACTAAATCCTACACACTGGTCCTTTAAATGGAACAAGTTTTGGTTAGCATGACCTCTTTAAGCCATGTACCTGGGGGGGAAAAAAACCCTTCAAAATAAAGCTACATTATGACCTCACAGTCTCAATGTGAAATCACATCACTGTCATTTCAACTGAGGGCTGAATGCCTGAAGGCAACTAAGTGCTTCATGTCAAACAGTATGTTTCTGTCCACATTTCTGCTGCCATGATGGTGTTAAGTATTTTATCTGACAGGATTTAAAATTATTTCAAATGACTGAGGACAAACAGCTTTCATATGAACAGAATATAAATAGGCAGACCGACTGCTCTACACACTGCTCAGACACATGAAATCACATTATTGCCTCAACAGGTGCTGAGATTTAAAGCTGCCTTAACAAGCAAGCTTTTCTGTGTTTTATGTGATGAAAAAGCCAAATTCAAGAGTGAGTAGGGAAGGGTGGAGTCCCTCAGTAGTAACACAGTCTCTACTAGCAGCACATCCACTGAAGCAGGCAGTCTCGAGGCTGCTGCTGTTCAGAACAAAAGCGCTAATGTATTCATACACTATATATATATATACCAGAAAATAAAGCTGACAGTTTGCTTTGCAAAGCGGCCACATTTGTTGTTTAATCATACATTTTAATGTGGATTGCTTTCATTATGTCAAAATCTCTACAACACAGAGCTTTGAAAATCACGCTATCGTTTATCCAAGAACTGTATTTCACTCCTGAAAGTTTAACTCCCAGAGAGACTCAGATCAAAGGGAGAGTCTATAACCTGCAGGTGACATATCTAATAGGCTCTTCACCACAATAACACAACAAACTGCGTGGTAAGAATATCACAGCAGTCGGATTATCTGTATCCTGGCATGGGTTCATATTTAACACACTGAGCTAGAGGATACTGTGTAAATAGTGCAGAGTGGTTGGCCACAGTTGCAGGCAGAGTTTTAATCTCTTGTCTTCAAACTCTCTAGCATGTCTGTATGGCTGTTTGCTCAGCCTGCTGCTCTTCTATCTGCGCTGGGCATTTCAGTTGTGTTGTGTGTGTCTGAGCTCTCTTCTGTGCTCACATATTGCAGGAGATAATTTGGTCTAATGCATTTTAAATGTTCTTGGAGCCTGGTGTCAGGACAAGTACTAATTGCCTCTTGCATTACTCGCATTTTTATTGATGCGCTGTAATGGAATGACCTTGACTTGATTGATTATTTGTTTGCCGTAATCAACATTAATCTATTAAAAGAACTGCATTAAATTTAGAGTTTCTGTGGTTGATCACGCTCACCTTGGTCGCAGGTAGTTCCCCCGTAAGCCGACTGGGAGCAGTCGCACACATAGCCATTGCTCTTCTCAATGCACCTGCCTCTGTTGTGGCAGAGGCTGCTGGAGCCGCTGCAGTAGCCGGGGCAACCTGAGCTCACCCCGGGCGTCATCTTGGCCCTCTCCTCCAGGTCAAAGCTCACGCCGTTGACGGTCAGTGTCCTGATGCAGCCCAGGAAGCCTCTCTGCTGAGATGCTGTTCCCCCTGAGAGGAGGATGGCCGTTAGTCGCAGCTAATGCTCGCTCACAGGCTGTGCTAAGCAGCTTCTGATGACTTTATAACCACGATTCCCTTTAAGGCTGATGAGGATTTACGACAAACATTTACTTAATTCCAGTGTGCATCTAGGGCAACTCGGTAGGCACTTAAGCGTGTGAACCCTCAATAAGACTAAATATACAATTTAATGGACTACACAAGTTTCCAAGAGACATCACTGTGAGCACATAGAGAACATATAAACATTTCTGGCATGGTGACAGCTGATAATATATGCTTCAGAGACTGATGACTTTGGATGGAAATGTATCATATTGCTATGCCTATAATTTATACTTGGAAAAAAACATACAAAACAGGTGGGTAAAATCTCCATTAATTATACCCTGAAGCTGATAAATGATACTGCTTCATATGGAGTGAAGCTTTGCCTGTATGAACTGCAGGCCTTTATTATTACTTTTGTAGGCATATACATATCTAATGTTTTTTATATTTTGATGGCAAAAACAGCAATCCATACACAATGTTAAATAAATGGTAAAGGACTGAATTTATACAGTGCCTTTCTGGTCTTGTTTTGTTTCAATCTCACTCTTCTCGAAATCACTTTCATGCACTTAGCCCGCACATACATCCATGATTAGTTAGGAGCTAAAATGTGATGGTAAGATAGTAAGCTGAGGTAAAATGAATGGTTCAAAAACACTGCAATCATGGCTCCAAATGGGAACTACTGGGAAGAGAAGTGTGGGCCTGCCAGTTGATGGTCTTGGACACACACACACTCACTATCAGATAGAGGCGAACTTTATGTAGTCTGGGTTTGTGTCATGTTGCAAAAACCTTTTGGATTGCTTAGGCGACGACCACATAGAAATGTACCTCTAAAGACTAATTTTACTTATTTCCATCAAATTGCTTTATTCCTACTTTAATGCCAAAATGTCGTTATCTAAGCAAAACTTTTTTTCTGCCGCTGAAATACATTCATCCTTGTTTTTTGCAAACTGGAAACCTATCTATATGTGCCCTGATTGTCTGTTAGAATGAAAGCATTTAATACGGCTTGGGGTTGCAGCCTTTTAGTGTAATTGCAGTGTAAATAGACAGAAATATTACATAGTAAACTTACTTACTTACTTACTGTTTACTGAAATCTATTATAAAGAAAATGGAAGGAGCTTTTAAATAATTAACAGCCCCATTGTGTTACATACTACACTGTATATTTAAAACATTTTCACACTTACAATCCAATTTGGAGTAGGAAAGGAATTCAACACGGATCTCAGTGTAGTCCACATCAATATTTCATTACCCACCACAACTGTTTTCTTCTGTCAAATAGAACTCTATTTAAGGATGTGACTTGTGGAACTAGTACAATGTAGGTTTTGCATAATACAGATTTATAGTACCATGCAGGGCTATTATTGTCATTGTCAATTAATCTGTCTGTTGTTTAGTCCATAAAATATCAGAAAATAGTGAGAAGTGTGGATCACTGTCTCCCAAAGCCCAGTTGATGGCAATATCTTTTGTCCACAACCCAAAGAAACCAGAAAATATTCCCATTGGAGAAGCTGATCAGAGAATATTTTATTACTAGTATATACTAAAATACTATTATTAATTTATTATCAAAATAGTCAGATGATTAATTTGATAGTTGACGACTAATCCATTAATCAACTAATTGTTGCAGTTCTTGTACCATGTAGGCGAAATTTCACAATGATATTTTGTCTGTTTCCTAAAATATATGCTATGTTCCTGCGGACATTATTTCTATATTTGTGAACTGCGTACTTTGGCAATGAGTTTTTTGTTTTAACGCATTGATAAAATTTGTTTCTTTGTTATATTCCCACATGTTATTTTATAAATATAATTAAAACTCATTTTTATCATCTGTTCAGTATTAAAATGTCAGGGAAAAGACTTTATAACAACGCAATCCCACATTCGTATTAACTTTGTTTCTTTCATCAGAACATTTGAACTTTGATTAAATGACACCTTTGTACCTTCTTATGAAACAACTGAATCTTCACCTAATTACAAGTTCGTCTGAGGTCCACAGAGGATTATTGCTTCCATTTGTCATTTCACTCCTCTGATAAATTATTTTTTTTAAGTAAATGATCCATTAAGTGCATGAACTGAGGCCTAAAATTGAGAACACGTAAAAAAAAACTCTTTTAATGGTATCTCTGTCCCCTCCATAGGGATGGTGTATTATTAAGGAGACATTAAAATGTCAGAAGGGGAGAGAGAAGAAAGAGAGCAGCCATGCTCCTGGGCCACAGCAATAATGAAATAATAATAAAATACATTAGTTCTTCACAGTAGCTTACAGGACAGGCTTTGTATGTTAGTCTATATTAGTGCTATACTCAGAGGATAAATGTACATTTAAAGTGTTATTGTTAGCTATAATCACTTCTTCTCTCAGTTCTGGCTGTTAAGAGACAGCTTTGTAGTGTGACTACACTGTAAGAGATAAGGGAAAAACTCCACAGTCCTTGATCTGTGCACTTTTAAGTTCAGCCATAGCTAATATGAGACTGCAATAGCCAAATGAAGTATCTCAGCTAGTGGTTGTGCATACACAAGAAGAACACATAAAGAGGAAAATATGTACTAAAACAGATACACTGTCAGAAGATACCCACTTGATTTGACTGACTCAGACTGCTGAAGCCTCATGTTAGCCTCAGCTGTACTTTAGAATGCATTTTGGCACAAAAGAAGTGTCTGTCTCCCATTTCTTTCAGTCGTGCTGTGAAAGGATCACTTCAAGGCCAGTTGGGAGAGGAGGGATGATTACAGCAACCAATAACTCTTTCAAAATGAAAGTACATATGGCATGGGAGTGCTGTATTAAGACAACCTTCCCTTTAAAGCTGCCCTGATCAATATTCTTTTTATATTAACAACAGAAAAAAGGACTGTGTGTAATCTTAAAGGTGCCGCTCCAAGTGATAAACCCACACCCGACCCTGCAGTTCTACCCAGCTCTACGGAGGGTTTTACTGTCTTTCAGCTCATTGGGCCATATGCATGAATGTCTCGTTGCATTTGTTCTTGCACAAAGCAACAGTAGGAAAAAAGAAAATCCTACATGGGATGATTCATGAAACGTGCGCTGACAGCCAAGCCGGTTCTTACCCACCTGGCTATATTGATGAATTGTGTTTGATCTTAATTTTACAACTAGCATATGGAAACTCCCCAATAAACCATACAAAGTGCTGTGTGCAAAACCAACAATCTACTGACATTTGACAGGTAACGTTAAACTCAGACAAAAGAAGAAATGAAAGATAAAGGAAAGTAAGGCCATCAAAAAAGACATTTCAACAGACTCCAGCACACTGGAGCCATCATTGGAGAAGTTTCTCTGGGGGTGCAGCAAGGTGCAGCAAGGTGCAGCCAGGTCATGTGCTCCCCCTAGCCAGCGGGCCACTGTATTCAAGATATTATTTGGACAGTATTGGTCTATGATTAAATGGAATTGTTCTCTGTTGAGGAAGGGGAACAGATTTTGAGATGGTGCCTTGATGCACATATGAGTCGATTTATCTGGGTATGCTGAGCAGCAGTGTATGAAAACTGAGTGTACTTGTACTGTGGTGTCAACTAGGGGCACCCAAGGGGGGCAGGGGGCCCAAAACCCAAAAAGGGGAAAAATAGAGGAGGGGGAGGAAAAAAAAAAAATTTTTTCCCCCTTTTTAAAGGGGGCCCCCAAAGGCGCGGGGGGTTCAACTAATCATCTTTAATGAGCGTAACCATTTAAAATTACTATTGAATAAATAACTGTACAACCTTTTTCTTCTGTATTACATGTGGTTACATGTGGTCTAGGGCACTCTTAAGTTTTGATCTTACCTAATAACGGGAAGTACGAAAGTATTGATGAATGCCACAAAACGTACAGTATGTAGGGCTGTCGCAGAATCCGCAATAATACAAGCCAGCAAGCAACCGCATGTGACGCCACATCATCATGTCATGTTCAGTATTGTTTTTTCAAATGGGAAAGCGCCCTAGAGCAGCAAAGCTAAACAGACTCCACACAGCAGAAGCACTACTCGGTATCCCTCAATTCACAGCCCTGGATTACAATACCACACAGGTGGAAGTCCTGTGGCTCGCCAGTGTTTTGATTTAATGAGAGACATTCAACTGGCAACTTTATTCGGCTGAAAGTCGCCAGTTAACAGGGTCACAGATGCAGGGTGACAGAAGAGGGAGAGTCCAGTTAATTAGTACAAGCTGGAAC
The DNA here is from genome assembly GCF_905237075.1 of Dicentrarchus labrax. NCBI lineage: Eukaryota > Metazoa > Chordata > Actinopteri > Moronidae > Dicentrarchus > Dicentrarchus labrax. The sequence continues at coordinate 25,111,048 of NW_026136706.1, read as the reverse complement.
TGAAAAGACACATTATCCTGTTGTACAAAGTAATTGGCAAAAATGACAAAAATGTAATGGTACTGCTGCGCTGAACCACACTGCGTACAGAGGAAGCAATTTCCATTGTGGTGACTAACGATTCATGCATGAGGCCCACTGTTTTGGTTTAAGTTGCCTGCAAATTTACTGTTTTCATCAACATCATTTCCATCAGCAGGAAGCGGTTTGCAGTACAAAAAAAAAAAAGCTCTCCACTGCACACTACCATCTAGCACAGACCAAGTTAGTCACTACTGTAGCTGGTGAACATAGCATTTAGCAGCTAAAGAGCCAGATATGTCCCTGTAGATTTGTTGGAGACCAAAAACTGAGTGAATATTAGACCACAAACAGAACTCCAAATAACTCTCTCAGGTGGAGGTGTATTCAGTCTGATGGTGACCCTACCTACAAACAGCTGGCTGCTGAGCCGTAAGCGGGGGTGTCCGTCAGCTGGAGCCTCCAGGAAGCGTAGGGGGAGCTGGTCGACCTGCAGGGAGGCCTCCTTCACATTGCGCTCTGCCCTCACGTAGTGCCACTGTCTGTCATTCAGAGGGAGGTGGGACTTCATTGACAGCACCACCGGACCGTTTCCCACATCAAAGGAAAAAGTCACCGCCGAGGGAGCTGGGAGGTCAGTGGGGAATCGTACACACACACACATACGACAGCCAGGTCAGACTGAATGTGATATTAGGTGTTTTATGTCTTCTCTGTCCTGCCTTTCTGATGCAATGCGATACAATGCTGCTGGGAAAACTTGATGACCTGAATAGATTTATGAGGGGGCTCAGCTGACAGCTCGTCAATATTTCACAATGTCTCTGATGCTGCAGTAATATATAATGGCTCCAAGTATCCTGAGAACTCTTGCCTAAGATTTGCACACACTGTAATCAACAATTACACACCTTTTTAAACAGTTGTAATAAATAAACTAATCCACTGCCACTTGAACTACCTCTCTGAGGACTGGATATATACTGTGATTATTAAATATTCTCTTTGGTAAGTACAAACTCACACCCATGCAATTTTCTTGCAATCTTGAGAACTACAGTGTATTTCTTTATTGGTGCTCATGTATGGAGTCTCATAATGGATAAATGCACACAGAAATGAATAAATGCACGAAATATATACACAACACAAATATATACACAACTCCACAAATGTATTTGTGGAGTTGTGTATATATATATGACTCGATCACAAATGCATTTTCAATGCACACACAAATATGCTTCAATCCATATATAAGTAAAAAAAATTAACATATAAAAATAAGATTTGTAAACACATTTGCGATGCACACACAAATATTTCTTGTTTTAAATATGTGCAATAAAAATTCACAAATGTACAAATCGTCAGGTATTTTCAATTTTCATCAAATACATATTTGGAAGTTGTTACATTGATATATGAATTGTCAAACGCGCATTTGTCTCAGTGCTTTCAATTTGTAAACCTCCCTGCATTTGTGTGTGGATTTTTGAGACTCTCCTGACGTGACTCTGATACACAAATTCATTTTTTCTACAAGGGGGTCGTCTGCAGCCAATCAGATGTCTCACTGCTTTACAGCCAATCACATGAGTGTCTCCCCATGAGGAGTTTTTAACTGACGTCATTACAGCGCGCAACGGATATGATGATGATATGAACGAATGATATGGATCTAGATCATGATCTAGATGGGCCAGAGGAGACGGCAGCGAAAAAAGGAAACATGGCGTCTGGAAGCCGCAACCGCGACAGTTGTTTCACTTACACTTAAATTGTCGCGGTTGCCGCTTCCAGACACCATGTTTCCTTTTTTCGTGAGGCACTCATGTGATTGGCTGTAAAGGAGTGAGACATCTGATTGGCTGCAGACGACCCCCTTGTAGAAAAAATGCATTTGTGTATCAGAGTCACGCTAGAAGAGTCTCAAAATTCCAGACACAAATGCAGGGAGGTTTGCAAATTAAAAGCACTGAGACAAATGCGCGTTTGACAATTCATATATCAATGTAACAACTTCCAAATATGTATTTGTTGAAAATTGCAAATACCTGACGATTTGTACATTTGTGAATTTTTATTGCACATATTTAAAACAAGAAATATTTGTGTGCGCATCACAAACATGTTTACAAATCTTATTTTATATGTTAATTTTTATTTTACTTATATATGGATTGAAGCATATTTGTGTGTGCATTGAAAATGCATTTGTGTATCAAGTTATCTATATATACAACTCCCCAAATACATTTGTGAGTCCTTTTTCGTGTATTTATTCATTTCTGTGTGCATTTATCCATTATGAGACTGTTCTGGCTCCATACTCCTGTAAACCAGTAATTTTTTTTTGTAAATCTATGTTTTGCAGCATTTTCTCTTCTTTTCCCTATTTGTTACAGTAAATCTGTGAGGCAATGTAATGAAGTCCTGCTTCTTTATTCATCTGGCGTATTCATTAAGGATTTCAGATTTCAGCTGCAGTAGTAAGGAAATGCTTTTAATGTCTCCTATGACAGCATGACATTGCTGTTGACTATGTCATTAGGATTACATCATGCTGTGCAGACTTGACAGCCTGCTTCTCTGGGAAATTAAACTGTCAACTACAGTGTAGCTGGCATTTCCGTCTGAGAATAGCAATATATATATATATATATATTACTGACAGCTTTTGTGGGCGTTCTTATGTATGACTGTTCTGTGTTCATGTCCTTGTCATGTACTTTGTGCATGCTGCACTTCTCTTATTCTGGTCCGAATGTTTGACTCACAACTGAGCTCCACTCGGATGAAGTCCTTGAGGCCCAGGTTCTCCAGAAACACTCCTGAAGGAGCACTAGTCTTGAAGTAGAAAGAGATATCAGACGCGAGCTCAGCCTGTAGGGTAGGGAAGTAGAGATAGGAGGACTCTTGGTAGAAAGACGCTGCGTTCCATATAGACTCTGAAACAAAAGAGAAAGTAAAGAAGGGAGTAGTCAAAGGAAAGGGAAAATGAAAGCAAAGTGAAGGCAGGAAGATTACAGTGTCTAATTAACTCCTTGCTTCCCTTACTTGCATCATTTCATCACATTTGCAACCATGAAGTACAAGAAAGGAGGGATTTAATGAAACATGACATCTGAGTGTTTCCAATGTTGACTTCTGGTAGGAAACAGGAAGCAAATTGTGGTCTCTGGTGTCAAAATTCACACACATTCCACAGCCGACCATCTGTCTCAACATCCTCCCTAAGAGGTTTTGAAGTGGTATAACAACATCACTCTATATCCTTTTCCATTCAAAGAGCGCAGCCATTATTCACGGAATTGTAAGAGATCCATTGTCAGGAAAACATCTAAATAAATAATAGTTTTAAGCATGTTAACTATTTGAACCAACAACGAGTGCTGTTTTCAGCTGGTGCCGGCATCTCCTGAGAGAAATGCCCATGACGTTTGTTAGGAGAGCTCATAGCCATGTGATGCTGTGGGATCAGAGTTAAATGATCATGTCAAAATACCACAAAACTAAATCAGTTTATTTTAGACAAAATACTGTGAAGCCACTCCCACTCTCTTGGAGGCTTTCCTGGCCCCAGCAGGAAATAGGTTGACATGGAAGCTGATTAAGCTAAGCTGGACAGTCACTGCCTCCCTTCCTGCAGCTGGAATCCACATTGCATTACTGTCTTTTGTCTTGTATAATGATTCTGTGTTAAAGTTAGTTTAATACATTACTCTTGTTTTAAGTAAATCTCTTCCGTGGACTCCCTACTTGTCACATTCCTTGAGCAGTTTGTGATAAATGGGGGGCTCGTCCAGGATCTGAACAAAGGAATAGTCCATGATTTGCATAGTTTTGCGGAGTTGTTAGAAACTAAATGCCAATTACCTACTGTAAGCTATTTCTCCTGTCTACTTCTGTTTTCTACTATCAGCAAAGTATTTTCCTTATTCTATTTATTATACAGTACATGCTCATAAACTCCTTATATAGTTATACATATATAGCAAATTATGATAAGAATGTCTCATAATGTGTAGAAATTGTTTAGTAGCCGGACCAAAAAACCAACTAAAATAGGTCACATCACATGTATATTGTTGCATGAAATATTCTACATGTCTTGTCCATAATTTTAAACATACTTCAGACTGACACATTTGATGTCTTTAGTAAATGGATTTAAAATAAAATCATGGGGTTTGAACTACATTTGACTGCAGATGAGCTGCTAAAAATTCCCCTGCTCTGTGTCCACAGCTCACTCTGGGACATGCAAGCAGTAAATATCTACAATCTCTTTCATGTTCCAGTGCTGCTGTCCAGCTCTGCTTCCCCCCTGAATTTCCCCACAATCTGGTAGCCCTGCCTGGCTGCACAAAAATGAGTTTGTAAAGACGGACCTCCTGGTAGGTCCAGCAGATTTTAAGGTTATAGTCCACACAGCCAGTTTGAACAGACTTGAAACAGAACAGATGAAGTTTAACTCTCTATCCCTGGATAAACACACAAGGAATAAACACATCATCTGAGCAGGGTTTGTGTCTGATCAACAATAAGCCTGGGAATTAAGGCCTCCATCTGCAGCCAAATCTGGCTCGGCAGCTTCAACACCGAGGTGATCACCTACTGTCTCCATAACAACGCAGAGGGCCGATGTGGTAGACGGCCTGCGAGCCCGTTCTGTTGGTGTCTCCAATGACTATCTGGCTCACTGGTAGGTGGTCTTTATAGGAGAGGACTCCTGTGTCATTAGCCCTGTGGCAGACAAAAAAATAAAATAAATAAACTGTAATACAGAGCCCTCAGGGCTGGATGCCTTTATGGGGGTCCAGATAAAGGCATCCATTCTTCTGCATTAGCACAGAACGCAGAGTAAACACATTAAAAAGGGAGCAATCTATCACAATGCAGACAACTGCCGCTGGAAATATGCAAAGTGAGCTGAATCGAGAGAAGCTTTGGAGTGGATTAACATACCATAAACAAATACACCAAAACTATGATGCAGCCTTTGTTTCATCATTTAGAAATTATAATTAGTACGATCATAATTGTAATATTATGTATGGGCTGTGATTAATCAGTTTAGACTCAACACTGGTTCATGAAATTGTTGAAGATAGATGCAAATAGATGCAGAAGAAAAACTGGTCCTCTGTAAGTGGTTATAGCAATTTAGGAATATTCTTTAAATGTCTAATCTATGAACTTTCTACCTCTGTAGTATTGATCTCTCTTATGGATAGATTATGGATATACCATAGAGTGATTTAAGAGAGATAATTGTTATTGATTATTTAATTTTTTTTTGTAGTTCTGTAGATCTGTAGTTGGTCTGGTTAATTCATATTTGGAAGCTTTTAGAACCCTTTAGATGAGGGAGGGGATACTATACGTGTAGACACATACTCTACTTGTAGTGCTTTTCCACCAAATTAGCTCTAGTTGTAGTTCATTTGCATCAGCTTTGAGAGGAACCTTTGTAATCATATGCATCGTTAACAAAGGGCTACAGGCCCTTTCCACTAACAGAGAACAGGCTCCATTCTGGTTCCCACACCCAGTTTGAAATTGTTCAGAGCATTTTGACTCAAGTTAAATTGCTTTTGAACCCAAAAAGTTGGTTCTCTGCTGGAACCAAAAAAATAGCAGTTTTTTCTGGGGAAGTGGAAGTGTCATATTCTACAGATAGTTGAGCAACGCCTTCTGCATCCATTATTACTATGGTTCCACTCAAAACTGGCAGACATGCAGGCTGGTTCACTGGATAGCCAACAATCTTGAACGAAACCAGAGGTGGAAAAACAGGTACACCTAATGCAGTCTAATACAACAGTCCTGCTATAAATCCTCCTTCATGAAGGTTTTAGAGAGGTGTTAATTCAACCGTATGGTCATTCTGGAGGCTGCAGTTGTGGTGCTGTTGAACTCTATTGCATCATTCAGATGAGTATTACTGTTATTTAAACCTACCCTCAATAATATGAAAATGGTGGACAAAATGATAGACACATCTCTTTCAATAAAAATATATTTTCAAAATACAAAATAAGAAAAAATATTTTAGGGCAAGAAATGCCATATTGCATGTACCATGTGTCTGTATCAGCATCGCAGTTACAGAAGTAGTTCATGTCCATGCAGTTCTCCTCCAGGCTGCAGGAGCACTGCTGAACTCCAGGCAGGAAGCCTCCCCAGTAGCTCCGTCTCTCTCCTTCCCGGTCCAGCCACCAGGACAGCGGACTGCCATCTGCAACAATGCAGCAGACAGTCAGTGACCGCTGCAACAGCTCTGCCAGTGTGCCACAGCCCAAGCCCAAGTAGGTCAAGGTCATGGGTTATATTTGGAGGATTGCATTGTTCTGCTTCAGTGGCTTTATCTTAAAATGAAAAAAAAACTATATATGGAAGTGCTGAAAAAAAACCAAAGGCTTTATAGATAAACATGCTGCAGAAATCCTTTTCTGTCGGAGGCAGCTGTGCCGAGAGGTTTATATAACATGAAACATTAAAAAATAAGAATAATATCAAGAAAATAAAAGCAGGAATGAAGGTAAATAACATAACCTCAGAAAATAAATACAAAGGCAGGTTTATATATTTAGAACATTTGCGATCAAGTATTCAAGCATTGGGGAAGAGAAAAAAACTATTCAAGCACACTTTATCAGTTTGCACTTAAAAATAGAGCAATAAACAAGATATAATGTTTGCTGAAGACAATTCAACAATTATTAGTTGAGAGTCAGCAACCGTTTTCTGATATTACACCACTGTGGTTAAGATTTGGTTAGATTTAGGCACAAAAAACATCTGGGTTAGGGTATGTTCATGAATTCACACATGCTCTTTAGATTTATATTCTGTTAAACATATACAGACAAAATGAAACGGTGGAAATGTTACGAATGCTCATTAAATCTGTAGAAAGACTATCCAACTAAAGTGTTAGCAGATATTCACATGCATAAAACATGTTTAAATACTGTCAGACTTCATACACAGGTTCTCTCACAACTCCATGTCATAGCTAAGTCATATGCAATACATATAAATACACACACACACACACACACACACACACACACACACACACACACACACACACACACACACACACACACACACACACACGGTAGATTTATTCTGTTTGGCTGTTTTAACTTATAGATTTAAAAGCCTAACAAACGATGGAAGGGGGCTGCATGTAAGCTTCGGCTGGACGAGCTATAGACATTACATCTGGTGCATTGCTTTATTTGTATGCAACAATGTTTATCTGTGTGGTCTCTGTTAAACAAACAAATAAATAAATAAAACCTGTGCTGGAGGCTGAGGGCTTACACAGAGACCTTTCCGCAACACTCAAACCAAGATAAACACATTAATTGACTCTCCATCCCTTATGCTATTTATTTATATTTGGAGGACAAACAGATAGAGTACAAATGGGGAAAGATAAGAATGAACAAATAAAGTCAAAACATTTCTGATAAATCTCTTAAATGTACCCATCTCCTCATGAATTGTGCACTTTAACCAAAATGGCTGTTTTCTTTGTGGCATTAATGTATTTGTTTTAATTCTCTGCATGGCATTTCATGACACATTGCCTGTGACTGTCAATGAGGCGACAGCCATGCCATAAATGCACAAGTCATTGCCTCCACTATGGGGTTAAGTGGTCCAGCTTCAATCATCCGTCACACAACGTGACCCTGCATTGCAGATGAGGCCAGCGTGCAAGGAAAAGCCCATTAAGCTACATGTCACAATACATAATCAAGTGTCACATGCTATGGTGCTTTCTTCCTACCCCAGCATACATTATAGCTGCATTAGGCAAGGTTTTTATATGTGGATACACATACTAGATGTCCCATCTCCATCATCCTCTGTTTGCCCAAGTGAAACTCTCTGCCTTTGTGTATATAACACTCACTGGAAATCCTCTCCAAACAGGATCTGATGTCCTATGACTAACTGCCTAATAGCACAGACCAAAATTCGAAAGACAAAAGTTACTTGTACTCAATGGTGAAACACAGGCACTGGGGGAAATAATGAGGGCTTGAGCAACACTGGCCAGCCAGCCAACATTTGCATTACAAAGGCCGAAAATAATACAAGCTGCTTTATTGTCTTTACCCTCTATCCCTGTCCTTGCACTCACTGCAGACATACCGCATCCCTTTTCCTTCCTATTCTGCTGCTTATAGGAAGACTATTCAGACGCTGAACAGGTGCACAAATAAGAAAAGGCAACAATCAATACTTCCTGAAGGAGAGGTGAGTCTCACCCTCTCCCTCAAATTGGCTGGATATTGACAGGACTTGTTCACAGCAAGAAAAGCAAATGCACCTTGCTCTCTGCTCTACTGAAATGAACGGAAACATTTTGACAACTGATTCATAAAACCCGACAAGCACCTGGTAGAGTCTGCAATGTTCATTACACTAACAATACAAAGGAGTTGGGAGCAAACATGGTGCTAAAGGAATACTCAGACAGTCAGACATACGCACTCATTTTCCACTATTATTCAGAATCGGACAATATTCCAAATTTGATACAGGTCATGTAATCAGAATATTCTGTACATTGTCAATCAGGCCTTATTCCAAATGTAGAATTTTCAGATTAAGACATTTTATTATTATTATTCATTATTATTTGGGTTTTAGGAGGATACGTACACTGCGCATTGGGAACATGTGTCTCATTTGGGGTTTTTAACTGCTGTTTCTTCACGGCCTCTTGCCTGTTTATGGTCAGCTCTGCCCCTCCCCAGCCAAGAGCCGGTTCTCTGGCTGTTGAAATGCAAAGAACTGGTTTAGGCACTGGAGATAAGGCACTGGCTCAGAAACAGCCCTCAAACTGCTTTGGTGGAAAAAGTCTCAGTGTTGTAAACAAACCGATTAGCCAACAGTTTGCAAGGCTGAATTAGAGAAAAAGTCCACATTTCTGGTCGGAAGGAGAAATACGCCTACTTTTAAACATTATGAAAGACATAGATATCAACAGGTTTTTGGATATGTGCAAACATCGCAACACCGACCTTTTCAAGAAGCACTGTACACATGTCCAAAGAATACTCAGAAAACCTGAATATTATCGGCATACCCACGTCTTATAGTCAATGAAATGAAAATAATAACTGAAATACTTTCAGTTTTCAGAGTTTCAGTTGATAGGTCTGTCGATGGTGATATAACATGACATTCATTGGCAGACACTGTTGTCCAAACCGATTTACAATAAGTGAAATTTGAACTCCACAGGAACAAGAGCTACTTGTCATCAAAAACTGGTACTTCATCAATCTAAAACAAGAGCGCTGCAATACAGGCGCTTTCTTTAATTTAAAAAACAAAACACATCGCAGCAGCTGCTGGTCGAATAGGCCAACATCATCGTTCTAAGATCCCATCTCTAGCTCTGTTTGTATGAACCACAACCAGTCAGAGCAGTCCGGTGGATACAGATGAGTGCGTTGCAAGCTTTAATGAAGGCTTTCTAAATGCCAAGTTGCCTCATACAGTATACCTAAACAAATGCATCAACGCTGGCAAAATGGATACACAATAAGAATGTGAAAACGAGCACAACTGAAGAGTACACTAAAAAGAGCATTAAATCGCTGTTGTGAATGTTCGTCACGTCGCTGTCATGTTAAACAGAGTTGCTTCTAGGCAAACTTAATTCAATATGGGTGTTAAATAAGGGGGAAAACAATGCAAATCAAGCCACAGTTGAACAGCATTTCAAGGACACTGAAAGACTGAACATCTGTGTGAACAGTAGAACAGAGACTGACAGGAAAGATGGCAGAGAGGGGACAAGTGATACAGCTAAACTCCACAACTGGAGGTGAACTTCAGAAGTTCTTGGCACATGCCTGGATCTATAGTCCCAGTGGGCTCCTTTGAACAGCTGTGGCTGTTTTTTTCATCCCCTGTAAATTAGCATGGTAAGTGCAATTTTGTCCAATAATTAATCTGAATATGCTGTAAAGTATGTTTGCTGTCAGAACTGATATTGCTCGTGTCTACACGCTCATACAACAAAGGAAACAATCAAAAAAAAAATGTTGACTGTTTCTTAAAGTGTTCATGCAGCTATAAAATTGCCTGTTTCCCGTCTCTCTTTGATGTCTGGTGTGATAATGAACTTGTTTGTTTGCACATGCATGGCACCCAGGGAATGGTGGAATCTGGGACTTCATGAATGTTTCATGATTTAAGAACAGAATGTTGTTTGGGGCCACCATAGGTGCCAGAGCGGTTCAAGATGAATGCACACAAAAAGATTGGAGACTGCCTCTCTAGTTATTGTGAAAATATAACAAGAGGAGCGAAGGAGAGGGCAGGGTGTTGAAGGGACAGCAGCTCCCAATGTGACAAAGCACAAGACCGCCTGGCTTTCAATTCACAATGTAACAACAAACAGTCCCCTGATGCTGTAAAGCACGGAACATTCAAAACGAACAGCGTCCGCGCTGAGGCTGTGACTTCCACTTCAGCTCTGCATAAAAAATGGAGATACCTCATTCATTTGAACGTAGCCAATGCGGCGACTCAGTGGGGGTGCCAATGCAAGCACAGAAGGCTGTGGCAAAAAACTTGAATCATTCCATATATTCCTGGTAGAACACTTTGTAACTAGAACACCTTGTTTCTATGGTTTACCTTACAGTTGTAAGACGATACATCAATAGGAATAAATCCTGTCTCACAGTATTACAAAGCATCGTGCAGTGTTTTGGCAACGCTACACCAAAAACAAATCTGCAGACTCACTTGCTAACATTAGTTTGCTACCCAAGTGAAGCAGCGGGACTGTCACGTTTTTTTGTTTGCTTTGGTTATTTCCTGTTTTATTTTGTGTGTGTTGTTTTGCTTCACTTCCTGTCATTGTCTGTTTCCCCTCCAGTGTTGATCGTCTGCCCCACCCTGTGTCTTGTTATCCTTCTCCTCACCTGTGTATTTCGTCTTTGTGTTTTCTTGGTTCTCTCAGTTCATCTTGGTTTTGTTCGTGGTTGTTTGAGCCCTGGTGACTTTGTCTCTGGTTGCTTGTTCACTGTGTTTCCTTGATGTTTTTTTTGCTTTTGCATTCCTTTGAGCTGTTTACCTGCACCTGCCCGTTTATAATATGATCATATCAAATCATCAAATTCATCCTGCTTCCTGTGCTGTCTTGCATTTGGGTCCAATCCTGAGTTTCCTAAGTTGTGACAGGAGCAACGTCAAGTGTCCAACCTTGTCTGACTTCTACTACTACGAACAAATTGTGTGTCATTTGAAATTCCTTCAAACTTTGATTTTTGGAAAAAGTGACAGCCCTGCTTTAAACGCATTAACTGTTACTCAAACTTGACTTCCTGGATCATAACTGAACGGTACCGTAAGCCAGGGGCTCCCAAACGTTTTCATGTCCAGGGCTCCTCACAATAGATGCACATCAGAACGTGGACCCCCAATTTAAGAAGATCAGAGGAATCCCCTCTGAGTAATTAAAAGTGATAAAGATGAAAAAAAGAGTCTACATCTACGATCAAACTGGGACCACAATAAATTACAATCAATGAAAACAGCCAACTCTATTTCTTGTCTTCTTTTTCCAACTTCCAAAAAATTTGATAAAAGTTAAAATACTCCTTATAAGCCACTCAAGGATCCCTGTTAGTCCCCAGAACCCCAGTTTCATAGCCACTGCCTTAAGCAGTGTCTTTTTTGGCTGCTGAGTCTCAGCTGGTTAAAGTGAAATAAAAAGTCCCCTGTGCTCAGTTATCTTTTGGTATATACTAAATATATGGGAAAAAAGACCAGCTATCCCTGGCCATCATACAAAACCAGACCTGACTGTTGGCTTGAGTTGTAGTTTGCAGAGAAAATTTTCAAAGAAAATAAAGACATTCTAATTTCCGTTTCACTATGGCTTTCAAATCTTCATTCACTCCCCTCCTGCTCTCTGCGACCACCTGGACTGTGTTTTAATGCAGCTACACCCACAATGTATGAAACACTGATTTGATCTCAGCTCAGTGCCAGTTGGACATTCAGAGAAACATAATACTCACCTTTTGTATTAAAGAGGCGGGACCTCTTGCAGTCGTAAACCACTTCCTGTTGACACTGCTCTGACCCCGATACGATGGCTTGAAGTTCTTCTGCTGAGGCACTGTAGTTGAACTTCATGATGTGAGGTTTGAGAAGAGAGGAGCCCTGGACTGTGACTGGAGCCGTGCTATTGTGCGCCAACACCGTCCATACCTTCTCCTCTGAAGGAACAAAGTTAATCTGTTAGCGTGGACCCACTGCAAACACCTTCTCTACATGCATGTTAGACTGCTAGTATGATCTCATCAGCAACAACCAAAAACATATGTGGAAACAGCCGCATTTCCACCAACAGTATCCGGAACTTTTAGTCCCAGGAACTACTTATAGAGAAACTAAAAGGTTCCTCCAACGCGTTTCCACTGCACTAAAGACTAACTGGTTTGGAACTGTGCTTTTTTCTTTTTTTTAAATAGTGGCTGAAATAAAATGCTGCAACTTCTTTACCAATCAGAAATGTTCAGTGCATCAAGCCCCACCCCTAAAGTTCATGTACTTTTGGAAAGTATTACCCTTCAAGCAAGGACTTTTTGGCAGGTAAAATAATGTCCCTGGAACATAATTTATACCCTTTATAACCAAAGGTTTCTAGTTTCCCAGGGAAAGTTCCTGCAGTGGAAACACAGCTAAGGTTAGCTTGTTAGCATGAACCAATCCAGGAGTTATGTTACACAAGCCTGTTTCCTTACAAACAGATTTTAGGAGAAAGCGGATTGATCATCATTCGCTCCAAACAACTGCTCTAAATAGGATACATGTTCTGCTATCAGCATGATGTCATCAACACCTTTTCCCATACTAACAAAATAATGTGTTAGCCCGTCAGCATGATCTCACTGTGCTCACCTTCAAGAAAAAATCTTTTATTCTAAATACAAACCAGGTGTTGTATTGTTAACGTGAATCTAAATAAATATAAAGCATGTGTCTGTTTGGATAAACCCGCTCACTGCTGGTGTTAGGTTGGTATGTGTTTGCATGAGCAATTCACTCGCACCTTTTCCTCTAAATGCAAAAGCACACATACATTTTTTTGTAGGTTTATTTCTAGGAGCAAATGTCACAATCTCAGTTATCATGAGGGGGAAACACAAGATTTATCATTTTCATAATTCATTGTTACATTCAATTATTAAGTCACACCCAGGGTTGACAGAAACCCTGGGTGTAGCACCCCCATCACGGCAAACGTTCCCACAAAAAGGAAGCACCATACGAATAATTGAACAAAACAGGCGAGTCTGAAGCTGAAGTTCACAAATAAACAGTGGTTTAATGAGCTGATAAATATATAATACAGTAGGTGTTTTGATTTATCATGTTGCTATGCAATTGCTTTGACCCATTTGTGTGTCATTTATTTACTGTACATCTCAGCATCGTGGTTCATTAGCGAGCGAGTGAGGCATTCTGCGTTGCCGGCTGAAACATCAGTGCGACTGGTGACATTTCACAAATGTTTGCAGTTTTGTGTCTGAAAACCTAATAAATGCACTTGTTTCCAAGCAACACTTCTCTATCAGCCTTCTCCATCCCCAATCTGTGAACCTAAAACTTCAAACATCCTGAAAATAAACCTTACAGTAACACAATTAACACAGCAGAAGAGCTCTTTTTGCCAACAGCCTGCATTTGTTGCTAACAGAATAAGACACTTGACTGCTTGTGAGCTGATTTCATTTACACTTACAAAAGACAGTCAAGAGTGTGCACAGTAAAATCAGATGTTCTATTTCCATCCCCACTCACTTTTCATTATGTGTATTTCACGTTTACTCTGCGCTTGAGAAAATCCCTCTTCGCTTTATGATTATTCACATCAGGCTGTCAGGCTTAGAGTTATTTACATTTCTAATAGATTCCTTAATTGAGGTCAAGTTGAGGCATATCTGCTGCCAAATAATTCATATCTGTGCGGGGAAGACAAAGCACAAAATGCCAGAGCCAGACAGCAAGAGGTGGCAGCGCTCTCCTCTGTAACACCACCGGCACGTTAACCTTGCAAAGGACAAATTAACTGATGAAGTTGTGACAGCTCAGTCATGAATACTGTCTCCACAGTGTCAAAACTTAACCGAATATGTTTTGTCCTATATGTCACGAGGACTGTGGATCAGATTGTGTCCCTCTCCCTGTCTGTCAAATGTCACATCTCAGGTGACAGTTCAGGTGATACAGAGCGCTTTGTGTTCTTGCCATCAACACATCACACGGATACAGCAGATACAGTCTGATGGGGCGATAAAATGAAAGGTCCAAGTTTCAAAAGACCATTGCTTTTATGCTATAAACATTGAGCTAGTTACACAAATCCAACTGTACTGCCAAATTATGCTAATACTGTAAATAATTAAATGTCAAATAGGAATGTCATTCCTTTCTCCAAAACTCAACGGATTGCCATGAAATTTAGTATGGATATTTGTGCTGGCCAGAGAATGTTTGGTAATGATTTTATTGACTCGTTACCCTCAACTTTCCTTTAGCGAGAGGCCAATCGTTTCTCCTTGAGCAACACATAAATACCAGGACATGGTATTTCAAAAATCAATGGGCAAATTTCTGTGAAATCTGATGTGGATATTCAAGAAAATCCAATTGAAAGGGGCAGATTGCTGTGGAATTTATTGCACTTATATATAGCACCACCCTAAGTTCAAAATATCAGTGGCACACAAAATGTCTTATTTTGTAATTTAATGGCAGACCACCATGAAATTTACCAAACAGATTAGTGCTCCAAAGAGGATTAACCCTTTTGACTTTAATGACCCCATGCTCTAATGAATATTGCAGCCTCTAGAGGCCACTTGTGAGGCTTTTGACTTGTATGCTTGTTAAATTGTAATCTTGTCATGACATTTTTTAAGATTGAGAAGCCACAACCTCTAATGATTTTAACTAACTGGATCATGGGTTGCTTGCAGTATTTGTGGGCACTTTTTCCCATTTGAAATAAAGTATAAGACAGGATAAGGCAGGATGTTATATACATAATGACTTGTCACACTTTATCTGTAAGGTGGTTTTAGACCCAATTATAGATTAATAGACTATTTAAGGGTGTTCACATCTGGTTCATTTGGTCTGGGCTGAGGGAAAAAAATATACACTGTTGCATTTAGTTCTGGTCTGAGTCTGCCCACACTGCCATTTTACAAACAACCCCAGAGTACATGAAGACAGTTTTCAGTGACTGACAGAAGTTTATGTAGCCCTTCAACGCTTCTGATGTGTATATCTACAGTATGTAGCTCAGAGAGAAAAACATCATCAGCACTATTAGTATTATTAGACTGCAAATCGATTGCATGTTATGAATGATGACAAACAGATAGCGACAGGATGAAAAAGATCTGTCGTGTACAGAAATATGAACCTAATGAACCGACAAAGTGCACAGAGTAGGATGGAAGCCCAACACACTGCAGTTTTAACTGCTTTTGACAGTCTCATCGATCAGGGACAATCCCCACACTCACATGCTGACATAAGTGTTACCATGGTTACGAAAAAATTCAGGTAAATATATACACCACTTATAGAGATTCATAATATTCAATTTCTTTCAGAACAGCTCACAATCAGCAGATGGATTTAACAGTAGGTTAATACTATTTGATAGCTTTTGAGATCAAGCTAAAAATCAAAAAATATTGCAGTTGGACAGTTTGTTTTCTCAGCCTGGTTGTTTGATCCACACCAGGGTTCGATTTACCCGAACCGGACAGATTAGGTGAGAAAGCACCCTAAGAATTGCTGCAGCATAACAACATGGACATTTACGAAATATATTGAGTACCCGCATATATGTTCTAAACTCTCAGGAATTGCCCTGAGTGGCCGTAATGATTTATTACCGGATGGTAAACTGTGGGATAGCTGGGGTATGGATCGATGTAGCGCGATCCCTATAAGTGAGTGGACTCTTTACTCTGAGCTTTCCGCCAGTCCTCAGTGGATATATATATATATATTAAAAAAAAGAGTAAAGGTGACAATGTGTGAACTCCAATGATCTCACCTGTCATGTTGCAGTATACCTGTGTGGGCCCCAGGGGACCACTCCCATCTGGATCAATGGAGTAGAAGCCAGAGGAGCTGCCAATCAGCTTGTAGGCCTCACAAGATGACTCGTAGATGGCTGGAAGGAGCAGAGCGGGGACAGAAATCAAGTTATTCCTCCAAGATTCAGCCCACGCTGCAACAGCTTTCTACTGGCTGAGTAATCCGGCAGCACACAATCTTTATTTATGAAATGGTTATAAATATTAAAATACTGTTTTCATGCAAAAAAAAAAAGTGAAGTGGTGGTTGTTGGTGACATATGTTTCTGTTCTATCTAAATCCACCTTTTAACAGTTTTTGCTCAGATGCACACTATGGTAAAACAAACTATTTGGATATATGACTGCTACAGGCCTGATGAAATCAAATGTATTCACTATAACATTTTAAGATTTATTCACAATCCAGTTAAAAGAGTGCTTCTCTAAATAAATGTAATGTTATTTTCTAATTGCTTAAAGCTTCTACAAGGAGTTTTAACTGGTTGTGAAACAGTCTCAATTTAATACTGATACCTCTATACCCACTGTATATCAGCAAACAACAGCATTAGTGAGAAGATTGGATTTTTCTATATAGTTATTCTTAATGTCTGCCACCAGGTCGGATTCCTCTTGAAGTCAATGAAACAAGGCAGTAGAGACACTGCCGCTTATGTCCACAGGGGGCGCAAGAATCGATAAACTGAAATGTTGAAAAACTGTTGATGCTTTAAAGGACATGAACCAATCACCAGACTGACAGCTTGCTGAGCCCCGTCCCCGTTAGTTACTGTTGTTACGGCCGTTCTTGCACAGCACATATGCAGTTTACATGTGTACGCTGGTAGATTTACCATCAAAGTTGTTGGTGATTTTTGCAACAGTGTGTCCTTTATTTCAGACAGAGGAAGACACAAGGAGGCTTCTGATTTTTAGCTGGCGACTGTTGATTTGTCCACTGAAATGACGACTGTAGTTAGCAGATTTTATCAGCTGTAGCTAGCTAGACAATTAAACTCCATGATTTGGTTGAGGATTCAGCGTCTGGCTCAAGCACGGTGCCAGGATTTCAATTTTGAATGAGCCTTTTTGATTACAGAAGTAATGTTTGTACAGTTTCCAACTGGTAGTCTTGCTAAAACAGAATTGACTGATATGCTGGACAGCATCTAGCATGTCTGATTGATTATAACGCTTCTTACATCTTTTTCTCAAACATTTTTTTTGATGAGATAGGTTATTATTTACCTGCAACAGTTGTATTCATTACAAGCCATGCATGCAGGTACACTGCTTAAATCAATGCGAAAATGAAACTAATCCTACCATGTTTATTTATTGCTGGATTATAGACCAGTACATCCATTCACTTAGAACACTGATGTCTGAATTCTGTTTAAGGAAATGCCATCTTGTTTGGATGATCTGGCCGGATTATTATCTGTTTAAGTTGATTGCAGGGAGGGAGAGCGAGAGATCGACTGCTGGGTGAGCTAGATTGACTTTTAGCAAGAGAGAGAGCTCCGTCGATTCAAGAGCTTTTCTCAACAGAACGGCAATGTAGCGACAATCGAGACAAACATTGGGGTACCAGTGGTGGCAATCGCAACCCCCCGAATCCAACAGTGCCTGCATTTTTTGATTTTCTATACTCTTTGCAGCTAGGAAAATTGGCTGCAACTGTTTCCATTCCACAAAGCTGGAGACTGACCTGTTGTGATTGATGATAGTAGCCTGATTATATAGTCTTTTACAGTTTTTAGAAAGAGAAAGGTTTTTTATATGTTTTAGAAATGTTTCTTTATTGTTTAATTTGGGTTGAGTGGCTGAAACAAGTTTCCGGTGTGCATAATGTAGAGTAAATGTCTCAGTTCATGTTTTCTAACAAACAATAAATATAGCTTCTTTTATTAAAATAGAACTTGTAAATACTTCTCGTACTCATGTTGCTTTGAAGCTAAATTCTGTGGCTGTTCTGTAAATAGTTTTTTTTTTTAAATATAGCAACTTCTGAAAAACTCAAAAATCAATTTTAAGCTTGCATGAACAACTTCCAGTTTAAGCCCTGCCCACTCCACATACAGATATGCATACAGATCATACAGAGAATATATGTTGTCCCAGTCATTTAGGCCCACCCACAATGCTCTGCTCTGGTTGACTTTTTAATGTTTCCAACTGCTAAAAATAATTTTAATTCAGCAGATGCTCTTATCTGTCACGTACCCGCCGACATGCAAAGAAAACTGTGTTTGCCTGCATGTAAACAAGAAATCAGCATTCTGGGGCAGGGCAATAGTTTCCAACAGCCGTCTCCATTACAAATATCAAGGCGATGTTGGGAGGATGTCAAAAAATGACACCCGTGAGGAACTACTGCTACATGTAGAGTCAGTCTGAAGCTCGAAAGTCTAAAGCTATTTAAGGATGTAGTACATAAAAAAATATCCTCAGAAATCTGAACGCAAAAATAGCAGCAGTGATCGTAGGGTCATGTCAGGTTGAAGGCAGGGCAAGTTTTTTTCTCAGCTGTACAAAGTGAAGAAAGCTATGAGCAAGACAGGTGTGTGTGTACCGAATCAAATGACACAGCTCAGTAGACCTAGAATATATGGGGAGGTGTGGAGGGTGTAATGGCAGGTTTGAGACTGGGTGAAGAAATGAAAGTAAGACGAACTGCTCACAGTTGTGACAGGTGGCTCCGGAGTATCCTGTTCCTGAACAGTCGCAGGAGAAGGAGCTCCACGTCTGAGAGCAGCGGCCTCCATGTTCACACAGGTTGGGAAGGCATCTGAAAAATAAAAAATAAAAATAATTATTGATTCATCTGGTCATTACTTTCCTTAATTGATCAATTCATTGTTTTGTACAGAAGCCATGCTTGCAGTTATTTTTTAAATGCCATTATCTCAAGTTTGTCTCGTAATTTTGAGAAAACAAAAGGCAGATTTCCTGAGATCATTTATTATGAGAAAACAACGTCTTCTCAAGATCCCAAGGTTATGATGGAAAACTCGAAAAAGAGTGTCTGGTTCATTCAATCACACCTGATTTCAGCCTTCAAGATCACTGTCATGGCTGTTGGAGAGGATTCATAACTGAACTGAAAAGAGTTGTTAGCAGAATCTCAGAGTTATTTAAAGCTATTCATTTCCTGGCAGTGTGAGGCAAGTACTGACAAAATGATCAGGAAAAGATTATCTCGGAAGGTAAAACAGCCCAAGCACATTTTTTGCATTACAGTGAACTAAATAGACAGCGTGTCTCTGTTTATTTACAGGATGTCAGTTGAGAAGATGGCCATTCTACGTGGCCCAGGATTAATTTGTTTACTCTACAAAAGATATGTGGTCAAATGCGTCCCAGACCACCTCGGCAAGTGGTTTTAGTGATCGGATCACCCAAGAAACATATCAATACGAGGTGTAAACAGGCTCTAGGTTGAACCAATGCTACATCAATAATACGCCAACTATGCATGCTGGCATAGCACGCCTGATCTCTTTATAAGTAATAAGAGGAAACAGACTTTATTATCTTGTGATCTTGAGATAATGGAATTTTAAAAAAAGAATAGCAAGTGCACAGCAGTTCTCCGTTTCTGTTGTTTTGTCAGAGGGAAAAAAAAATCTATATACAGTAGATGCTTGCTCTCTCTAACCAGCTGTCGGAAATCGAAACATGTTTTTATTTACAACGCTATAAAAAAGAAAAGAGAGGTAAGTTATTGCATTTAAATACTGTAACATGAGAATTTATTATCAAAATAGTTGCTAATAGTTGCTGATTATGTTGACTAATAGAATCATTGTTTCAGCTCTACTTTAGCCTTGATACACTTTTATCTTCGGCTTTTAGGAGCAGCACAAAATAATTTCTCGGCAGCAAAACAAAACATCATACAAACCTCTCAGGCATTAGGTACCAATAGAGATACTGCTTTTGTTAGTGTTCTGCAAACCTGATCTTTTATTTATCAGGTAAGCGAGACCCCTGTTCACTGTTCTCTTTATTCTTTAGTATGCAATTATGAACACCCGCTTTGGAACTCACCCAACAGTCTAATTTGCTGTTTATTCATGTTTCATTAAAAATCCCAAACAACTGTGAAATGATGGTGCCTCATACTGTGCCCTTGTCTGAATTTTAAAAAAGCTGACACACCGAGGTGTTTCTCTAAAAATAAAAGCATTACTGTCACCTTCAGACTAGAATGCCTGTTAATGGGATTTTGACACAATGAGCGCTTCGCAGAAATTTCAGACCGCACTCTTCTGATTAATAGTCCCTTCCTCAAGCCTCCTTCAGTTTCACATAATTGCCAGCCTTTCGAGCATGCATCTATAATTTCATACACTTTCATCTCCCACCTATTAACTGCAGCGGAGCGGGCCAGCCGCAACATGGATAAGGTTGCAGCCACTGGTTTAATTACCATCAAGCTATTTTCTGTTGTGTTCATGGGTGCCCTTACGGGTCATGGAATTACAGTAGCAAGCACACCTAAGCGCACACTGACCATAAATTGAGTCACAAGGTTTAATTATACACAGAGAAAAAGAGATTAACTCTGATAAAAGTTAATTTTCTCATACTCAGGGGTCATTACTATTACCGTGGTCATTAGATAGGCCACAGTGAGTGAAATGAAAGTTAACATCAGTGCAATAAACATTTGCAATGCCTCACATGTCATGTCCTCACAACAGATTGAAGGATGTTGCAAAGACTACCCACCAAAAAAGAAAAGAGTTTCTTTGTTGCTCTACATACATATACTTCATAATGTATGTGGATGGGTGTTCATTTATTTGTTTATATATGTTCCCACGTGCCCCACAACCAGCAGACACTGGCCTATCTTCATACTCCTCCATCCAACAGTCCACAACCCTGATTTCTCCCCTCCTCCCTCACCTTTCATCCCCCATCCTTCGACCCCCATCCCTTCATCCCTGCAGCCCTTATTCCTCCCACTGGACCCATAATCCATTCTTCCAACATCACCTTGGCTCTCCACCATCCATAACATGCAATAAACTATTCTAAATCAATATCTTTATTTCTGTGCTCTTTGTTATTGAAATGATAATATGTCAGTGTTGTGTTTACAGCTTGTAGTGCTAAACAGGGCCGTAGCCAAGATTTTAGAAATGGCAAGGTCATGAGTCTGAGCACTGCTAGGGGGGTTTGGGGGCATGGGGACATAATATTTATCTAAATTAATAATATACCAATATGTAATATTCTCTTCAACGTAGCAACAAAATATAAATGCAATTCTTATTTGCAATAAAATAAAAGGAAGAGGTATTTCTCAGTTATCAATAAATTATAGTTATAAATTAGGTATCACTGAAACACTTTGATAATAATCACTAGACAATTATCTATCTGTGCCTCATTTTCTGTGTGGAAAGATTCTGATAAATCAACACGCAGCATCAGAGAACAAAAGGAATCAGGAATACTTAGGCAGCACAGTGACTCAGAAGAGGCTGACTTCTTCTTCATCATGAACCCCATCACTTTTGGAGTAGCTTATATCACAGTGTGACTGCAGTAAGGTAGGCTGATTGTTAATTCAAAGCTGCTGCTGAAACATGTTTTAATAGCATGTAATGTTAGATTATTGTTTGTGAGCTCAGATGTTGAACAAACACAGTGTTGACTAACCTTTAGCAAGTGTCGTGTGTATGTAGGTTACAGCCCCCTCGCCAACGGAGTGAAAATAATGAGAGGAATGTATGTGTGCAGCTTGTTACATGTATGTCACATAATCCGCACACAGCTGTTGAGCTGCCTCGCAAACACATAAAGGACAGAGACAGATGTTTTAAAGTCCTGATTATACACTTATATAGCGCAGATTTGTTATTTTAAAGGTCCGGACCTCGTAGCTGGCTGAGGTCCGGACCAGCAAGACTGTGCTCAAAAATTCCCAAAATAAATTAGTACTGGTTTGAACCCCTCTGCTGTAGGTACGTGTAAACAGACAACTGCGTAACTGTTAGCTAACATGTACGCCACAACAATTGTTTTTTTTTAAGCTTTTATTGATAGTGACAGCTGAAGAGAGACAGAGAAAGGGGATGACACGCAGCAAAGGGCCGCAGGTCGGATACGAATCCTGGGCCACTGGAGCAAGGACTTAGCCTTGGCACATGGGGCACCAGCTTTAGCAGGCGACCTAACCGGGTGCCTCCTGCTACAACAATTGTATAATAATTGTATAGAGATAATGTTTCCAAGCTGTGCCTGTCCACTTGTTGAAATCATCTGCCCCCTAGAGCCCCAAAAGCGATGAACATAGCTTTAAGGATGTTTCTTTATATGATTAGACTGTTTAGAAATGTGTTTTTAACCATCAGAAAGAGTTCCCCAGGAGCTATTTATTCTATAAAAACTCTATGTCACCCCAATTGCTACACCACTTTTGCACTCATCCATCAGTGTAAGTTTTTGGTGGGAAAAAAAAGACAAAACAGCACTTATACATGCAAAAGATGTTTGCATCTCAGAATGGGGGAAAGAAAACATCTCATTCCAACGTTCTGTCATTTCCTACAGTGCATCCCTTCGCCCACTGACACCACAGACTGGCAGCACTGTTGTGTTTGCACATCGTCTGACAGCGGACAATCTGGACTAGAAAGTAGGTGATTTGAAATCTGACAAAGGAGAGATCCTCCTCAGGGCAAATACAAGGTAAAAAACTGCCGTTTGCATGTTTGTCTCGTCCCTATAAATGTTCCAAGCCACATGCAGACATTCAGTGAGCTCACAGGTCCGCCAGTCCCGTTCACAGGGCCCACAGCTGTGCAGGGTAATGAGGGATAGGGATAGGGAGGGGTGCCACACAGGCCAGTAGGGAGCAGCTTGTTAGCATAGTCCTCTGCCAGAAAAGGTGTTGCTGAGTTTCTGTTGCAATTTAATTGGACGATCCTGTCAGCGTGTTTGTCTCTATAGGACAAGATGTCAGTGACTTTCAGGCAGCTCTGCAGACAACACACTGCCATCTACAAATTAACAATGTGGGCATGAATAAGTCTCTGCTGCCAGCTCGGATAATGTTTTACAGATTTTTATATTTGACACATTTTGACTGTTGAACGTCAAAGTTTGCTGTAAGATCTGTGCAAGAACTGTCCTCTAATTAAATAAAAGTGGAAATTCAAACTACTTTACCTGTCTCTTATATTGCAGGTGTCAAACTGAAGCTCATTATAATTGCCCAGCAATCCTTGCTGTGCTTGATTGAGATCCTTCGGCTGCCTGTTGATGAATATGAGCCGCATGCACCCCTGGAAGGCCGGAGTCAGGTGCTGACAGTCTGTGGTGGGACAGCCTGGAATGACACATGATGCAACCTTTAGTTTTACTGTACAAGCAGAGTGTAAGAAGTATCTTAAGTTATCTTAACATTGCTGCGAGAATCCACCAACCTCCAAAGTAAAAGTTGCCTCTCGATTCCAGTTGTTCCCACAGTTCAATAGCGGAGGACGGCTCACCATCCACAGTCAAAGTGATTTGTAAATTCTTAGTGTCAAGACTCACAGAGTGCCACAGACCGTTGTTGACTCTGTGACCTGAAGAAAAACATTTCACATTAAATCTCAGTGAAATGGCAAACAGTTTAGTGGTCTGCAGCACAAAAAGAGATTCGCTGTGTCCATTATCCTGTAGACCTGGAGGCTGTGAGGAATTTCCACCACTGCATTCTGCTTTATCTGAGTGTGATACAGTCAGTTTAACTTGGCCCGATTAATCAAAGATATACTTTTCATTTCTAATAGCTGCCAGTACTGCTGTCAGAATACCCAAACTCCCTCTCAGCACAGTTGTTGTCACCCGACACAGTCACAGAGACTCCTCCATGGCTCTGAGCATCAAAACAAAGATTTCTCCCACCTCCGCTCCGTCACTTGTCAACAACATTCTTACTGTGCATTTTACCATTCAGATGAGGTTAATGTGCAAATGAGGAGGAATGACTCTAACATCAGCTTCTTCGGGTTTGTTCATCACTGTGACAAACTGAACTCAACTACATTACTACATTTCAAACTTTTACTGTACATCTCAGAGGGGATTATTATACTGTTACTGTGACTTCACTGCTTTTTTTGTTATTCAATAATATTTCTGACCATCTGCAAAATTACACTGTTGCCAACATATTTATCCCTCAGAATAATCGGATAATGTAATAACAGTGACAGGAGGAATTTTGCTTGCACATTGAAAACTTTTGATACTTTTAAGGTGAAGGTCAAAAATCTGTATCATCTTCATTGTGCAGAATGATGTATCAGGGTTCCCACTCTTTTTAAGAAATCATTTTCCAGGGCTTTTTTCAGGAGTTTTCTTTACACATCATTTACTGGTAGGCGTAGTGTTGACTCCAGTTTTAAGTGTCTCAGGATTGCTGCAAGTCTGTTCCACTCTGCGTCCGCTGTGAACAGCTAGATTGACTGATGTGGCTGAAATGAAAAGGGAGCATTTGAAGCATTTTTCTGTTCCGCCACCTTCAAGTTTCAAACAATCAAAAATTTCCACTATTTTAATCTATTTCCATGGTGTTTCTGTGACTGGAAAACTAGTCTCTAAACTTCCAGATTCAGGTTTTCCAGGATGCATGGGAACCCTGTGTATGTGCAGAGTTTGACATGAAATTTACATTGAAGTAGGAGACATCTTGTGTCCAGCAGGAAAAACCATATCAGACACACATTGTTGTTCCAAACAGACTATTTGTATGTGACTTTATACATGTCTGGAGGAGATCTTTAAATACATTTTAAAGATTAGATTTAATGAGATGATACAGAAGTGTTTTTATATTACAGTATTGCTTCGTTTACAGTAATTTTACAACTTAAAGGATCAGAATACTTTCTCTGCCACTGACTGCAGCCAACAACTGGACTGTTTTGAATGATGTATTAGAATAAGTGTCCATTACGTGTAGGATATAGTAATTGTACAGTAAATTTTTTTCTGTTGCCATGGATGTTCACTTTTTACACAAATTTCCAACTAAATCACCTTTAACCATGATCTCTTTTCAAATATAACCACTCTGATGCTCATTAGGCAAATTTCCTGTCCACTTTCTGGAACAGGGTTTAAAACTAGCCCAGATATTCTCATTATAAATTGTGCTCTTTCATCCAACTTGTTTCCCCATAGAGTGCCATAATTCCCCTTCTGTTAAAAGAGCAGAAACCTGATCTTTGTATTTTAAAACGATTGACCGTTTGCTTAACCCAATATCTGATACCTGAAATCAGTTTAAACCCATTCAGTCTTTTAAAAAATCTATTAAAACACAAAAAAGATGAGTAATAAGCCTTCTCGGCTTTATCTACAAACCATTTCTTTTAAAATGACAGCTCATCTCACAGTCCATTCTGAATGTGTTGGACGCAGACTAAATTAGCATTCAGATTGAGCTGTGCTGTGGTTTGGGAGCTCAGAGGGGACAAGGCGGTCACGCAGGGTGCACACTGGAAGTTATTTTAGTTCGTCTAAAATCAGATCTGTCCAGGCTCCTGGGAAAACTTGACAATTTCACTCACAATTCACTGATGCCTTACAGCACAACCTTTTATCCCAGAAGACTGTGAATGCCATGGGTGTTCTTTTCTCCACCCCATTGACTGTTTCATGGAAAGAGCAGTGCAGCCGCGAGGGATTGCTGGCGAGCATCAGTGGGAGTTTCCCTTCCCCCTCTTTCAGCTCATGTATACAGCATCTCATCATCTCCTTGCTGTCCTGCTGCTGACCAAGCTTGAAGTGTCAAAGTACTATCTAGGACACATATATAATGTTTTTGTATCACATCAGTGACCTGCACGACAGTAGCTCGAAAGAAAAACAACATTTCCCTATTCTTCTGCAAGAGACTATATCTCTGAGCCCCATGTGCTGCCTCCGGGAAATACACAGTTTTATGTGTCAGCGTCATGTCATTACGGCTCCGAGCCACAGTGACAGTCCTCAACAACCCCGACTAGCAGCAGATGCAGAGTGGGGTGAATGAAACAAAAGCTCATTGGGTGCTGCTCCCCCATCATACACCTGTGTGTCTCCTGGTTTGACAAAGATGTTTTGCTTGTGTGAAAATCAAGCCAATACTGTTGGCGCAGATAATTTCATGAGCTGAACAGAGGAAGATACGGATCAATATTCTTTCCACATTAACGCTGTTGTGCACTTAGCTCAAGTGCAGCACTTTATCAAACAGAGCCAGTCGCCATTTCTACTGAAGCTATTCTATTGTCTCCACCCGTCAAACGAAAAAACAATCAAACAATGAGGTAATGTTTCTAATAAAACTGAAAGGTGAGAACGGAAGGTTGAATATAGAAATTAAATGATTTGCAACAACTCTGACAAGCCTTGCAGGTCATATTAATGAGTTTAATGACACCCCTGCAGCTCTATATTTGACATTGCTGTTGCTGCTGTACCACGGGATGAGAGTGGTGAGAAAGGTGAGCATACTTTATAATCGAACTTGACTTAATATTAATTACATGTGAGATTCACAACTTCCCTCTGTTCTGGGCGTTAACCGAGCTTGGAATGTACTACAGGTGCAGCAATTTCATGTTACTACTGATGATGAAGATTTTGCAGCTGACAAAGAGACTCTAAATGGCAGCAAAAGGGTAACTCTTTTAAAGATCCCCTCCAAATAGTCCGCTTGGAACAATAATATGAGTTTGATGTGTTTTTTCTGGAAAAAAAATATAATTTGCCCATTAAAATCCTTAAAAAGTTATCTCCTCCTTCTATCTCATTAAACCTTTCAGAATCTCTGAATATGCAAATGTTGTTCATGTC
Organism: Dicentrarchus labrax; assembly: GCF_905237075.1. Classification (NCBI taxonomy): domain Eukaryota; kingdom Metazoa; phylum Chordata; class Actinopteri; family Moronidae; genus Dicentrarchus; species Dicentrarchus labrax. The sequence continues at coordinate 25,084,013 of NW_026136706.1, read as the reverse complement.
TAAAGTTTTCCTGCTGGACACAAGATGTCTCCTACTTCACTGTAAAGTCCATTCTCAGTGGATGTGTACTGGTGGCTTCAAGTTTCTACATCACACTGTACAAGTTGCATACTGTTTTTTTACGCCACTAAATCCTACACACTGGACCTTTAATTAGTAGACAAAGTTGATTTTCTTTTAAAAAACGCAAAAAATCACTTGTATAACTAACATTGATTTGACATGTTAAATATCAGATTTACAGTGGATCAATGCACATATGATTGAAAATGAAGCTAATTTAAATCCAATGGCACAAAGCGCATTAGATAGAACTCCTGTTATAAAAAATGTTACCGAGCACAGAGAAACTTTCCACTTTCAGCGGATAAAACATCCTTCTACTGTCAAACTCTGCACATACATCATTCTGCACAGTGAAGATCAAACGTCACACTGCAGGAACTAGAAGAAAAACTGATGTTTGAGCGGAGGACGACTTTAACTTAAAATAACCCTAGCCCTGCACAGCACACTTGTGTTTACTCAGCCAGTCGCACTTCATGCACCGCAGGAACAATAAAGATTTCACTGGATTGAGTCCAGTCTTCTCTGCTTGGATCTTTTTGGTTATGATTCCAGCACACATCCATCATAGAGAATATTTCCAGCTGATCCCAGTACCAGGCACTCTTTTCACACAGGTCTACTTTTACTTTGGGGTCCTAATGAAATGAAGGGATTTGCCCCACATGTCTGTCTGATGCAACACATTCACACCGGATGAGTCTGCATTTTACAGACTCGATCCCAGAGATTATTGCTCAGTACGTTTAAAATGTTAGCAGCCTCCAAGTGTGCTGAGTGGCTGGATGAGCACCCTGAATGTTTAACCAAGATGCTATCAGAGCTCTTGCTCGATAATAATTTCAGCTGTGACCTCCAGAAATCCAACCAATACATAGATAAATACTTCAAATTACTGAGAAGTCAATTCATATCAAACTAATATCGGACTACGTCTCTACTCTGTTAAATTCATTTGCAGTGAAACTTTTATTTACTCTTGTTTTTTGTTATTGCAAAACAACAAGAAGTCTCTAGGTCACACTCCTCATGTGCTGCAGCTCTAAGGCTGATAATCCCTCGTGCAGATAGGTAATTTAATGCAGCTTGAGGTAAATTATATAAATGGGAATATTGTCCCTTAGCTGTGTTTGTCTTCTCCATCTATATTTCCCTGCAGCCCGCCATCTGCTCAAAGTCTGGCTTCCCCCAAACAATCATGGTTATCTGCATTATCTTTGCTAAGCAATACACCACCCATACAGAGAACTGAATGATATTTTTATCAGAGTAATTCCAAGATTTTTTTTTTCGGAGTTCATTGAGGACAAAGGTGACAAAAATAACTTAGATAAAAAGACTTTCCCAAACCAACATATTCTCCATGCCATGCATTAGGGCAGCACCGTATTTCTTTATACCAGAGTGGAGCAGACCAACGAGCAGCCAGATGGAGACGGAGCAGTCCATATTGCAGACAGGGTATGTGGGGTCAGCTTTTTTTAATTAACGCAGAAAATAAAGTCAGTGGTTCACTTAAAGGGGGCTGTGGAGTTTCCTGGGAAACAAAAGTTATGTTTGCTTTCAGTGTTCACTCCTCACTGTAACACACAAGCGTGTACACAAATGTGTTGAATGCGTTTCCTTCCTCATAAAACATCTGCAAAGTTGAATTTGAAGTACTTTAAATCCAGCATTGTTTACATCACATGTCTACTAGCTTGCACTCTTCTTCTTCCCTACCTTTGTTGTCAGAATTGGTGCATATTTTGGTGTGTTACCGCCACCCCGTTGCTGATTTGCTAATTAATTTTGGCACAATGGGAGGGTCAGGGTTAGGCTACCCGCACGGGTTTGAGGCTGTATAATCAGCAGTACAGGTGCAACTGAATGATCATAGAATTATTATAATACTAATATAATACTATGTTCAGCAGTGTGTCTCTATGATTGTCATGCTCTTCTACAAATTGCTACTTGTCACTTTCATTATGAAGGTGACTCTACTCTATAGAGTATATAGGCTATAATATAATATATGATGGAGTATTTATAGATTAGAGAAAATTATAGCTCCAATACAAAACCTACAGAAGGGCGGGATTCCGTCTGCTACTTCACCATTGCCAGCACCATGGATTTATCAATACACAGCACTGATACGATCAGCCATAAGATTGTGACCACCTGGGCATCCTGCAGTTTTGGAGATGCTCTGACCCAGTCGTCTAGCCATCACAGTTTGGCCCTTGTCAAAGTCGCTCAGATCCTCACGCTGCCCATTTTTCCTTTTCAACTTGAGGACAAAATGTTCACTTGCTGCCTAATATATCCCACCCACTGACAGGAGCCATGATAACCAGATAATCAGTGTTATTCACTTCACCTGTCAGTGCTCATAATGTTATGGCTGATCGGTGTATTTCAGAGCCATGGTCGGCACAAACCTCAGTCAGATAAAGGATCAATGGGTCATGCAGACTGGAGTAATATATTCAACTAAACAACCCCCATGCCCCTGTACGCTCTCTCTGCTTGTACTCTCTCTACTACTAGGGGATAGAGAGGGGGAATAGCAAGTTAACAAGTGGGGTGGCATCCCTCTTCAAATTGCCTACTGCCGCCACCTATAGATCACAGTGTGACACTATTAGCAGGAGTGTGTATTGCGTCACATGCATGCACATGAGGACGTGTGTCCTCCAGTAGTGCCAGAATGAGTTTCGAAGTGGGGGGCAGCCAGCTTGGGATGATGTGTTACACTAGTAAACTTTTTCATGTCAGCCTTTCAATCTCAGCCTAGCCTACAGTTTTTGTACAAGTAAAGTAGGTGAGAAACCAGTGGCATTAATATAGGTAGGAAAGCCATCCATCCTCTGGATAACCTTGGTTTCTAGTTTGTGGTTGTACAGTTTTAAGAAGCTGTGATTATTTTTGGAGGTCACAATACGTCACTTTATACAAAAAAAAAGTTTCACTACAATTAAATGGCTACTATGGGGACGAACATCATCACACATGAATACAACTGGGCTCAATGAATCCACAAGAGCCTAACTTTGGAGCATTATTTAGCCAAAAAAGTCTTACCCCCTATTCTGGCGCCAGTGGTTTCCTCATGGGCATGGACAAGACAAAGAAATGGGGACCTACTCATAGAAAAACAGCTCCATAGCGCCACTAGAGGTCAAAAACTAACCCTTTAGCTAAAAATGTGCTAGTTTTACCCAACATAAAAGTACTTTCTTTAATAATTAAAGTGTAAATTTTGTACATACTACCTTACCTTACCTCAACTTTGTCTACTAATTACCTTCCTTATATGTAAATAATTGTTTGTATGGTTTAAAAGTGGACTGATCTGCTGAGATTCTCAAACCATTTACAGTATGATATGCACAAAATGTGTGATTATTTATTCACAATAGAAAAAACACCATTGGAATTCAAATACACTATGGAGGGGAGGTCAATGTTACAATTTGGTGTGTGAGAGTGAATCAGAAATAGTCCTCACAAACAGTTACAGTTATCTGTTTGATTGTGTTTTTTGTATGTGGACTCACCAGCAGAGACCTCTGATTTCTGTCGTCCCGAGCTGTGGAGGGTCAGGTACAGCCGGCTGTTGCTGATCTGCAGCACCAGTCTCTGGGGCTCCGGGCTCAGCTGCACAAAGAGTAGCAGCCCGTCTGGGTTCCACGTCCTGAACTGGAAGCGAACAGAGAAACCCCCTGTGGCAGATGCTGCTGACGGAAGCGACAGGAAGCTGCTGCTGGAACTCAGGAAGGTGCAGGCCACCAGCTGGGGCTGCGAACACGAGAAGGTCACATTGCCCTGGAGGACGAGAGACACAAGGACACAGATTTACATGCGTCTTCAGATACATGTTAGGGCAAGCTGGTCTCATGGAAAATCCATTGTGATATGTCTGGAAATAAATGGGGAACAGATGGTTAAAGAACCATAAGCAAAACTGTAACTTTAACCATTTATGCAGAATTATTTATCATTGTCAGTTAATCATCAGCAGTAACTCCACTGAGATGAAAATATTAATTCATAATCAATTGAAAATGAAAATGTAATAAGATTCAATAAAAACTAGAGTTAATGAATAGTTAACATTCTAGGAAATATGCTTATTTGTTTTTTGTGTAGTTATATGAAAAGATCGATAACACTCTTATCTGTCTTATTAAGTATTATCCAGGAGATGAGATGCTTAGCTTAGCATAAAGACTGGGAACAAGGGAAATGGCTAGACTGGCCAAGCCCCAAGGTAATAAAATCATCCTTCCAGCAATTTTAAAACTCACTAATTAACATGTTATATCTCAAACAACATATAATGTGCAGAAGCTTTAGAAGTGCTGGTAGGCTGATTTTATCTTTGCACAGGGCCTGGCTAGCTGTTTCCTCCTGCTTCCAGCCTGTATGCTAAGTGGCTGTCGACTGTAGCTTCATATTTACCGTCCAAATATGGGCGCGTGTTTCAAAATGTTTAAATATTCCTAGAAGAATGTCATGTGGAGTAAATTAATTAACAAAGCATCTCTATATTTTTTTCCATTTCGTCGTCATTTAGCTGTTCCGTGTAAATAAGTCCATGACTCACACCGGTATTTAGTATGTTGTATGTAAAATAATTCATGCAACATGTTAAATATCAGATTTGTACTGGATGAATATTAACCTGTAGTTGTTCTGAATCCAATGGTACCAAGCATTTGATATAACTCCTTGTAATTTTTGAGATACAGCCATTTCTGTATCATACTGTATTTAGTCATTAGTCTAATTCTATCCCATATATACATTATAAAATGTCTCTAAGGTCTGCACAATGGCAATACTAGACGGATTATCATTTTACTTAATCAATCTATATTGTAAAAATCCAGACTATGTGTGGATTAAAAACTATAAAGATATGTAATTCCTAACCTATTTTCCTGAAAAAGAAAAAGCTGCTAAGAAAAACCTAGTAAAAAAAGTACCTCGTACTTTGACCGACTTGAAAAATTTCAATGGATTTCTGCTTAGTTCAGCTAGTACTTTAAGTGCTTTAAAGGAAACTATAATTCCACTGTTGACATTAATGGGCTGAAGAGCGATTTTCCTTACGATAGCGATGAAGTCCATGCAGTTCAGAGGATGTCTAAACCCTTAAGCAATCAGAACTGTGGAAAAGGCTAGATCCAAGATGAATCCATGAAATATATTTGCTCCAAACCAATACGGTAGAACAGCCAAGATAAAAAAAAACACCATTTAAGTTTATATTTCAGTTTAATTCTGTACAGTGCAGAGGTTGTGTAAGGTACATTCAAACACACACATGGTCGTGTCTGCTAAGGTCAGAGTCCCATCATTCCCTGTGCCTACAGGGCAGCACAGAGCAATCACAGCTCTTTGACTCTCAATGTGATTCCCTCCCATCAACGTCAGGGAGATAGTCCCATTGAAATTCCATTACAGCTCCCATCATGACAGTCTCTCTCTACCGCTCCACCTCTGTTGTCAGTAAAGGCCTTTTAACGCAGCAATCAGACGCTGAGGGTAGGGGATGTCTCAGATGAGATGTGGCTTGTGGCTCTTTGGCCGACCAATCTGATTTGCGTGGGAGGTTGACTCTCCAGATAAATCCATTCACACACTTACACTTAATGATATAGTAGTTAGGATCACAATGATTGTTTTCACGTTATTCTCTCCTTCCAATTTCCGACCTGAATGTCTTAAATCCTACTAATCAAATATCGTCATGAATCAGTTGAGAGAAAAATGGGAAACCTCACAGCAAGTATTTTATCCACACTAGTGGCAATGTCGCCATGTCAGTCAGACAGAAATATCTCAATAACAATTGGATGGACTGCCATTAATCGAGACATTTCGTAGACACAGAAAAAATGTATTAACTTTGGTGATTGTCTGACTTTTCATCAAACATCATTGTCAATCAAATTATTATTTATTTATTTGTTAAATACTTTGGTTTATGACCAAATGCCTGCAAAATAAATTACATTCCCAGCAGCCTCAGCTGTAACAAAGATACTGAACATGCTAAAAACTTTACCTGCTAAACATAATCATGTTAGCATTATCGTTGTGACCATGTTAGTATGCTGATGCCCTTGTCAGTGTGGTACGCTAGAATAGCGTTGTTCATTGAATGTGCTCATGTTTTTGGTGAACAGTGAGCTGAATGTATTGACTTGCAAAGTTCCGTTAAACTCAATTAATTAATTAAAACAGAAAAAAGCCAGGCGGAACTTAAGTTTCACATTCTTTTTCCCACAGAGATTTAGCTGATATATTAATTCCCAAAAACACTGTCGATTTTTAGTTGTTAAGTTGCAAAGATTTGTGGCAGTGGTTATCTTCATCCATTTGACTCTTCCACTCCAACTTAAAAACTTCACAAAAAGTAGTGTTGGATGTTACAGGGACTGCAATTAATACAAATGCATCCCACTGTTCTGATTGCATAAATAAAGTAAGCTTTTTGTTTTACTCAGATTTTACATGTATGGCAGTTATATCCTATAACATAAATTGCCATATATCGTCTTGCTAACCGTATTGCAATATATCGCAGTATATTGATCCAGCCCCTGTGATCGACTCACGCTGGCATGGTTCACTTGTTGTGTGTCAATCTTTTTGCGATTGAGTAGTGAAGGCAAGTATACTGCATGTTTCTACAACCTTTGTCTTATTTTACATAGTTTTGCCCAGTGTTCGTACATTTAAGTTTAGTTTACCATAACATGTTGGAATTGAAAATATGTTCATACAGTGGGACAAAGTGGAACCAGGAAGAGGTTCTTCAATCATTTAAAGGGCCTTTACTGACTACCCACAGCTACCAAGCTGCATTTGGATATTTTCCTGCGTACTGTATGCGTGGCTCTTTTATTCATACTGTATATTGTTGGCTTATTTATTTAAATCTATACCATAATATATATACCGTAGACCAAAGGGAGTTGACCTTTTGAGTGAATGGATCAAAAACAGTAATACAGAAGACAGATTTGAATGTACTGTACATTACACCCACATATAATTATAACAGACAGCTGTCATAGGCTAATCTTTGGTTTTCACCCTTAGCAGAGTGTTGTAGCTGTTAACACTTTACTGCTAAAACACAGTGTAGAATTACATTAATAGTACAATTCATTAGATATATAGATAGATATATAGATAGAAAGATAGAAAGATAGATAATAAGATACATTTCTACTACCACTTTCTCTCTTTAAATATCATTAAAGCCATTTCCATTCCTAGTAGTAATTCTCAGCTGTGTAAGATGGCTTTATAATGGCAAAGTGCTTTCTCACATCTCTGAACTTTTTAAAAAGGACTGATTCTGCTCTTGAAAGAGAAGCACAAGGACCACAGAGCTCCAGGAAGCCATTTGGACAGACTCAACCTAGATCTACAGGGAAGCTGAAGATTTTTCCTGAACTGGTACAAATAGTATTCATCTTTGTTAGCAATACAGCTGACCAATAGGTCAGTATTAAGAAATTAGTCATTCAGAAATGCAAAACATATGCTTAAGGTAATTTAGAAAGTGTCACTATTAGCTTTTACCAGAAAGTTTATTTTTCAACTGGTAAATATCTAGTTCAGTACATTTCTTTGTTTGTAATAATCAAATTTAATATTATCTTTTAATATTCTGTTAAATTGTATTATGATATCTGTATTTGCTTTGCAAATAGAGTATCAGTCTGGCTCTTTCCATCTAACTCAAGCTCCTTCAAAAGGAAAAGCTGGTACATTTTACAGTACATGTGCATTGAACGCAGGTGAAAGAGCAGCTAATATTATGCAAATGCCTACCACGCTGTGTATCTGTGGCTTTCGTCTCTTTGCCAGGTCGATGATGTTGATTCCGTTGTAGTAGAGGTTCTCCATGCAGCCGTGGAAGTTTTTCCTCAAAAAGGTGCCAGGTTTACCAGGCAGCGGGATGCCTCCAAAACTCAGCTTTAATGAAAGGACAACAGAAGAGGTAGAGGTAGAGTGATCCAATATAATAAATAGTATATAATAAAGTATATATTCATGCATGATATTTACATAAAAAATATATAAAATAAAATGCTGTACCGTACTGTACCATTTTACAGTACCATCCCCATTGTAAACACATAAGAACCTAAAAATAGATGCACACACATATTCTCACCAGTTATGCATGAACAGCTGAACAAGTGATTCAGTAAGTGAGAAGACAACACCCACTCACTGGATCCAAATGTACACTGTGGAACAGTATTCTGCTCTGAGGCTGTTTCGTGGTCTGGTCCTCTGGTTCCAACAAAGGGAAATCTCAATACTACAGCATTTTGGCAAAGACCTCTTCTTTATTGCAGAAAAAGTGCTTTCCGAATTTGGTGTGGAAGGACTTGGCTGGGCTGTACAGAGCTCTAACCTCAACCCCATCCAACACCTTTAGAATGAACTGGAACTCTGACTATGAGCCAGACCTTATCGCTCAACATCAGTGCTGGACCTCACTAATGCTCTTGCGACTGAATGGCAACAAATCCCTGCAGCTGGGTTCCAAAATCTTTTTGAAAGCCTTCCCAGAGGAGTGGAGGCTGTTATAGTGGCAGATTATTGCCCATGGTTACATCATTATCAGTAACATGTTGGTGTAATGTTTGGGTGTCCACATACATTTGATCAATCTAGGAGAAAGTATGTTTGTTGTATTTCAACATTGGCTGCAATTGTGCAAATTAAGACTGGCCTTAAGCTAAGCCCCAACCCCTTAGGTAGCATTGCTGTGCCTGTCAACCGCTCCATTCTTGCATGACATGCTTTTGGAAACATTTAAAAAGATGACAACTTATTTATCTGATCATATATTTGTATTATTATTACAGTCATGATAAGTGTTGATATATTTTTTTTCTTTTTTTACTGTTTTGGCCTATTCATCTACCTATATACATTTGTGTGTGTATAAGCATCTGTGTGTGTATTACATTATCTGTGTGGATGATTGTGGGTGTGTAGGTATTGTATATGTGTATATGTTAGGGTATTCGCCCTTTGGTTATAACTTATCCGTTCCATGGTGTGTCTAGCCTGGTGGCCAGGGGGTGGTTTGGTCATATTACGTGACCCCCAGATACATGTGTGTGCATATATGTATGCACCATATGTTTTATCTGTTGTATATATTATTTGTTTAAATTAAAGGCCTTCCAAGGAACTTTCATTTTGTGTTGATTCTGGCGGCCCCTGTGGACAAAAGTGGTAGTGTTTCCACCGCCTCGTTTCATTGATTTCAAGGGGAATCCTACCCAGTAGCAGGCATTATAAATAACTGCATAGAAATCACCAATATTCTTGCGGATGGTCTTGTTTGTTTATGTAGGTCATACAGAGGAAATCGTATTAAATATTTTTTTTTAACGGCAGCCATTTTGACATGAAATAGTAGGGTAAACACAGGTGTTATGAATGATACTAATTAAAGGTCCGTTCCATTTAGTGTAGCAGATCCTTTCCAATGAGACAACATGCACGATAGCAGCACTCTGACTCTGTTTGACCTGAATGAACAGGAACATTAAATACATTGTAATGCGAAAAGAAAATTGTTGAAACAGATCACATTAAACATTTTAAGTAAGACAAACTCAATTTTGTAAGTTAAAAAACCTTTTTGATTAAGTACTTTTTACTTGGTATTTTGTAACGTGTAAGCCATGTGTTCAAAAATGTTTTTTTTGTTAAATTAACTTAACTGGTTTTACAGTGTAGTATCATTGGTAACACCTTTGTTTACCCTACTATTTGATGTCAACATGGCTGTGAAAAGGGTCTAGCGAGACTATTTCCTAACCAGTGAAAACTCCTTAGGTTTAAATAAAATACAATAAAACAAACACAAACAAAGAACGCCTTGCTTTACACACGGAGAATCACTCTTGGAGCCCCATGTACGCCGCTTCTGTGGGGAAATCTAAATCTGGAAAAGCCTCATGTGCCTAGTTCTGGTTGCTAAATTGTGATTTGACCATTTCTGTCTGGGGGAGGGGTTTAGTGCAAAATCACTTAATGGGTCTCTAAATTACTGTAAGGGGGAATATCACATGATCTCTTTGGTTATAATATGGTTTGGAACTGGAATAAAAAATAATTATGCAAACATTGTTAGAGGTTGTTGGTTATTCCTTTGAGACGCTGAAAATAACTTGTCTCTGCTGCTTTTCTGGCTTCTTCTTTCTACCATTAATTACTGAGAATTTCAAAACATGTCACTTCCCCAGGGCTTATATACACTACACTATGTTTACCATAGTGCTCCAAGGCTTATTACTGTGTTAGTAATGACAGGGTTGCCTGGCCCTCACTGGATAAATTCATTAAGTGGCACGGTCACATTTACAAAGCTGCTCTTGCTATCTCACCACCAATTTATGTAATTCAATCATCCAATGGACTCACCTCGTAGTCCACCTCCAGCGAGTGTCCTTCTCCTTTGGTTTGGAAATGCTGTGTGTGGGAGTCCACTGTGAGGTTAACTTGCTTATTGAAGCGCTCAATGTGAACAGAGTGCCAGTGTTGGTCGTCCAGCAGACTGCCCACACTGACTGCAACACGGCCGCTGCTGAACCTCAGCCTGCTGTCGTCTGGTGCCACACAAAGGAAACAGCAAGAACATGGTGAGCTGCTTTATATCTTCCAGAGTGAATGTGTGAGGGCAGGAGGGCAGAGCTCAAAAACACACACACATTATGTCCTGTCCTTTTCATTCAGATGATGTGTTGTAGAATGGTATGAAAGTAGTCTGTACTAACACATTAGATCTGTTAGTCTTTTGTATCATGGGTCTCACACTCAAACTAGCTTGGGGGCCACTGCTGGTATTGTCATATCATTGGAGCCAACAAAACAGCAAATGAAAGGCAGAAACCTGCTCTCTTTTTATCTACTGTTTACACACATTTACAGGCACCTTTGACATTTGTCATCACTTTGCGGCAACAAAAATTGATCTTTTAAAAAGAGAATTGGGTTTTTACTTTAATTGTATATGAAGGGGTAGTTTAAATTGATATGAAACAGCTAGATAAAAATAACAATCTTGTGGTGGAGGCTGAGGGAGGGGGATGGAGAGCCCGGAAATGGCCCCGGGCCAGCAGTTTGAGATCCCTTTTCTATATAGTCAGTTCTACAGAACTAGCCATGGCCGGTATTCAATTTAGGTACAGGGGTCCAGTCGTATGGAACAGCTTTTCTGCTCACACCTCAATTCAGAATTCTGAAACAACTTCCCTTGATTGAGTACAGTACAATGTAAATGAGGTATGATAAAGTGAAAGCAGTGTAAATATATGTTATTGTAATCTATGTTTTTGTTTATTTTTCTAGGTCTTTTTAGTCTTTCATTTATTTTATTTTTGGGGGTGTTTTTATTGTTTTATTAATTGATGGTGACAGCTGAACAGTGACAAAAAAAGGGGGGGCGGGGGCACGCAGCAAAGGTCCACTGGTTGGAGTCAAATCCAGAAGGTACACTAAGCACCAGTTTTACCAGGTGAACCACCAGGGCATTTGGAAATTGTATTCTTTCTTTTTTTTATAGACATATTCTAAAAAAATATTTGTCTGTTTGACAAATGAACAATGAATTGTTAAAACTGTTTAAATGGTTTAAACCTGTGACCATTTTCTTGTGATCTCTTTTTCTTATGGCTGCCTGTGGCTCAGGAGATCGACAGTTCGATCCCGGGCTCCTCCTGCTGCATATCTTGAGCAAGATATTGAACCCCAAATTGCCACCGATGCTGTGCCATCAGTGAGTGAGTGTGTGTGAATGCTACATGTAGCGTAAAGTGCTTTGAGTGGTCAAAAGACTCGAAAAGCGCCATATAAGTGCAGCCCATTTACCATTTACCATATTGTTGTGAATCGAATGCCAACAGCAATCTGACTTGAAGATACTATACCTCTACATCCTTCGTGTTTTTTACTTTGACCAAGTCAGCAATTTGAAGACTTAAATTTGGTCTTTTGTATGTGGTGAAAAACCCCATTACTGGGTGGAAATGAGGTGAGATGTACAAACGATAACAACCATATTGTGGTGACACCTCTCAATCCTCAACACATTCTCCAACATGCACCTCTTTTTAAGCTTCATATCCTCTCAATCTGGCAATCACCACCACTACAACACTACAAACAATACTGCAAGACTAAATCCTCGTGGAAATACAAAAAATCGATTTTTGAGCTGGATGGAGAGGTTGGGAAAGCACCTAAGTTGAGGTAGAGGTCCAGTCTTCCTTGGTGTAGCTCCAGGGTGATGTAATCTCCTCTCTGTCCCTCTCCATGCAGTAAAACACCCTCTGCCTGATGGCTCCTGAACCGGAGAGAGATCACGTCCTTTACCGTTGACATGGACTTTTGGTTGAACCGATACAGCAAGGAGCTTCTGCCGTCAAAGTCTGCCATGTATGACTCTAAAAGAAAATCAGAATAACACTTAAATCAGTATTGCCCACTGTACTTTCAGTGAATTCTAAGAAACATTTTCTAGATGCTTGCTCTTTTTTCAAAATGTTATTACTGCAGTGTAATGTTTTGGAGAATTGCTCTCACAATTTAGTCTAAAAAAACTCTAATATAATATATGTATATATACACACACACACATACACATACACACACTTACATTAGACTGCCCTGTTTGTATATTTGATAGCTGGGTACAAGATTTTTCAGCAGTTTCAGATTTGTACATTTGTATTTTCACATATTGACAAATCATTTTGGCATGTTACAGCCTCAATTTTGGACTCATTTGAAATTCAAATTAGGTGTAAAGATTGTATGATACTGCTACAACTACTAATCTAATGCTAGATGATTACTAGGAGGGCTGAGTGGTTGATTTTTGCTTATGAAAACACTCTTTACTGTCACAAAATCTAATCTCAAATCTGCGTGATAAATCAGTCAGAAAAGAAATGAAAGACAAATAAGAAGTAGTTGTGTGCAATTGTACTAATAAGAGAAACAAGGAGAAGAAAAACAACAGGGCTATACATAGAAGGATTATATGAAATGATACAGCATTTCAGGAGAACTGTAGTTTCTTGTTCATCAATACTGATACTGATACTTCTTATTATTAAAAGCAGCAAATGTACTATTATGTGGGGGGGAATGCATCATGAATCGGCATCCAAACATAGCCATTTCATCCTACAAATAAAGCAGCAGTAGGTACCTTTTATAAAAATAACTTTTTGTCATATTTGCTGCACATTTTACTATTATAAATATACTATCGTGATAGTAGTATCCCTACTGGTATTTGCAAAAATCCACTGGGCCTTAACAAAAACAACCAATCAGAACAAAGAAAGATAGTTGACTGTTGAGTCTCATTTGCAGATCGTAAATATATTGAATTTTACAATCAACTATCTTCAAGTCACCAACCCAAAATGTCCTTTTATCTCTCTCAGCTCTGATTGATTGCTTTTGTTCAAGCCCGGTGGATTGTTGCAAATACTAGTAGCGGTATTAGGAAGAGCCAGAGGAAGGTGATTTTTTCACAGATTATCTGTCTCATGTACTACTGTCAGGATATAGTGAAAGTTTCAGAAAATATGACAAAACGTTATTTTTACAAAAGTTACCAACTGATTGAACGTTTTTTTGTATTACTTTTCGTAAATAGGGTTGCCAAGAGTACATGCATGAAGAAGAGTGTTGATGTGTAATCTAACATGAGATGGATCCAGATTTTTGGCATTGATTCCATTGAGGCTAGTATCAACAAACAAAAGAAAAGCCCTAGTGACAGGCCATTTGAATATAAGGGAGAACATAGCCACTGGAATAATTACATTCAATTTAATACAACATAATAATTCATTCAGTATTGGCATTATCAAAACAATTAAGTATGTAATAAAGCTGCAGTCTTTCCACAGTGGAGTCGATACCAAGTAAGTACAGGTTAATCAGTCTTTATACAGTCCCTGCTGATGACTGTTTGAAAGTGGTCTGGCTTTGTGTTGGCACACTGCAGCAGTGCTGGGAGCCTGGCTGCTATAATATATTGAGAAAGGAAAAGAGTACTGTACTCAGTGGCTTTGCTCCACTCATGGTACCAAAACCAGCCACCTCCCCTTCAAAATGAAGAGAATCTAAATTACACTCTCTGTTTCACTCCCCTCATTCATATACAATTTGAGATCAGTTAATAGTATGTGGGCACTCTCAGAGTCAGCTACCATCCTGCTTTAGAGAGACACTCCATAGATTACAGTCTGTAATGCAGCAGAAAGCGCTGCATGGCAATGAAACCTGCCTGTGTCTCTTGGCAGATCAGCGGTTTCTGTAATATTGTGATTCATATGATATTTTCTAATAGTTCATATATGTAGGCAGACACATGAATCCAAAAATATACTGACCAATGGAGGAACAAGGAGTATATGAGGCAGCGTTTTCAGTTTTATACAAGCTTATCCAACGTTACACACTTCACTACAGTGTGGTGCTGGTTGGGCATCATAAAACTGATCACTGTGGGACACTCCGACTGTGTTTCACAGTGCATTAATTCACTGGCTCATCTAGTTAGTGCTGCTTCGCAATGCGTGGGAGAGGTGTGTCAGTGAATCCCCATTATATGTATTTTATTGAGGATTGCTCAGGATATAAACGCTTCTGTGCATCTGCAGCATTTCTTTTCATCAGGCACTGTGCAGCCGCAGCGGTCTAGTTTGTTATGGAAGTGTGGACTCCACTGTTAAGTATGGGATCATTTTAATGTCGTCTTTTGTGATTAACTGTTTTAGGGCCGTTATTAATAATAATTGGATTCCATTATTTGGAGAATGAAAGGAACAAAATGAAATACGATTTCATTATCTTAAGATAATTCATGCAGCATTAAAACACCTACAGTCATTGTTTTCTATATAAGCCCACACACTAGTGGTGTGTCACGGGATGATGCTCCAAAGAGCTAGCAATTTTCACACTTGCTCCCAGGATTGGCACATCCCAGCTACTGTATCATGACCACTTCTTCTGTCTGCAATACAGCCCGACCGACATAGTATGTTTGAGACCGATACTGATTTAAGAGGGGAAAAATTCATAATTGCTCGTATAGTGGCTGATACAGTGAATTTTTGAGCTATAATGAAAATTGGCAGATATTGCACTGAGGTTACAATGCAAAGCTACTCAACAGGCCTGCTTTCTTAAACAAATAAAGTCCCCCTCCAGTCAAAAATCCATGTTTCCTCTTGTCCCTACAGTGTGACTGAATGCTGTCTGTGCAGATTTTGACACTAGAAGGATGTTTTCACATTCATCTGCTGAAGGTGGAATGTTTCTCTGTGCTCGTTGAACATCTGATTTTAAGGGGCGGGGCCTACCTGCAGGATTTGTGACAGTGAAAACTTTAGAAATGAACAACATTTGCATATTCATAGATTCTGGAATTTCTTAATAAGGGAGAAGGAGAAGTGACTAAATCCTCTGGACCTGTAATATATGTCTGGAGGGGATCTTTAACTGTACTGTAATGTAACAGCAATCACTTTGCAGTGAAAGCAGTATATTACACATTTTCTGCATTTTGTTCTGGAAAGAAACACATCGGCTGATACCAATATGATACAGATATGTCTGCGATAGTCCAATATTGGTCAATAATATCAGCAAACCGATATATCACTCAGGCTTTAGTCTGCAAGGCACAGCTGGTGTGTGCTTCACTACTTGAAGCTAGTCGGTGCATCTTGCACTTTATGAATAGGCCCACTTACTTAGCCCTTTGTCATTTTTTACTGTGTCCATTATGTGGGACACTTTTTTCTGTCGTGGTGGAGAACAATGACTCAGTGATGAAACCCACATGGATAGACTCTCTTTTATACTACAAGTTTAAAAGCACGTCATCCTGAGATAATGAGGCATGTATCTCAGGAAGACAGCATTTCATTGAGACAACGAGATAATCAAGCAATGATGAGAAGATAAACAAGCAAACTAAATTGTGAATTTGGTTTTAATCGGGCCGCTTGTGTGTAAGCTTTAAAGGCATCAGTGTTAGTGTCAGCAATGTAGTGACCTAAGCTGCACAGGGCATGTTTTTACATTATGTGTCTCCACTCCAGGTCTTACAAATCATATACTGTAGGCTACTTTGTGGCAACATTTATTTCGAAAAATCGAAAATCAGCTCCATTCAACTCTTTGTTGTATTTGTAGCAGCTACAGTGTAAACAAAGTTCTGAAATAACACAAGTTGCCTGCTAAACTAGCACAGACCTGTCAGGAGGAAAACTAAGAAGTGTTTGACAGAGTGTAAAACTTGTTTGTTTTGGAGTATTTGTTTTTTTTTAATTTTACTAAGTCTATAAAGTTACACACAGTGTTTTCACACTGCAGAATAATATTCCCTGCTACTTTGAGAAGATGATGTTAATTGCATTTTTCTAACAACTGAAACACCAAGTGTTCCAATTTGTGGCTTAAGCCTTAGTGAATCTAATTTTCAAGTTTTATTCTGGAAGTGTTGACTATGAGGAGATCACTGCATACGTACAGCATGTTTCACACCCTGGCTGTCGTGTTTCTGATTCCCCATTGCTGTCTGGAGTATCAAACATTGTGTTAAAACCAAGCGAAGAGAAAATAGTTCTCATTACTGTCCAACGAGAGCGTAGCTGCAAAGCCCGACGTACAAATGACCAAATCCTTCTAGGCGGTGTAACTACAGAGGTTTGATGTGCAGACTGAGTGCTTTCACAGCACGGTATCAACTCTGGGGTGTGTGATACTCACTGTAGGAGCAGCCGTACACCTCCACTCTGAGGCCCATCCAGCCACTGGGGTTCCAGTCGCGAGGGACGAAACGGAGGAAACGTGTCCTCACTGGATGGGACAGCTTGTTCTGGACAACGGCCTCCGAATTCACGTTCCCGACAAATCTCTGCAGGACCACAGGGGGACAAAGACTGCGGTTATGATGGAAGCATAAAACTGATGCAAAGCAAGTGACCACTGAGAAACAACAGATGACCTCAGATTGTAAGTGAGTAGTAAGATTTTCACCAGGGAGTAGAGAAGTCTGTTTTTTTAGCTGAATACTTGAAATGTAAGTGGAATAAAAATCTAAATCCTTCAATAGCACAGTCAACAACAAAGTGCTGACAATGCAAACCCAAGGGCAACGTCTTCTTCCCATCCTTGAACATACTATTTGATGTAAAGTGATAAGAATCACTGTGCGGTGTAGAAATATGAGAATATCCGTTCAAGCAAGCCAATGTGAGGAAGAATCACCACTGAGGCAGCCAGGGGCAAAATAACGGCTCTCGTATTATGTTTTCACCCTGCAGAGCTAAAAACAATAGAGTATTGTGAGGTGTCATTCTTCTTTCTCTTTCCCACCCCTCTTCTGCTGTCAGCCTGCACTGGACAAAGCCAGGGGACATAAACAGAGAAACAGAGAGAGGGTGAGAGATGGAGACAGAAACAGAGACAAACAACCTCTTGTCTCAAATGACTGATTACCAGCCTCTTCATAACCGATTCTAGGCAGGTGACATATCAAATCAATAAGTACTCGTACTATGAAGAACCAGAAATATAGATCATTGACAGAGCTCCGGGGTTTTGTGAATAGTTCAACTCAGTCCGACAAGGCCAATACCTCAGCTTTCTGCAACAACAGAAACACAAGGACCTGCAGCACAAATGACCAGCCGATGCTCTTAGAATGGTGCAAAGCAGAGGCATCGTTAAATGCACCAGGATGCTGCCTCTTGGTAGATAATCAAGGCGACTGTGCGGCTGTTAAGGCTGTTATTGTGATTTATGCTGCTGCTTTCCCCATTTTAAGGCATTTACTGAGCAGAGCCTTGTGGCTGAATCTTAACACGCGTACAGGCCAGGCTTATTTACACATGCACAGTAATTCATGTCTGCACAGGAAGGATTAACGAATGGCACTGGGGCTTACACATTTGGTCAAAGCAAATGTATTACTCGAGCACTGCAAACAGCTTTCAGAGCAAATGAAATAAGAGAAGCATGTTGGCCTTGTGCATATTCACAACACCTGAGTTTTCTAAATGCTTCCAGCCAAAAAAAATCTAATGTCGCTATTGTTTTATTGGAAATCAGGCTGATGAAAACCTGCTGTGCTTGTCATACAGGGCTCTAGTGACCTTGTTATTTTCAGGCTTTGTGTAAGACACACTGCAGTAAAGTGTTTGATTGTTCTGCATTTAAAACCTATAATCTAAAGCCCCTGAAAATGCAACATCAAATCAGTACTACATAACATGTTCATACTTTATATAACATACATGGCTAGGGAAGCAAGAATCAAATTTCCGCCAAGGCAAATAATCCAGACTTCTATGAATCTGCACACCAGCGGCTTTAATAACACCGAGTTTACGCAGGTTTGGAAAACATGTAATTCCGGGTTAATCCATAAGAATCACATCCCTGGTTGCTTATTTCTTTCTACAATGATTGGTTTGAGGTGCCAGTTGTGCAGACGGGTGACAAATTAGAGGATAAACTTGAATGAATGAGTGGAGAAACATGACAAATGCAGATGTTTTCATACAGGACCTGAGGGGTCATTGAATGGTTGGTGAGAAATGAGGTGAATCCATTGAACGCCTATGGGAGAATGGGGTTCTTCCTTGGCCCATGCAACACCCTTCCTTTCATGAAAATTGGGCCGGTATTTTTTCCGTAATCCTGCTGACAGAAAAACAAATAGCACCAGAAACAGACCTCCTTGGCAGAGGTACTTATTTATTGGTCAAGAACTTGGCTGATGTTCTTCATTAGGACTGTGTGGGTGTGGCTTGATCACATTTACAATGTTGCCAAAGGGACTGCATTAGCTAATAGCAAATGTGACATAAATAATCTTTTATTTTGAGATTATGTTATTTGTGTATCTTTGACCTAAAAAAAAACAGAAAAGAAAAAAAAACAAAGAACAGGACATCAAATTTTTCCAACAGTGCCCCACCCACTTTAAACCAGTGCGAAAAGCAACGAGAAGTAATAAGTAGTAAGCAAGTAAGAACAGAAATACAAACATTTCTCAGGTGAAATGTGTGTTCATGCAGGAGCATCTTGCTCATAGTAAGAAACTATGTTGATAGAGCTTTTCTTTTGTTTGAATAGGATCAGGATCAGGGTATTATGTTCAGTGTATGGTACACTGTATTTTTGTTATACAGCCTGTGAAACTCTGCTTCTTATTTCTGTTGTAATTATTGACTGTCTTTCCACTCGATTCCCAGCTGAACGTCTGGAAAATCTAATGAACCAAATGAACTCTGACTGAGGCTGCGGTGCAATCATTCTAACTATCCATTAGCTAACAAAACTCAGACACGTCAGCAGGCGTCATTAGTATTCAAGAGCAATACCACTACAAGAACACCACTGAGGCTTTTCTCAGCAATGACGTTTGTTTTTGTTTCCTCTTTGGAAAATCTTGCGACAGAACGTCCTGTGTGTTCCAGCTGGGAGATGAGGTAAAGTCTCTGAATAGAGGCCTGAGGGTATGGAAGATGTTTCCGGAGGTCCAGAAGACCAAGCTTGGTCCTTATCCACATAAACAGCCCTAACCCCACAGTGACTTCGTTATTTCTATTTATGTTTCTGTCACTGTGTAAGAGTCTCCCTCCTCATTCATTAAGACTCTTTACTCTTCCTCTCCAGTGATGAGCTCCCCTGAGTCAGTTTTCCTTTCTGCTGCCTACAGCACAGGCACATACGTTTATTTTAATCAGTTCACTGGGGGATAAATCCTGCTGCTGGCGATGGAGTATGAAGTACGATACAGTATGTCCAAAAAGGTCATTGGCCAGTTAAACAGCCTAAGGGAACATACAGCAAAGAGAAAGTTACAAGTACATGACCTTGCCATGAGTGAAAATACTATAGCAATCCCCGATTGCCAGTCAATCTTGCAGGAATCCCCTGACCATGATCAACAAGGCCTTAACAGTTTCTCCAATGCCTTATCTAGCAGAGGGCCTTAGATATTTATGTCTACTACACATATTGAGCTCAATTTTGGGTTAAATGAAGGTATTTTGGATATAGTTATATATAGTTGTTGTTTTTGTTGAGTGTAAAACAAGAGTGTACAGCAGCGCTAACAGCCCTGGGAGGCTGTACTTAGGCACAGTGATGCTTTGAGCTAAATGTTAACATCAGCATGGCAACTGTCACAAGCGCTGTCCAGGGTGCTGATTCTGGAGCTGTCCTGGGTATTGCACTAGTGAGCTCAATCCTGCTAGCAGAGAGTAATAGCTAACAGTCTGCCTGATCAGCCTCATCATCTGCCTATTAATCTCAAAACGTGTAGTAATTATGTAGTTATGTTCAGCGGCAGGTTAAGAGGGATGGCCAGGCGGCTGCCACCCCAGTTTGGTGTCAAATTAGACTCATTCATTTAGATTAATGTCAGTAGATTTGTTTTGTTTTTGTGTTGACTTCAGCAAAAAAATATAGAAATGCAGAAATTACATTTGTTTTGTGTTTTCTGCACTTGGGTCCTGTTAAGCATCGTTACAGGCAACATGTTCACAGTGGCAAGATTCAAATTTGTTGATGTATACGCGAACAAGTCGCCATTACTGGTGGCGTCTCCCTACAGTATGCACCAGTTTGAATGAAAGATATGCTAAGAAGTGTACAATTTTCTACTTTTCTCTTTACTTTCTGTGTAACGTTACTTTTACA
Source organism: Dicentrarchus labrax (assembly GCF_905237075.1). Classification (NCBI taxonomy): domain Eukaryota; kingdom Metazoa; phylum Chordata; class Actinopteri; family Moronidae; genus Dicentrarchus; species Dicentrarchus labrax. The sequence continues at coordinate 25,063,160 of NW_026136706.1, read as the reverse complement.
ACGATGTCTTGTAAATGGGGAAGAAGCTGTGCAGTTATCAGATGCTGCAACAGTAGTGGCAAACTTCAACTTTGGAAAAGAAACTGAACGTGAAACACACAAGCCTTTACCTCACGAAGAGTACCTTTTACATAGATTGCTTTCGCGTGCAGAGGACCAAGATGTTCGCATGCCAGGACATTAATTAATCTAATCTTGATGTGCTAGATGACGGACCACACAAACCGATTGCTGGATTTGAGTATAGCAGGTAACATTTGCAGGTTAGCACTAAGCACAAAGTACAGCTGACAGGCCACCACACCAAAGTTATTAGAATTAATTTCTGAGGATCTTGATTATCTCTACATGTCAACCACCCTAGATATTTCACCCAAAACCACAAATGTGAACCTAATGGGGGTGCTAAATGAAACCAACTGACCAACAGACAGAGAGACGGCTGTAGAAGAAATAAAACTAGGAGCAGTAAAATAACACATCAGCACTCAAGCAAACACATTTAATCCTTGTTAGATTCCCATCTACCTGAACACCTAACAAGCATAAAAATCAGTGTTTCAATCTCCCCCTTAAGGAGTAGTTTCATTCACAGCTGAAGTAAAACAGGGATTTTCAAATAAGGCTTCTCGAGGATAATGAAGGTAATCGGGACCAGAGCTAGAATTTATTCCTTCCACAGACATAAGTCATTTTCATTCTAATTAGATTCTAATTATCAGCTTGTAGAGGAGTGTCTTCCTGTTGTTTCACATGTTCCTCTTACCAAACAACAAGCTTTGCAGAGAATCAGTACAGCTTTTAGAGACAAAATCAAACCAAAGGTGAAACTATGTAAACCTTCTGTTGTTTGCACAGGAAGAATAGGTAATATGTATTTATGTTTCACTATATGTCAAGGCGTAGTTGCTGATTTAAACACCATTGCCTCACCCTCCCACTCCAAGCATGTAGGAAAAACTACGGTAGGGTTGGGTGATGTGTTAACATTTTCCAACTGTCCAACAACCAGCAATAGCCAATATATTCACACATGCATGGGCCTGCCCAAGCCGCAACAAAACAAAATTACAACTAATCACTTTATTAGTCTTTCCACTGTTCCCACAATCACCGACTCTGGTGTCTAAATGTCTAACTCGTCTAAGCTCGATGTGAATATATTCTGGCTCTGCACACTGTCGCTGTCCCTCTGACCTCCCTCCCCTGGCCTGTCCCAGCCTGTCCCTGCCATGTCCTCATTTTCCCTGGAGTAACAGTCCAGCAGCTCTAATTCTTCGGAGGCAGACCATTAAATTAAGAAAATAGAATAACAAAATTGCACCGTAAAATCGTCCAAAGAAAAAAACAACCTGTGATGGACACAAACAGATAGCAGATAGCCAATACATTCCTCCAATCACCTAACCCTAAAGTATGATGGTTACAAAACACTGAAGGCCAGTGTTTGATTTGTACATTCTGGGCGGTTCAACATGGCAAACTCAACACAGCACATTCTAAGGTGATAAAAACACAACAATTCTTATTTTGAGGTAATAATACACTCATGAAATATACCTATGAATATTAATTTCCATTTCTGCCAATAGATCTTCCAAAATATTACACACTGGACATTTAATACCCAGTGGTGGAGCTTAAGGATGAAGATGCCAACAGTATGATCTAGAGCAAGATATGTCCACAGATACTGTCCAGGTTGCCATACAATTTGGTATGGCCCTCAGAGGATGTCTGCAATTGATTTTGGTGACTCCTTGACTTTTTCTCTAGTCATCATCAGGGAGAAATCCCCTCTAACAGTATTTGTTTGTTCCATACCATTTAGTCTTGCCAGAATTGCAGAAGGATTATCGATCTTTAGCCCAGTTTCTTATAGAGCTAATTTTTCCATGGAGCTAATTTGGCTCGGCATTAGCTCAGAGCGGCTGAGAGCTAGCAGCCATATCAGCAGCTGCTGCTCTCTCATTAGTCCCTCTGAGTTCAGTGCCTGGCAGTGAGCCGTTACCTTTGAGCTTCACTTGTTAAAATGCCAGACGGATGTGAGTTACTATCAGCAAGGTCTTGGTGAAAGCGTTAGTCAGTCAGCTTGGGTGTGAGTTTCATTAGAGATTTCAGACTAATTGGCTGCCACTCATCCTGCAATATCTGTAATATCACAAGAACACCAAAGAAAAGTGTGGAGATGTGGGGCTAAAATTGTCTGTGTGAGTGTTTATTTGAAACACAAATATAAAGCTTGCCAGGTTTCAGAGGATGATGCCTGTTTTGCCTGGTATGACACGGCCCTGTATGCCGTAGCAGAGTGCTATATGAGTTTTAATATTTGAAATATAATAACTTACTCTTTTCTCTCTCTTGTGAGTCACTTACAAAGGGTGATAGCTGCAGGTCATTTTGGTAATATCTATACATAATGTCTCATCTTCCCACTGCGCAGCAGCTTTATTTCCCTTTCCAGACATAATGATATGAGGACTGACAGTGTGTGGAAGAGGCTGTGAGCTGTTTATCATGATATTTCAACAAGTCAGTCACTGGATACATCAGCTGCCTGCCCTGTACTCCGGTTAGAAAGCTGTTTTATTTATAAAGACTTTGTGCCTCAAGGATGTTGCCGAGAGCTCTTATTTAAGGTCTGAGGGCATAATTTTTAATGAACATCTTTTGAATGAAGGCATGTTTACTACAAATGTGTTTTTTGTGTACTAAAGGTCCCGTGTGGACTATTTAGGAGTAAAAGAATATAAGAATTGTTGTGTTTTCATTACCTCAGAATGAGCTGTTTTCATCTACAGAGGGAGTGGGTCCTCTTCTACAGAGTACACAATGTTGAACCGGTTTCTAGCCGAGAACGGACAAACCAAACAGTGGTTCTAGATAGGGCCTTTTGTAGTTTCTCCTACACGCTTGCAACAGTGGGGTGAGGTGAGGGTGTTGCAATCAGCAACTACACTGCTAGATGCCAATAAAACCTACACACTGGACCTTTAATGTCATGCAAGGTTGGAGCACCTTGGTAGCCGAGTAGTTACAGCACATGCCACATGGCAAATGTCCTTTGTTATGTCACACCCCTCTCTCTCCCCGTGTCCTTTCTGCCTCTTCATCTGTCACTATCAAATATACCTAAAAATATGCAAAAATACCTCAAAAATAACCTTGCCTTGACATGCAAGGATTATACCCAGTTTTATAGACATGCAGGAATGTTATTCTTAATCTAACATTATGGTAGTACAATACTGAATGGCTATCATGTTGTCCTAAAACAAATGATAGATTAATAGTATTATATTATTGTATATATAGTATATGTACAGTTAAACTACTGTATATATACATACATACATACATACATACATACAAACATACATACATACATACATATACATATATACATACATACATATATTTTGTGGTTCAATTGTATAGTTCTCAGCTAGTAAGGAGGGCCCCCAAAGAATATCTTGCCTAAGGCCTCATGCTGTTTAGAGCCGGGTCTGAACAGATAACACATAAAGGAAATGTCTTAGTTGACTTATATATAAATATACTATAAATACTTCATAGACTTTGTGGAGAACTGTACACTTTAAACATTGATTTTCTGCAACTAATTAAAAATGTATTTATGTTACTTATTACACAAACAAATTAATCTCTGGTTAGATATCTGAAACAACAACAAATTATGCATTTTTCCAGATGATACATGAAATCTTCAACGTTCAGAGGTAGCAGCAGACTCAGCTGCTGCGCAAGGCCCCCACACCCATCAGGGCCCCGAAATTGACAATTTACACATAAAGCCTGTGCTCATAATGCTCATAAATATTCAACTTATTGTTATATTTCAACCCTGTATTATGAATAAGGAAATATTGCTTGAATTATTCATAGCAATGCATTTCTTTAAGCGATTCCTGTTGAAGCTGATTGTTGTTCTTCACATTTGCACATTCTAAAGTTAACTAATTGTTTTTGGGAGTAAAGACATCAAATCTACCCAGGGCATGGTACTTTTCCACAGAAAAAAGCCAGCACTGTAGTTTTTAGTAAAGATTACTTAAACACAGAAGTAAATTGTGTATTTGTTGGGGACTCGTCATTGGATTAATACCACAGACTGTATAAATAAAAATGGTAATAGTCTCTACGACATCACCCATAGGTTTCTGAGGTACTGTCATGTAGCTCGCCATCTTGCCAGTCTTGACTTCACCAGCTCCAATAATGGGCAAATCGTGGAGCATAGATGGAGCTAAAGCAGGCTGAATGAAGCCTGTTTACTGAAACTAACCACCTGTGATGGCACCCACCTTTCCCTCAAAGCGGCCATGCCCTTAATTATGCTTAACTTAAAGCTGTTATATAATTTAAACATGTAAACATGTTTATTTCTGCTGTAAAGTTGGGCATTTTAATATGGGGCCTTATGAAAATTGACTCACTTCTGTAGCCAGCCTCAAGTGACTACAGTTTTTGTTCAATCAGTGTTGGCTTCATTTGCCCGCCACTGAGGCTGCCGCTTGTTTAATACACATTTAGTCTTAGTGACAGTGGTATTATTGTATGAAATATTTACATTCAGTCTTGGCTTCGAAAGAGTTAGACCGTCTCCTTGAACATCATGATCTTTTATGTAATCTTTAATTACATTTCAGTATATAATGCCTTTTTAAAAAGATGGAGGAGGGGGTAAGGTAAATAATTAAACATACGACACTAGACATAATGTTCACCCACGTTTCTCTGCTATTCTAATTTCAACACTAGGAAAAAAAAGTCCACTTTGCAGCAGTGGGAAACTACACACTCTGCTAATTGGACTGCCAAGCAGAAAAAGTCCCAGAAAAACAAATTAACATCTCAGAGCAGCCCCGTGACAGAACTGGGGCAAACACAATAAAGAATTAATGGCATGTGCCAACATAAGGCTATTTTCTTAGACCCTGAGTCCTTGTAAAGGCCAACATAACAAGTTGTGACAATACATGGAGGACAAAAAAAGTCTAATGATTGCGTTGACACCTTGAAACGTGTCAGAAAAAGTGAGAGGATGTTATCACACCCTGACCTGTAACGTCATCGAGAGGCTGATCCACAGAAAACATCATTAAACAGAGGTATCTCATGTGACAGTGAGGCTAAATGTGAATGTTAATGATCTGTCCGACCAAAACAATCCTGCTAAAAAGTTGCATGTACTGAATATGAATACAATAGTGTCACATATGTGCCACTTTATTGAATCAAGAAATCAAATCAATGAATCCAAAGTTGCACAGAAAGCTGATTAAATGCTACTCACCCCTACACCGTCCTCATGCCTATACTGTTTCCAGGCCCGCCCTGTGTCACTGTAGAGAAGCAAGTAACTGCTGACCCAGTCCCAGCTGTCATACCGACCCTGCGTGGCCACGGCCGTCACCTCCATCTGCTCCCTGAGGTCCACCTGGAGCCAGGGCTCTTGGTCGGTCACCATGGGAGACCAGCCTCCCGCCCCTGAAGGAGGGCAGAGAGATACAGGCAGAAGGGATCCATTAAACATCGATATTGTCGATTAACAGTGGATTGTTGTGGTTGGCGCTCAGTCGCCACTGGGCACAGTGAGTACACAGGGAGTGTTTGTATATAAAAGGCTTCAAGGTGAAGTTACACTCCAGCTGCCACAGGGAAGGTCCTTAGTTTTATGGAAAATAGCTGATTAATTTTGAAATGTGTACAGCCTGCCTTTTAAACTTATACTGCCACTGTAGGGCAACAAGCTAGCCTCTGATCCACAATGCATGCCACAGTGTGTCTGTCATTCTGGAAAACTGAAACATTAAACTGTTTCTGTTCTGTTCATATATAAGCTACCTACTAATGCACCTGCTAGTTCTGTTTCTACTGCCTAAAAATAATTATGTCATTAGCATTGACCAACTGTAGCTCTAATTAGGTTCCGATGGCATATATGACGTATGTCCAAAGCTCATGGGGGCTGTAGTTGTTGAATGCTATTTACTCAACAGCAGCTCCCTTATACCCGAGAGGCTCTAAGTTGTGGAGAGACTGAGACTAAGGATAATGACAAGACTGTGTCACAGTACATTCAGAATCAAATCACAGTAATCAGACTGTCTATTTCAAAGTGTAACTATTTAAATTGGCTTCCGTAACCACTCCATTTGCTTATGGCCAGATGACTCTTGTTCTGGGATGGGTTCAAGAGGGGCCAGTGCACTTGTGACAACAACCCTGGACCTCCTTATGGCCCTGCTACAAGCAATTCATTTTCTCTCTTGATTCTGTGGAAGCCAGGACTTCCTTATTAGCCAGGACTCATTTTAATAAAAATATTAACGATCCCCTCCAGACATGTATTGAGAAATATATACAAATAGTCAACTTGGAACAATAATGTGTGTCTGATATATTTTTTCCACAAAAAAGAATAATTTCCACAAAATTCCAGAATTTAGTTAATTTCTAAATTGTCTGAAGCATGTAGAAATATTAAATCCATGCAAGAACATGCTCTCTCGTACTCACCATCTCTTCTGTTGAGCTTGGCGTTGTAAGCAGCATAACTGACCGAGGATTGAGAGGAGCTCTGAAAGGATGAATGGGGCAACGTGGCTACCAGAGGACCATTGCAATTATCTGTAAAAGAAGACAAAAACAACTGACAATTAAAAACACATTGACATTATTACTTTTAGTTCATATAATGTATTTCACATAAAAATCTGACTGTTTGAAGAATGGTTCTGAATGAATTTCACTGCTTGCCACACTGGGATTTATTCAGCTGACAGAAATAATAGAAAATGAATCCTTGAGCAGTTGAACATGTTGGTTCAAAGAGCATCTTCACCTGTCAGTGGTAGAGTTTTAAAGCAAGCAACTGGGAAAAATAACAAGGCTGCCTCACTTATCCAGTTCTCAGATACCTCAAACAGTCTATTAACCCATGCGGTGACCCCTGAAAATAGCACAGAAAAACGCCAGGGCTCCTTTTGTGTGCATGTGTGTGTTTTTTTTAATCCCACTGTGTGAGATTACATCACGTCCAACAGGCAGGAACAGATTAAGAGTCCAGTGATCTAAACCTGTCAGTCTCATCTTCCTCTGATCCGCCCGGCCCGTCCGCCACAATAAGAGCAGTGAGTCGCACAACAACAGCCTCTCTGCTGTCTCACTTGAGTGCAGAGCTGCATTAAGGCCTGTATCTGGGAACGTAATGAAAACTGGCACCGGCCTGATTACAATTATCCCTGCACTCTCTCCATCAGTGTGCAGTTCACTCCTCTGAGTGCAAGAGGCTTTTTGTTTTTGGATGCCATTCTCTACCTCGAGTTGCGATGGATTCTGAGCACATCTGGAGTGGCCATCTGGTGCACAAGAGCACAGCAGAACTGACAGCATGATCTCGTTCTCCTTTTGAGCGTCCCACCGAATTTTCAACTGACCTGATTTGACTGCTCTCAGATCGCTTGCCAAGAGATTTCTCTAATCCTGATTTCAAGTGTGACTAAAGTGGATCAAGCTGTTTTGTCCAAGACTCAAATTATGGCTGAGCTGCAATGCAGTTGCAGATGTTCATTGGGGAAATGAGAACAGTGGCGTGCCATCTCTACACACCACTACTGGAACTGGGGTTATTATGCAAGCACAGCACTCTTAATCTGTTAAAAGTCTTCCAGATCCAACTTTTGATTCCTGAAGGATAACTCTCACTGTTCCTATCCCCTCTTCCATCTGCATCCATCCATCCTTTCTTGCTAGATACATCCCTGGTTGAAGAGCTGACAAAACCTCACTGATGTGAGGTTACACCTCAAAAAACACTTTGCTCCTTCATTCAATCCAACCTTTGCATGACCATATACTTGACAGCTTAGAAAAGATTAAACAAACCAACCACATGTTCTCAGATTGACTCACGATGTGAGTGCAGAGAAGGTTTCTTCATGTAAAAAAAGGTAAGTCTTATACCCCCAGTTGTTTACAGATTTGGTCTTGAGCCAAATGCCTGGCTGTCAGTCACAAGGACTTATGGATGTAGGAAGATTTGTCTGCGGAGCTGCTCTGCGGCCTGTGGGATAACTGAAAATCCTCAGAAGCTGACTCACGATCTCCATGCGAGGCTCATGGGCTTGGATCTTATAGCCAAATGAACCCAGACGTGCAAACACGTGGACATAAACACATGCACATAAACACATGCACATAACTGCTAGCTGAGAAGGAATTTAATCACTCTTGAAATCATAAGTACATCAACAGCTATACAGCAAGAGCTTTCGGCTTCGGTCACGGAAGTGCTAGGATAACAAACAGAGGCTGCCACAGAAGTGTTCCTGTTGACACTGAGTGTCTTTAAATTCACTCTAGTATTCTGGATATGATTGGGTTTTTGGAGTATGCTGGTTACGTTTTGGTTTTGAGAAACCTGTATATGCTACAATATGAGCACTCCGATAGAAACAAGCATACTGTGGCATGTAAACAACTAATCCTGGTTATCTTAACATTCTCTGTTGCTATAGAACAAGGCAGAGGTGAAAGAAGAAAAGACCTACCACCAAGGAGAGGAAACTTGGAGGTGTTACTTCTTTAAAAGGTAGGCTATGTATTTTTATTTATTTTTTATAAATTTAACCAGAAACTTTTATGTATAATTTAAATCTCTATATGTGATATGAGACATGGTTCCTGGCATTTTGTTAGAATCAATTTAATTGGCTTTAGCTCCTGTCACTGCTAAAGGCTTCTTGGTTGTTTTTCACTCACCCTACTGGTGGACCATGATTATCTAATCCCCATAATTTGTGAAACTAAGGTGTGGCCTATCACACCGTTGAATTTGAAGAAGGCCAGAGGGCTGAAACGTCTTCATCTGAATAAAAAATAAATGGTTGTGGAGTGTGCGTCACTCTTGGGAAACCAAGACCCACCTGCAATAGACGATCAGAAACCTGGAGACTGTTGTTATCATGCATACAGGGATATAAATAACCAGGTTTTTCATGGTCCATGTAATGCCTTATCTTGAATAACAAGAACAAAAACAGGATAAGACTAAAACCAGGTTACTGATGTGCATGTAAATGCATCCACCGCAGCACACCAGAGGTTATCACTGATTGTGTTTGCGATAAAAATAATAGATGAAAAAGAGTAGTGCCTGCACATTCACTCTAAACTGTAGTTCTGACTGAAATCAAAAGTTGTCCTTTCAAATACATTTGTGGTTTGGAGTGTGTAGGTTCATTTAAGTATGAGGCAGGTATGAGGTGAGACAGGAGTCTATGGTTTTCCTACCAAAATCAACAATGCTGAGGCTGATTGGTTCCTACTAATGATATAAATCTTCAATAAAAGGCTCACATACAGGTCCAGTGTGTAACATTCAGGAAGATCCATTGGCAGAAATGGAATATAATATTCATGGGTATGTTTTCATTCATGTATAATCACGTGAAAGTGTGTTTTTGTTAGAATGGCCAGTTTTTATCCACAGAGGGAGCGAGTCCTCTTCTACAGAGTTTGCCATGTTTCTAGTTGCCCAGAAAGAACAAACCAAACACTGGCTCTAGATTGGGCCTTTGTGTTTTTCGTTTCACAGCCAGTTTCTCCCACACGTTTGGTTGAAAAGAGGTTTCACTTCAGGACAACAATTATTAGTAGGATCAATTGTTTGTTGGATTTAGTCATTGTATGAGATTTCTTGACAATATGAGAAATATAGAATTTTGCCAGCATTATCCTTTGATGCTCTTTTTCAATATCCTGGCAGCATTCACTATCCTTTCATTTGAAAAATAAAAGATTTCCTCTTCTAAACCGTACAGACACGTTTAGATTCAGAGTGTGCTCTCACTCTGCTCTTTGGCCTGCTAGATGTTCATCACTTATCAAAATCAAAATCTGCGTCACATGGAATCAAAATATCTAATTAACTTTCATAGAAATGATCTTTTGAATTAAAGGAAGGACATCAGGCGCCTGAGCAGTGAAAGAGAAATACTGTCTGGCTGCAGGTTTCACTTTCAGTCGGGATAATAACGTGAGATCTTTGAAGCTACCCACGCACCCTCTTCATTGTCAGCAATACATTAGAATCAGTGTTTGCCTGTGGCATTGCCTCAGCCATACTGTACAGATAAGCCTTTCTCCACTGCTCCCCTCTGCTCATCAGCAAGCCTGTCTTAATATGAGAGCACAACAGATGCTGCTCCACAAAGAAATCAAACTCAATTATCACAACAAAGTGCCATTTGTAGCACGCATGGGATGGATATTTTAAGCTCCAGTTGCAGATGCATAATCGCACCTGAAGACGACCGCACGCCCCAAATCAAATAAACATGGCTCACCAGATATGAGGAAGCCTAAGTTTCCTCTTGGATATCAAGTCTCAGGAAATGTACAAACAGTTGGATATGAAAAAATGCCAAGGGGATTTCCTAAAAATAGAACATGGAACAGAGATAGGGTATAGAGCAGAGCAGGCTTCTCAATCTGACCTGATCCTCCTGTCTGGATGGATCAAACCCATGTGATTAAAGTTACAGCTGCAAGGTGCAAAGACACCAGTTCCACTTTTTACAAAGACAAGGAAATATGCATAGTTATGCACAGTTAATACCATACCTGAGAAACGTAAAAGGATTCTAAAATTGGTTTAAGAAAATATAAGAGAAGTTATATATGTTTTAAGTTATATATGAAGTTATATATATCTTCAACCTCATTTTGCGAAATAAACTATGAGAAAATCGTATTGTGAACCCAGTATTGGGAATCATATCAAATCATTACACAGTTGGTGCAGTTTGCGTTCCACAATTTTTCTTGAACAAATCATCTTTTTTTATTTCAATTGACAGATGAATCATTCATTCATTCAATCATTAATACATGGAGGTTCAACGAGAGCAATTCAGCTTGTTCTTCATGGTCATGGATGATAAAAGAAGAAATAAAGGAAAGGATAAACTTGCGAAAAAGGTTGAAAAACTAAAACTACAGCAAACCAGCTTTAAACAAAATCTGAAACACAGCAATATGTGATAAATCATTAGTCTACAAAATGTCAAATCCTATTACAAAGCCCCACAGCCTATGTTTTCAAATAGCTCAATTTACCTGACATACGGTCGAAAACAATCTTAATTTACAAAGAAATGAAAGAGTGTTTGTATATTTGCTGGATAAATGAGTTAAGCGTTGTCATTTATAAATGTTCTGTGAGTGATTATTGTGACCAGTGTGTCAGCAACACACAGCAAAGTCTACAGGCTAGAAAGAGATTACTAAAAGCATGAAATGTGTTACTTGGCTATTGGTTTCAACCATTACTTCACTGGTATTGATCAACACTGATAATTTTCCGCTATTGGGCAATAAAACACTTAAAACCACATGCATAGCACCTTCGTATAGCAGTGATAAACCCCACACCAGCAAAGACAGCCTGTTGGAGGGTGCGTAAGTTCAGTCAACACAGACCACAGAGTCAATAATATCAAAGGGTACAGCGATAGTATCTGGTATCAGAGCGGCCTCAGACCTCTGTGTGGTATTGATAAAGCTTCATATGATACCTTGCATGGACTAACAGGCTTTGGGGCTCAGTGACCTCTGCTCAGTGATAGCCCGAGTGGATCTGAGGTATCAGTTGACAATTAGTCCCAAATGCTGGCTGAATTCAAGGAAGCATGCATCGATACAAATGATTGAGGCAACACGGCCTGGTTTACTGTAGCACTTCATTTCTCTGAACGCTGCATATAATCTAAAGGGACCTGTGAGCATTTACAGGCAGCCGGCGGGATGTTTTACTGGGCTATCGACAGCTTTAGTGATTATACACATCTCATCTGCCAAACATGAATTATTCAGCCCTCATTCAGGAATGTAATGAAACAGGACTTGTGTTGATTTTCTGTAGAATTGCTGGTGAAGACATGGTAAACAATGGATAATATCTTGTTAATAAAGGGGTAATAATGCTCAAAAATGTGGTGATTACAAAGGTAGCAATAATTAAGGCCTAATATATTGGTAACGTGTATGATACATTTGCGATATTAGGGTTAAATTTAAGTAATAGGGTAATATTAGGGTGAATATTATAACATGCAGACAGCCATAAAAAGTATAATTTACTTTCAAGTAAAAAGAACTAGTATTGATTTAGTAGTCTGAATTCAGTTGAGTTCAGTGGTTCTCATTGAGTGGTGCAGATAAAAAAAGAGGCTTTCATAAGCATCAGTTTTGTCTCAAAGGAATGCTTCATGGAGGTTGAGGGAGTTTCACACCAGTGCAAGAAGATGATTGAGCCTTGGTTTTATAGCTTTATGTAGTGCTTCGTATGTGAGTGTGGTGGTGCATGGGAAGTCTCTCCAGACAAGACACATTTATAGATATGATGCCTGTGTCAGTGTGCCGCCCTCAGTCTGTTCTGCTACTGGTTCAAAGCTGCTGCAACAGGCTGAATAAGGACTGATTACACACAACAACAACACAGTAAAAAACATATTTACACACTCTGAGAATACATTGCTGGTTCCCTACAGATGGCTACAAGTCGTCCAAATTAAATGACAAAATCTGTTGTTGTTCCATGCACTCCAGAACGTCTGCACTCTGTAAATGTAAATAGGTATTAAAATAGAAAAGTAGAAAAATCTATTGACTTCTAATCTGTTAATATCTAGACAACTGGTTCCCAGTCTGGGGTCCTTGGCCCCCATTACTGGTTGCCAGGGTGTCACAGGAGATTGTAAAGCCTTCTTGATTTTAAAGAGATTTTAAAATAACTTAAAAAGAAAAAAATACAGTCTGCCTATATCTCAGCAGTCATTTCTAGGGATGTCAGGATACAAGGAATTTAGTTGATACCGGTACCAGTGAAACTCCACGATTCTAAATACCAATTCCATACCACGGTAAAAACATATATGAACAAAAAATCTCATGAACTCCTTTCTTAAAAAGATCCGGACATTACAAAAAACAACAGTGGTCCCTTTTCTAATTATCTTATTTACTTAATTCACTATTTTAAGCTCACTTTTTTTCTTTATTTTTTCACACATGCAACACTTTGTTCGTCTCTCTCTGACACACACACACACACACACACACACACACACACACACACACACACTGACTTGCCCTTTCACTCTTTCTGTTTATCTCTCTCTGTATGTGTCTCTGTTGACTTTCTTCAGCACTATGTTTTGTAAAGTTTTCCAAAAATCACAGCTTGCGTTTAGGATTATTCCCTTTCAACAACAACGAATCTGCAAGGCATGTGCGACTGTCACTACACTGGAGGGGCAGAGCGAAGGGAGATTATCCACTAGTTAATCGATTGTGCATACTTACTTGGGAGGGAGAGATGCTTTGGGCTGCATGTAGGCGTATATGCAGCCCCATCAGGTCTGAAAATAATTGAAATCCCGGTACCTACTGTGACTTGGTACTGAAGTACCTGGTCTCCTGACATCCCTATTCATTTGTATAAAAAATATATAATTCATAAAAACATTGAATAAAGTAGTTTCATCTTAAAAATCTGTGTTTCTCCGACGCTGTTCAGCAAAGAAAGCACCTCCCGGAGGACCTTTGAGTCCTAACATTAGCTCAGTTTGTTTCTCTGATAGCTTAAGATCCAGTTGTCTGATGACTAAAATCTTTCATTCAGTAAATATAGAGTTAAAAAAACAAGATCCAAAAAGTGTATGATAAAATTTGGCTTAAAACTGGATAAAATGTCAATTTTTGACAGCTGTTGCAAGTAAAGAGACTGGCGACTTGTAATGATAATAAGAATAAGATGACAGATTTTTAACATTGTTGGAAACATTTGGGATAATGTGAGTACACAACTCAACTACATATATAACATCGGTCTATATAAAATGTCCATAGTGTTTATGGACATTTTAATGTGGAAATGTTAACATTATATCTTTCCCTCTCAGCAGCCTCGTCTGCCTTAGAAGAATATGCAGTTAAAACAGCCAAAGAGCTAACAAAAACAATGAAAAGAAAACACTGAATTTGTCAAAAAAGAAGCCTATTAAGTATGTATGATTGTTAAAAGGTAAAATAATCCATAACAAAGACAGAACTGTATAAAAAGTGCCTAATATATCATGAAAACACATCTGTGATGTAATATTCACAGTAAATAATCTGCTCAAAATTCATTTTTTACGCAAACTTCCTGCAGTTATTGTGTTTACTCTTTAGGTTCATTGTACAGTTTATCAGGTGTTCTCTACTGTTATTGTCATGCACTAAATATAATATGAAATATCCATAAAATATGTCCCTGAGTCAGGGGTTGTCAGTTTACTAAATGATAGAAAAGGGCTCCCTCAAGGAAAAAGGTTGGGAACCACTGATATAGAACCATACAGGGTCTACAGGCATTAGAGCAGTGTAAGCCTTTGATTGGAGACACTGCTGCTCAAACCCGTGAACCAGCAGCTCCATATAATAAGTGTTTGTTCCAGTTCCCCGAGAATACATCATAATCAATATCAAATCATAGCGTGTGCACAAGCAGGTCTGTGTCTAATTCACAGGTAATCACACAATGTAATTACACAAAATAATAAACTGTGCTATGCAGAATGTGAAATCTGGCCAGGCGAGTATAGGCAGGCCTTGGCGTTTTTTTTCTTCTTAATTTAACACCTAATTTTTTTTATCTTAGATTCTGAATGCTCAAAAAATAAATCATTTTTTTGTCTCATTTTTCATCACTGTGACCGTCCCTTGCTGGTTATTGCATCAATCTCATTGGCACAGTCGATAGAAAGTGGGTGTTGATAATCCTTCCAGACCTCGCTGCCAGTAACACTGAAAATAAATAGAGGATGAAACTTACAGACTCTACAGCCATTTGAAGCATATTCATTGCACTCTGTAGACTGGGAGTTGCTGCAGTGTCGCTGTGTGACCAACACAGCTGCAAATGGAAAGGCCTCCACTGGCGCCATATTCATCACAATAGATTTTTTTCTGCTCCTGAGGGACCAGGAAGAAATTATTTCTCTAAATAGTCTGATATCATGTGTCTATTGCCTTTTCTTCTTTCTCATTACAATCAAAAAACATTTTGTTCTGTACACTGCTGAGGACAGTATAAGCATCCTAGTACCATCAGATTTCTGAAGATTCTGACAGTAAAAACACATATAAGCATGTCACTAACTAGCTTCTTATCCTGGGTAGGCGATATAATGATGGAGATTGTGACATGATATAACTTTTTTTTCCTTTCCATGGTATTTATCCCTTTAATATCTCTGAATTCATCCATTGTACACAATGTTGTAAATCAATGAGAGCAATTGGATTCTTGAATCAAAGTCGAAGTACTTAAAATATTAAACTATTTAATACTGATTAATTGGGCCAATTATCTGCCATTTTGAGACGATCGACATCAGCCAATGCCGATGAACAAAAAATGTCTGCAGACACATGTGCAGGCATCCGGTGTGTCAGTGTGGCTGCTGTGGAACAATGTTAGTGTTCCCCTTTGTGAGTTTTGGGAAAGTGGTGAGAAGGTTAGTTTCCAGCCCTGTACTATAACTCTCATACATCCTGCTGTAAACGTTTGCACTGTTCTCCCATCTTATATGAGACCAAATCTACTCTAAAACTGTTACTTACTGTATATATATTATGTTACAATTTAATAATGCAGATGAATGATGTCTCTTCTGACGTACTGTATCCCGCTTTCCCTTAAATATCAGTCACGTTCTGAAATCTACAGCATAAATCAATGTATTTTTCTATTTTATGAATTGAATCTAAAACAACACATTAGTGGATAAGATAACCATGTAAAGTAGATTACTTGGAATAATGAAATTATAAATTAAACTTTCTTTTGTTTTGATATCGGCATTAGTCTTTGAAAAACTCGGTCACTACCATTTAATTAAGATAAGATAAAAAGACATTCCTGTCTGGTTATTTTATTCATTAAAATATTTCTACAGAAATGTTCCAGAAAATGTCTTATATGAAGTTTATGCCTGTCAAACTGATTATGTTAACGACATATCATACAATATGATACAATGGAATTATCACCTATCACGATATCGGCTTATCATTTAAGAATGTCATCAACATTTTAGTCAATGTGATGCCACAATAAGCAGCATAGTTTCCCCTACCATTACTAGATTATTTTTAACATGAAGGGTGTAAGACAATATCAAAAAATAACGTGTTGTGATATGTTATTCTGTGATACTGTATCAATTCTCAAAAACACGACTGATTTTTGTGGTTAGACCCTCAACCGCTAGACGACAGTGTTGTAAAGGTAATGCAGGGCTATGATGTATATACACGTATCGCCACATTCTTGCCAATACACAGCCTTATTTAATATTAATATAAGTGCAGGTTTTGTTGTTGTTTTGGTTGTGTGGGTGTGTTTATCAAGGATATTTTAATATTTTACATTTTTAATATTTTACAATTCCAATGTCTGAATATTCTTAAAAATTAAAAGTTCATTGCTCTTTGGAAGGGTGTACTTGCATTATTATGCTTATTATTAAATTGACAACAAGATAGTTTATTGCAATTATTTCTGGAACAATATATCGTCCAACAAAATGAGTCATTGTGACAGGCCTAATGAAGATCCGTATACTGGTATAAAATACATAGACCATGATAGCACACTGACTAAATTATTTTATTGCACGTTTTATCCACTCAAATATTGAATTTAATACCTGAAACAGTGAAGACAGCAGCATCTGTGTGTGTGTGTGTGTGTGTGTGTGTGTGTGTGTGTGTGTGTGTGTGTGTGTGTGTGACAAATAATTCAATAGAAATACATCAGAAGAAACAAAAACGCCTCGAAAAGATGAAATAAAGACTGTAAACTTCTCTTCATTTCATGTCTCCGCAGAGCAGCAGTCAGTCAGAGATCATACGAGGAGCTTTGAAATGCTGTATTTACTCAATTTAACCGAATAAACACACAGCCCTCTGCGGCAGTGCTCCTTACTCAACTTCA
Source organism: Dicentrarchus labrax (assembly GCF_905237075.1). Lineage (NCBI taxonomy): Eukaryota > Metazoa > Chordata > Actinopteri > Moronidae > Dicentrarchus > Dicentrarchus labrax. Next base: position 25,046,089 of record NW_026136706.1, on the reverse strand, counting down.
GTTTTAAAAATCAAGTCATTCTGACGGAGATTAATCGGGGTAGAAATATAATCTTGTTGGTTTTTTACAGAAAGTAAATGCAGTAATCTGCCCGTAACCAAACTGTCCTCCTCAAAATTAAAATGTATGGGAACTTTTCCATTTTACATGATAGCGAATATGCCGGGAAGCCCCTCATGTATGTCCCTTTGAATAATTTGACATTTCTATTGTCTTAGCGATGTGAGAGAACAAAAGATACATGTATTTGAAAGTGTTAAAAATATCTGCACCATTTCAACACAGAATACCACTGATGCATGCTTTAATGGCAAGAGCAAATACTTTGAGAGTTACAGATATATTAGATTAGAAAATAATCTATGAGGTATTTAAAATATTGTTCTTTAAAATATTAAGTCTTTTGTAAATACACACAAAAACAATAATATAAAAAATATTTGAAACATATTTTTATAACATGATAATTCCAATGAATGCATCTGAAAACTTTAAAAGGACCCCCTGACAGAGTGCCACATACTCCACTTTTAGAATCACTGACATACAGTATTAGGCAATTGGCAATTTGTGAAACAATTGTGCTTCAGTCATTCCTGATTATTATTTAAGAGTTTTCATGGTAACTACCAGAGGATTTTTTTTATATTTTCATTACTAGTTAGTATGTACTGCAAATGCTCCCACTCTTTAATTTACTGTTGTTTCAGTTTGAGTCGGCTTAATCTCGAGAGTAAATACTTTAGTTCAAATTATGATAGGATTTTTACACTTAATAGCTAAAATATGGCATAACAAAATACAAAGGTAAAAAATAACTGACGTTAAAAAGATAAAAGATGCACAGACATAGAGTAATCCTTGTGACATAATCATTCTGTATACTATTTCTGTATATACTGCCGTTGAATTGCATATGTCGTGCAATCTAATGTCAGTCATAGCACATTGTTATGCCAGTCCGGATGTGTACACTGCACATTCCTTCCAGTTGGTTGTGTCTAAGAACTGCACTCTATGTTTAAACATAAGGAAAAGTGCCTGCGCTGTCACACAGCAGTGTTCTGCCTCATTTACCTTTTGATAAATTCATCAGGCCTTGAATGTGTACATCAGTAGGTGTTCCTTGAATGCCTGCTTCACATTCATTAGCCGAGTGAATCTGCAGGTGCATCATCTCCATCACACACACACACACACACACACCGTCATTCCTGCCAGCTCTGCGCCAGCACGTTCTAGGTGCTTCAGATGGCAAATAATTAGTTGTGAAGTATCTGCTCGCTGAGCTAACTTGAAGCATGAAATTCAAAGTTAATATATGTGTGTGGTTCTTCGCCACATCGGAAACAGATTCCAGCTTATTAAAGATGGATGCGCGGTGCAGCGGTCTCTGCCTGCTGTGAGGGAATGACTGAGAGCGTAGCAATATTCCCCCCTCAGACCTGTGGTGAAGGAGAGTGTCATATCATCTGGTAATGAAAGCCTTCGCTATTTCCGGCCAAAAGCCAACTTTAAAAACACTCATATTTCCACTTATAGAAGGAAACATTTCCCTGAAAGAAGCCTCACATTGTATACATATACACACGCTGCAAAAAAGGAATCTCTATAAAGTAAAAAAGCCTTGTTTCTTATTTTTTGTCTAAAAAGTCTTGTAAAGCAGGTTTTGCATTAGAAAGATAATCTGGTTTTAAGAAAATATATCTAACCTTGTCTTATATCCCAGCTAACATTGAGCTAGATTTAACCAGTAACAACTTACAACAATGGTTTCCATAATATCCCAGCAGAGGAACAAGATTATTTTCAGTTTTTTAGGGGGAAGACCACTTGCACAACTTCTTAGTTTAAGAGAAAGTAGTATGTTGAAGCAGCTGTTTAGTTTTTCATTGTTAAAAAAACGACAAAAAAAATGCTCATGGTGCCTTCATTTAAGATAAAATCACTCATTTTTATTATGCTATTTGAAGAAATTGTGTCTTATTGTAATCTTTTTTACTAATAATCGTACACATTTTTAAATTCAGCTCAATAAAACGACCAAAATACTTATTTTATTTTATTTTTTTCTTTTCTTTTTCATTGCTTGTAGTAAGCACAACTTGCTTACATTTTTGACATTTCTTCTGGTTTTAAAGTCCATTACAGTGTTTCAGTTGCTAGGTTTTTATGCCAGTTTTAAGAATTCTAAGTAAGTCGTACCCCATCAATACAAGACATTTTTATTATATTTAAGAATATTTGGCTTGTTTCAAGAAGTGCTGTTTTTCCAGTGTACAAAAAGGTGCTATACATAAGTGAAACAGATTATAGGATTATTCTCATCAGCACTGTCAAACAGGATATGACAACAACCAACGTGTTGATAAATGTGCTGTAGATACAAATATCTAGGTACATTAGCACTGAAACAATTAGTCAGTTAATTGGCACTTACATTTCTCTCATATTATAGAAAATTAAATATGTTTTGGTTTTAGACTTTCTGGACAAAACAACCCATTTTAAGACATAATCTTGAGCTCTGGAAAATAGACGTTTTTGTTGTTGTTGTTGTTGTTGTTGTTTCATGTCATTTTATATAGACCAAATGATTAATCATTTAATCGAGAAAATAATTATCAGACTGATTAATAAGGAAAATGATCATTAGTTGCAACCATGGGATGCACATATGTATGAACTGCTGTAATCAATTACTCAGAATATAATACTAATTGATAAAGTAATTACATTAACTCACTAATTACTCAACTGCAAAAGTATTAGTCACTAATTACTTTACGCTAGAGAGCAGTTTACAAGCTGCCCCACATCTCCTTAAAGTTGTGTAGAAACAGTAAACAAGACATTGTAGTTTATCAAGCAGCTAGCCTGATGTTACAGTTTGATGTTATCAAGCTAAACTAAGCTAAGCTAAGCTAAGCTAAGCTAAGTCCTAGTTCCCTAGCTAGGCTGGTAACTGAATGCACCAAGACAAAACTGATTCCAACCCTACCATCCAACTCCTGACCGGACAATCAACCTCAAAAATGTCATATTTAGTAACTGGGTTAAAGATGCAGATTTTAGTTTAAAACGTAAGACATCTATGTATTATGCTGCATTGCTATCTACTGAAGTTACCATGCTAACCAGCTAGCCCCGCCGAGTCTCGTAATACCACTTTGTACCTCAAGAGGCGATAGTGAGTCACTGTTGTGCGTAGTGTGCCATCAGTCTAACAACATCAAGGTGGTTTTAGAAGTTTGGCTCCTGGCCCGACTGTCCTCTCACTCCTCTCCAATTTCATGCCTCTCCTGTCCCCACCTGAACAAGCCATGTCTTCGTTGTCCCCTGAGTCGAGGTCCGATAAGAGCCACTGTCGTCAACTGGCCTTCGTGGGTCTTGGCCCAGTTCAGTTGTCCGCTCACCCTGGCTCCATTTCTGGTGCCCAATCCGTCACTGCTTCTGGCCAACATCCCAGCAAGAGTTCCGTCCTGCCCCTGGCCTGAAAACCTTCTCCTCATGGTGGTCCCAATGTCCTGTGCTAGAGGTGTAAACACCAACACTCTGGTGCTCCGACCTTCCAGTACAGGCAGAGTCAGCTAACAGGACTGCTAGCTGCATGGCTAACTAAGCTAACTATAGCTAACGGCAGCTTAACTTTTTGCTGATATGCTGCCACCTATTTGTTTGAAGTATGAATTCAACAGGTGGCAAATTCTTAGACATACCTCCAAATGTAAAGTAATAAATACATTTCAAACTGAACTGAAATACCTTACACTACTTGTTACTGACCAAGGTTATCTAATTTGCTCAGTATTGTAGTAATGCACATGGCTTTGGTGCTAGCCAGAATGTTCCAGACTTATTGTGCCACCTAACAATTCAACATCCTGGCATGGCACCTTAGTTACTAATATAAAACCACTTTAGCTAGAGTGGTCAACATAATGCCAGTAAAATCTGTAGAAATATGAACATTCTCACTTTTACTATGATATAATTGCTAGGGAGCTCATTGTGGTTTCCTATCGAGAAACATTCCACTTTTGTATGATAAAGTTGTATTCTACTGCGTTAATACAATAATTAATAAAGAAAAATAAGAATGTTCCGTACATTTGTGAATAGCTCCTCTGTTGACAGTTATATTGCCATTAGCGTAAAGGTCACACCAATACAGAATCAATGAACTCTTACTGAAGGATATACTCGCCATTGTCTGTCTGAAAAGCCAGAGAAAGTGCAGACGGACCTCTGAGAGGAAGTGGCTGCCGCCTGACAGTGGCTTCACAAACCAGCCATGACACATCTCTGCCCCCCTCCCTTTGGTTTCTCAGCGGTAAGTATGAAGGCAGCTCTTTGACCTCCAGGAACATCTCACCATTTCATCTCAGCACAGCACGTCAGAGCTGATCACTGCACACATTTGAGAACCACAGGGCTGTCATAAATGAGTAATGCAGCTTAGTTTAGCTCAGTTCCTCACCTTAACATGAACTGCTTAAAACCCACCACATGCCGGTAATGCTCAAAAACAAAAAGATCACATGAAGTCATGCCTCTGGTATATTCATTGACTGTTGGGAATCGCTTTTTAAAATTTCAACACGACAAGATTTATACATTACACAACACAAATGACATGAACACTAAACTGATGACTTATCCGGCTAGAAATGAAAACTTTGTCCAAAGAGTACAGCTAGAGAGATTGTCATCAAAAAATTGTATTGCCTTGGGAGAATGAACGAATGTGCTCACCAGAAAACATTGAAATATGACTTTAAGATTATAGTTTTAAATTAGATTATATAATCGTGTGCAAAAATTTATGTTTTGGCCTGAAAGGGAAGGTAGAGAGTCCAAAATTGAAAGGTCCATTCTCTAGGGAGTATGAATGTCCTAAAGGACTGAAGGCTTTACAGGCATCTAGCAGTATATTTACTGATGGCAACGTCCTTGCCTCACCCTCCCAATCAAGCGTGTGGAAGAAACTATGGTGGCAGCGAAACTCGCAAAAGGCCATCTATAGGCGGTGTTTGATTTGTACATTCTGGGCTACTGTAGAATAATGGTGGTTCAACATGGTGGCCTCCGTAGAAGAGGACCCACTCCTTCTTTAGACAAAAACGTCTCATTCTAAGGTAACGAAAACACAACTAGTCTTATTTTCAGGAGATTATACACCAATGAAAACATACCTATGAATATTATATTCCATTTCTGACAATAGTTCCTCCTTAACGTTACACACGGGACCTTTAAATCGGTACATTTTGACAATCCGCAAATTGGATTTTGTGTATAAGGGGAGAGGTGGGCAGGGATATCCACGGGAAACCTTGTGGGAACCTGACCCCTGAGTAAACCGTGGAACACAGAGTGTGTTTTTGTTCAGCCACGGTGACTCAAGACATCTACCTCATTTTCTTTATAAAACACACATTTCATGTGAAAACACACATAACTTCCTGTTATGTGACCAAATATTAGAAATACCTAAGCTAAGAGCCCAGTGTGTGTATCAGGAAAACACTTTTCATATAAATAGTTATCAATGTCTGCACGATTTGTCTTCAGTTTGGGTATGAAGAGCGGATTTATGGATGTAAGCTCTGCTCATTGTTCCCGCTGCAGATTTCTAAAGGAAATCTTGCAACAAGGTTAAATGAAAAACATAGGTTCTATAGCTAACATAGACATGTCTACAGTGTGCACAATGTTTATTAGATAACTGAGTTACCATTGATTATTCGGTATATACAATATTTAAAAAACGTACAACCCTCCCCAAAATCTTCCTTTAGATTGCTTGATTTGTCCTAGTCAAACCCCAATAATATTCAGTTGATAGCAGAAACCAAAGATAGCAGAAGCCCACACATCCGAGGAGCTGAACACAGTGAACTTTGGTCATTTATTCTTGGAAATTGACTTAAATGACGGATGGTTTATCAGAATTATTCTAATCTCCATAAATCCACAGACACATTATTGGAACCACTCATCCAATTAAACACAAATATAAAACTGTCCTGGCTCCAAATTTAAAATGACAACCCTTGGGGAGAAGCAATCTGTCTTCAGCAGGCTGTGTGTGTGTGTGTGTGTGTGTGTGTGTGCGCGCGCGCGTGTGTGGTATTTTCACGTAGGAGTGGACCAATAACAGCAGCCGTCTGTGCACTACAGCTGTGACCAGTCAGCAGTTTTCTCTTCAACACACACCAGCAAAACATGTCCAAAGACCCACTCTTTAAAAATATCACATCAAGTGTGTGTGCGCCAGGAACCTGCGGCTGCGGAGTGAGCGCAGGCGCTCCACACTGCGTTACACTTGTGAATGAACAGAGATGAACCTGTTTGCTTGACCTTCATCGAAACACAGGCGAGGACGTATCAACAACTTGTTCATCCGCATGATACTGACACAGAGGAAACCTCGACAAAGTATTCACATGACCAACAACAGCTGCGTCTTTTACAGTCACGATGCTCCCAACGCAACACCGGGAGGACAAAGGTACCAGCCAGGCGTAAAAACTTGCCCGGTTCGAACAGCTCCTGTCTGATTGCGCACAGCGGCTTTCACTGGAGAGGAGAGGAGCTTACAGGTGAGCTTGTAGGTGAAATACTCACAGTGAGTAGCGGCGGATGCTCCGCTAAAGACGCTCAGAGTGTAAAGGGTAAGCATATGCAGCAGCAGCAGCAGCAGAAAAACCATCTTCCCAGCCGTGGTGTGGTATTATCCGTGCGTCCGCAGAGAGAGGGCAAAACAAACAGAGGAGAGGTTCCTCCTCGCTCCTCCAGCACGGAGGGTTACAAGGAGTCTGATGAGGAAGAGCAGACCGCTCCCACCACCACACTCTCTCTCTCACTGCGAGGCACAGCCCTCCCCTCTCCCTTTCTCTCTCACTCTCTCTCTCTCTCTCTCACTCTCTATCTGTTTCAGTCTTTATTGGCAGAACAAGAGCATTGCGATGCCCAAGCACGGCCATAAAATGCAGAACAGTAGCAAAGATCCACAGAGAAAAGTGCGCAGCAGCAATTCCAACCTTTACTATATATATATATATATGCCTTTGTGAATTCAGATAACTTTATTGTAAGAGAACAAGAAGCCTACAGTGTTATAAGCTTGGAGTGTTGTGGCAGGTTGGTATCTTTTGCATGCGTGGTAGGGAACCAATCAGTGTGAAGCGCCTGATTGGAGCGACGTTTTTTATCCTGTCACGTTTTGTGCCAAGAGCAGAAAATATACAGATCTATCTGTCTGTAATTCCAATGTGTTTTATTGGCAGTGCATTAATCAGATACACAACCAGCAAACAATGTGGCACAAGGCTTGTAATTTATGTAAGGGGGTGGAGGGGTGGGGATGGCACACTCACCAAGGGACCCTATTAAAGAACGCATAAGATGACCCCACAACATGCTTTCTTTGTTTTTCTTACTATAAATTTCATTTGATTGGGTTGTTTTCTTTGTTTGTTTGTTTTATTTATGTACAGATTTAAAGGTCCAGTGTGTAACATTTAGGATGATTTAATGGCAGGAATGGTACATAATATTCATAGGTATGTTTTCATTAATGAATAGTCACCTGAAAATAAAAATCATTGGGAATTTTGTTGCTGCCGCAGTTTCCACTACACGCGAGGGGTTTGCAATCAGTAACTACAGTCACTAAATCCTACAGGCTGGTCCTTTTACTGAGGACATTCATGGTCCCCAAATGATGAGCCTTTCGATTTCGGACTCACTAGCTACACATTCAGCTCAAAATGTAAATTTTAATATTTCTCTGGATCCACCTCTGATGTCACTAAATCCAACACACTGGTCCTTTAAAACACTCACCACTGTAGTCTAATGCACAAAGCAAAAACTGGATTGTATGTCTTGCAGTGGGCTATGCAGCTGCTGGCAGATTTTTCAAAAATGCTTATTTTTATACAGAGATTAATTGAGTTTACCATAAATGAGCCACTTATATAAGCTGTAGAATACATTTGTGTAGATCTGTGTCCTAATTTTGCCAGCAGTATTTTTTGAGGCAGCAGTCTACAAGGGCTAAGCTACTGCAAAATTGGAAAGGAAACAAAAATCTGGCAAAGAAGCATTATTTGTAAATCTCAAAAACTCATTTGTTCTTTCAAATATTTTTTTTTTAAATAAATTCTAGCTGTAAACTAGTTTGCTACAGTTTTTTTAATCTGATATCTGTGCTGTTGTCAAGGCCATTTGACCTCAAAAATGACGTACGGACAGACAGAGCCTTTCTCAAAAAAAATATTTTCTTTCAATCTGAGAGTGTCAGAGTGTTCTTGGAGTTGTATTTTGCGGAAAAGCTCTATTATATGGACTGCAGTGTTTCAGGAAGTGTTGCTGTGTCTCTGCATCTTGCTATTGGCAGAATGGGCTCAGTCTGTTTTCTCCGGGTTGCCAGGTTTTTCTGTGACAACTAGTGTCAACGGCCAATTTGTGATCACTTGTGTGGTCACTCAGTCCCACTTGATTAATGTCTCAGTTTCTGATTGCTCACACTGCCCACATAATCTACCACTCTTGTCTGTTCAGTGCTAAACAGCGTCGAAGTTTACTTTGAGTTTTTGGTGTAGATGTCTGGGGGCTGGTACACATTTTCTACATGCTGTCTGCTGTAAGGGAGCCTCATGACCAGCTGGTTGAGGGAACTTCTCTCATTTTCTTCCTTTGGCAACGCAGAGGTTGGTAATGGTACAACGTCCACGGCTGCATTTTTGTGGCAGGAGCGTTTCTAGACTTTTTTAACTGGGTTGGCACAAGAGGGACACTGACTTATGCAGGGGTGGCATGAAGTATGTGTCTCAGTTTTCCAATCATTCCTAATTTATGCAATTCCAACACTGTTTATGGACCCCAGTCTGCAGAAATATTCAAATACACTAGGCCAAAATAACTTAATTTATACCACATACAAAAACTGCATGGGATTAGCATAATGATGATACCAGTATCTTCACTAGCTTTAAAACAAAGAAGAGATGAGGATAATGGGGTGACCAATCAGATTTCAAGGGTGACCAGTGCCACCCCAAGCCCCCCCTTTGGAAGTGCCCCTGTTTTGTGGGCTCCACACTTAACTACAATATAATCAAATTTTTTGTTAAGTTACTGATTTGATTATTCTTCACTTTGGTAAAAGTATTCTCTAACTTTGAAATCCCAAAATAAGCTGGGAGTAGCAGTGTTGTGGCAGGTTGGTAATGGCTCACAAGGACAGTTGGTGGTTTCTTTTAAATCTAAGAAATTTAGTTTTGATTTAAAGGGCTTTCATATTGTCATGATTTAATCTACAGACGAGCTGTTTCCCCCCTCAATGCAAAACAAATTTGCTTTATTAGCATGACCATAATTAAGTGCAGTGTTGCGAAAGCACATCAGGTTTGCAAAGTAATACACAACACTCAACAATGTACACCACACAACATGAAGATACATCTGTTGAAAGAATATATATGCTGGGGTGAAATATACTTTAACAATGGTTATTTTATGGTGAGAGCCACAGAAAGAGATACAACTATTTCAAAAAAACAGGAGAGGGGGGTCGATTGTGAAGCAGCTCAGCACAGTTTTCTGTGTTGTTCCACTGGTTTTCCCTCAGGCTCTGACACATATTGCTGCTTCCCTGCCAATGTCAGTTTATTCCCTAAGTAAATGTTGAACTTTGTTGTGGTCTGAGAGTATGTCGTGGCATTTCCCTGGTATACATCTCTATACATAGCCTGCAACGATGACAGAAAAATCAATCATTGCAAACATATTCTAAAAAAGATATTGCAAGATGTGATATACAGCAATTTGAATATAATGGCGATGGTAAGAAACGCATAACAGAGTGAAAAAAATCTGTATATCAGGGCTTTTCAAAGACTGAGACTCTGGGCCTCCCTCAGACAAAGTCTGGAAAAAGGCTCCCCCCACCCCCCTTTAGTTTACTAGTTTAGTTTAGTTTCGCTCTATTCCTGGATGCCTATAGGATCATGGTTTTTATTTGATCTAACACTCAATAATTGAGCAAAGATAGCCTTTTATAACTAATATAACTTCAGACTATGCCAATTATACATAAAAATATCTGCCAAATCCCCCAAAACTGCAATATTTCTCAACTCCCTTTGACCAAATCACACACATTTAGGCTATTCTATGTGATCTCCTTTTGATAACTAACTAAAAAAACTATTTTTTCACTTCCATTCCTCCCCATGCTTCCCCTGAAACTCTTAGGACCCCCCCTGGAGAGGCCCGCCTCCCACTTCCCACTAAAATCCTCTGATGTACATCAGCACCACAGCTGCATACAGCTCCCTCGCCATACGCATTGGAAATAAATGTTCTCGGTCTGACTGTGTTATCTTTAGATCCATTGTGGATCCATTAGTAAAAAAATAAATAAATAAATAAAAAACTGTGTTACTAAAGGTAAGAGACATTCCTCATGAAATAAACACAACTTACTCAACTCAAGTCTCTCAGAACCTTTCTGTATTTTTCCTGAGGGACCCATAACAAGTAATGCGTTACCACAATCACTATAAGTATATTATGACATTACTAATGTTCATGGTAAAAGCTGTATTTATTTATTATTGTAGCCACTTTGGAGTAGCTCGTAGCTGTAAACAAACATTGTCATATTATCACCTCATAAAGTTAATATGACTAAAGTTTTAACCCTAACCCCATTTTTGAGTGTCCACTCTCCTTTTAGATCTCCTCATTGAGCTCCTGAGGGAAATATCTGGCTCTTTGGCATCTATACGCTCCACTATGTTAACCAGCTACACTCTAAAAAACAAATGTTTTGGCTCAACAAAAAAAATGTATGCAACGGTGAAAACATCCTCCAGTACTCACACAGCATGCTGCTGCATCTTCTCTTTCCCTCTTTCTTGAATATAGTCTTCTTGTCTTACATTATCTTTGTCCCTTTAATTAGGATCAGGGAATGTTGGGGAAGTTCATTACCAAGTCAAGTCAGTGGAGCAGGGAAACTGCACAATGTTCCCCTGCATTTATGAGTCTTGTTCTGAACCTGCAGCTCTCCCTGTTTCCTAGCGATACTGTGAATTTGTATTTATTGTACAGTTTGTCTGCCTGTATATGCCTGCCTGCTGAAACTGTGAGCTGATACCTTGCTACCATGCTGTGGCGATAACAAGTTCCAGCTGACTCCAGTCACGTTGTCAAGTGAAACTAACATAACTCTACTAGTGATTTCAGGGTGTGCAACCTAAAAAGAAGTGACCTTTGGAAGCTTTTCAAGGAATGCTTTAAAGCGATGCAACTCTCAAATAAAAATAGTTAGTCCTTTTATAATTAACTTTGCAATAAAACACTAACCTTGCAAGGCAGGTAGACTCACAAAATCCCAAGATCACACGAGAATCCATCTTGCCAGGCTTCAAGCTATATATGAATTTGTGTCCAACCACAGTGGCACTGGACCAATTGGCCTGCTTTGAGGAACAGAGTGGCAGCAACGTCGTAGAACTATAGGCGTGATTTAACACTAGGTGTGTGTGATGACATGTCTGAGCAGTGACTAGTTACTCAAAAACAACAATGACGGCTGCTAAAGCGGTTAGCATAAATGCTGCGAGTATCTATCCGAAAATGTTATTGCTTCGGCCTATTACAGGCATGCCACAGACACAGATACCAGATTTATTTCTTGTTTTTTTCACAACATTTGATTTATTGATGGCTGAGACGGGAGAGAGGGAGAGAAAGACAGAGACAGAGAGTGAGAGACGCACAAATGCACAGCAATAATAGCAACAGAAACAACTATAATAGTAGGAATATGACTACTGCTACTACTAATAATGATGATGATGACAGCCATAATGATGATAACCGCCATAATAATAATGATGAATAATGAATAATAATGATGATAACAATAATATTAGCAGTGCATGTCAACCACGATCCATGGCAACCTGCGAGAGGAGAGAGGAGCTCAGTGCATCATGAGCTGAGCTACAGAGAATTTCAGCATAACCAGAAAATGCTCTGAAATATATTTCCTATCCTAGCTTTAATTTCCCTTTTGTATTTCCTCTGGAATGCCCAGTGAGATAAATTAATTCCGTTACTAGTTTCATTGTTTAATATTATGAGGAATGGCTTTTTAGCTTCCTTGGCAACAAGTGTGTTGGGAACATAATCTTATACATACGGTGTCTTAACATCATTGTGTATATATAACGATTACGGGCCCTCGTAGCTGAGGCCCCGGCGGTTGCCTACCTCGCCTAATGGTAAAGTCCGCCCTTGAACTCAGGAAGAGATTTTCATCACAAACCGGAAAGTGTAATTGTAACTTATTTTCACCTGTTTTCTGGTTAGTTGGACACTGATTGTGAAGGAGAACACTTCCCTCAAGGACACTATCAACAGAAGTGCTCGGGCCTAAATGTGAGAGTTCTTTGCATCTGAAAACTCTCGCTCATCCATCATCCGTAAGAGTGAAACTCTCCGCAGTGTCTGTGTTTCCCAAATTAAATTCTCCACAGTGGCTGCATCAGAGGACGATTCACTCAGTAGTTTTGTGCCAGATAGAGGATCCTGACAAAGCTGCAATCAGAAAGGTGTCACCGATTCAGGTGATCTGTGAGCCCCAAAAAGGGAAGCCTATACTTTGCTCCCCCAGATAGCCTGCAACACCATTTCACAGCTGCCAAGTGAAAAAAAGCCCTGCAATTCCAGCGTCAGAAAGGGACTCAGACTCAGCTTGAATGATCCTAATGTTTCCCGGTATCTTTATGTGGGCTTTTGTGTCCACATAATGCAAACATAGTTCTTGTATTCAAATAGCCTACAGCTGTAGTCAGTGAAATAAAAATGTTCCTAAATGTCCCCTCCGTCTGTATTGAGCTCCAGAGAGTCATGAAAGGATCAAAGGAGCATGTCGCTGGGAGGAGCTGAACACGAGCAATGCTACAATAGAGAACGGAAATGGCCGTCTGGCTTGGTCAGCCACTTCATTTTAATTGCATGGATTATGGAGCTCGTTTCCAAAGCTAATGTTTCTTGTTTCATTGCCTTTCACTCCCCTCCCTGCCTTATTGCTCTAGTCTCTCAAAGCTTTTCTTTCCACTGAAAAGCCAATTAAGTCCCTTCATGCTTTCATTTGAATCACATGGCTTTTTTCCTGTTCACCCCAAGAAAAATGCCCACACGGGAAATGTGGAAGTGCTTGTCATTACTGACTGGAATCCACTGACCAGAGAAACATTCTCTCTTTCCCACAAAAACCCAGATGACATAATTGGAAAAAATTATAAATTATAAAGTTATTTAAAAGCCTGTACAGTAGCTACTGTTTCGTCACATTGACATGGTATCCTGGTCTCTGCATTGACACAAGTTTCTCCTTAGAACCTGGCCTTGATTTTTGTCTCCTGGTGGAGACAATATCAATTGTCAAAGCAGGGACAGCAGAAAATAGCCTCTGGAAGTGTTTGAAGAACAAATCAAGTCGAGGCTTGCCCTGCAGTCACAAAAGCAACTTCAGAGAAAAATAATCAAATAATCACACACAGAGACAAAAGATGCAATTCAGCATGCAATATAATAATAATAAAAAAAAATCACAAGACAGCACATTGGAAAGACATAGCAGACCCATTGTAACTGGGTGGGTAAAGTTGGAAATGCTGAGAGTGCATTAGATCAGTGGTTCCAAATGTGAAATCAAAGCGATGTCAACACCTTGTATAAGGTGGCATGTGTTAAATCAAAGAGGGATTTTATGACTCCTCAAATGGTTTAGTTTGAATATTGTTGTAAGTATGGGGAGCTAGAACTACAATCCAATTATTTCAAAAAAGAATAAGCAAAGATCAGAGAGAAGGAAACAACAACAATTTTCTGTGGCAGTATAATATGTTTGTTCTTTTCTATCCTTTTAATCACGTCTCCTCAGCCCCTTGAGGGACGTCCTGATCTCCAGGCTGGGTACGACTGCAACAAAAATTCTGGATAATAAAAAGAAACTTGACATGACAGCAACAACTAAAGCATCATCTTCATTCACAGCCTGAGTCACTGTAAATAATTATGGTTTGAATCAAATTCCTGGAATAAAGACTGTAGTTCTAATAAGCTTAATTTACACTCAAGTTAACATCATTTCCACCTTCAGCATCCGCATTGTTTGCTGCAGTCCACTATATTCCATCTGCATGACATTGTACAAAACAATATGCTGCTGTACATGGCAGATACAGCCCTGTCTCCCAGCAAATATACTGTGAGGGAAATGTAATGCTGAAGGAATAAAAGGACTAGTGTTTAAAATTTAGTGGCATCTAGCAGTGTAGTTGTAGATTGCAACTCCCTCGCTTCACCATCAAGATATGGGAAGACCATAGGACCAAGGAGAAACTATGGTGCCTCCAAAACACACAAAAAACATGGATGGAAAAGTGGGTTAGGGTTAGGGTTAGGGTCAGCAAAAGCGACATACTGCGAGTTGAGCTGCTGTCATTGGCTGCGCAGCTTCGATTCGTCCGTAGCGGGAAACAATGGCAACTCACCTGGTCACACACAATCTAAAATTACAGCTAAACAGTACAATAAAATATGTTTCTGAAATGATTTTAGGTGAGAATTGCCAATCCTAACCCTGATCAAGCTGTTTCACCATAAATGCATCACAACTTTGTGTGTTTTTTCACCCCTGCCCCTCAAACAGCCTACCTTGCACCTCCATTGTATCTTTCAAAAAACTTTGTCACCACAACGTTTTATGAAAACAATATCGGAATGTACAAACGCACGCAGTTACTGGTTAGGCAGAAGAATCATAATTGGCAGGGTTTTCATTGTACCTTGGTCTTATAGTTTGTAAAAGTCAAAGAATTTCATTTCAAATATTGAATAATTTATGAATGTGCTGCATTTGTGCTTCACTCTGTTCAACTTCTCATCTTTAACTTCCTCTTATCACCCCGCGGAAAGTTTGAGTTGTCGTCTTGTTGCCAAGTCTTTTGTCCAGTAAAAATGCATACAGGACATTTGTCACACACTCAGGTCGAATACACACAATGACTGCAGTACATTCACAAAGCAGCTAATTAAATGGACCCGCATTACACCTCGATCTCATTTTGATGGAACAGATATTCTTCACTGTAGTGATAATGATGTTTTTCATCTTTTGTACTAGCTCCCATTAAAACTTAAAGAACATTTCTTCACAGGGTTTTCAACCACTTATTGTATTGCAAGTTCCTGTTTTTTTTGTCTATGATGGACAATTAGCACATTAGTTGTTTTTATGCTATTTGGCATTTACAGCAAAGCAGATTGTTTATTACTTGCAAAACTGTGACAAAGGAGTCCCAATTGTAAATCTGGTTAATATGAAAAAAACCCAATATCTGTCATTAAAAAAAATATTTTCCGGTCCTTTGGCCTGGAATTGTAGCAGTTTCAGATACATGCATCACTTCCATATCTCATAAGCAGCAGTGAACGGCTCTAACAGGCTGTGAGATAAGATCAGTTATTTTGCAGACTAAAAACTGAATAAATCCTATCACACTAGAATAAATACCTTCTCTAAGTTCCTAATTTCAGCTGGGGAAAGAAAAACCCTGATGCTGGGTAAATGGCAAAACTCTTGACGAAGCTCAAGGTTCAATTTATTCTTCCATAAAATGATGGAAATTACAATGCTGCCATTCTAATCTACTAACACTGATTACAAAACATAAGACATAAATACTAATAAAATGGAACCAGAGACAAAAGTAACATAAAAACAACAGTTTCTGTCATCCTTACAAACTTCTTTGTATTGTTCAGTCCCCTGTGCCAGCTGTTCGTTAATTCAAACTTAGTAAACTGATATAGCATTTACTATATGGAGGTTTGCCTTATGATTACTTATTACAAAATATTTACTCATAGTAACTGCCAGGTGCAACTGTTTTGTGTTGACTGAACCAACTGACAAAACTAGCTTGTTAATTTACTAAGAGCCACAGAAAAAAGAAAAAAAGATATAGCCAAAATATTAAGTGAGGGTTTTATGTTGCATAATTGGATATTTCACTCTCATTTTAAATTTTGCATGAGTACAAAAAACAACATAAAACACTCTAGTTTTCCTGAGGGAGTACTGTGATGGTGTTTGAGAGTCACAAAGCTAACTGTTTCCTACCGTGTCTATAGCTAGAGGTTTCCATCCAAATGCATCACAAATTCTAACCAAATTCCGAAGAAAATCAGCAAAAAATGTTAATGAATGCTGTTTCCATCACCTACCACTATGCAATTACTAGGAGTTGGTTAATGGAGATAAGTAGTAGGTGGCCTCAATTCTCCAGTTTGGCGTGATAATCGCAGAAGAAGACAGCTCAACAAGATGATGGTGAAAAACAATGTAGAAAACAGTGGAGTGGAGGCTTCAGTGGATGATTAAAGGACCAGTTTGTAGGATTTAGTGGTATCTAGAAGTAAATTTGCAGATTAAAACTAACTGAACACCACTCACCCCTGGGAATGAGGCTGTGAAGTGTGTAGGAGAAAGTACGATGTCTGCAAAACTCCTTTTTTTCCCCTACAGCCAGTGTTTGGTTTGTCTATTCTGGGCTACCGTAGAAACATGGTGGTTCAACATGGCAGACTCCATGGAAGGTGACCTGGTGTGTGCAGATAAAAACGACTCATTCAAAGGTAAAGAAAACACAACAATTCTTATATAGGCCTATGTCATGATTTATTTATTGTCAGTTATCATTGCACTTTCATTTTGGTTTTATCAATTGTGGTATCTGAAGGGTTATAAATTCTTATGACATTTTGTTAAAATATGCAGTGTCAGTAGTTCATGAGGCCCATAGGACATTGTTCTTCTCTTGAAATGTTTAGAGTTAGGGGCCCCCATCAGTGCCCCATCGATGCCCCCTTGACCTTTCCCTCTTTATATTAACTCTTCAGCACATCTGTATTAGAACCAGATGTTTGTTCCCTGTTTTTCTGAATAACAACCAACCTATATAAACCTATGTACGACGCATATAGACAGAGTTGTTCATTTTGGCTGGATGCTCTCCAAGCTCCGGATGCTTGTTTTGATGCTGGACTTTTTTGTAATAAACCTTTTTATACAATTAAGACGGTGTCAGCGGGTATCTCTCCAATACATCTTCACATCATTGCTACTTAATATACAACACAATACACCAACTTTTCCACCTCAACCAAGCATAAGGAAGTTTTTGCGATATTTCAAGATTTTGTTTTCTATTTTCTGCATTTCTACACTGCTTGGCATGGCAAAATGCAAATAATAATGGGGGAAATGAACCTAATGTTGGTTTCTTAACCATGACCACCATTGTTAACCATATAGTTATTGTTATTGTAAACAGAACAACAGAGTTCCACAACCTTAAGGAAGTCATGTGAACCAAAACCAAGATGTTTTATTAACCATAACAAAGTACTGACTTCAACCTAAACCCTGCTCGTACCCTTACCCAACCCAAGTCGTGTTTGGATCTATCAAACCTTAACCATAGCATCGTCAGATCCTAAAACAGACCTGTTTTTCCAATATCTGGTTTGGAAGGCACAGTGATGTTATCTTGCCAATAGGAGCGCCAGAGCAGAAATTGTTCTGGACAGAAATTACAAATGATGGATTTTGTCTTTCAGTTTGGAGGACTTGTTGTTCATGATCCATGTGATCCTTTTCACTGAAGACCTCTCCCAGATATTTTTAGTGATCCACCAAACTTATTATAAACACATGAGCAGCTTCCTCTTTATTTTTACAAAAATCACCTAATCTCTCTAGTTTTATATTCAGCTATAAGTAATCTATGTCACAGTACTGTATGAAGAGTGGTTTTCAGCCTGATAATCTCTCAGGGGCAGACTGGTACAAAGTTTTCTTTTTTTTTAAAAAAAACAACATGTAAATACAGCTGTTTGGTAAATCCACATGTCTGCAATATTTTTTTTCCCACTGGAGGTTCTCAAAGTACCTGTGCTTTGGGAGGGAAGTATGACCTGAGGCTGAATGAGACCAAATAATCCAGTGTTTGTAATGTGATCACAAGGGACGAGAAGGTTTTATAAAAATGGACACATCAATGCTAGATTGTTTAGATTAGAGATTTGTTTTTAATTTGCATTGCTTGTGCTTTCATTTACAAGACAGATTTGGACTTGCATATGTGACAAGTTGTATATAACAATTTATTCATACTTACAATTTATTTTGAGTTAAAACATAATTCATTTGAAAAGCTAATTTCAGTTTGATATTATCACAGTTACTATAGTATCTATTTTTAGCATATGTAATTTCATTTATGGTAGTTGTGTAATACCAAGAAGAGGAACACAGATAATACAGGTAATACAGATCCTTATCTGTGTGGTTTAATGGTTCGTCGATCTGTTGGTAATGCCTCGGGGCTCCAGTAGGGGGATCGCGCTCCTCTTCCTCATTCAATACCGACGAGTGAAGGAAAGAGCTGCGTGTGTGTTTTCCTCATCCTTCTCCCGTTACTATTCCCCTTTTTAAGGGTACAACAGATAGAATTTGTAGAATCTAGTATATTGTTATCTACAGACCGTCCTTTGCAAGGTTTGTTATTCACGCCGAGCCTAAAAGGTAACAAAATGTTACCCTCATTAGTGACCTTTCCTTCATAGATAAAGTTCATCAGTTCACCAAAATAGGACTAACCTCAATTTCACCTATTTGATTTGATATTCCAGGTAAAAGCATGTTGTTTACCAGAGGACAGTGTTTAGCACAGTTGATTAGCAGAACAGCCAGGTCTCCATCAATAGTTCAGGGTCACGTTTCATTCCACTGACAAAAAATGAGAAGACAAATTGAGAAAAAAGGCCTCTGATTATGTGACAGATCAGTCCCTCAAGTAAAAACTAAATGTGCATTTTCATAATCCAATCCCTTGATTGCCTGAATCTCATATTCCTACTGTGCGACCTGTTCACTTCAGGGCAAACTGTCATTTTCTCAAGCAGATAATGGAAGAGGTGGGTGGACGCAGCTGCTGGAATCATTCTGGGCCACAAGGCTTCTATCCAGCATTGTAATATATTGCAAGCATACTCTCATTTTGAGGGAGATTTGTCATAATACCAAGTCGGCCAGATGCGTTCCCCCAGTTGCAGAAGCTTTTTCTCGCCCACTGGGTCACCCTGTCAAACACAGAGACATATACTCTTTGTCATACTTGGGCTCCCACCATCTTACATTACAGAGGGAAGGAATGGAAAGACCTTGGCTGAAAATCACAAAGCTGAACAAGTCGGGGCTGCAGATTTAGCTTGTGCAACTAAGTGTATGAATAAATGAGTGTGTGTGGTCCTGTAGGGAAGAGGTAAAAGGAAGAAAAACAAAACACACAGTGAATCAGGGGCTTTATTCTCAAAGTATCTTACCCCAAAGAGTGAAGGGTCCTAACTGTTGTTAGCTAGGAGTCTCCTCTTAAAACTTAAAACTGCTGAAAGTTAATTTACTTGTAGAATGGAGATAACTACTAAGCTAAGCTCTGTAGTCACAGTAATTGGTTGACTGGGGAAATAAAATGTTCATTATTCAGGCTACAGAAGTAGCTGTTACCCAGCTAGCAAGCTACATAATTTAATGTGTTTGCTAGCAAGCTAGAGGGATAGATATATAAAACCGTTAATCTCTATAAACAACAAATGTCCATATGAATGCAGTTGGGACAAGGGACTGTTTCTGATTTCCATTTGTAGTCCGATATTGACCATCATGTGTGAGCGGACTTTGGTTGCATGCAGGCACAGTCTGTATGGAGAGCAAAAGAGGTGCTAGAAATGCTATCGTTTAATGATGAGTTAGCTTTTTAAAAAATTCATCTGCATTCAGGGACATTACCATTAGCCCAGAGACCAGTAGGTGTAATCAGAGAAGGACAGATTTAGCTGGTTGTGTGATATGGTTGAAAATGAAAAAATGTGTCTTCCTCAACATTCTCAAATATAAAGTTGCTAACTGGACTGCAGAAAAAGGCCCGGATGTCTTTTATCCGTTTTCTGGAAGCCCCGAAACATTGGCCGTTGCCCACAGAGGCTTAATTATCGTCAGACGATAGCCATCAGGTTTTGAGACTGTAGATACATAGATTTGGTTTGTTGACCAGCACTGTTACTGCTGTGCAATCCAGTAGCCTAATGGTCATAAAATAAGTAGAAAGAAAGAATTTTGGGTATGAAAATGTATGAGTTTTTATGATTCAAGGAGTAATTTTATTAATTTGCACTGCTAAACTACTTTTTTGTCTGTGGCCAAGTAATGAAGAGTTATGAAAACCTTGATCCCCACGCGTTACCTGATTGTTTCAGCTTGTTTTGTTGGTGAAGGTGAATGCATCCTTACAAAATCCACCACAGTCTAAATTGAGTCAGTCACCTTTTTAAAGTTCTGTAAAGCTTCATACTTACTGTACCAGCAGCTGACTTATCTCCAACTTCTCAAATAGGAGCAGGGTTTAGTGTTGGAATGCTTTGAATTACTCTTAGTGCAATAAGCCTTAAAGTTAGGACTGCCATGGAATATTTTTAGGGGTTTCTCCTAACTTGGCCACTTAGATGCTACTTTCAGTCTTGTTGATGTTTTGTGAACACAGCCCCCAACTGGATTATCCTGCTTAAAAGATACTACAAGCTGCCTGGCAATGGACTGATGTATTGTCTTTGTAGTGCAGTGCAGTCAGTCAGTTTCTATGCCCACAAAAAAGCAGATGGCTTGCTTTGTATTCTGCTCTATTTAGACGTTATCTTCAGTGTCTCTGATGAGTTTGTTACTGTGTTATTGTTGATCATTGATGCAACATTGTGAGCCTCTTCTTTTTGTTGCTGACAGTAAAGCCAGATGTTTTCTATTGTTTTCATAAATGGTTGAAAGGTTCTTAGCAATCAAGGTTTATTTTGTCCTGCAATAAATCTTACCTTTATGAAGCTTCTAATGTTTGGGCATACAACTTCATACGTTAGATGGTCACACTGTCTAACTTGCAATACAAACATTTACTTGCCAAACCTTCATTAGACAAATGAGAAGCCATCTTAAATAAAGAGTGGCTACACAATGCAAACAATCATTCCCCAGGTGCAGTAGGAAGGCATTAATGACATCAATGTTCCATGTGACAGCCTCCAAAAACACATACATGAAGCTGGAAGAATAAACCATAGTACCATAAGTATACACAAAGTGGGAACAGCCACCAATAAATATAACAAATTACAGAATTTCAACAAACAATAAATGTTAAATAGCAATAATCACATTTCTGTCTATCGGATCAACATTCATTACACCAAGCAATAGATCACACCTACTCACATGCCTCATGAAACAGATGTGCTGAATGTTTGTGTCAGTTTTGAGGTGGTGTTGTCCACAGTGGACAAACTGGTCGGGTGGAGGCATGAGTGGCAGCAGGGCATAGATTTTCTAACAAAAGAAAAAAAAAGAAGCAGAAAGGGGGTTGCTTTCCCTTGGTTGACATGCTGCCAGCCTTTTTTCCTCAGCCATGTGTTCTGTGTCTCGTTTCTATTGCAGACTGAGGTGTATTCAGATACTCTAGCTGGTTGAGGGCTCTGGGATCTCATGATGGTAATTAAGAAAATGCTCTAAAACCCACTTGCTGATGAGAACTCTTCAGATGGCATTTTGACTTTACGAAGGAACGCAGCGTCCTATTATTTATTTCACTTTTACAGTCTTCTGTTATAGAGGAGTATAATGAAATACTTTTTCAGTGACACTGCTGCCTTTTCATTATAATTTTCTCTGCTTGAGGACAGGAAAGAGGTCAGCGTGAGTGCACTCAGTCAGTGGCAGAGACACAAAAGCCTCACACAGAGGCTAATTCACAGTGTAGCCCTCCGTCATCAAAGTGCTTGGTTGTGCATTTAATTGAGAGCGGCTAAGCTCCCAACTGGGGATTCTACACCACGGCCAGCTGACACTGGCAAATCATCCCACCTCATCATAACTGAAACTCTCTTTTTGCTGAGACAAAAAAACAGAGTTTATAGTTACAATTAGATTCTTCTCTCCCGTCACAGCGGTAATTATTCCCCAATGAGAGACAGAAACCGCTGCTGCTACAAACCACACCGGCATTGTCTTATTTTGAAATGGGTACATCTTTTAAGAAACGTTAGATTTTACAGAAATGTCGCTGTTCATAGATTCTTTAAAGGCATACTATGCAAAAATGTGTCCATCGCTGTTAATAAAAGCAACATTCAAATTTGGCCCCTCCTCCCAGGCTGAAGTGAGACAGAAAGCACACGGTCGAGCTACGCAGAGAATGAATGAGGAGAGGGAGCAACATCAGCAAGAACGAAGTATAAAATAAAATGGATAAATCGGATTGTTTCACACCGGTTATGTTCTAAAGCACCTCCACACAACCCTGCAGGAGGGTGCCATATTGCTGGATTTTGTGTGAATGCAGCTGAAGTGTAGCTTCATGCTGTCTGCCCTCGGTCAGACACACACTGACACACAGACCTGCAGCTTGTTATGCATCCCCGACAAAGACAGGCAGTAGAGGAGACAAATAAACGGAGACAGCGATGTGACCTGGTCGCTACATTTTAAGAGAGGCCTGAACTCACACATCCAGAAGTGTCTAGCACACAACAAAATAAAAATAAAAATAAGAAAATACAGGTGGAGGGCTGCAGGGTCTCTGCAGATACAGACACCACCACCCACTTTTAGTGGATAATTGAGAATGATTAAGAGTTATTATTACTGTATGAGTATATACATTGTTTTTTTTTAAAAAGTCTGCATAGTATGCCTTTAAAATACATTTACAGAAAAAAGTGCAATACAGTGTACTGTACCATGAATATCTAGCATTGCATTTAAAATGCCATCATTTGCAGTTTATTTATCAAGCAATAAAAGAAACTTTAAAATAGTTTGCTCATGATCATTACATGATGCTGTGAAAACTTCAGTCTGACAGTCAGATACTAATTTGTCTGGATGACTCACAAAGTTCAGCAATGATTTAGCCTTTTAAATTTAGAATTCTACATAATGCAATAACTCTCCCTGTCCGTACTGAGCACTGCCCTGGCTGCTGTAGTCTGCTAGTTCAGGATATGAACAGGCAGAGGTCGTCAGCTGATGTGGCTCAACTGTGCAGCCTTGGCACTGAGGGCCATAAACTGGTCAAATTAGGTCAGTCTCGTCCCTGCAGGAACCTGCAGAATCCCTGTCTAAGTTTTATTCATCTGCATAACCCTGCTTTGCATGCAGCACTGACATGATTAACATCCCTGCTGTATTCTTCATTTTTAAACCATTTTTGATTTTGTGCCTTCTGTAACCTAAACGTTCTCCCTTCTTTCTCATAACACAAGGTTAATTACTGCGGATGAAAATCTAATCGAGGGTGTACCGAAATTTTTTTTTTTCCTCAAGTGTCAGCCAAGCATCTGCAATATGTTTTATGGGCAAATAGCTCTCTGTAATTTGATATTTCTGAAATGCTAGCTGAATGTGTCATTTTGCACATTCTCTGGGATCACTGTCTCACTCTGTTAACTCACAGGACGCAGCCAGTTTAACCTCCAGAGTGTCATCTCAGACTCCCACATGTTAAATCAATCTCTTTGAGTGACCTTCACCATTTCAACATCTTGCGACAATGTGGAATTCAAATTAGGGCAAAAGGAAATGTGGCCATTTTAGATCAGGCATCTTTTGCTCTTAAAGCGTAATCTGATCAAGATTAGATTTACTGTTAGGATTATTCACCAGCTGTGCTCTGAATGAATATTACAACATGAAAGAGGCCCAGTTCAACACCTTAAAACTGTATGGATGAGATGGGCTGTGAATTCTCATTAAAATGCAACGAACCGGGATAATTAAAACCATTTAGTTATGTTTGTTTGTGTCTGTGTGTAGAGCCTGGTGCTCATCCATTTTTGTCTTTACAAGCAAACACAAGGGCAGCCCAAGAGCTTCATGTAGTATGCACTGAGAGAATATCCTCTTTTTAGACAATGTAGCTTCATTTAAAAAAAAAAAATCATCCATTACAGGTTAAAACGATGGAGGTGAAAATTGGGGGTTTGACTTTGGCATCGTCTTTAATATGATCCTTGTTTCTTCAGGAATCTGTAATGATATATTAGGCCTTTATCATTTCCCAGTTTGTAAATCCTCAATTCCTCTCCTCGCCTCCTCTCCTCGTTTCTTAGTCCCCCACCAGAGATGAGAGCAGAGGAAGCAAGGAGAGGAGTCGAGCAGACAGACATTTAACAAAATGAGATGTCCTTGCTTCAGAGTCAACAGCTGCACAGCTGCATCATCTGTCCATTGTTTTCTGATAGACTACCACTGTCTTTTTTTCTCAGATGAGCATAACAGTTATTATATGTTTACTTTGAATTCAATTGATAAAGTGGCATAATGTGACAAGAAGGTAGTCTATGGATGTCTTAAGCTGTCTTTCACTATAAATCTATTGTAAATAGAATATATTGCGCCAAACTCCCTTTAAGAAACAACGCCTTATGTGTCCGTAACAACACGGAATTCTAAAGGCACGATAAAGTGCGTCATATGTCCACAGTCTTCTTGTCAATTCAGCATCAATTAGTCCAAAGAGAAACTTTGATGATTTCTTCCCCTCTCCGTTGTCAGTGGGAGAAGACTGTGGGAAGGCAGACTGTTTTAATCATTTATTTCTCACTAAACTAAGTGCTGGCTGGTGGATTAAATAAATGCCGAATTAAACACAGACTCATAACACTGTTAATTCACCGTCTATCATTATGTGTGTGTCTGTGTTTGAGGTGTTCTTTTGGCCGTTACCATAGTAACTACCTGTATGAAGTTGAAATTTCATCAAGGAATATGGTAAGAACAGCGCCTTACGAGGCGCTTCACAGACAGTGAAGCGCAGAAAGTTTGATCATCTTCAGTAACTAATACAACTTATCAATACATCTGTAGAGAGCTCCCACCATGGTTTGTATATTCCAGCTGTGTGTTCTCTCTTTTATGTGTCACGTGTGAGAAAAACATTGAAAAGGCTTCCGTAAAGGATACACCTGTGTATCCTCAGTCAGTTCTCCAGCAAGCCTCCTCTCTCCTCCCTCCTGTCTCCTCCAGATGCAATTTAGGAATTGAGATGTCCTTCGAGATGGCACACTGAGATAGATTTCTGTGTCACAGAAGGCCCTTTGTTATTCAACTGTTGTTTTGTTGATGCAGAGGACATTCTGAATTAGTAGTTGACTTCTGGAAGGATTTTAATTTTGTGCAGCTGATCGGTGAAAGTGTTAATTTGTTTCATCGCGCTAGTTCCCCTTGGATGGCTGTCTGCACTGGTGTGAAGTTGAGTGTGAAAAGGTTGTTAAATTCAGTGGTTCTCAACCTCTTAGAGTTGCGACCCCCCAGGATATTCAGGTCAGTGAAAGCTACCAAACTCGCTTTGCCCACACACAGGACAAGAACTAATTCCATTTTGTCTTTAATTAGTGTTTTTAGAATCATTGAAATAAGGTTACCTTCACAGTGAACATGTCTGCTTTAGGCCTATATGACTTTTAACAATAATAGATGGAGATACATGCTCATATTACTGAACTAGTGAACGAGTATACGTCTAAGAGCACCCAACCTTTGTCCCCTTTTCTATGACTGAGTGAACTGACAACCCTTGACTCAGTGACATATTTTATGTATATTTCATATCATACATATTATTTCATTATATAGTAGAGAACAACTGTTAAACTGTACAATGAACCCAAACTGTGAACACAATAACTGCAGGAACGTAAAGTAAAACGATGACTTTTAAGCAGATTATTTCCTGTGAATATTTTCCTGTGAATATTGAGTTTTCCTGATATTTTTAAGAAATTTTAATGCAATCCTCTGTATTATGTTTTTTATTTCTTCATTTTTAGATAGATAGATAGATAAAACCCCTTAACCCTTCGAACTCTGCAGTAGAAGTGGTCCGCCAGTGCCTCCATTGATATTTTTGTTCAGTATCTTCGGATGCTTCACATCCCTAAAATCTCTAAAACCCTAAGCTAAAAGGTTATATAAATCAATAAACCAAAATAATGGAAACTTAGAAATAAATAAATCAGACCAGTTTTTTCATCATATTTTTTAAATAAACACGTCAAACATTGAACATTTCTAAATGTATAAATGTTTTCTTAACGCTACTTATTTTAACTAAATATCCTAATACAAAATGGTCTTGATCCTCAATGAATAAGGAGTCGGGATTGCAGCTCGTAAACAAAACCTCCTCGGTTGAATAGCTTTTCTTTGCCATTAAGACGGTACAAAGTCGAAACAAATACTCTTCATAATAAAATACACTCAGACTATTTCTCTCTCTCGTGATGATGTTACAATACTGGAGCGTTAGTGTGGCACTGCAAAAAAAAAAAAAAAAAAAGAATGCTCTAGCCATTATAGTTTTTAGGTTAGAGTAATGCTAATAACATTGCCTGCGGGAGGTCTGTTTCAGAGGGTTAAAATCAAGAAGGCCTCACAAGCCCTGGTGAGGCTTTGGTGACCCCTAGTGTGGATGGGGACCCCCAGGTTGAGAACCAGTGACCTATTATTAGTACATAGTGTTTTTGAGGCATTCCTGTCCCCTGTTTTGAATGTCATTAAAGGGATGACATCGCTGAAAGCTCCTTCCTGTCTCTCATTCTGCACTGCTTGCCACAATATGTTATTTTATTTAATTCTCCACAGCTATGGCGACCCCTGGAAATTATCTCACAACCCCCTTTGGGGTCCCGACCCCCAGGTTGAGAACCATTAGTTTCATTGGTGTGAAATGTATTATGAGTTTAATTTTTGAATTGATTTCAAAGTAAAATCTTCAGATATTTGTACCCAAAGTTGTGATATCAAGAGGTTCAGATTTCCGATTTTGACCAGTTGATTGAGCAGGCAGACACTTCGCCAACTTTGGCTCCATGTCATCTGAAAAATAATGGTGTTCACTTCAGCATCGCAGGTCATTACAGGATTAATGTGTGTTTTGGCTGCCTGAGGGCATCTCTAATCTGATGCCTCGCCCCCTGCAATTTGTTAATGCTGGAGGAAGCTAAAGCTCATCCCCACAAAGAATGGTGTGGACTGTAAATGTCTAGAAGTGTGATATTATCAACAGCTCTGTGCAGACAAATAGTTTAAGTTTAAGTGTGATTACACATTACCAACACCATCATTGACTTCCTGTCTGTCTGTCAGTCTGTTGCTTTCAGAAAGAGATAGCAACACAGCACCGCAAGAAGCATCTGATCTGAGTAACCTTTATACTCAAGCCCAAATGGATGCTCTCTCATTAGAGGAAATGCATCTCTATTTTCAGTGCTTGATTACCACAGACAGTAACAAGACAAAAACAGCATTCATCCAGTCAAGAATGAGGTCATGTTCAAATGAGTTTTTACAAAAGATAAAGCTTTCATTTAATTTACCCCCACGCATTTGATCAAGAGCTGCAAAAATTAACACAGATGTTGGAGAAAATAACGAAGACGCTCAGAAATTGGGGTTATCGCTGGTATTGGAATTCGGGTAATTCAGTCTGGTGTCACACTGACTTCACTTGTCTCTGTCCAAATCAGAGTTTGATTGCTCCTGTCTCCCCTAAGCCCTCTGTTCTCTTTTACACTTGTCTATTGATCTACCTGTCTGTGGTATGTTTGCATAATGCTTTCCAAAGGTGTTTAAGCCATAACAAGGAAGAATGTCAGCACTGTTTTTGCTGTACACAAAGAAAATGGAGAACGATTAAAGGACAGGTGTAGAGCTAATTCGGGCATGACTGAAGAGGGTTAAAAAAAACAAAAAACAAGCACCCAGCTTCCACTGCACTCCTAGGAATCATTGTCAGTCTCAAGAAACCTGAATACTAATACCTAGTGATAAGCAGACTAAAGCCTAAAACCCCCCTCACAGCCCCAAAGGCAGTGATGTTAATTAGATACTGACAATGGAAGTGCTCAGTAAGTTTCCATGCAATCTACCCATTAGATCAGAGGACTTCAACCTTTTTGGCTCTGGGGACTGCAATCCAAACATGGTGCCTGTTTAAGCAGTTTGGGAGCACTGCTTATGCGTAGATTTTAAATGGAGGTAAACCAGACTAATAGTGTGTTCCCACCAAGCGAATATTCACCTTACGTTATTTGCGCTAGTTTATTCGCGGGATCATTTGAGAACATTGGCCCTTTGATCTGGCTTACAACGCTGATATTAGCCTAAAATAAAAATGTTTTGATGTGATGTGATTTAATTTCAATAAACGGATCAAAAGGATGCCGAAATAACAATAAGGTGATGCCGTTTTGTTAAAAGTCTGAATTCATACTTGAATTGATGTATGTCTCTGCGTTTCTGTGCTTAGTAATGCGATGCTAGGCTTGTCTATGTTAAAAAGACAACCACATTTTGAGGATGTTAAAAAATAACGCATACAGTATATATATATGTTGCAATATAAATATAGTCACAGCTTAAGTTAGCTAATGATACCAAAATGCTAGCTAACTGGCAAGCTAATCTACAAAAAATATTAGCTAGCTAGATTGATAGATAGCTGACCGAGGTTTGCTCAACTGTTTTATCTTCTTGATACTATAATTGTCTGAACCAACTTTCATGGCAATCCATCCACTAGTTGTTGAGATATTTAACTAAAAGACACAAACGTCAACCTGGTGGTGCGGTGGGGTGGATGGATGGCTTAAACAGAACTTTAACTCGGGAGACCACTGTTTGTGTCCTGTGTAAAACCAAAAGTAACCAACTTCTTTGAAGTAACATAGTTACGTTACGTTACGTTACGTTTTTTTATGTATTTGATTTATGTCAAGTAACTTAGGATATTTTCCTAATGCAAACCAAGTAGTTTTTGTGACTAACCCCCAAATTCCACCACACACGGCTGTGATGCGTTCAGGCTCTGACTTGGTTGCCAAAGCGGATCGCAGGCGTTCTAGGTGATGCTCTGATTTCCACCAGAAGCGTCGCTGCACGTTTCAGAAGTGTCCCAGAAGCCTTGTGCCGCTCTACTCCGTGTAGAATACGCAGCTGGTCTATTTTTGCCATGACCCAGGGCAAGTAGCACAGAGGGTAAACCTAACCAAACTGCGACCTTATTTCAAAGACATTACGTTTTTATTATTGCTAACTTGACTGATTCATGTGCATCCAGAAATGAAAAGAGGCTTTTATATAGTGTCATATTTTGAAGTGGAGGGCCACTGACTAAGCTGCAGTATTTGACAAATTGGGAATGAAAACGTGTTGCCGAGGGACATGTCCATACAAGATTTCTTGTAACATCTTTCATCAGTTGAGGATATATTATGTCAGTCCGTCCAACACGTTTGTTCAGACTGACCAGCATTGCCATGACTACAGCCTTTATCCTAATCTAAAGGATTTATGTTGAAAGACGATTTCCTTTTTTTTTTTAGCTGACAGCTTGTCTTTTTGTTACATAACATCTTCATCTTCACCAGTGTTTAGATTTTAGGTTTCTATCCATCAGTATCTCCCTCATTTTCATTGTGCACTGCACTGTGAGACAACACTTTCTATCCACATCAATGTCACAATCAAAAATGGAGTGATTTTAGACTACATAATATGCAGCTGGCACATCATGCTGAAACACTGTGGCTACATTCAGTTTATTTTTTGTACAACTTGTATTCTCCCTTGAAAAAAGGGATACAGCACCAAAAAAAAAAAAATCTAACAAGAGCAATCCCAAACAGGCAAAGAAAGAAAACAACCAGCCCATAGACGAAGGGGATCTTCAGGAGTCCCTCTCGCCCAAGATGGAGCTGATTTTCCTCCAGAAGGCACACTAAAGAATCACAAGAATTCTCCATCTCCCTTTGATGTCTTTCTGTGATGAGATATAAACCCTGATGGCAATAACAGACCTCTTTGAACAATGAAAAATCGAATCTCAGCGTAACAGCACCAAAGGCACTGCGAGGCAGTGCTTTTGTAAACAAGCTGTTCCCTCGAGTGGATGAGGCTGCATCTGCAGGGTCGCTGATGCTGAGCTGGATCACACGAGGAACCACAGGACTCCACTGTCCTACAGGAACACACGGTAGTGTTCCTTAAAAATATTTTAATAACAATAATGTTATAGGTTAAAGTCACCTCCAGTCAAAAATCTGTTTTCCTTCTTATTCCTGCAGTGTGCTGTTTAAATGATGTATGTGCGGAATACATGATTTTAAGAGGCGAGACCTACCAACATGATTTATGACATCACAATTCGTAGGAGGTCAGTCCTGGTCCAGTATGCAACTTGTACAGTGTGATGTAGAAACTTGAAGCCAACAGTGCACATCCACTGAGAATGAACTTTACTGTGAAGTAGGAGACATCTTGTGTCCAACAGGAAAACTTTAGAAACCAACAACATCTGCATATTTATAGATTCTGGAATTTTTAATGATGAATAATGAGGAAAAAAATCATCAGACGCACATGATTGTCCCAAGCTGATTTGTTTATTTGTATATGTCGTGATACATGTCTGGAGGGGATCTTTAATTATTAGATGTTTGACTTTGCGCAACAATGTACTTAACTCTGTATGCCGGTTGTGCCTCTTTGCAGATACACAATTATTAGCCTGTGGATGACATGATTAGTTTATCTTTTCCTCTGCTATGGACTACTTCCTATAAAATTATATTATTTTCTTGACATACTAAATGTACTTGTCTGTTTTGTAAGAAAGGGACCCAGGTTTGTGCATGACAGACATGGAATAACATGCACAAACTTTCTATTGATATAAACCTAGTATAAAATGTAATCTGGATAGCATTATGTTTTGTCAGAAACACATTTTCCAAAGTAAACTAGTCGCAAATTAAGTATGTCTCATAGGTGGGACCAGTGCAATAACAGATAAACTTGAGTTGAAGCTTATTCTGAGGACTGAACCAGAAAAGCCTTAAGGATTGGTTTCCAAGGTAACTTAGCTGAAGTTGCTTTGTGGAACTCAACATTATGGAAATAAACCTGACACACTGACATAGTAAGCCTTGCTTGCCTGGGTTTATTGTAGGTGAAATTCTTCCAAAATATTGAGAGCTGCTAGTTCTCTGAAGAATTACAGATCCGGTGTGAGGAATCAAGTCTCTTTACTTCATGCAGTATGGAAAGAAGACGTATATACCATCACGTAAACAGAAGAGCAATTGGTGACCTCCTGACAATTCAAGTATTAATCATTATGTTCATTTCCCACATTATGCTGCTGCATGAAACACTCCTCTGGTACACACGGTAATGTACTGTATGCACTCGAGGTAAGCTGCAGGTGTTGTAGCAGGTTTAACCTTTTAATTCAGTGTTTCAGCGTTAGTTTGTCACTAATAAGGGCTAATTGATTCTCATTTCACATTTTGAATGTTAGTATGGTTGGTAATTGACCATGATCATAGTTTTGAAGACCTTTACAAGCTGTTAATGGAGTGAATGTGTGTTTTATCCTCCTACGGCTGACTGTTTGAAGTGAAACATTCTGGCGTTGTACAACTGTGCTCATTTCAGCAACAGTCTTATGGGCTGATGGGATGCTTCATTTTTTCTTTTAAATGATTTATTAAACATGATTTTAACAGAACTCATCTGTTATGCAATAGTTAGATCAGAGTGATTGTACAATAGTTCTTTTGGGGTTAACTAGGCTCTGACTCTTGTTTTTAAATTATTTATTACCGGTTTGAGAGATTTTGAATCATTTTACTTTTTTATATTTCTGGTTTCAGAGTTACAAATTTCAGCATCTGTTTCTCATAATGTTCATAATTATAAGTGCACATGTAATATCTTTGTGTACTAACCTGGCTGTGCTAGGTGGTTTGTTACACAGAACCATCTGGGAAGTTGGAAACCATTTGGAAAAGGGAATGCACTTTCAAAAAGTACTTGGCAGCTTATTGGATTAAACCAATCAGATCAATGAACCATATAACGTAGTCAAAACTCTTGCCGAAGTCAGTCGAGAGAAAATCTGAAATAAAATGAAATCTAAATGAATGATTAAAAAATCCAATCTGGTTCCAGACCTCTGCATTGCTACATCTCTGATTTTTTCAGGGTGTCAGTGGAGTGGACTGAAATGACAATTCAGCCTGATTATCAGACTCAGTTTAAACTGTATTTTCAAAAAACTGCTTTTGAAATGATTGAATTAAGTATTAATCAAAACACAGACTTCCTTTCATAGTTTTAAAAATATTTTTTAAAGATCCAGTGTGTAACATGTAGGGGGATCTATTGGCAGAAATTAGATATTATACTACGTTGTCATGGTTTGGGGTTGAGGTCAGTTATTTCCTGTTTTATTTTGTAACTTACTCCTCCTAAGAAAGAAATGATTCAACTGATCCTGTCTGCCTGCTGATGTCTTGCATTTGGGCCCAATCCCTTGTGTTCCTTGTTACCTTGCATTAATTGTGACATAGATATGTTTTAATTAGTATATAGTCACCTGAAAATAAGAATTTTGTTTTGGTTACCTTAGAATTAGCTGTTTTTATCTACAGAGGGAGCATGTCCTCGTCCTCTTTTGAGTTTCGCGACGACCGTAGTTTGTCCTACTACTCACTTGAAAAGCTGAAACTGAATTCAAATGGTTGCAATCTGCACCGCTAGATTCAATTCAAGATGCCACTTAATCCTACACACTGGCCCTTTACTTTCAAAACATAACCATTTCTTATGTTTTTCCTGTTTAAAGCACTAAAATATGATTCACTAGCATTTTAATATAAAACCAATATACATTTTATGCAGACATATTGTACATACATTTCCAAGTGCATCACATGTATAGAAAATGCCCACATTGCAGGCACAAATGGAGATTGATTTCATTATATGTTACTGTGATTTAATAGAGGGGTTTGTTGCACAGCTCAGCACTCCCAGAATTCAGTGAGAATGATGAGTGCCAAGAGTGCAGCTCTCCCCCAGCTCACTGCCAGCTGTAACTGTGTCACAGCCACTTGCTATGTCAACAGGCCTGCCTTCCATCATCAATATTTATCAGAGTGTCTGCACACCGGGGGGACTGCTGCACCCTCCTACTACATTCAGCTCATACGTCTACATATTGTAACTTTGTTAGAGGAGTCTCCTGAGCTGACACTGCATGCTGGTCATATGGAGAGACTCCCCACTGTTCCAAGTGAGGACAATGTGTGCATATCCATAGGTAGAGCCAAATAACCACAGATTTGATCTGAATGGATTAGGTAACCCAGTTAAGAACAAGTTGTGGTTCTTTATAACAAATAACTTCCTTTGTATAATAGCTTCTGCCCAGCTGTCCAGAAAATGTCCATATGATGTAATGTTTGAGTCAAAATCATGTTGTTTATCTGCACTTAACACAATAATTTAATTTAACTCAAGACAATTAATGAATCTGATTACATCAGAAATTTTAAGTAACACTAACTCAGTTGTGTTAGTTAAAAACATTCTTGATTAAGAATCTTTATCTAGAAATGTTAAGTGACACTAGCTTAGTTTTGTAAGTTACAGAAACATTCCTGATTATTTATCTAGGTATTTTGTTTTCACAGTACAAATAAAGATTACAAAATTAATTGTAGTTAGCACAGATAGGTCAGTGTCTTAAAATTATTAGTAAAAGTTGCCTAATCAAGAACGTTTTTAACTTGAGTTAGTGTTACTTAAAGTTTGTAGATGTAATCAGTTTCAACAATTTTTTTAGCTAAGGTTCAGGTTTTACAGTGTGTGTATCATTCAGCTTCAATAACGTGCTGAAGCAAGCAGATACAGAATATATTTGTGATGTCTGTCATCAAAGTTCTGATTTCATTTTAAAGAAACTTGAGTTGAATTTAAATATAGAGCAAATGGAGTTTAAGAGATTTATCTCTCATTTTATCTAGTCCATTACTTCAGTGCAAGTCTACTTTCCTGTGTCCTCCATGACCTGGATTTGTGAATGCTGTCAGGCTAAATTCAAGCTGCTCTGCTCATGTGCAAAGTGTCTTGGAAGAAACTGGCACTGCTGCACCAATGAGCAGATGTCTGGGAGAATAAATTGGCTGGGGAAAGTTTTTCAGGCACCTGTTCAATCCACCCTGGTAGGAGACATCAGACGAGATTGTGCAGAGCCACATTTGCAAAAAGTGACAGACTTTCAGAAATAGGATGGGATGATTTAGCGGGCGGTGTGGGTTGAGGTTTTCGTGTTGTGATTCAAAACTTTATCAATGACAAAACATGACAAACCAGTGATGAAAGGGTAAAAAAATGTTCTTCTTGCAGTCTCTGTTGGTTGCCGGGCAACTGGTCCTGACCAGGAAATGCACCAGCACACAAACCCCCATTAAATGACAATTTGTTGGTTTTGTATGGATTTAAAAAAAAGAGACTGTGGTAATTAAAGGGCTTTGGAGGTGCATGTGGGAGAATTGTGTTATCTTTGAACAGAGCAAGGCTAGCTGTTTCCCTTTGTTTCCTGTCTTTGTGCTAAGCTAAGTTAGCCAGCTGCTGGTAGTACCATTTAATATTTATCTTATAGACATGAAAATAGTATCAATCTTCATAGTATAAGTAGCACATGTGACAGGAAGTGGTATTCTTCTTTTTCTGTTTTGTGACAAGATGGCTCTGTTCTACTAGAGTGCAATTTTTTTTTTGAATCCAATGCAGTAGCTACTCTTAATGTGAAATAATGTGTACTTGTATATTTTTTGATTGTTTTGTTGTCACTATATATTAAACCTGTCCAAACACAACACACTGGATTGTTCCTGGGAGGAAAAATATGAGGAAGGGTTTAGCTGACTGCAAAGCCTAATACAGGGGAGAGAGTTGACATTAGGTCTGAGCAGGACAGAAACTAAGGAATGCACTGCTATGGATGTATTTTAGCCACCACAAAAAGGCCCACTTGAAAAAATCAATATCAGTTTAAGTGTACGCTATATTTAGAATATTTTCACTGCTTTACCTTGCCATCAGACAGCCCCCTCCACCAGGAAACTGCAGCTGTTATATCAATCTATGCTCTCTTCAAAGGCACCAGACTCCATTGGCAAAACAAGAATTTTCCCTCACAGTACACACGTTACTGGTCTACTACTACCTTGATTGGTTAGTTGTTATTGTGTGACTGTGGTGTTTTAATGCATTAGTTTGCACAAGGGATCAAGGCAGTGGTAGACCAGCAACTCCCATTTTCTGCAAGGTAAAATGTTACTGTTATTGTAAAAGGAATCTGGTGGCTTTGAAGAGAGTGGTGTAACGGCTTCAGTTTTTTTTTCAGAAAGGGCTGTCTGACGGCAAGGTAATGCACTGAAAATACAGCATGCACTTACTCAGGTTGATTTATTTAAGGTTTGCCTCTTTTTTTTTAGGTGGCTTAAACATGTTAACAATGCAGTGCATAGCGTAACTTCTGTGCCAGTGCTCCTGTTTGCTTCTCCAAACTGGGGGCCAAACTGCTGTAGGTAATGGACTATGGATAAGCACCTCTCCAAAAAATCTGAACTAACCCTTTAAAGAACATCTGTTGCCATTGTTTATCTGAATTAAAGAGTATGCCATCCAAATTAAGTGCTGTTCTGTGGAACTCCCCTAATTTTACATCTGGTTTTGCATTTATTTTTTATAACTGGTATCTCAAGATGACAACTTAATTATCTCGGTAATGCTTCATTTGAAGGGGTGTGCATAACCGTGACACGACACCTGTCATGACCATAAAGGAGCCTTTAATGGTCTATATTAACGTTTTATTCACATTATGTGCCATTATCAATTAAATTATGTCACTTTTAGTGCAAAGCTGGCCTTGTTTGTTTGTTTGTTTGTTTATAACACCTTGACATTAACAAAGCCAAAATTGCAGGCTTAATTATCAGACTCTTTAGTTTTATGTGTTAACGTTGCATTAAGCTGTCATATGTGGTTGGTTTAGACATTGGCTGTCATGAGACCATTATAATTGTGTCATCCTGGTAAGAGGCTGAATCAGATCGGAAAACACACCAGTTGTTCTGGAGGACAATCACAATCAGTGTATTTGGTTGTTTTAATTGGGCATACTGAATATAAGTTGGAGAAAAAACGTTGAAGTTATCACAGGAAACATAACTGGAAAAAGCCAAGCCCACAGTATCTGTGGAAATCCATGTTATGAGTTGCAAATTTTCCCTTTATAAATAAAGGGAGTAAACGGAGATTTACTAATAATGCCACTGGTACGTTATTGTGTGTTTATAACAGTTAATCGTGATATATAATTTAGAATAAAAGCAATCGACATGTCATTTTCCCAGATTGCTGTCTGTGGCTGTCATGACCGCTGTCCAGGGTGCTGAATCTGGGGCTGTCCTGGGAGTTCCCCGACATCAGCACCAGCAGGCAGGAATCTTGTATGCTTGAGGCCTATTGCTTTGACTGTCTCATCATTTGCGTCATTTGGTAAACTCCCTATATAAACCTTGTTGTTCCAGGTCCTGGCTGCTGAGTTTTGCAGCCAGTTCAGTTGGTGTTTAGTTGCCCATTGTGTCAGTAGCCTTGCATTTTGTATCGACCTGATTGACGAAGACAGTTGACTCCCTTCATCCTGCAGTACATCAATCAGACAATTTAACCGGTGATTTTCCTATACCTAAACCGAAGCTGCTAGCAGTTGTTATAATATTTTATGTTGTTATTCAGTTCAATAGCAGTTATCTGAATTCAGACCTTCAGTCAAAAGTATCGTAAAAAGACACAAAAACATGACACTGAAGTGACACCCTCCATTAAAAACGTGACATACTAGCTACTTCTCATTCACATAAATCATTCTTCAAACGTCTCCACTTCTTGTCTTGAAGAATAACAAAACACCCAAACCAGCTTTTCTTCATCTCTGTTTCTAAAGCTTTGCAGCAGCTTTGTGTTTGTGTGTGTACGTATGTGTGTGTGTGTGTGTGTGTGTGTGCGTGCGCACCATGAATAATGCAAACCTGCCAGCATTGCGTCTACTCTGTATGCTTTGAATGGTTAGCCCAGTTTAAAAGTCAGCTTTGAGTAATCTATTATTTATCCTATTACTCTGCTATTGTCCTGAACTCTGCCGAATACTCTCGTCACACTTTCATGAAATATTTTTTGAAAATATGCAGCCTAGTAAGTATGCTAATGCTGACAGCCTGTGTTTTGCATTTTTGACCCCTGTGCTATGAATGCAAATGGCGGTTGTGCTTTAGATCATTGCCACATACGCAAAAACAATTAAACCTGAATACTAAATTGAAAACAACTCATAACCAAACACGTCTATGTTCTGCCTTTTCAACATAATCCAAAATTAACTATTTGGTCTATCTGCCAATGGCTGGTAAATTCATCTCATTTATTTTTTTCGCCTACGTAGACTTGTACTGTTTGGTGAGTGACGGGTGCGAATTTTGGACCCTGCTTTTCAATATTACACCTTTCAAACAAAGCTTTTAAATGATCCTCTTACATGTCATCTACCCTATAATCTACAGACCCGCTAACATAATGAACATTATGGCCACTCTGACTGTGTCCTACTGCATTTAGCCCTGATAATTACATGCTATCTGTCTGCATTGTGATCAAATCCATTTCATTTTCACTATGAAAATTAGCCTGGGAATGTTAATACACAGTGATTCGTAGCTTCAGTTGGCTGAGAGAAAGGAGCCGTCTGTGCTGCGGTAGAGTGGTCTGAAATATAAACAGAGCATGATGTTGTAGTGATGGGGATAGTTTGGATACGTTCCAGTTCTCAGAATCACCGCCTGCATCTGATTTTTGTAGCTCTTCATATAATAAATAATGAATCAACAAAGCATAATGAATTGAAAAGAAACGGCAGTTCAGTCTAAATAACAGACTTTTTTTTTTTTTTAACCTTTATTTAACCAGGAGAAGACTACTGCTACTAATACTACTGGAAAAGTGTATCTGAGTAGTTGTTGAATTAAAGGACCAGTGTGTAGTGTTTGGTGGCATCTACTGGTGTAGTCAGAGATTACAACCCCCTCGCATAACCCTTTACTAAGCGTGTAGGAGAAACTACAGTGGATGTGTAACTCATGAGAAATGTGAATTGCCCTATCTAGAGCGTGTTTGGTTTGTACAGTAGAAACATGGCTGACTCCGTGGAAAAGGAGCCACTCCCTCTGTAGATAAAAACACCATCCTAAGGTAACAAAAACACAACAATTATTTTCAGGTGATTATATACTAATGAAAACATACCTATTATATTCCATTTCCTCCTATATGTTACACTGGACCTTCAACTTAATCTGTTATGGTTTCTTGCATTAGTAACTACTAATACTACTTTAAACCTGACATTGTAAATTGAGTGGAAGTAATCCCTCAGTGTTCCCCTAACATCATGCATCTGACGTCATGACTCCAGCGTCATTTTCACATTTTTCTACTGCAGTTTAGCTAATTAACTTTTAAAAAGAAGGTAGGTTTGGACATTTTGTGTAAATGAATTGATGCATTTGACTTTGCTAAGTTGACTTAGCTTGACAGAAGCAATTAAGTTTGATTCATGAAACAATTATTTACTCAACCTAAACAGCCAATGATGACTAGCTAACGTTAAGTCATGGTAACATTAGCCAGTTTTAGCTTGGTAACATTGGATTTTCCCTGTCATGTTCATTTAAAAAACAAACAAACAAAATAAACAATTATTTAGGTTACTGATATTTCAAGCTGTAAGTAATGGCCCTGTGGTATTCCCAAGTCCGTGAGGGTCTGCACAAACCCTTAGGATTGCATGGAAGGTACGCATAGGAAGCGGGCCAAGTGTGCATGCTCCAGATAACAAAACGGGTGCTTGTTTTGAAGAGAGGTTGTGCGAGGAGATCTGCTGTTACCCCCATTTACATAATTTGTCTTTAAAAGAATACAATAATGCTGTTTTGAGGTCACATTTTCTTCACTGATGCACATGCTTCTTCCTCATGATTTTTATGGTGGTGAGCAAACAGAGGTTGTGGTGCATTACAGCCACCAACTGGAATGGAGTTTTACAATCAGAAATTGTGCATGCATAGAATGCAAGGCCGACACAGATTGTATGAATGCAGCCGCATGTGCATCAGTGCAACTGGTACAAGCTTTTAGCCTTCAGCCTCAGTCTTTACCCAACAGGCGGTGATCATTAAACCAACTTCAGCCTGGTGGTATATGACCAGCAGCACCATGGTGAGTTTTTTTTCCCACACGAAGCAGCACCTGTTTGTGACTGATTAGGCTGTTTGTCTCTACTTTCCACAACTTGTTAAGACTCAGAAGGGATTCTGTTTTCCTGACATTGCGATGAGCTGCTCTGATTAATTACCGGCAAAGTGAACGTAATGTTACGATGTGATCGATCACTGTCATCGCATCAGGCGGATCCTGGCCCCTCGCGTCTCATTATCAATGTAAGTTAGCTAAGTCACACAGTTTGAACAATTTCCTTCCTCATTAAATACATGGCTCTGTTTTGTAGCAACTCTGCTAATTTTCCTTGAAGGTAAATACTAGTGTCATAATTTATAAAAGTGTATTCACTTTTTATGATGTTAGTGAAGGTACTCTCCAGGGTTACTTTAGGTAAGGTGGCACATGTAAAACATACTGTGTTTATTTGTACATTAGCAAGTACAGTAGTTCTGAGCTGAAATTATACATTTCACAGTTATAATTTTAAACAATTCTAGATGAGCACTAAAGAGGACAATCTGTGTTGTGCCTGCACTTATTTGTTTTTGGAGTTTTTGGAAGGAATTATTGTCATATTTTTAGATAAGGCTAGAAAAAGGGGGACTTCTGACAGAGACAAGGAGCAATAGAAGGATCATCGCAGTCAGAACGGCTAAAGTAGTAGTAATGGAAATGAACTGGTTGAAGTCTGGGTTTGTGGGCAGTGATGCATTGGTCATAATTTGGTTGGTTGAGATGAAGTACATTGTGCTACTATCACCGGCATAACAAGTCAGCGCCGGGCCCCAATGCAAGATGATCAAAGCAGGCCATCCCATCACAATCAGACATAACTTAATGTAACGTTAGTGGACAATTAAACAAGTGAATGGATGCAGCTTTAAAACGACCAGTAACAGCAGAATGCACTGCACAGTTGACACCTTAATTAAAAGAAAACAGACAGTCGTGCTCTAGAAGATAAGTCATAGTAGCAACGCTAAGAAAGTGATAGACTAGTCTGCTTAACCAAATCAGTGTTGGAGCTCCACAAGAGATTAAAACTTAACCAATGACAGCACACATATGAAAACATGATCCTATTAATAATGGCACACAATGGCCATAAAAAATGACGTGGCACCACATTGACATTACTGACAAAATGTTTCACGTCTGTGCATAGGCACTAAAAACACATTGATTGATTATTGTACAACATGAATATGCATGCTGTATACATACCAATAAAATGTTTGTATGTAGAAGTGTTTCACGTTATTGTATTGTTACTGAATGTGAATGACATCAAGTGTAAGAAGGAGATACCATGGAGTAAGTCAGTGAGCTTAGCTCTACTACTACTA
This sequence comes from Dicentrarchus labrax, assembly GCF_905237075.1. Taxonomy (NCBI): domain Eukaryota; kingdom Metazoa; phylum Chordata; class Actinopteri; family Moronidae; genus Dicentrarchus; species Dicentrarchus labrax. Next base: position 25,005,355 of record NW_026136706.1, on the reverse strand, counting down.
CAATAAACACCAAATGCGTTGCATTTGATGTCGATTCAGCAGCAGTGCAGGTATGAGTGGTCAGTTACAGGCTCTGAACTGCTGCGGGCCCATATACAACTGCATCACCTGCATATATGATAGTTAAATCCCTGCCTACAATCAGACTTTATATTTCATGTTTGTTACATTGCGCACCGTCCCACATATTTCCAGTTGTTCTGCATACCATATGTTTATTTTGTTCTTCATTTCAAAATCAGTTAAAAGGCGTCCTGAAAGACAGCAAAAACAACACAGAGGCATGCAGTTTATAGAGTGGAGAAGGACACTCAGATGTAAGAAAAAGTAAGAGCAGTATATAGAATGAAATTTGCCAACAAGTATAGCAAGCACACAGCACATGTAGATAGCATCAGCATAAAGAGAGTCTAGTGCTCACATGTGTATGTATTAATCATCCACTGTTTTATTAAAAGATCTGTAAGTTGTCTGATGTGATTTGAAATTAAGTTCCACTCTTTTGAATCAGACTAGGCTGACTGGCTAAAGGCACTTTAACACAGCGGAATAGTGCAATCTCATTAGCAGCTGGCTGGCGATGCATTTATTTTCTTTCATGTGAACTATTATGAAAAATGTACATTATTTAAATGAATTGTACCTAATGTAAAATATTATGCATACAGTATTCACTACTTGGGATTGTATTGGGGGGGGTGCTTCCCCTTGATGGTGTCCCTGCTCAGGAACTGAAAGGCTGAGGCTTTTTTCTAAAAAGAATTTGCTTTACATTTCATCACTAAGAGCAACATCAATGATACAGAGCTTCATGAATACAGCTCCATGGTATTTACTTGAACAGTCAAAGACACGTGTCCCCTCATTAATTCCTCTCAGATCCCCTCATTAAAGGATGAGGCTGGTAATATTCTATACTGTCCTTACTGTCAACAAATGCCAAAAAAAAGGCCAAAAAAAAGAATTGCATTTTTTCACTTGTGCTTGTGGTGCGAAAGCCTGATATATCTTATTCCTCAGTGCCCTTTGTTGCCCACAAACTTAAAATCACAGCAGTGAGCCACACTGTTCCACTGGGTGACATGTTCCTTTATTAGGATGATAAACACAGGCACTGTAGTTTCTTTGAAGTCAATCTCACATACATCGTCCTGTTGCCGTAAATACTCACTTGTCCATATTCTTTCTCAGCTGAAAACAAACCTCTTAACAAATGCACTTTTCCCACCTGTTACTGTAACATTTGCTGCCTATGATATATCTTTATGACCTTTTTTTCTTGTAAAGATCTTCACCTTCAACGGAAACAAGTGGGCTTGGGGCTGTGCCACAGTGTTGAGAGACGGACTAGCACATTGTTGGTTTTGGTCTTTTCACGGGATCGTTGACAGTGAAAAACAATATAGAATGTCTCGTACTTTATTTAACCTACGGCCCTTTTAGTGCATTTCTTAATACATTGCTCTGATCTGGGGCAACCTTTCAAAAACTGGCTGACCTTCTCTCACTGGTGCTGCTGTTAGAGCTAATTTCTTAACTTTCTGCGAGCTCTCAGGAGTCGGCACTCCCAGCTTGTTGTCTGTCATAGGGAGGCTGACCTTGCTCTGTTTTCCTCAGCCCTTTGACAGAAGGTAAGGCAAGGGGAGGTAGCTTTATTTATGCAGCACATTTCAAACACAGAGGTAATTCAAAGTGCTTCACATAGGCACAGAGAAGCATTAGAATGGCATTCAATAAAACAATATGCAATAAAAACTGAACACACTACTACTACTGACATAATTTAAAGGTCCAGTGTGTAACAATTGGAAGGATATATTGTCAGAAATATAATATTCATAGCTATATTTACATTAGTGAAACAAAAAACATGATAGAATGAAAATGAAATGAAAATGAAATAAAATAGAATAGACCAGGAGAACTTTTCTGACTGAGCTGAAGTCTTTTGTCTTTTAGGACAAGAGACTGTTGCAATAGTACACACCCCTGGAAACAAAGGCATGATGAGTCTATTAACACTAAGATTTCTACTATAAAACTCTAAAATCCAATACCTTGGGTTTTTGTCTGTATGGGTCTTGAATCAAGCTGAGATCAACTTGTATTCTTCCTTGTTGCCATGCAATAATTTCTCTCTTGTCTTTTTTTTTTTTTTTTTTTTTTTAAATAAAATGGAATTTAGGGCATGTACCACACCTGAAATCTGTGGTCACATTTGATGCACCACTGTTACACCCCTGTCTAGGGGGAAGGAGCACCACATAAATGTGTGATGAAAATGAACCAATAATCCTACCCTGATTCCCAAACGAACAACTAACACAGTGTTAACAATCAAGTGATGTGATTTATTTACAAACAGGTGAAACAAAGTGCAACAAAAACTAAACAACAATCTTCAGGGTGAACCAAGGCCAAAACAACAAACAAAACAGGGCTAACTTCCTTAAACAAAAATCCTTACTAATCCCTATGCAATATAAATAAAATACAGTTACTAAACCTAACTCCCTAACCTAATGAAAAACAGGAGAAAAGTAGTACAAAGAAAATGGCAGCTCACCCTTACGATACTCACTAAACACAATCATACAAAAACACTATCTACTAAGGTCGTAACAATTCACTCTATCGCAAAAACACACACTCTACAACCGAGGACAGAAGGATGCTGCTGCTGAAGGTTCTGTCAAAGAACTTCTGTGCGGTGCGGCGTTTTGAATCCCCGGCGGATGTTGCGGCTCCCTGGGAGAACCAACCAGCAGGTGACACTCCACCAGCCGAGCCCACGGCATGGACCAGTCAGCGCTGACCTACGGGTTGCTGTCAAAGATCTGCAATCGACAGGCTGCATACTCCTGCAGAGGAACAGGGACAAAAAAACACCAACACACACCACAGACGGAAACAATACCATAACATAATACTAATTATACGGCCAGGGCCGTAACAACCACCTCTGTATCAATGCAGAAAGATGCAAAGTCAAACCACTGAAGGTCATCAAAAACATGATTTTGAGGGTATTAAGTAACTCTTTAAGGAGCAAAGTCGGTTTCAGTAAGAAATGTTTAATCACCGAGCTTAAAATCCTGTTGCAGTTTCTGGGTCAGTTTCAGATGATTTCAGTAAGCTACTGTGTTTTGTGTTTTGCTATTGGGGAGCTTGGGTGACATTAACTTAGAAAATGTACCTTTAAAGCTGCTTAAGAGTTTCATAGGGAAAAATAGGCTGTAGCTAAAAAAAAATAACAAGGCTAGATTTGCTTTACAGAGCCAAAATGAATTTGTAGCAATGTGCCAACAAAGGCAGAGAAGCAGAAGGCTGTGAACACACAAACATGGATATAAACTATAGGTTCTTAGAAATGTTGCGTCTGCATATCATTCAATCATTGAATTAATAATTTTAATCAAATGAAAAACTGAAAATCTGGTAATAATTTTGTTTTTTTTAGGGCATAAAAAGGGAAATAAGTATGTTTCCTCTTTTAATATTAAGGTAGGTAAAAAAAAAAAAAAATTGTAAAGTGGCTGCTGCTCGCACCTCACAGGAACACACACAGTAGCTCTGCAGCCTTCATAATAACCATATAGGCCAAATATTAGCCAAGCATTAGTAACCTCTTCTTCAGTGTTAAAAAAGTTTTTTCCTTTGTATGTTGCCTTTGTGTGTGTGATGTCTGTTTTTTTTAGGCTACGTTCACACTGCAAGCCTTGGCGCTAAATTCTGATTTGATGTTCAGATCTGTTTTCTTTGCTTTTTATTTTTTGGCATTTCACACTTTTTTTCAAATGTGGCCCATGTCAGAATTGTGATTTAATGTAGATCAAAGGTCACATGAATGAGGTTGCGTCGCAGATAATCAGATCTGTATCTGATTTGGACCACATATGAGAGTGGCCCAGAACAGAATTGGAAAAGATCAAGCTCCATGTGATTAGAGTTGTTTGCACTGGCATGTAAAAATCTTATCTGAATAACATATGAGCAGAACAATCAGATTTGAGACACTTTTGTCTGCAGCGTGAACGGACCCTTACTTTTGTATTTACTAACTCACAGTTTTTCCTTCCTTAAATAATCCCCACACAGACAACTACTACCTTGTGTAATTTACATAATCCACTCTAGTGTAGATCTGTTTGTGATCATGACGTTTCGTGCTTGAGAGAGCTGTGGTATGCTGTTAGTAAAGACTGTAGTGAAACCTACTTTCCTCATTACTTGATATGACCAGAGGAGAGGAAATGTCCCTGACCCAGCGACAGTCAGGAGGACAACTCAACAGCAGATGCTCGCGAGTCATTTATCTCACTTGCACTTTGACACTGAAGCCGTTATTGTCTGGCTTCGGCACAGAACAGCTCAAGCCTCTCACATCAAAGCAGCTGCACCAAACAACTCATAAATGGAGCCATTTTAAATTCAGAGTATGATTTATGAATGTTGGTGCCCCTGAAGTGCAGAGAAAGGTTTAGGCCTTTACTTTCTGCACAGAAAATCTTATGAAGAGAGAGAAGAAAGCAAAGGTGACCTGAGGAATTTCATTTCATCAAAAATCTAGGTAAAATGTTTTATTATAATTATAATTGATAATATAACATTTATTGCAGTTGAGTAAAGTCACTGTGTACATAGGCAGCACTCTGTCTCAATCAACTATCAATACTATCAACTGTCATATTATTCATAAAAGCTGTTGTCTCACCGACATTGATGTTGCAATAACTACGAGCTACCACTTTTCCGATGTGAACACACTACACAGTAAAGACCTGCTTAGAGTAATTTGGTGTGAAACTGGGGCAGGATGCTTCCGACAGACATGCTGTCTATATGACACATGGGGTAATTGCTAGTTCCCTTATATAACTATTTGTCATCATCCTTTGAAGGCCTGGAAACCATAAATAACTCCCCTTTTAACCTGCATTGTCAATTTTGTTGATTGTTAATTCACAATCTGTGTCATTTCCATTCAGCATGTGACTGGAGGTGTGAATCTTCACTGTTCTCACAATTTGATTTGATTATGATTCACCTGTCAACAATTTATGATGCATCTCAATGTATTGCATACTCAATTTTCCATATTACTGCTACATCATCAACTTTAAAAAAAAGGGCTAATCCGATACAATCCATTAGCCTAATCTATCACATAAATGCTTAGCTAAACTTTCAGCAGCATATCATACATTGGAAAGAGAGAAGACGCAGATAAGCAGTGTGTTTCATATGAACAGAAACTGGGAAACCAATCACAAATGCTTCTAAATGTGTAAAAAAGAAAATAAAAAGAAGCAGCAGTATTGAATAACTGAGTCATGTTGATTTCTTCTTTCATGGAGTAGTATATTTGTTTCATATTTTGATGAAAAGTGGTATTGAGCCATCCTTAGTACCTGTGTAACCCACCTGAGTACATAGTACATAAATAACGTTTGCCCAAATTCAGTGCAAGAAAGCGTAGAACTTTACAACTTTATTGTCCAGCTGGGCTAATATTTTGTAACCTGCATGCACTGCATTAAGGCATAAATGTCCATGTCTACATCACAATGCATCTTACAAACAACGTGGAAAATCAGGCTGAAAATATTGATGTGAGCTACATAATTGCCAGTTTTTTCCATATAACAATTAGACTTTAAATTATTTGTGAGGCATTCTAAGAGTGAACTGGATTATGCAATAAATAATTTATAAGATAACGACAACAGTTCATTAAAAAAGGGCAACATGCAGAGGTTAATGTTTCATGCTTTGACATGTAGAAAAACATTAACTTTAAAATGATAGCAATTTTATATAGTGTGCAATCTTAGTGACACAGTATAGCCTCTTAAGAAAGGATATCAAATTTCGCTGAGACTAATTTCCTTGATCACTTGTTGGGCAACTCTTTGCCCTGCATTTCTCTCTTATGTCTCTAGTGGAAAATATGGAAGTGAAGGAAAACGTAGATACAATTAAAGGAATTATGTATGCATGATGTCACCAGCCACTTTATTTTCATTTGCCAGCAAATAGCTTCCCACCTAGTATGCCATTATCTTTAATGAACCACCATTAAAGTGCTAACTGGTAATCATGGTAAAGACTTAGGCCAACTGAGTAGAGTTTAATTGCACTGCCTCTGGCTCGTAAAATAACTCAAATGGTCAACAAGTTCCTCAATCTACAGAAGAAGGCACCTTTCTATTGCTCTACTTGTGTAGCCCTGCCTTACATTGTTAAAAAAAAAACTTTTTTTTTTCAGTTCGGCTTATGCATTTAAAATTACTTCACATCATGCCATGATCATGATATCAAAATCCCGCTATGATGACTGATAGCTGAGTCTTTGTGCACACTATTTTCATTCAAATCCTGGAGTAGATGGGTCTTTTAAGAGCTGTATTATGTGAACGTTTACAATTACCTTCGATAGTGTCTTGTAGTGTGAATATCATCCACGAAAGTGCAAAGATATTTGACATCTCAGGAAATAGTAAAACAAAGACTGAAGCAAGACAAATAACCAGATACAGTATGTCATCTCTTATGAGGAGGAACATGCAGGAGTAAAAATCCAAAAATATCTTGGAATCAATCAATAAATGATTTGACTTGAACAGAACTTTGGAAACACTTAGGAAATTGATAGATCCTCTGACCATGATTCTGGACAAAGGCTTTACAGATATTAAAGAGGTAAAAAACATACTTCAACCAAAGATCAATGACCTGGAAGAACAATGATGAAACAACTTCAATGCAGTTGGGATGCAGTGCCAGCCAGCAATGAAGAGTTAAGTTGAAGGTTTGGGAAGTTCCTATAAATAGTATTGTTTAAAACGCTTAACATTTCAACTGTTTTTCTATTCAAAACATTTTGTTCTGCTCAAACTATCATCTTAAAGAGAAAAGTGAAGCCCAATAATAAATGCAGTATGTGCAATCGATCAATCAACTCTCACATAAAGCTACTATCAGCATAACCTGACTGTGCAATATGGTTTGTTACACAGAACCCTCTGGGAAGTTATTGTTTGAAACTAGAAAAGAGCAGGCACTTTATAAAAAATTCTCAGCAAGTCATTGGACGAAAAATCTCTCTATCAGCGTCTATCAACCAATCAGAGCAACAAACCATATTCGTAGTCAAACTCTTGCCAGGTGGGAGAAGATAGAAAACGTCTGTTGCATCAAGAATAGCCTTCAGTGCCGTTATTTGCTCGAGAATCTCTAATCTTGAAATACTCTCCAGTTTTTATACAATCTGCTAGCAGCATCTTTGCTAACCTCTTTAGCCTCTGTGATTGTTATTTAACATTGTCTTCTCACTGCGTCACACCTTGCGCCCAGCCTCGTAACTGCCAATACTTCCTGAGCTCCGCTGATTGGCTCAGTACCACTGTACTAGCCACACATGCATAGCATAAAGCCTGGCAAGATGGATTCTCTTGAGATTTTGTGATTTTGTGCAATTTACCCATAATTAAACAACTTGAAAGCACAGAGGCACTGAACCCTACTAACTGCCCATGGAAGTTGGCTTCTAAAGGAGCTATTCAACATTGCTTCCCAGCCCAGGACCTGGATAGAAGAATAACCTAGATCTCTCCCGGTTATACTGGCACTCTACCATGAACTAAATGATGTACAGAGACTTGTCAGTGAAAACACATGATAAATTCATCAGTTTCTACCAAGCCATTTGCCATGCCATATGTGTGAAAGAACATTTCAGGCACCTCGACACAGGCTTCAAATGCCTACTAATACTCCAGAATTACATAAGGCGCAGTATCAATATGGAACTAAAGCTGCTCTGAACCTAGTGCCATTTATGCTGTTATGCCATGGGTTAAGGTTAGAGTTGTTAGTGTGATTTTATGCCATGATGCGACATGGCTCTAGGCATGGCAATGTATGTCTGCATGTCTGTGGGTAGGGTCAGTGGTTGGGGGGTGATTTCTGTCCCCCTCATTGTAATGATACAAAGATGGTTGAGTTTCGGCAGTTTCACTTTAATAGTACTTTAGTGGTAGGGTGTAGTCTTTTTGTTGTCTTCATATATTAAATCTGTTGAAGCTTTTGGCATAATACAGTAACTGAAAGTAGAGCAAACTGGACTAGTACCTGCATTTTTCACTCCCAGTGGAGGAAACCAGACACAAGAGAAAAACTTTAGTGATGACTTCAAAGGGAAATATTAAAAGCATCATCTTGAACAGTGACTATTCACCAAGTCAACATGACATTTTTTTTTCTGATTCTCCTGAGTGCAGTGAAATAGTTTGAAAAGGCCTTCTGTTTGGAAGACCTTGTTCACAAATGTGGTTACTTCTCTGAACAGACAGCTGACATTATAAGAACGTTAAATCCTGGCCTTTGGAATAAACAGTACCACCAATTCAGGTTGAGTGTTCATACTTGACTATCGAAACAGATTGTATTGTAGAATTTAAGTGATCCTTGTCATTGCATTGATCTTCTAACTGCACTTTACTGCGTGTTAAAATGCTACTCCCTTAACCCTTTATAACGTAGGGTCTGCATCACGATTTGGCTCTGTGATCCGTGCGTCTTCAGATCCCAACTCTGGTGACCATTGTGGAGCACTGACCTATTGCGGCCGTGCTCAGTGGAATTTAGGGTTTACAGTATTTACACTATCATAGTTGGTGTTGATATGAACTTTAAACTCTTTTTATTTTCTATTTATAAGTTGATGGTTGGTTCTGATCCAAGGAAAAAAATTATACATTGATGAATTGAATTAATGGTCCGGTTCCTGTTCACACTGACTTTTTACACTTCCCCAGAGTAGTAAACATGAAGTTATACAGACTGATATGTAACTCACTGATTGGACAGATTTGGCAATCGTCATCCTGCATCATCAAGACCCATGTGTGGAAATCACATTCTGTTGACTGACATAAGTTTATATAGAACTTTGATGCTTCTGATGTGTACATTTCGGCTCTTTGGCGTCACAAAGAGCTCATGAAGAAATAACTTACTAGCATTATTAGACTGCAAATCGACCGCATGTTATGAATAATGACTAACAGTTGGAGACGGGACGATCAAAGGAGGCGTTATTCGAGGCTCATTACTGTGGGATCGTTGTCACACACTTTTTATAGGAATTTGTTAGTGTGTTTCAAGGATTTAGTGGCGTCTAGTGGTGAAGTTGCAGATTGCAACTGAACATTGCATGCATCTTTATTTGACAGCTTGGGAATGAGAATGGGTTGTGAAGTGTGTTGGAAAAACTATGGTGGCCATGAAACTTGCGGAAAATACTTCTGGTTTCAAGACAACTGCTCCAAACGAGACGTGTGAATACACCCTAAATAAGAAATGTCAGAGTCAGTTCCAGTGAGTGAGTGATGTGGTCAGTGGTGAGTGAGCTGGAGATGGGTAGATTAGTAAGAAATTCAATAGAAGTAAGACATATTCAAAGTTGTGGAATTCCACTTCGTATCTTAATTAAGTCTTAGGAACAATACTTCTCACTGATTCGTGTTCATCATCATCAGTCACTACTATTAGCGTAGTTGTTGCTACTGTTGTTGCTGTGCACCTCTGTCCGTCTGTCTCTGTCTGTCTCTGTCTTTGTCTCTCTCTGTCTCTGTCTCTCTCCCCCTCTCGCTCACCCCAACTGGTCGAGACAGACAACCACCCACCTAGAGCCAAAAGGGTCTGTCCTAGGTTTCTGCCTCTTAAAAGACAGTTTTTTCTTGCCCCCGTCACCAAGTGCTTGCTCATGGTGGTACTGTTGGGTCTCTGTAAATAATGTTATAAGGAGTTCGGTCTAGACCTGCTCTATTATGAATTGGTCCTATACAAATAAAATTGTATTGAATTGAAATGGAATTGACTCAGACCTGCTTGTCCTGTTTGTCAAACAGAAATAATAACTAACACTAATAATAAAATGTGACTGACACTGAACAGATATTGTTGGCACAGCAGTGGCAATGTTGTCTATGGTGTCTGCAAATGTGTTGTAATCTCAAACAGTACCAGGCCAGAAAAACTAGATCTGTGATTATGAGAAAATATTGACTTAGCATGTCAAAGTAATGACTTAGTATCTTAAAATAATGAGAACGTTTCTCAATATCTCAAAATAATGACCTTGTGATACTATGTCATGAGATGCTAAGTCAAAATATTAATAATTTCAATTATTTTGAGGTGCTATGTCAATATTTTGAGAAATCTCTAATTATAATGTCTTACAGAATTTTTTGGTGGAAAATAGGCTTCCATATAAACCTGTTTTATGGAGTGATCATAGTTGGCTATGATTCACTGTCTTTTAAAGGGCTTTCTACTTTCGCCAGTGTCGTAAGACATTTTACATAATATCACAACACCTATTTTTCTTTTGACTGTCATTTCCTGCCATTTCTTCTGACTTATGGTCACACTGATGGTACGTCATTTTACATACGTAAATGTCAGGCACCGTAAATATCTACAAAGTCTGCATACAACAAACACAGGACTTTCATCCAGGAGACTGCTGTGTCGTGTGTAAAACCAGAAGTCAATTTTCCTGCTATATTGTGTAGCATATTTAACTTGATGACGTAACAAAACGTAACTTAAGGCTTGTGGCTTAACATACTTATTTTAAACCAAATTATCATTTCCTAAATCTAACCAAGTAGTTTTGATGTCTAAACCTAAACAAAATGCAACCATTTCACATCATCAGGGGCGGCTGTGGCTCAGAGGAAGAGCATGTCGTCCTCTAATCGGAAGGTTGTGGGTTTGATCCCTGGATCCTGCCGCCACATGTCAAAGTATCCTTGAGCAAGAAGTGTTAGAGGACATGGCCACGTGAGAGTGGCATACTGCACATGAATGCAAACAGCAACTTTTCGTTGAGACCCTTAAGGACCATGAGTGATAACCCTCATCCTTGAAATATTTTGGTTTAGTTTCTGTCTGCATGCATCTGTTAACTTAAATGAACTGAAACCAATGCAGGCAGTGCACGGCTGTTAACACCAGAAGAAGACAGAGAAATGGCATAGCAATTTTCTGTCAGACTGCCAGGCAGAGAAGACTGTCCAGAGCTTGATAAAAGGTTTATCGTGAACTGTATAATTATCCCACTGTCCTCTGACAGTCTAACAGAGGACTTCAGGTTTTTTTATTTCTTTTCTCATTTGCTTTCTGTGAAAATGTATGGGCCACTGGAATTTAACTCCAGCAGTCTTATGTTTCTGGGCAGTGGGTTTTATGTAATGTAAGCATTATGGTATGTTTGAAAATGCATTAAGAGATGAAAACGCTTTAGGTGTTGCTTCCAATGCACAAATGTTGTATGGTTAATCATTTTATAGCAGAAATCATGTGCGTTGTGTAACATGCAATGCATTTATTTTTATCCACACTATAGTGACATATGATAAGTGACACTCTAGGGAAATTTCATTGTGTTCAGTATTACCATTGGCTTCTTGGTCTGTGTACCGAACCCTGTTCGTAAAAATACCAATGTTTATTCTATCTATCAAGACCATTCTAGTCTTGTTATTGATTCTACTGTCCGCTGGCACCAGTGTCATACTTTGTGTTCCATGCTAATTAGCAAATGTCAGCATGCTAAGACACTAAATTAAGATGGTGAACATAGTTAACATCATACCTGCTAGACATCAAAACAGTTAGCATTGTCATTGTGGTCATGTTTACATGTTGGCCTAGCCTGTACAGTCTCATACAGCCAGTTATTGTTTACCAGATTTGAACCCAATGGAATGATTGGGTTCTGTGGTAAATATATGCAGCATAGTTGGTGACAGGATTTTGTCAGAATTGTTACAAAAATCATATTACAGTAAATAACATGGTAGCTCCAACCCCGAAATTTAAAACTGCTGCCAGAACGGCCAAAACCAAACACTGGATTGGGCATTTCGTTTCGTTTTAGCTCTTTAATTAAAAATGTAAATGTACCTAAATAAAAAAAAAGATCTTTAAATAATGGGTCTTTAATGTCTTTAAATATACAGAAAACTTTAAATAATTAAATATTGAATACTTAGTATAAAGTCTGTAAGCCACCCACTGCCCTGAGTGTGTCTCCCAGAAATGACTTACTTCTATATTCATATATTTTTTAAAACAAATTAAGCAAGTAATGCTTGCATGGACCTTTTTAATCAACATAAAGAGAAAATGTTTTAAAAAATGCATTAACATTTCAGGATCTATTGTCAGAAATGGAATATAATATTCATAGGTATATTTTCATTAGTATATAATCACCTGAAATAAAGAATTGTTGTGTTTTCATTATCTACAGAGGGAGTGTGTCCTCTTCTATGGAGTCCACCATGTTGAACCGCCATGTTTCTACAGTAGCCCAAAATGGACAAACCAAACACTGGCTGTAGATAGGTACATACTTTTGCATCCACCGTAGTTTATCCTACATGCTTGGAAGGGTTAGCTGTATTCAGCTGGTTGCAATTTCACCACTAAATTATACACACACTGGTCTTTTAATTAATGCATCTGCAGAGTTGCAACATTCTAATACAGAACATATCAGCAATACCTTAAACAAAAGCTTTTTTTTTTTCTCAACCTAACTACATGGAGGTCCTGTTATTTGAATGCCTGTCATCCACCCAAGAAAATGTTTGACTGGAAAAAAACTTTGAACATAAGCCAGTAATTATATTTCCTTCAAATGTGTTCTGCCAACAAATTAGTGTAAATGTAATCTCTAGGAGACAGGGATAGAGTATGAGGCCGACTGTTTCTGCTGCACAGTGAGGTTGAGGCTGCATGCTCTGAAGGACTTGTGACAGCACCTGAAAAATTATCCATCATAGTAAAGTGGAGCAAATTTCTCTGTGACTGTGAGACTTAAAAGTGGCCAAGTGTTGTGAAAAGGGTGGGCATGGCTAGTCTGGTCTAATTGCATAAACCTTGGCCTTTCTCCAGGGGCCTCCCTTCACTTTATAAATCATATGAATGTCTGTTTTATACCACAGCACCGCAGTCATTGGTCATTTCTGCTGCAGGTCTTCAACCCGCGGTCATCCAATATTACTTTCCTCTCCACCTAATAATTCATAACTTCCATCAATCCTGCAGGCCGATAATCTTGCACTCCTGATCGATTCAGAGGACACAGCCACTGAATCATAATCATGGAGCAAGTTGCTCTGAGTTGTGTACAAAGTTAAAGTTGTTGCGCATGAGTGTGACTAATAATGTAAAGAACCACGGTGAACAAAGCCATCCTTTGTTCGAAAAGTGGCAGTGACGGCTATTAGTCCAGTGCTGAGAGGTTGGCATTGGTCAGCGGAAGGGATGGGATGTCTCCTTTAATCAGTGGACTCTTCTCATGCCTTTCACTGGGTGCCAGATCAATTTCACAGTTTTCTTAAGAGGAATTTCTCAGCCTATTTTCTGACAATGCAAACATGCTAAATCCGCAGATTCAGGATGGAATTAAATTGGGTTTCAACACTGCAATTACCAAAATGAGCAATGGCAAAAACGTCTAATCAGCTCTGTAAATATGTGTTGACTAACAAAATGTCAAAACAAATGACTAGTGCAATTTCCAGACTGGTTGAAGTCAAGGCCTGTAAGTACACAGGCTGATGTGTTTTTGATTAATGTTATAAATCTGATGGCTAGACCAATCATCTTTCTATGATCCGTCTGACCAGGTGGTACTATCCTCCAAATGAAGAGATATGAGGGGCTGAGTAAAAACTGACCTTCACAGGCCACACTGCCGACGGGTGCTTTCTCTCTGTTTCTTTTCTCCTTCGAGAACCACTGCAGTGCTCAGGGATACCCTTTGAAAGCTGTATGTGTACTTACATTATATACTATGAATGATTGTTTCTTGTGTGCAAACAGCAGAGAGCCTTCACTCATGCTATTACCTACGCATCAACAAATAAGCTGTATGCAACAGGAACTGAATGCATCGCCTAGCTTTCTAATAAGCAATCTCATACGGTTGTTGAGAGTCTAACTGAAATTCCAGCCTCTCACACAGCATCATACAGTTCCCCATATACAGTAGTTTGTGGACGCATTCTCTCCAGAGTACTCTTTCTAGAGCATGGTAAATTGGTTTCACAAACCTTTGATTAGACAACCCCCCCGCTTCCATTATGCTTGCTGTCTATGAGGGATTGCCCGCATGCTGAGATGAAAGACTAGTGCGGGGACTGAGGCGATGAGGCGAATGGGACACGATAATGAAATGAAATGAGGCGTGAACATTGTCTGTTGCTGTTATCACTTAAGAACATGGAGAAAGGGTAAAGGGACCTGCGAGATCTTGGTGCTGCCTGATTCTTTACCACCTTAATGGGTCTTCTGCTATCTGCTGCTGTTGGGAGAGTTCATCTGTATGCTGAATACATTCTGGCATATTTTGATTCAGAGTCTCTGGAGAGAGAAAAACCAAAAGAGGAAAATAATTTGTCTAGCCTCAGTCCTGTGTGTATGGAAATGCGTCAGTATAGTTAGCACTGTATAAATTTAAATATCAAATGTTGGGTCATGTTGTTTCACAGGGTCAGGGGCAGTCAGGTCACATTTCAGGTTCACACGTCACTGGACAATGTACCAGAGCAACCTCCTGCTACTGTTAAATTTACTTCCTAGGGTATTGTAGAGTTTCTTTCGCTCATAGTCTAAATCACATCTCTGAATTTAAACTGTATGAAAACATAGCCATAGAGTCTGTAATTTACAGGTGATATTGAGGTCAGGAATACTTTAACACTGACCAAATGTGCCGTGTACTTGAAAGACAGCTCTGAAATGTTTGTAGACTGCTTCTTGGTGCAAGACGATAGTTGTAATCAGCTTACAGCAGTTACTGCGGACTGCACTGGTGACTCAGAGGCAAAAACAGTATTAAAATGGGGCTAGAGCAAACCACAGCATAATCTCCGCTGTTTGTACACTCGACATGTTCTACTCATTTTGAAATACGCTTAAAAACATCCTAGTTATTGCTAGCACGAGAGGCTGTTGACTGTTATGCAAGTGAGACAATTTGCAGACTTTACTGCATCCAAGTTGTGGCTGTTGTGCGCGTCTCTGACTCTGACATCAATTACTTTACAGGATAATATTTGTAAGCCTTTAGGCATGTTGGCTTCCTTTACATCTTCTTAACTAATCTGCTCCTCGTGTGGCTCGTTAATGCGAAGTCTGTTGCATTTAAACTTAATGGGCGCAGTATGTATTTGGAAGTGGTTTAATATAACTTTGCTGTTTATTTGTGAATCAGCCTTGTAAAGCACATAAGCAAGGGCAGATCTAGAGAAACATTTGTGCATGGAGACTTTAAGGGGTGGCAGAAATATATGCTGATTTAATTGCAAACAATCACATTTATCAATATTTGCTTGGAAAAGCCCCCAAATAAGGATATTTTGACTAAAAAGAATTACATTATTGGGCACATTAGTAAAGCGTTGAATAGAAATATGTCTTACCTTGACAGGGGATAAGCATGCTCTGGCTTTTGGAACTACAGATCCCATGATGCTTTTGGGGATGTAAAGGGAAAGTATAATTTTGCCATAGATTCAATTAGTTATTCTTGCTACAATTTGAACCCTGGTTTTCTTTTCACTGTAAAAAATTGTCAAACTATGACAGTAAAAGACCGCAAATTCCGTAAAAGTTTCTGTAACAGTAAAATGCTTTTGTATCTCAACCTTTTAAAACTATAAAATCGTTTTTTTTAATATTACAGACTGTAAATTGCACAGAAAACCCCTGTCACATCTCATGGCAAAAACTGTTTTTATATAGCATTCATATGGTATTTTCATGTAGTTCAAAGTGCCACAATCAGGTGCTAAGGGTTTTCAAGCAAATTAATTGGCACCATGAGCAGTGAGTCACAGCCATTTCTGCTGCTGCTGCAACTGCTGACTGCGTTGATAAGCGGGCCAAATTACAATAACTTACCAACCCGTTGTTTTCAGCTGCACACCTGCACCTGTCGCTTTGAACTCATGCAGTATCATTGCCTCACTGTTCTCCCTCCTCACACAGTTTGAATACCTCTGATGTAGACCACACATCTTTCAGCTCTGCACCTGTGAGCCTGAAGGGCTGCAGTGCTGTGTAAAGAGACAGTAAAGAAAAGTGAACCGTATCAGAGAATTACATGAGTTCTGACCAGGGATTAGCATTAGCTATTATTGAACCCACAATAAAGTCCTGAGCAATACAATAATGTATAAAAGCAGTGTTGTAACTGGAAGTTAGCGGGTTTGCTGGCCAAGTCTCGAGTGTGGATCTCGCAATGTAGAAGCATATACAGAGTTCTGAGTAATTTTATACCAAGAAATTACTTTTTTGGTTTCATGCGCCACTGATCAGCAGCTAGGAAACAGAGCCCTTTAAATGACATGCCCACAGACATTCAACTTTCTAGTTTGCCAAAATATGTTGTTGTTGTGATGTTAGGTATAGCAGCAGTGACCATAAAACATTTGAGAATTGCTGTCTGGATCTGGTGTGCTGGCTCTGGCAAACCGTCTCGTACATGACAGTTTGCTAACCCTACTTGCTGTTCATTGCTGTTTGCACTATATCATGGCTTACCCCATCCCTTACCCCATCTTATAGCAGGGAAGTTTCAGTTCACCACTGAGATCCATCAACCCCTAGAAAAAAAACTTGTATATTTACCCATCTTCTGAAAGCAACATGGATGGAAACATTGGACAATATCATCTTTAATAATAACAAGCTCTGTTAAGATGTCAAAAGGCTATTTTATTCTTAAAGTGTACATTTTTTAAGCAGTCATATTGGGTCCTAAATATCCAACCATTTTCTTAAAACAAGAAAAAAGTAATTTGCTCGTGAGACTTTTCCCCCATCTTTCCTATTATAAGCTTGTGTCATAACCCTGCCTCACTGAAACATGTTGATTTTGAGGTGTGAATTGGCTCTCGCAAATGCAGAAATTGTCGAAGAGCTCAGTCTTGTTCGTACTGAGCCGAGAGCCATGTTATGCACAAACCCATGCTGTGGGTCCATATATTGCGCACAACATTATAATTCCATTCACTCTGATTGGAGATGAAGAAAAGGGACACCTGAGTTTCTACCAGCCGTACAGATTTATTGAGAATTCAGTTCTGCCTTTGACTCATTGTGAATGTACAAAGTTATTATTTTGAAGTATGTATTGCATATAGAAAGTACAGAAGAGCCTGGGGATAATGCCAGCAGGAGCACAGACCAGCATTCAGAAAGAAATCTTATATAGATAGGAGAACATGAACATAATGTCTGTTCAAAACTGTTAAATTCATATTGTTCTTTTGTGCAACTTCAACATTGAATGTGTGAAGTCAGTGTTAAATATAGGGTATCAACATTTTTTGTATATAGCATTTTAACAATAAATGTTCATTTGAATGTTTAAATATGAAATTGAAAGTGTCCAATATTATATTTAAACTCTCTCTTCCTTTTTCACATTTTCAGTGTGTGTGTAAATATGTGAACATGTTGCTTAGAGGGCTTAATGAGAGTGGGATCCTGAGGCTCTCGATGGATGCAACACAAATCCTGTGGGCTGCATATATTTACTATAATGCAGACAGCAGCAGACTGTCAGCATCTTCATTCCAGGATGAGGTATGAGAATACGAGTGGCTGTTATTGACCTCAAAGTTATGTTTTTGATACTATGGTCAGCAATTTTGATGAAATGTATTTTCATTGTATTTTCAGATTTACAATCTCTAATGACCTATTTGCTACAATATGTGAAGAATGTATCCTTACTAGCCAATACATGTTTAATTGGAATGGTATGTGTATGTCCAGAAGTTTTTTTTCTGCAATCTTATTTATATAACAGCAGAGCTGCAGTTTTGAAGCCTTTAAATGAATATCACCCTCTCTACCTGCAGTGTGTTCTTTACTTTGCATTTTGGTATCAAAAATTTAATTTGGCATTGAAAACAAATCCTGAACTGAAAAGGAAAAACTAACATTGAACCACTTGTACTGGATAAAACATGTATTTGCACTGAAAAATAAAACAAGGCAACAAAAAATAATTTAATTTAATTTTGATAATCTCGGTATTCTGATTTGTCTTTTTTTAGAGACTGCTTTTGAACAGTGTCAGCTTTTGGCTTAACTGCAGCAAAATGGGGCCAGCACTATGAATGTATTAAGTCTATGCCTTACTGAGTGGCCAAGTTACACCATCATCACTGAGGAGAGGGACTGAAGCCATATTTATGTCGCTGAATTAAAGATTTATTTTGATCAAAAGCAGAGTTGGTGATTGTTAGAAGACTGACAAAAACGATATATGAGATTTAAAATAGCAGAAATTACTATTTGCTATGTTAATATATAGCGGAGTCATGGTGTCCTGAGCTTAGAATGACATCACACTCCCTTTACCTGCATTGTTATCCCAGCTGGTTTGTGCTTTGATATTTGTGGTAAAAGTACAGTTTTTGTCTATGGAGTCTGATGGCAAGTGATAGCGATATTACAGTTGTTTCTGTTTAAACAAAGGTCTGTCTCTGTAAGGATCCTTTCCATAATGTTGTCAGACGCTTATAAGAAGAATCTGAGTCTGTCAGTGGCAGAAAAAATACTTTTAGTGGACTTACTTTGATTGGTGCATTTGTCCACAAGGATTTGATGTGTGTCTTACAATTATCTGCTTGATAAAATTACTGATTGTGTCAATAGTGTGTGGTCAGTAGTAGCGCCCATCCAGTGGCCATCACTATTGATCAGTCAAGTGTTGGAGTTGTGGAGCAGTGGAGCAAATGTTAGTTGCATAATGTAAGTATAGGTGCAGCTCTCTAAGGTTATCACTAGTGGGTTCAACCCTCGCATGGTCTCAAGAAGCACTGAGGACTGTTATCCACTTTGATCTCGCATTATGTATAAGTGGAGCTGACAATATACTCCCAAAAACAGCTGTTTCTTCAGCTGTTTGGAGGAACCAGTGGAGCACACATAGTGAGGGCTGCACCTATACTCATAGTCTGTAGTATTGGTATGTAACTAACATTCCATTTCATATACACTTTGCCCTCTAAGGCTATCACTAGTGGGATAAGGGCGAAACAGGATATGGTCCATGCCCCACTGGGTCTGCACACACAACACACTTTACATGAAATCAATAACCAGTCCATACTCTGCCTACCTGATATTCATCATGAGGGAATGAAACTTGAAAATAACAAAAAGCTATAGAAGGTATGGCTGTGAGAAGCAGAGACTCATATTTACATACAGTAACGGTCCAGCACAGAGCAGAGTCGGACAGAAAATGGCTGTTTATGTGCCGAGAGGCATCAGGGAGATCGTACAGTTAAAGCACCCCAAATAACAATCAGTCGGACAAAACACTCAATACAGAGTGAGTCATAGAGAAAAACAGAGACATCCCACAGATAGAAACAAATGAAAGAACGGGGAAGGTAATAGATCATTACAATAGTTAGAATAAGTTCTCTTTCAAATTAAACATTTTAAGATATGACTGGAAAGTATTGTTCTTGCAACTGCATTTCTAACATTTTTGATTCTCAAACTTTAACCTTAAAGCTTAACCATGTCATATGATTCTTAAGAACACATTAAGAACAAATATCACTGGGACCACTACAGAAACTTGAACATTTAGTATCCAGGAATTTACATTGTAGACGTTACCGCAAGTTTTCGATCTAAATTGTTTTCCAGTGGTTTTCACTTTCAGCTTTCAAGGTCAAGGTTCATTTATTTTTCATTCAACAACAAAGGGTTGTACAACAAAATGCAAGCTGTAGGCCATTTATGCTACACACAAAACAAAACAAAAAAAGCTATTTATGCGGAGTGCAGAGGATGAATTCATGAGTCTGAGCCTGAGGAAAGACACTGCTCTGTAGGCTGATGGTTGTCTTTCTGTCATCGTTTTGGCATAGAGGGGAGGGGGAAAAGAGAGTTTGAATTACATATCATCTGCATAGGTGAGAACGTCACTTCTCTGTGCCTGAGGTCCGCTCCGAAAGCCATGACCAAACACCTGGCATACAGCAATGGCTTACACGTGCTCACCTAAAACTCCAAGACCACAAGTATGTTGAGTCTGTTTCTGTCTGCTGATGTTTTTTTTTACATAGGACTGGGCTGGGTTTAAGTTAACCGTTAGCTAACCAGGTATGTGAAAATTGTTATTGTCACTAAAAAACCTGCCTGTGTTTTATATTTCTGTGTAACATCTTTCAGTGCCAATTCTTGTTTATGTGCCAGTGCAACTTTTTTCCAATATTAGTGTTCAATGCCAAAGTTTCCTTTTTCAGTTCAGGTTTTCTTTTCAATGCCAAATTTTATTTTCCATGCCAAGATTTACACTGTTATAGCTCCATATAGCAATAGCCTTCGATTTATTATTCTTATAAGAATGTGTGATTTACTTCTAACTAAATCTTTTCTGAAGATAAAGGACTGTGTTTTTTTTGTTTTTTTTGCCCAAAGTTTTTTAGGTGTACTCTGTTTTATATAAATTGATGCTTACTATTCCTTTGTACTATTATGCATTTTAATATAATCCTAATGCAGGTCTGATAATCTGTTTGATTCTGTATGTGATCCAAGCAGTGATTTATGGTGTCACCTTCTTATTTGAATAATAGCACATAGAAAAATGCATTACCACATAACCATAAGTATTGTAATCTAGTCCTTGAATAATTCCCCATGATAATCAGTGGTGCAGAGATCTTGGTGTGATTTATTATCAGCTAAAATGATCACTGGAGTTGAATGCATTAGAGGAAGAGGCTGCTACATCAATCCTTTGAAAACATACTAGTTTCAAAGGGTAAATGGTAAATGGACTGTACTTATATAGCAGCTTTCTAGTCTTCTGACCATTCAAAGCTGTACACTACATGCCACATTCACCAACATTCACACATTGATGCACACTATCTTCCTCAAGGACACTTCGAAATTCAGCGGCAGGAGCCAGGGATCGAACTGCCAACCTTCAAATTAGTGGATGACCCACTTTTCTTCCTGAGACACTGGAACTCCTTCAGGAAGAAGCGAGTGGATAATCTTAAAATCTAAATATATGTTTTTTATCAACTACCATAACTGGCTGGATAGTAAGAATACACTGTATAAAACATCTTAGCAAGTAACCAAAACTTTAAAGTCCCCCTCGTCCCCTGTGGCAATTTAACAGTCCTTAATCCATTTATCCAGAGCACAAATTCACATGTCAGATAGATGACAAAATCACAAATGACTATAAAGAACATCAGGACATGTTGTCATAAATCTGTAGAACCATCAGACAGGCAGCATCAGTCAACAGCTGCCTAATATAAACAGTGCAGGATTGAATGCTGTATGAGTGCAGCTCTGCTACTGATATGTCACTTGGGGTTCTCAAGTGGGCACCTCTTGTCACAGATGTCTCGTTGAATTAGGTCACTGAACTCAACAGTGGTTTCTAGCATTAGGCAGAAGGGTAAGATAACAGCCCAAGTGAATTTCCAACTCTTTTCAGTCACAGCATGCATGCTAATAGCTAATTACAGCATCCTACGAGCACGCCAAAGCTAACTAGTCACCATGTAAACATCCTTTTCTGAATGTCAACAGGAAAAACTTGAATCTGATTGGCTGGCAGGTGTCTGTTAAAACTGTCAGGACATCTTATATATAGTTTGAAACACAATCTCACACCGCAGACCATGCTGCATCTCTTTTATGAAGCAGGTTATACTCTGGCACAGCAGGGTCATATAAAATATGATGGTGTCACAGAGCTAATATGATACCTTCCTCTATTTGGATTCTCTGATTTTCTAGTCGCTCAAAGGTCAGCTCTCAAGGTGAATTTAAATTGGTCAACAGCACAGTGTCTCACTTAGACCTGACATATTTATGAATTTACATTGTATTTGTCTGATTGGGAATTAATACATTATTTCCATTATTAGGTAATATATGTGGAATTTTACATTACAATCATACAACATACAAACATTAATATACTACAATTATAGTAATACATAATTGTTTATTATCTTTGGGAAATGTACCACCTTTGGGAAATGTACCAGCAGTAAGCAAAACAGTGGATGCATAGATACTTTTTCATGTACAATGGCACAAATTTGTCCACCAAAACCAAATTCAAAACATGTCAGCTACACAATTTTAGGATTATAGTGATTATGAAATTCTTCGAATGGATAGTGATAAGGATGATGTGCTGGTGTGTAGGTGGAAGGGAAATTGAATGAAAGTTCAACAGAAGAGGCTGTGTAGAGCAAATGCCCAAAAGTCCCTTCTGACTTTTTCTTCACCTTTTGTGTCATGCACTTCCTCAATTGACATCAGCTCAGGGTCAAGGCCCCCCTGGCTGAAACTTGTCTTTCAAAGAGGAATAGACAATAATAAGAGATTTTTGTGATAGACTCATAAAATTGGATGAAAATTGCTTGTGGAAAACTGCAGTTTCTTTCCTTGTTTGACCCATGTTCTTGACAGCGTTCTCCAGGATGTTCAGTAACTTAGCTCAGGTCACAAATGAGACATTGATTTTTTTGAAGAGGATCAAGTAAGTTCAGTCCAGCCTGTCTCGAGAGTTTGGAGGGTTTCAGTTGTCATGGGCACACCAGGACATGAGATAGGTCAACTCCCTCATTCAACCAGCATCATTATTGATTGTGGTGAGGTGAGGGGGGGAGGAGTGGTGGATTTTACCCACTTCAAGGAAGAACAGATCTAGGATAATATTTTAGTTATGTTATGTTCACTGACTTTGTTTTTATTGGTTCACATATATCTTTTTCTATTATTTTGATGTCGCCATCGATTTTAAGTGGCTACTCCAAAAACAGAGCTATAAGACATGGTGGTACAATAACCCTGCTATGGGTTGGGACAGCATTTGACTCAAAATAACTACTATTACTAAATATATTATCCTCATCTGTATAGAGGAATGTTTAATACCTGATCATTCTGTCCTGGTTGATAATGTCAGTGCTATCTAGGGTTGGGGGATTTGTTTTCCAACCAGCCACCATCCAACAAGCCAAAGAAACGGCTATTGTCGATATATTCATGCAGGTACTGCGCCCTTCACAAAATGAAAATGAAATATTTTAGAACCTTTTTTCCTCATCAAACAGAAAAATACAGTCCTACGCCTTCCGAAACTGTCTCTCTTTCATTCAAACTCAACAAAAGTCTTTTCACTGTTCCAACAATGACTACCTCTGGTTTGGTCGTAATAAAGCCTCAGTTCACCGACTTAGATGTGAAAATATTCCGGCTCTATACGCATTTTTCCTCATACTCGTTCTTTGGCTCAGTGGGTGTACTGTGCCTTTGCTGAGCAGAAGCTGTCACTCGTTCTTCAGAGGCAGATCATTAAATTAGCTAAATAAACTGACAAAAATTGCTCAAAAAAACAACCGCTGATGGACAGCCATCCAAACCCCAGACCCTAGTACCATCTAACTTCATTCAGGTGGCACTACATGTTCCATCATCTTTGCCATAGTTTGAATGTAGAATGTTTTCTTCAAATTTAATATTACAGTTGCCAAGTGCCAAAAAAAAACTATTTAAAAGAAGATGGGGGGGGGTAATTTGACAGAGTGAATGGTGACAGCAGTACATTTCCTCTGAACATGAAATCAGAAAAGTAAGGGTTGAATATGAAGTAAAAATTGGATGCAGCAACTGAGGGAAGAAGCCTTATCCTTGGGAGCAGACACAGTGATTACAGTGTAGGATGTTAGTCTTATACAAGGGTGGTAAAGGATGGAGGTGAGCAGTGCAGCCAGCACAGTTTAAAGAGTAAGTCAGAGGAGACTCTGCTCTAATCTTATCAGAAAGGGTTTGCACTTTCAAACAGAGTAGTACCAGTTGCAATATGATGTGAAAGTCTTAAAAGCACAAGAGGCAGACACTAGATCATTTCAAGCAAGCAAGACAACAAAGTGTAACTGTTAAGTAAACAACTTTAGAAATTACGACGCATCCATCTGTTGCATTTGTGTGAATCAAACATGATTCACACAAATGCACCACTGAGCAGTACTGACTAAGTCTAATGCTTTTTTTTTTTTTTTTGTCTTTTCTGATTCTAACGAAACAAAGGGAGCTACGCATTACAGTTTATTCTCTCACAAACAGACTGCCAACTGGCAAACTGTGCTTGAAGCACATGATTAAAGCCAATGTCCCTTTTTTATATTCACCGTGGCTAAATAACATATTGATCAATCCTTTGCAATTGCTACTCAACTGATGATGTTCAAGGAAGCACTTGAAGTATCAAAACTTATTTCAGAATACCCTTGTTGGAGAAAATAGGGCAATTCATCTTGACACATGCTAAATTGGCTTTTCTCCATTATGTGTTTGCATCTACAAAGCAATACAATTGATTAATTGTGTAATTACAGCCACTTTTATCTTGCCGCAATGACTCAGCTTGAAGCTTGCTAAAGCTGCTCTATAAATGGAAGACCCCAACCTTTAAGACATAATCTTTTAGTGCCTTATAAAGATTTCAGCATAGTCTGGAGGACCGTAGCTCCGCACATTGTATGCAGGTGGAGATCTGTCAGTTTTACTGCTCCATAAGTCACTCGTGAAATCATAAAAGTGACATACTGTAGCTGTATCTATTATGAGCTAGCTTGCAGTCACACATCCAAAGAATTTCAAAGACAAAAACAGAATATGTTCATACATATCTTATCTCAACTCCGGATACATAAACACAAACAAGCAGTTAGAAATGTGGAGTTGAAATCGAGGTCAATTGTACAATGAGGCCAATGTCTCAAATGGAGAATGCACGCAAATCTAAACCGGAAGAGGGCAGGTGCTTAACCAAAAATGTGCAAATCATGAAATAAACAAATAAACAGCTTGCACATTGCAGGGCTCCAGCGTTGGCTTATTTATTGCAGTAAATGAGTGGACATTGGACCCCTGCAGTGTAAGTGCTATTTATTTGTTTATTTCACTTCTTTTTCCTTTTTTCATGTGAACCGCACAAGCTACTTGAGTGCCAAAATCATGCTTAGCTTTACTGAGCCTTGACTGGTTTTACATTTGCTCCCCCACCATGTTCAATCACTGACTCAGGGGAGAGAATTGACACTCTTCCCTGCCCGGACATGATGGATGCAATCAGTCCTGAACATCAATCAGTCATACTGCATCCTGTGAAAAAAAGCAGAAAATAAGCAGCAGGTTATAGAGAAACAATGACACAAATACTGAAACTGTGCTGAAGTAAATGGATGCTGGAAGGGTGACATGTTCTGAAAATGCTTCATACAATCCCAAAAAGTGTATGACAAAATTACACACAAGTTGTCTAGAAAGAACTAGGCCTTCTTTTTCAATAAATATCAACTCATCAGACTCACGCCTGCACACCAGTCATTTAGCAGTGATTTGGAAAATGAATTAATGAAATTATCTTTTTTTTCTATTATCAGGAATCATTGTCAAAGACACAAGTCCTTGTTATGAGATGCAAGAGCAAAACTGTGTTCCAGTTTAAAAAATACAAAATGCTTGCCTGAAGTAGGGCTGTGTTGTAAGAAACTTCTACTACAAACAAAAAACAACAAAAAAACATTGTGCCTACAAAGACAATGCGTTGCCTGAAGACTGCTCATCAAAGCCAGCACAACGGAAAAAAAACAATGCATAAAATCAAGAGGTTGCACCATTTGGTGCCAATCAATACACATGGATATGAAATTAATTAAATAATTTAGGAATCAGTTATTCTATATCAGTTATATATTCAAGATACGGAACATATTTAGTACAGTAAATATCTTGACTCATTTTATATCACATTTTTTCCATAGTCATTAAGTCACAAACCCACTTTTATAGAATTCAAATGAAGCAAATTTATTTTTCAAATAGGCTAGCAAACACACACACACACACACAATGTCATCATGACTTTTTCAACATAAACATACACATATTTTCATCCCCGCATTCAAGAAAGGGCTGTTAAATCTGAATGCATTATATACTTCTGCACAAAAATCAACACAAAGATCAGGTACACGCAGCAGTCATACGGCTAATATACACATACAGTATATACAATGTCATATTTTCTGTACATAAAATATACACATATTTGAATCACTGCACATTCCTCTGATATTAAACTGAGTATCATAACTTTGTGCTGCTGATTCTTATGAATATAAAAACAATTAACATCATAACTACACACAAAATAAGTTAGGCCTACAAAATGGGCTGTTTTCACTTAACAGACATTTGTGGAAACTTTTCTGTCAAAATTAAAGTCAGACATCAGATACTTAAGCATTTTAATTTATTTTTTGACCACACACTCAGAGACCCATTCAGGACTACTTTGTCAGGACCCAGTTGAGAAAGCATGCACAGAAGAGATCTTCTGCATCTTCTGGTCTCTCACAGGTGAAGCGCATTAGTGACTGTGAGATGGATATTTGTGTTGCCATACTGGAAAAAAAAAAATTTCAATGAGTGGAATGGTGAGTATATGTACACTCAACACTTTGTCTCACAGCTGCGTTTCCTACTTCTACACTTAAAGTATTAGAACACACAGCATGTGACCAACCAGGTGTATCCCTGGGCTTCAGGAGGTGGAGCTAGTTGCTTCTTCTGTCTAGATATCGAGGTGTCCCTGAGCACATCGACCCCCAAATTGTAAAGCGCTTTGTCTGCCAAACACTAAAGTACAAACTAAAATAAAAGTACAAATTAAACAAAATCACTGGTTCAAAGTAGATGCAGTTTGGGTCAATGGGTTAACTTTACACAGTTACTCATAGACAAAAAATCACTTAAGACAAACATGTTTTAACCTAGTTTTAGCATTATTTTTCAAATTACTGCTGGGTTATTTACCCAAACTAAAATACCATATGGTTGCAAACTGTTACAATCTTCTATAGCACTTATTAAACTTAATGTTACAATTGCTTACTGATACTAATATGTATATCTTTTCCAGTTTTGAATGTCATGTGCACATCATTTTGTACAACTTACAATTCATTTGTGTGACAGTTTTAAGGTATAACCTATGCTTTGTGTCTAAAACTCAATCAAAATAACCTCAGTTACCCACACTTGGTCGAATCATACCCCTGTATATACTATAATTACCACACTGTGGTTGTCTTTCTCTGTCAACCGGTCAAGTTGCAGTTTACATCGATGTCCAGACTCATATAATATATGTGTTAAAGACTTGGAAGGAATTGAATAAAAGGTATAAAATCTATTGTTTGGCTAAATAGAAGTTATAACTATATTGATGATACATATGTATGATTTCAGGGAATATACATGTTTAAACTGACTAATGAAGGACTATCATAGATGTATTGACTAAGAGGCCGAGACACGCCGCTAGAAATGCGTCACACGCAAAATCATTGTTTTCCTTTTCCTCCTTTATGTGGCGCGGTTTTCTTGCCGTTTTTAGACACAAAAGTTAAAATATTTTCATCTTTTAAATGTAATGTTGCGATGCTCATCTTTGTCACAGTTGGCCCAGACAGCCAAACAAATCAAGCAAGAGGTGGACTTCACTAGCACTTTCTTCATGTTTTGATGCAGTTTACTATGCTGATAAATAGGTCTGCTTGAATCCACTTTGTTCCATGATCATATATTTAACCCCCCGGTTGCTCTGCTCCACAGGTGGTCCAGCTGTTTTTTCCCCCTCGCCCTTTGCCAAGGCCTTGTTGAAGTGGCCAGACCTGTAGCGGTGCATCTCTGTGTGATCTTCCCCTAAACTTGATAACTATGTAACGATGGACTCTTATAGAGAATAGCTCTACAAAATGTGGTGCTTTTGTTTGCTCCTGGCATTTTTAGATGTGACATCTCTCTAAGAGCTGTAGGTGAAACTTAGTCACTCACAGAATCACCATTAGCTAGGCGCACTCCAACACGTTGTTTGCAGTCACATGAAAGTCACGTTGATGACGTGCAGAATGGATGTGATGGAGATCAAAAGCCTGTACTGAGCTAGTTATTGTTTACCATTGTTTCGTCCCAGTCAACAGTGTATTAAGATCACAATTTTGCTTAATAGTATGTCTTTAATTACAAACCTTTATGTCCGTGAGTCTATGGAGAATTTTGTTCCTTTATTATTCAATCAAATACAATATGTTGGGAAGTTGCAGTAAATATCAATAAACAATATTTTTAAAAGAAAAAAACTATTATCACCTTTAGTGTTTGTAAGTAAACTCATACCTTTTGCGTCCTGTTAAGCTTGCAAACTGAAAATTTTCTTGTGAGTTCAACTACTGATGGGCATTGCCAGCCTTTAAAATCTCATTTGTAAATGTCTTTGATTATAAGACCAGTGGTCTGATAGTGCGTTTCACTTCTGTAGCCTACACATTGTAGATTCGCGGTCAGAAGCATCACTTAATTAACGAGTAGTAAGTGCTTTGTATAGACCTGTGAATTCTTGCTGATTAGTAACTGTTTATAGGCCATCATTAGAAAATGAATTTGTTGTGAGTTTTATAGAACATCTGCTAACACAGTCACGGTAATCAGTTAATACATGTCTGAATAGTGGATGTGCACCGTGAGTAGCATGCAACACGAAATGTTTCAATCACAGCCCTACAATGAAGAGTAATCAACATTTATCTCTAAGCTGTGACTAGCATAAACCACCATTTGAGCTAATGACTGTCTTACAGCAGGAAAATTATCATTTTGTTGTTGTTATAAATGTACGGCAGGCTGAATTCAGTATTTAGCTAATCCATAACTAATGTGCTTATCAATGATGAATAGGCTTCTCAAACATTTTTAACTGTGTTTATAAACTACCATACTAATGTGTGTCTCATCCAGTTATAAATGATGAATTTGCAAGTATTTATTCATTCTTCAAACATAACTTTAGACTTGCAAGTAGCAAAATGGTCGTATGTTCTCACTTATAAACATAAGTTTTGATTGAAGTTGACGAAATATGTTCTCTCAAATTTTTTTTTCAATTGCAACCTGTGCTGTTTTGATCTCAAAAAAATTTTTTGATTGCCACTTACTCTTTTTGGTTTCAAATCGCTTTTTGTCTCAAATCTCTTTTTTGGTTTCAAATCTTTTGTTTCAAATCTATTTGATTGAGTAATAAAGGAACAAAATTCTCTCCATATGAGTCACTTTGAGTCAAAAATGTCACCAGTTCAGTGTCCTACCTACTTTTTAAAAGTGTTTATTGAGGATATTATGTCACAATATTACATTACATACAATTGGTTAAAAAATGTCACCACCTAATCGTTGTATCATGTTAAACGTCTGTGTGGAAAATTTGATCATATTTACCACATCAGTTCTTGACTTCTGACCAAAAACGTGTTTGGCAAGGTCCATTTGAGGTCACAGTGACCTTTGAGTAAAAAGTTTTACCAATTAATTGTCTATTTGTGAAATAAGGTAATCAATTCTTGAGTTATGACAAAAAAACGTGTTTTGTGAGGTCACAGTGACCTTTTACCTTTGAGCACAAAATTCTAATCAGTTCATCTCCAAGTCCAAGTGGACATTTGTACCAAATTGGAAGAAATATCCTTGCGGTGTTCCTGAGATATTGTGGTCACAAGGATGGGACAGAAGGACGATAACCCAAAATCATACTGCCTTTTGTCACAGCTGTCGACGCTGCAGAGACATAAAAATAAATAAAATATAGTCTAAACATGTACAGACGCAAGGAGGGTACAGTGAGCTTAAAATGTCTTTAAAGTAATTTTTCAATGAGTAAAGGGCATCACAAAACAGTCCCGGAGATTGATGTGGAATGCCTTTACTGAATTTGGATGAACTCCAATGAGAGTTCATCTGTTCTCGAAAGTTTGTCAGTTTTTAAAGGTCAACAGCTCCTGTGCTTCTTCTAGTCTGCTTCCACTATCAGAACTGAGGGCCATTTCTTTACATAATAGACAGCTGTAGGACACTCACAGCACTGCCACTTGGACTTGGACTCTGATAAACCAGATGATGGATAGTGGTGTCAGTCAGGCATGAATGGGCCCCTAGGATGCACCTCTATCCTCCTCTACAGTGAAGCCAGGCACTGACATCAGCATCTATAAGCCACACTGTGCACTATCCTTCCCCGCAGTCATGTCACAATGCCTCAGGTCACCATTTTTACACTCTTAAGAGTGCCTGTATAATCCAAGTGATATCATGCTTTGAGTCTTGCTGTAGATGAAAAGTCAGAACATATTCTCAGCATACATATTCTTCAATTTGTACACCCAAAATAGAGATGAGATGCTTACTAAAATAGTGCGTGTTTAAGATTGGTGTTTTTAGAAATGTGTCTCTTTGGACTAGCTCTCTGGGTCCTGTAGATGAAAATAAATGTGCCAAGTGCTGTGGAAAAAGCAGAGCTGTCCTCTCCACTGAAGTGTAAGTTTGGGGGTGGCGGTGTTCTTGCTACAAATACAGTATGTGCTGCTCAACAGATTATAGCTCTGTCAAGTGTAACCCTATTTTTTCATCTGAACTTAACTGTAAAAGAGCGCAATTTCGGTCCACGTTTTGTCATATTTGTGGCTTAGGTTTTCCAACTCATCTTTTTCCTTTTTTTTTTCCATTGTCAGTGTTAATGACTCATTACCTTTCCTTAATCACCAAACGTTGCAGCAAGAGACAGGTGGATGCTGGGATGTATCTTAAGTTGCAGTGAATTTATTTCTGCATTTTACAACAAAAAGTGGATATGTATAACATATGTTTGCTCTTTACACCGCCAGCACATTTCTCTACTGCTAATAGCACTATAGCCTTCCACAGCAGCAACGGAGAAAGTCGCTCTTCTGCTACTACTTTCTTCTACTTAAAGGTCCAATGTGTAACATTCAGGAGGCTCTGTTGTCAGAAATGGAATATACAATTCATAGGTATGTTTTCATTAATGTATAATCACCAAAAATAGAAATTGTTTTTTTGTTTTTTTTACCTTAGAATGAGCCATTATCAAAAGAGACCGGCTCGCCTACCATGGAGTCTGCCATGATGAACCACCATGTTTCTGTAGTAGCCCAGAAGGGACAAAGCAAACACTGGCTCTAGAAAGGGCTATTTATGTTTTTCGTGTATTTCATGACCACCGTAGTTTCTCCTTCACGCTTGAAGGAAGGAAAGGGAGGGTGAAGCAACAGAGTTGCGATTTGCAACTACATTTGGAACAGTGTGTAGGATTTAGTGGCATCTAGTGGTGAAGTTACAGATTGCAACTATTAATACAGCTCAGCCTTCCAAGCATGTAGGAGAAACTATGGTGGCTGCAAAAAACCTCACAAGCCCCTATCTAGAGCCAGTGTTTAGTTTGTGCATTCAGAAGAGGACCCACTCCCACTGTGGATAAAAAAGGCTGAGTCTAAGGTTACGAAAACACGACAATTCTTATTTTCAGGTGATTATACACTAATCAATCAACTTTTATTTCAGACTCATGGTCCAATAAATACACATACCAATACAAACAACAGCACATACACAAACAACAACAGGACAATTAAAAAAGGCAATGATACCAGTGTTTCCACATGGATGACTGGTATCGCACAGTACTAAGACCAGGGTTTGACAGCAGCATAATGATGAGGTTACATGAACCATTCAATCTGCAAATAAATTTGTGCATTAGGTTTCTCAACAGTGCATGGAATGTGTTGACTCCTACTCTACAAAATAGTTCACTTGCACTGCTCCACCTGGGTTTTTTAAGCAGTGTACGCAAACCATCATTATAGGCAATCTGGAGCTTCTGGATGCTAAGCTTGGTCCATAAGGGGGCAGTATACAGAGGAGTACAGTATGCTTTAAACAAGCTTATCTTAACTTTATCTGAGCACCAGTGGAATTTCCTAACCAGCATGTTAGCTTGTGCATATACCATGCGGCGCTGCCTATAGATGTCATCATCATCATCACACATTTGATCTGTGATGATGTGTCCTAGATATTTAGTTTTATTACCTACTGTTAAAACTTGCCCTGCCAGGTAAAAAGATGGAAAGTTTAAATCCTTATCTCCTTTTGTTTTACAGATCAGAACAACACTCTTTTTGCTATTGTATTTGACATCAAATTTGACACCATACTCAGTACATATGTTCAGCATCTCTTGAAACCCAGCACTGCTAGGAGAAAAGATAGTTAAATCATCGGCATACATAAGGTGGCTTACCAGGGTGTTGCCAACCATGCATCCTGTTTTACTGGCTCTTAGTTGGTCAGATAAATCATTCATATAAATATTAAAAAGGGCAGGTGAGAGTAACCCCCCCTGACGAACCCCATTACCCACACCAAATGGTGTAGAGACTGCATTCCCCCACTTGACCTGCATGCTCTGGTTAGCATACCAATATGCTAGGATATATATGAAAATATACCTATGAATATACATTTCTGCTAATACATCCTCCTTAATGTTACACACTGGACACTGCAATTGCAAATGTTAACCGAATTGTTAACATTGCAATATACCAAAAGTAAATAAAAAAAAAAGAAAAAGAAGTCTGGTCTCTTATTAACAGGAAATATTAAAACAGTGTGACTTAAAGCTGTTTTCTGCATACCTAAATTTGATCATTTCCCTTAGAATAAGCCTTTGGCTTTCCTTCTCAGAATTTGTATCTTGTTGAGGTGGGAAAACTGCTGAAACAGCCTTTTGACCATTGTGGGATAATATTTCCAATGAGAACATTGAAAATATGTTTGGTGTTTTAACGTCTTAGGCAGGGTTAGCCAGGTTTATTGCAGGTTTTATCCAACTTGCATGCCTGTGATATACTGACACAGATTTCAAAATAACAGGCCCTGTATAACATTCACTTACAATTATGTATATGATTCAGTTCAATTCTTCACTGCTTGCTACTGTATCACCAATTTTCATAAATTATGTTCATTATTAGAGTTCATACTTTCATGAATACGTTCGGAGGATACCACCAAAGTTAATTATTTGACCATCCAGGTAATTCTTACTCCTGGTGGGAATTCAGTCATTTAACATGATTGAATGAGCTCTTCATGCTCTGGCCTAACCTACAATACATAGTGACCCTGAACATAATGTTCATTTGATGTAATCCTTACAATAGAATATCAAAAACATAATTATGTTGGTAATCTTTCTTGTTTTTAATGTGTACTGGCTGGGTTAAATGTGTGTTTTCATGGCCAAACAACAAAATTGGCTGTTCTTAGACGCCTTCCATAATGACCCATCTAAGCTTGCCAATTACAACCCAAATGTGTATTTTCTGGTCTGCCACCTCTATGTTTAAGTTCTGGATAAGTTTAGACTAACTAGAACTGCCTTGTGAAATGTACAAAAGATCACTGTTATTGTTTTAAATCATTTATCTGGTGTGGACAGTCTTTTCTCACCACAAACTGTCTGAATCAACCACAGCACTGGCTCAAATCCTGCAATCTCTAAAAGAAAAAGCACAGTTCCAGTTTTGGCAGTCAGTCTGTTTCGATCTGCCAAATTGTCAGTTACAAAAATCCCATTTCCTCTTTCCGCCTTACAGTACTTCCATGTTTAATTGGAAATACTGACATTTTGAAGGAAACGGCTTAAAAATGGGAGCGGCTGGCTGCAAAACATTAAGATATGTCAAATAATGCAGCTAGAAGAATTTCCTTTCAAAGGATCGGCTAAATGAAGCAGCAGAAAAACATTGCCAATTGTGGAAACTAGGGCAGAACTTATTGAGCCTCAGAACTTCAAGCCCTGATAAAAAGGTTTCCAAATGACTTGGTTTGTTTTGCTGCATTTCTGTCTGTGAAATTAACTTGTGATGATACTGTCATCCAATTACCCAAGAAGTTTACAAGCAGTGCATCCCAGCATATTTTAAATTAATTGGACTCATAATAAAGACCAGTGGCTGTTTGGGTGCAACCTCTGAGCTGACCATTATGTGATGTTGGCTCAACTGTGTCCCCAGAGAGAAACTGCTTCTGTAATTAATTTACTACAGCTTCAAAAAGAGATGTGAAAAGAGCCCTCTGGAGTTGGATCAGCATGCTTCTTTAGCTCTTCAACCCTCTGTGGGGCCGTATCACTGTAGTTTGTCTTTGCCATGGAGCTGGGCATGGATTTGAGAGGGGTTGGCCCTTTGGGGGCAGATAATCGTCCCCTCTGGTATCATACTAAACACAGCTGGAGCCAGTCACTGGATAATATTCAGTCCCTGTCCTCTTCTTGGTTTTATTTTCTAGCTTGTTTTTAGCTTGTATCCCACTGGCAAAGACAGATGGTAAAACAGAAACTGGCGGTGTTTAGCCTCAGTAGACATTGTGTAAATGCTGCAATGACACCTTGCATTAGCCTGCTGGAAGAATGTGTCAGGACCACACACACCAAGCCCGGTGCATTTATATTGGTCAATTCCACACCTCACAGTGTACATTCAGTGTCAACCTTCAGTGCCAATGCAGGAAGTAGTGTGCCCATAATGTGGCAAGGCTAAAAGTGTGCCCACATAGTGTTTTATGGACGAGACCAGAGTTTGCATCGCGTACCAATCGCAATCTGCAATAATATTTGCCTTTTTTTCTTAACCCATTTCCTAACAACATATTCAATGTACAGGGACTACAGACTAAGATGAACTACTGTAAGAAACAACCATCATAGAATGTTAACTAATGTTAACTAATAATGGTTTGAGAAGATAAGTTATGTAATTAATGTAATCTGAGGAAAAACGATTATTATTAATTTAGGAAAGTAACAGTTAATTTGCACATGGTTTAAAATGAACGGCAAAGCAGATGAGGAAATCTGTGTCTGTCTTCTTCAAAAGGACTGACAGAGTTCCTCTACCCCCTGATAGTG
This sequence comes from Dicentrarchus labrax, assembly GCF_905237075.1. NCBI lineage: Eukaryota > Metazoa > Chordata > Actinopteri > Moronidae > Dicentrarchus > Dicentrarchus labrax. The sequence goes on along the minus strand of NW_026136706.1, from coordinate 24,970,353 downwards.
TGTGATACTTTAAATTAGCACCCATGGCACAAATTAATTCAGTAAATAGTTAAATCTATTAAAACTGCACAAGCACACATTAAAACAGAAAACTGTGATATTAAGTTATTAGGAACACATTGATTGACAAAGTCAAAAATGATACCTCTGGGTTCTGTGGATATCCCAGTCAGTAAGAAACTTAGGCAATTAATGTAACCTGAGGTTAGCAAATGTCCAATATCGATGAAGCTGTCCAGCAAAGCATATTAAAAACCAGACTAAGTCTACATCCTTGCTAGCAGCCCCAAGAGGCTGTAAAGTTCATGAAACCCACTATATGAAAGTGTTGAAACTAACAATAACCTGATGATTGATAGACTTCTTAAATCCTTAACAATAGGTGACCAAATATACCAAATTCATCCTGAAGGTGAAGATAGAGAAGAGGTCAGGCGCTCAACCAAATTAGTATGTATGTACTTAAAGTTGGAAGAAGGCTCATGGGATGTCCAAAATGAGAAGGCTTCTTACTTTGGGGAATATGCAGTGTGCAGGCAATGCACTCTTCATTCTCTTGTATACAGTTGTAAACTTCATCCCGATGGTGGGATGAAAAAGAAAAAGGGGTCAGCAAACTATTTTGAATTTGGAAAGAAAACACAAGTTGACGAAAATGCGGAAGCTTACTTTGGCAAAGACTCATCCTCTTATGAGGACTTACTGGCAGCTACGGTATGAGCTACAGGCATGGTTTAACACTAGGTGTGTCTGACGATGTGTGTGAGAAGTGATTGCTTGCTCGAAAACAACAATTACAACTGTAGAGTATATCTTCATTAACAGAAGGGCAAAGAACGGCAGTGAAGGCTTTTCTCAATGGAAAAGATGTTATCACTCATCTTCCAACTGGCTTCAGTAAGGGTGTGACTACATTATGTGGTTTGTTGATCTGATTGGTTGAAGTTGTGATTCATCCAATCAGCTGCCAAGTATTTTTTTTAAATTGCCTGCCCTTTTTCAAAATGTTTTCAAAAAATACTTCCCTGTGTAACAAACAGCAGCTGAACAGAGATCCCCCTAGAAAGCTATAGATGGGACCTGGTGGTAGTGGGGTGATGGAAGGGCGAAGTGCATAGACTGCAAACACAGCAAATGATGGATGATCCCGCAAAAGTAGTAAACAATCCCAGAAACACATTCCAGTGACATCATTGGATAACAGCTGAGAGATGATGATATAAAAATGTCTTCATTCTCGAACTGAAAGCTTCATTAGTATTTGTCTAGCATTAGTATACATTCTGAAGCCTATTAATATTCACAGGCACAGTTTGGTAAAGGGAACTTTTTTCTCTAATGGTGGTGCTAGACAAAAGGTCAAAGGGTCACCCACATCATTGAGAATAATCACTGGGGAACTATGAATATATCCATACTTAAATTTATGGCAATCTGGCAAGGAGTACCCAATGTATGGGCATGCAGCTTGCAGAACAATAACAGGAGGGAAAGTTGTTCAGAAACAAAGCTTAACCATAACACCCTTTTTGTAACAGCAAACCAAAATAAAAAAATAAAAGTATGACAGAGTGAGGATCAAAACAACTCTGGATCTTTGAGCCACTGCAGGGAGAAGCAGCAATACTTCTGAGAGGTTGAAGAGAGAAGAGACGTGCTATGTCAGGTTAAGATGAAGATGACAGTGAGCTGTACAACCTCAAACAAAGCTTTTGACTGAGAAGGTCAGGTCACGATTGTGGGGGAAACTCATTGAAAGTAACAGGCGTGAGAAACCTGAAATGCCCTGCACTGAAACTGACTGTTGGGAGATGAGTGATCATCAGAGGAGGAGGTGAGCTGACCTAAACCATTGGGAGAGACTCTGAGGTTGTGAACCAATGGTGAATCATTCTTAAGGGTGCTAAATAAACAACACTTCCAATAATGCCACATAGTCAGCTTTGTAAGCCTACATTAGCACAGTCTCACTAACTCAGATGGATACCTCCAGATATGTATGAAGACTTATTAATAGTCTGCTTCCTTTTTTCTACATGCACACATGGAAATTCCTTAAACAGTCCTCTCCTCACTCTACCTCATTAAACCTTCAAAAATCTCTGAATATGCAAATGTTGTTCGTTTCTAAAGTTTTCCTGCTGGACACAAGATGTCTCCTACTTCACTGTAAAGTCCATTTTTCAGTGGACGTGCACTGGTGGCTTCAAGTTTTAAATCACATTGTACAAGTTGATACTGGACCAGGATTGACTTCCTAATTATTTGAAATGTCACAAATCCTGCTAGTAGGCAGTGCCCCTTAAAATCTTATTTTCAATCAGCACAGAGAAACTTTCCACCTTCAGCAGATGAATGTGAAAACATCTTTCTAGTGTCAACCTCTGCACAGACAGTATTCAAACATCATGCTGTAGGAACAAGAAGAAACACTGAATTCTGACTGGAGGGGGACTTTAAAATACATCTTTCATGTGTGAGGCAAGGCTGTCATAGTTCATTAAAGCTAAAGAAAAAAACTGAAACTGTGTGAAAAAAATGTGTTTAGTTTAAGTCTGTCAATTTGGTCAAATTTGTCAACGCAGCTAGAATGAGGAACCATTAGTGTATATGTCTATTGACACTGGTATGTCTACATGACATTGTATTGTAATACCTTTTCTGACAAACACCCCCCATATTATGAAAACTAATACTGAAATTAATAAAAACTAAACATTTTTTAACAATAAAAACTCAACTGAAATCCACTCTGTAAACTAACTGAAATTAAACTGAACCGTAAACAAAAATTTAAAAAGTAAAAAAAAAAAACTGATGAAAATTACAAAACTATAACAACTCTGATATGATGTAACCAGCTAATGTTAGCAGGTTAAGGGAAAAAGAAACAACACATCAGCAGCAAGGGGTCTTGCAAAGACGTCTGCGAGAGCTTCTTCAAGCATAATCTTTTTAGTTCAGTCTAACTGGTTAAATGATTTGTCATTTTCAATAGAGATGGCAAATAAAGGTTTGGGTAAGTTGACTCTATTAACACATAGCATCTTTGTAAATTGATTTTAAAAAAGCACAGGATCCCCCTCTATACACTGGTGGTTGTGGAGTAAAGCCAGTGGGTGGAAAATTGAACCTCTCAGCTGAATCTCAATCTGAAGATTATGGTGGTGATGGGGGAGGTCTGTGAGAAAAGGCTCACAAAGATATTTATAGAGCAGCACTCTACAACCGATTGGTTCATAGAAAGTGAGACAAAGGTTATTGGCCAGATGTGATGTGGGAGGCATTTGTGAAGGGGAGGAGCTCTAACAGCATGGGACAGTGTAGCACAGAGACAGGGAAGCTGGAAATGAAGATTGAATCACCCCAACTGGTCGAGACAGACGACCACCCACCTAGAGCCGAAGGATCTGTCCTAGGTTTCTGCCTTTTAACAGGCAGTTTTTCCTTGCCCTTATCGCCAAGTGCTTGCTCATGGTGGTACTGTTGGGTCTCTAGACCTGCTCTATTTGAAAAGTGTCCTGAGATAACTTCTGTTATGAATTGGCGCTATACAAATAAAATTGAATTGAATTGAATTTAATGAAGAAAATGTTTTTTAGTGTAAGTTTGCCAAAGCTTCACTAGTCCTCCTTTAAAAGCTTAAAGAATCACATTTGTTTCAAAAATTAGGCACAGCGTTAGTTCAGGCAGGCAATGAAGTCAGCTGACAGCTCAGCTGATTCCCTCAAGCATCCAATAGGCAAATATCATTCAGGGCGTCTTATTTAAGATGCTTTAGCCTGCCTATCTTTGCTGCTTCCTCTACAAGCTGTTTTGCAACCCACCTCCAACCCAGCTCCTCCTTTTATGTTGTATGTAATTAATCAGTGTAATTTTCTGATTGCCATTGATGCTTGCTCTGTTCTGTACCCTGTGAGGTCTCTGCTGCCGCTCTCCTTGTCTTAAACTTTTCTATGTATGCACATGGAAGGACATGGAGGTGTACTCTTCCTGCCTTAAGGTTTTCCACATAGACACATGGAAAGGCAAGGAGGTCCCAGAACAGAGCCATACCGTCAAATGTAACATTTTGCTTTGGAATAAAAGATATTTTGACAAAAGTGGTCCTGACTGATCCATATTTGCATGTAGATGTGTATGTGAGCACTCTTCACATATCAGATCAGTTATGGCAACAAAATAAATGAATGACAGCTTTTTACTTTTTGTTGCTTTCTAACAGAGCTTTTACTGTGAAAATTACAAATGGTGCATTTTTTCAATCCATGTTATTTTTGCATTAAGCATAATAGAAGTAAATATAAAACATGACTTAGAGACCTAAGAAGTACCTGAATGTCAGACGTAACCAGACACACTCCTGACACTCTGCTGCAAAATCAATTAACAAGGTCATCTATAATTTAAAAGCATTGACCTGCAGCAGCAGCTTTGCTACCTGCTTAAAGACTTATGTTGCTTAGAGACTCTACTTCTAAGAGACAACTGATAAGGATTGTGTAAAAAGTGTTAAAAGGTTGGTGTTTTTGTTGATGAAAAACGACACTATGTTAGTTAGCCACCCTTACTTTTACCCTAACAAAATGAGAGTTGGGATTGTTATGCACCACAGCCTCTACAGCTCTCTACAGCTCAACAAAAAATGGGTGAATCCCACATACCACTACTATCAGTTTACAGTGGACAAAGTGATTTTTTCTGGGACGCATGTGGTCCACAATGTCCTCCTATTTCACAGTGTTCTGATAGGATGGAGGTTCCTGTTGTTTTGTTACGGGATGCAGCATATCCATTACTTCCATGGTTACTGAGACCTTCTCCTGAGAATATGGCAACAAGCTGCCTTATAGTGGCTCAGTAGAGCAGAATGAACATTTGGATATTTCAAGGTGAGATGGAGATGTTTGTTGAAGTGGTGGCATTCCCACATTGACGCCATAAGTGTTGCTGCATGTTGTGTTCTTCACATGAGAAATGCTGTGATAATGGAGATGGTGAAAGATGATGACAGTGAAGAGATTTCCCCCCTGGCACTGCACAATCTGTTTGGGATGCACTCTGTTCATCTTTCTTCTAATCAGTAGATCATGACACATTGTTATAGTGCAAGTGCTATGTTTTTACATCCATTAGTTCAAATATTATTTATTTACCAAATTGTGTGGAAGCCAAGAACGGCAGTGCTTGCAAATGTTTTTTCTTAATTAACTTTAACAAGCTTTGTTGACCCGAAATAATCAACCTCTTATCACGAGAAATCAAAAGGTTGTTTCCTCTTATTACTCATGTTTATTGGGGGTCATGAGTGCCATGCCAGCATATAGATGGTGTATTATAGATGTAATATTGGTTTAACATAAAGGACAATGCATGAAGGAGCGTATGAAAATAATCCAGACATTGTAGGGATCTTTGAACTCATTTAATATATCTCAGTCTTCTATATTTTGTCAGTATTGCGTCACATTGCCAGGAAATTAAAAGATTAAATTAACTCTTAAATACATTCTGGTAACAACTCTTTTCAGTTCAGTTATGAATCCTCCCTGACTGTCATGATCTTGAAGGCAGAAATCAGGTGTGATCAAATGAACTAGACCAGACCAGACTCATTTTCGAGTTCTACAAAATGATCCTGCTATCTTGAGAAAACAATTCATTCTCTCATGATAAATAATTTCATCATCTCGAGAAATGAGTGAGTTCCATTGCCTACATGCAGCCCAGAGAAGCATTATTCCACTTTAAGATTGAAAAATCTATTTTACTAGACCTTGTGCCTTAACTTTATCCTGTATTTACTTGACTTACCAATTGAGCACAGGTCACCCACAACTCTTCTCCATTGCCACCGATCCTGGGCCGCCCACTCCAGCTAGGAGTAGGTCCACCGTGGATATTTCCACATTTGGGCAATGGCTCACACAGCTTCAGCCTGTTAGCCAGCAATGTTTAATTGTATTACCCACCATACATCTGCCTTTTTTTTCTGTTTTTTTCAATCTGTAATTTAGTTGTGTACAGAACATCCCTATATTAATTATTTGCAATAATAGGCAACCCCAATAAATAATGCAATATACATCACATGACCAGAAATATGTGGGCACCCAAACATTAATACCGTATCTGATTGTTCATTCCAAAACCAAGGGAATTCATCTGTACTCACATCACCCTCTACTGCTCTGGTTTCAGGCTTTTCACAAGATTTTGGAACGTGGCTGCAGGGATTTGCTCCCATTCAGCCACAAGAGCATTAGCGAGGTTGGGCACTGGTGTTGGGTGATAAGGCCCGGTCTTCAATGGGCTTTAGATCAGGGCTCTCTGAGGGCATTGAAGTTCTTCCGCACCAAACTCAGAAAACCATTCATGACCCCACTTTTTGCCTACTATCATGTGGGAACAGGGAAGACTCTTCCCCAAACTTTTGCCACAAATTCAGGCAGCACAATGTTGTCTAAAATATCGTAGTATGCTGTAGCAGTAAGATTTCTAGTAGAACAAAAACTGAATGAATGTCCACAGAGTTTGGGCCATAAAGTGTACATTTTCCATTTGATGCACCTAAAAACACAACCACTGCAATGCATTAAAAATACTTGTGAACGGATGCAGTGAATTCATAGTTGCACATGGGATGTTATGGGATCCACAGAGGCCCTCTCTCTGGTTGTAAGTGGATTTTCTGTGTGCTCCATTTTTGTGAGGATTGTTTATTGGCAGCCCTCACCCTCTCAGCAGTTCCAGCTGTGATAGATGAGCCAGGTGGCACACTCCATCCTCCGGTTGAGGAAAGAGAGAGAGAGAGAGAATTGCTGCTCCATCATTTCTCATGACCTTACATGCCTGATTATGCTGCAGCAGATCCCTGCCTGCCATTACTCTAACAAAGCAGCTTAATTTACATAAACGCACTTAATGATCACATTTTCTCATCAAGGTATGGTGAAGTATCGAAGGGTTTGTTTTTGTTTTTTTGCTGCAAAGCTGACTTGACTTGACCAATGGTCTGATCTTTGTGTGTTTTGTTGTGTACTAAATGGCTGAGAATGTGTGTCGAATCCTTAATGCGAAGAAATCAGAAACGCTAACGCCAGCTACAAGATGTGATTAAGATGAAGAACTTGAGAGAGGCGTCTTGGATGACAAAGTGGTTGGGTTTTTGCCGATTCCACCTCTGCCGCTGCTGACTGGCTGTTGGTTAGAGCCTTGCCTGTGAGATCAGATAACTGCAGGGAGGAGAGAGTCTGCCAATCAACAGCAGCCCCAGACAGCACTTTGCTCTGCAGAGCTGTGATACTATGAGACAGTATAGAGAGCAGCAACAATACAGCCATGCACTGAACCTGTTTATTCTTACATGAGTTTATAAGAATTTACACCATGGCAAGAGAGAATACTGGATTGATGATTGGCTGAAGGAGTGCCTTATTTTCAGATAACCTCAGTCTTTTATCCACACAGCAGTGTTTTGTAAGTGTTCCTGCAACTATGTTACCCATGTTATTTCATCTATTATCAACATAATTCTTATATAAGTTGAAGTGTATGCTATATTTATGATGTTTTCACCACTTCACCTTGATGTCAGACAGCCCTTTGTGACAGGGAACAGAAGCCATTATATCCATCTATGTACCATTCAAAGCCACCAGACTCCTTTTTAATAAAATCAGTGGCTTTGAAGAGAGCCATGTAATGTCTTCATTTCCAAATTGGAAAGGGCAGGTCTTCAATTCAGTCAATAAAACCACTCCTCTTTATAACACACCAATCATGTCGAACATATGTTGTGATTTTCTCTTTGTACCTTTCTTTCGTAATGACATGTCAACTAACAGAGCACAGACTTCTCTCCATCTCATCCATTCTGCTTTTCACTATTTGCCCTCCATCTGAATTTGTAATCACGGGACTGCAAGCAAGCCATATCCACTTGTGGTAAGTAAAGCATGATTGATGTAAGAGCCAAAACTGACTATAAATAATAGTTGAGTTGATCATTGAATTCAGTTTATTGTCAGTGGAAATCATTTATATGATGTTTCATAGTGGGTTAATGTTTTAAAACATAAAAAGTTTAGTCAAAAGAACCCACAGTGTAAGCAGAACAAAAATGTAAACACATATAACACGTCATATGAGGAAAAGTGGATATTTCCAGATTTCCTTTTTGACTAAAGCTCAGGGACATTTACTTTTATTTTACTGTGGAACGGATATAGATGTTAAACTCAGTAATACATTCAGTAATTAAAAGTAATATTAATACTTCCTAGCTAGTATTACGTTTAGGTTTAAATGAGGGCTGTTTAAATTTAACCCATAACCTTCCCCCTGTGAGGCGACAGTGCTAACCACTGATCGAGCCTGCAAAAGACATAGACACAATGGAAAAATACAGACAGTTCATTCAGGTAACTCAGGCAAAAAGTGCACCGAAGCACCTACCACTGGAGAGAGAGACTCCCTCCTGTCAGCAACAAGGCAAAAAGATTACAGAGAAGGTATAATTTTAGACTTTATTATTCACTATCATGATTTTCTTTTCTTAATGCAATGCAGAACTACTCAATTGTCAAGCATACATATTGGATTGATTTTAATAACTTTAATGTACTTGAGATGTGCACTGTGCACTGTATTATCTAAAAAAAGAAATACAAGTATTGGGATAGGGACTCGGTATCACCAGATTCTCAACAATAAATGACTCGGTTCTGATCGGGGGCCAAAGAAAACTTCACCAGGACATCCCTACTTAAAGTTAAAGTGAGGATGTGTTTACTTTTAAATATTTATCCAATGACACAGTCTTTCTCAAACCCTTTGATGCTTTAGTAATCTGAGTTTAAAGGACCAGTGTGTAGGATTCACTGACCTCTAGCAGTGAAGTTCAGATTGCAACCAATTATACACAGCTCAGCCTTCCAAGCTTGTAGAAGAAACTAAGGTGTTGCAAAAAACGCCAAAAAGCCCCATCTACAGCCAGTGTTTGTGTTGTCCCATCTGGGCTACTGTAGAGACATGGCGGTTCAACACGGTGGACTCCATGGAAGAAGACCCACAGCCTCTGTAGATAAAAATGGTCGAAATGAAAAAAAGGTATCAATATGTGAAGATTCACATCTTTTTTATACCCTACCCCCTTTTTTTTTTTTTTGTCTAAGAAAACCTTTTTCAGTCATAATATGTCTTCAATCTCAATTTGTTTAAAAGAAATCATGAGAAAATGGTATTGTGAATTTCATCAATATTGTATTGAGTGTATTGTTACATCCCTAATTCTAAGGTAATGGAAACACAGTGCATCTTATTTTCAGGTGATTATACACTAATGAAAACAAATGAAATACACTTTGACAACTGATCCTCCTACACACTGGACATTTAAGCACAAACACGGGCACAATTTCCGTCCTGCTCTTTGTTCCTCCACCAGCCACTAAGACCAGCTTCCTTTTATTATTTCTGTCACTCGTCTGTCTCACAGAATGGTTACACTTCCATTTTATAATTTCCTAACTGACTATACCCACAGTGATCAATCAAGGTTTCCACAGTTTCACTAAGAGTGTTCCGGTTTATTGACATAAAACCTCGAGGGTGGGGGGCGTGGGTCAATGAATCAAAACAACACCCGTCTTCTTCCTGTGTACTCATGCAGTCTGCTTGAAAACTGTCATGTCCACTGCACTGATCAATAACCTTCTGACATCACCCTGGTAGACACACTGTGCTTGGCGCCAGCTTTATGGAGTTTTGTTCCCCCTTTTCTCTATCTCGTGCACATGCAGGAGGTCACACATGCTCGTGTTGGTGCGCAGGTGACGCAATACTCCCTCCCACCAATGGATTTTACGCTGTTCCACTGATTGGGGTTGTTGGGGCAGTATGCAGTCTAAAATGACTCCCTGCAGACACTTCTCAGAGCTAGAAAAAAAAAAAAAATTTCGATTTCAGTTTACTGTTAATATTGTAACATTAAGGCTAGAGTTGAACAGCAGTCAAAAATAAAATAGTAAAGCACAGTTCTCTTTGTTGAGAGTAAATATGCAAATACAACAAATGATCAGCTATCTATAAAAGAAAGCAGGGTTACAATACAGAGACAATCTTAGCATAATTTCTTTTCTCATTTAATTCAAACAAGATTTTTTTAACACTTTATCATCATATGTCAACCCCAATTCTGAAACCAAACCGACGCCCTTGTGTCCCGTCCTTGGTGCAGTGGAACTGGCTGAGTGGTTTTTCATATTGAGGGAATTTTGCCAGAGATAAACGTTGAATCAGCAATGTGTAACAGTGATATAATAACAGTAGCACTGAGGATCACAGATCTGCAGGTGAAAGTGTGCCTCACCAGGTGATTTGTTTATCAGTGCATTATATAACTCTGGGTATGTGACAGGTCCGAGTGCAAATTTGTTTGAAGGAAGGACGTTGAGACAGTGATATGCTGGAGTGATACCTTTAAAACTGTGCAAGGATAAATTATAAAACAGTTCATGGTGCAAGCCACATCACATAGGCCAGTTTCCACCATTAGCTGCTGTGAAGGACTTTTAAGCTATTCAAGACTATGGCTCTATTAGCATTGCATTTTGAGGAGGATGATAGGTAATAGACAAGTTTTACTTTCCTTATCAAGGTAATTGTGCATGAATCTGTAGCAGTGAACCACACTGTAGTTCATTCTTTTGTACAAATGGTGAGAACAGCTTCAGGAAAACACCAGGAATTTGATCTATTTTTTATTCAAAACATTTTGTTAGCAGTGAAGGTAGAAATATTTGTATAGTGTTACCAACAGAGGGATATAAATCATTGATCATTCATCACTTTTTGTTTAGGGGATTTAAAATTTCTGTTTGTAATAGATATTGATGGGGTTTTCATTTTGTTTCTGACTACTGCAAAGTCATCATTGATGTCCAGAGCATGGACAGAAGCAGAGTGATGATGATGATTTGTTAGAATAAGATCTATTCATGTACATTTTTGTCAAGATGTGTGTGTTTGCGCTGGTTGCTTTGGTTATCTTTTTGTTTTTTTCCATTAACAGGCTGAGATTGTTATTCTAAGTGTGAAAACATTATTAGAAAGGATCCCTACAGAGATAGACTTTTTGTTTAACCAGAAGCTATTGATAACCAGACATAAAATAGGACACTAAGTTAAATAAGTTAATTAAAACATTAAAGACACTGAGCACTAATTGGTCTGTTGGTTATTTTACAAGAAATCATACAGAAATTGGCACAGTTTATGTATAGGGATAGCAGAAGTGGTTGGAGAGAATGTTTCCAATACATACCACAGGAACTGTGAGGTGAGCTGAGCAAAGCACCATCTGTCCTGGTGAAGGAATAGTGAACAGTGTTCATAGGTGTTAAATCATAATATGGCAGCAATCTGTTTCTTTGCCAGACCAACATGACAGCTAGAACACAGCTGCTTCTTCTGGTAATTTTGATTGTAAAGTAATGTGATAGTTTGACATCATATCCTTCCAAAGGGAACTTTCAGGTGTCCTTTTTTCCTTTATTGTTCATTCACAGTTTCACAACTTTAATCAGATCTAGGTGGACTTGTTCTTTCTAAAGTCCTTTGAGATATGCCTTGTGATGAAGGCCTCTTCCTTACAAATAAATCTTGACTTGACAGCTTTGTTTCTTTGTTCTCCTTTTTAACTTGTTTTATGTCCAGTTCCCCTAAGGGTTTGTGGACATTTTTCAAACTGTTGCAAATTAATCAATGAGTGTCATCTACTCTAGAAACCATTTAGATGTGAGCTGTAGTTTCATCATTTCCCTTTTCTTTGTAAAACGTTTAGGCTTAATCATAATAGGGGTTATTAAAAATAATTAATAAAAGCAGATGTAAATAATACACAGAAAAAGGCTTTCCCTCCAGTGTAACTGGCTTGAGTGCATTTGGTGTCTGGGCATTGACAAACACTTGCAAATTGTGGTTTGACTGATAATGTGTGTACAATTTTAATACAGGTTTGTTGTACAATGTGTAAGTGGTATTTTAAGAGATGCAGATACTAATACTATATGTACCATTTGTTTTGTGGAGGAGGGCTGTAGGTGAAGACAGCAAGTGATTAAAACCGCCAAAAACAGGGGTCTCAAACTCAAATTGGTGTGGGGCCACCGCTGGTATTGTCATCTCAAAGGAGGGCCACGTCAGTGTTCAAGTACTACAAGAAAGCACAATATTCTGATTCTAAGGCCCTCTCTTCTGCTCTCTTCTTATCAACTGTTTGCACACATTTGCAGACACCTTTGACCTTTTCCTTTATTTTTCACTAAAACAAACTTCAGACTTCTCAACTCTAACTCATCCTCCACACTCCACCTCAAATGAATGACATGGAACTCGAGCCCTGCACGCTCCCGCAAGCATTCTGACCATTCACTTCCATACAGTAGAGATTTTGTGTCTTCTCCTGTCCCGCAGGTGAAAAGATGTTATTTTACGGTCAGTAACAACTGAGAAATGTCTTCAAATGTCAGACTTGCCTTTCTTTGTTGTTGCTTTTTAAAAACCTGCTTTAATTTTCCTCTCAGCTTTATTTGTTGACTCTGTTTTTTATTTTCCTCTACATGGAACTTTCTGTTACGTTTGTTTTGCAGATTACCATACCACTACATTTTGCACTACTCTCATTCTCATTATAAGAAGTCTTCCCATTTCCACTAGAATTTAAAACAATAATATTACACATATTGTATATTGTTGTTTTTATACATTTTCTGTGTGTTTGTGTATACTTAACTGTATAAACCTCTTGTGCATATAGTTTAATTAATAATTTTTTCTATTATATTCTTTTCTAATTTTCATATTCAAGTATCTGTTTAGAAATGTTCTCTGTGTGTCGCATGGACAGGGCCACAACTGCATGTCATTGTACAGTCCTATTGTATCATGACAAAAACCTTGACCCTTGGAAGAACATAGCACAGCTAATCAGTTCTTCCTGAGCATGTGGCTGAATTTTCTGCTAAATTTCACTAAAATCTGTTTGGTTGTTTTTGTGATTACCTAACCAACAGAAACATCCTTGGCAGAGGTAATAAAGCACAAGTAAATGATAGTGTATAAAATCTAAGTACTTACCACAATTACTATGACTCCTTTAAATCCTCACAGTCAGAACCACCTGTTTTAGGAGTGCCATAATATGTTGCAAGATGATCATTTGTGTGCAATGCTCCATTAATTAAACACTTATGCCCTCACACTATATTTGGCATCTGGTACACAAATGGGAGTGCTACTGAGAACAGCATTATTTACTGCAACAAGTTTAAATACAAACCCTTCCTCTTCAGCCTGGCTTTAAACTAGAAGGTTTTTAAACATTGTGGTATATTAAGTAGCGATGATGTGAAGATGTATTGAAGAGAAGTCCGCTGACACCGTCTTGATTGTATATAAAAAAGGTTTATTACAAAAAAGATACAGCATCATTTCAAGCCCCGGGAGCTTGGAGAGCATCCTGCCAAATGAACAGCTCTGTCTAATTCACCTTGAACACAGGTTTATATAGGTCAGTTTTACTCCAAAAGATCAAAAGAAACGTTTAATTCCAATCCAAATGTTTAAGATAATAAGGGGAGGTGGGGGTTATCAAGTAAAGGTCAAATGCCCTTCAACCAAAAACGGTAAAGGATTAGGCCATAAACAGTTGAGGCCAGAGGCTATTGTAAAGCCATAAACATTCCATAGTAAGAATTAGTCATTTGACCTCATGTACTACTAACACTACATATGTTGACTTGTATCATTTAAACTTATAACAGAATGTAATTTAAATGTATAAGCCTTCAGATACCACATGTACCGTACCTTATTTCACCTATGGATTTTAATTGCTCACATGCTAGGTAACTGCCAACGATTTTCATCCTGTTAAGGTGTTGAAAGCTGAGTGAAAGCTGAAAACATTGAGGCAACTGACACTGTGATAATGAACTAGATTTTCTTTTTTACACAGCTGTAAACTTGCTGAGTGCGTGAGAAGGTGGTGAGACTGGTCACAAAGACCCCATTTAGTCTTAACTTTATGCGTTTTGGCTCGCAATCCCATGACAAAAAAAGCTAAGTGTAAATGCATCCAAGAAGCATTGAAATCTGATTGCTCAAACCACCTTGGGAGATGGTATGAGACCCACTAAAAAGCGTCAGTCTCTCCGACACACATCCACAATCTTTACACCTCCTATAGTGTGACTATGTCAGTAAGTAATCTGTGAAAATAGCCAGTGTCCACTGTGATGACAGCAGCTAAAGTTAGACTGAAATTACACTGAAATTAGCCATCATTCTCCCTGTAAAGCAGCTCCAGCTATGTCAATTATCATTCATTCTTTTTTTTAATTCTTTACAAAACTACTTCTTTCATTTTCTGTGTGTACAACCAAGTGGGACACTATGAATGTGTGCACCATTATCTGCATGTGTATGATTCATTGTCTCTAACCACTTTCTATGATGCCTTTTTCCACTCCTTCAAGTGTGACCATCTGAAAAAGGTTTAAACACTTTTGTCCTCAGCTAACATGCCGATAACCTATTTTGTATAATGCATACTGAAGCCTTTAAAGTAAGACAAAATCCCTGCAATGAAGCCGGATAAAGGCGCCATCACGCTGTGGTGATGCTTCCCTGCTGCAAGCCCTGGAGGGATTGTGAAGGTGTGTGAATGAGTGCAGCAAAATACCAAAGGAAAAAAAAAAAAACAGGAGGAAAACCTGCTGCAGTCTGACAGAGATCTGCCACTTGGGAGAAGATTTATTTTTATAGCAAGACAACAAGCCAAAAAGGAAAGCCACACAGAAATGGTTCCAAAACAACAATGCCAATGCCTTGGAGAGGCCAAGTCAAAGCCCAGCCCTCAATTCAACTCAGTGGCAAGGCGTAAACTGTTCCATCACCGTCCTCATTATACTCAAGTTAAAGAAGAATGGGGAAAAATTGCATTGTTCAGATTGCACTGTTCAAATGCACTGCAAACTGCTGCCAAAGGTGACTCTATTTATTTAATATCGGAATACTCATGCAATAATTTGTTTTTTATTGCATATATTTAAATAATTAATAATTCATATGAATTTGAAGACACGTTTTTCAGTCTTCTGTTGAGAAGTGTCTCAAAATCATAATTACATCCTGTGTCATTGAACTCATGCATAAGCTGTGATTTCTATTTACAGATCATGTAACACAATTATTCTGAAATACACTAAGCTAGTTGTAAGTCACTCAGAATCTGACAGCAGCTGGTCCCTCTTCAGCTTCTTGATTATCACTCTCAGTACAAAATCAGGGACATCAAACATGCTGCAGTGTAATTTCTTTGGGTTAGGGTTATAAGACACTGGCATGCATGCACATACGGTTTCCACTAAGTTGGAAGCACACTATTTTTTAATCTATCATCATTAACTGAAGCATTAAGATTCCCCTTAAATGGAGCTGAGTAATTGGACTAAACCATAAAGCTCCCCTAGAACAAAAGTACACTATAATAAATAGCGAACGTAGTCTCTGTGACGTGGTCGGCTCTGGCTGTCACCATCTTGGCTCCCGGCTAATCCAAAAATGGGCAAACAGGTGGAGCGTAGGTGGAGCTGAGGCAGGCTGGATGAAGTCTGGTTACTGAAACAGCTGCCTGTGATGGCACCCACCTGTCACTCAACGTGGCCACACCCTTTATCATGCATAACTACACCAGTCAGTCATAACATTATGAGCACTGATAGGTGAAGGGAATCACAGTGATTATGTGGTTATCATGGCTCCTGTCAGTGGGTGGGATATATTAGGCAGCCAGTGAACATTTTGTCCTCAGGTTGATGTGTTAGAAGCAGGAAAAATGCGCAGCGTGAGGATCTGAGTGACTTCGACAAGCGCCAAATTGTGATGGAGGGATGACTGGGTCAGGGAAGGGTCATCAGTGTATAAGTCCTGATGTAATTTAAAAGAGTGACAATTGTCATGAACTGGGTATTTGACTGAAACCGTTTTTTATTACAAGCTGTAAACATGTTTATTTCTTTTTTTATTTTAATACCGGGCCCTGATTGACTCATTTCTGTAGCCAGCCTCAAGTGGTCATTTGAGGAACTGCAGGAGAACTGTTGTCTGACTTTCTTTTTCTTTTCATCTGCTAAAAGGGAAAAGTAGTGGTACAGGAAAAATTGTATTAGATTGAGACATGATTCTAAGAATCTAACAATGCAATGCACAATGCACTTACATTTTCTGTTTTTAACCACGCTTTATTCTATTTAGGACAAAAACCGACAGATTGTCAGTATGTTTATGTTGTTTTCATGTTTGTTTATCCGTGAACCTGTCATGATGCAACTGCAGCCAGCAGTTTTGCTGTATAGTAGTGAACAGCAAACCTTGCCAGGGAATTTGGTTGATTGCGATGCATCATAGTGCTGTACACATGAGGCATTACTGTTTATGTTAATCACTGTGTTTATGAGAAAGTTGTCACATGAGGACTATATTCCCAGTATGAACAGATGTGCCTGCACAGCTGTGGCCGATCAGGTTGGTGCAAGTAATGCACATTACATAACACATTGTGGACGTGCCGCCTCATGAACCAGTTATCTACAGAGAACAACTTAAATTGCATTAATGGCTCATAGCGGCAATAACAATTTATCCTTGTCAACGCAAACCTGCATAATGGCAGCCTAATTAGCCTCCGTCATAATCACAACAACAATAAGGAAACTTTCAAAAATTAAAAGTTGTTTACAGTGAAGAACACTCCCACGTTTCAGCTGTCACTCAGACGTATAAAGTTGATACCTGAATAATGAAAGGAGCCATCATTACAATAAAGTACTGGATGCAGTACTAATGATGCAGCACCCGTAAAGTACAGTTATTTGCAGTGCCTTCACTCCAAAGGTTTATTATAGGCTTGGTTCACACTTATGTGATTTTTCTTCAGTTATGCCTCAGCCCTCAACCTTATGGTAAGGTTTACAAGCAGCAAGCTGCAGGGATTGTCCTCCTTCCTCTTGTCCTTTCAGGTGTGAAAACTCCTATACAGTAGTAACAACATACACTGGCTGAATTTACGGGATTATAGTGTGATTATAGAAAATTGTGGACCTGCATTCTTCAGAGAGGCTTTGTCATCATGGGCAGGACCTGGTTGATTACAATTGTGGCACCAATTTCAGTTGACCCTTCCTAAGTCCTGCCAGAACCTTGGTCTAAAATAACTCTTTTTTTCTAATTGGTAAAAATAGGTCAGAAGAATGCTCACATTGCAAAACAAGAGAAGATGTAGAACACATACTTATGTATTGAAATAAATATAATGAAGAGAGGGAACTGCTAATACAAAGCCTCAGGAAGGCAGGTAGAGAATGGAACATGGAGGAAAAGCCATAACACATTTTTTGAAGAATACAAGGTTATATCACAGGATCTAGTATTTGTTTTTATTTCTATCGTATATTTAAATATTTGATAACAATGTAAAACCCATGTCTGCATACTACGCACCTTCAAAATAAATGATTACAATCGGCCATAAAATGAAAAAGAGGAAGAACCTCAGTAAACTTCCTCCTTTCCAGTAGGCCCTACTTCATGCTAGATATACTATGTGCTAGTCCTTTCTATTTTAAAAATACCTCATTTTGAAGATGGAGATAAAAGATAAATGCACCGTATATATATAGTCACATCTTGTGTTATAATTTTAGCAAACTAGCAAACTAACAATGTATGTAAACTAGCTAGCTAGTTAGCTCATGTTTTGCTAACAGTTTCCAGATGTTTTCACTAACGATTGATGTAGAGTAGCTAGCTAGTTGGCTAACATTAGCTACCTTATGATGTGACTACATGACGGTTGCTCATATCTTTTAACCATCTCTAAAGTTTAAGCGTCACATAATTCTACAGAAAAGGAGAAAGTTGTGACCGAGGTTGCTCAACTTGTATTTGAACAGAGCAAAATAGGAAGGGTTCCTCAAAATAACAATGGCTTTGGTCTTTCACTTTATGCCAAAACTTTGTCTCCTTCTCTTACAGTGGAAGTGAGAATCATGGTCTCAGAGCTGTGGAGGGTGGAGGCCACGGTGAAGGACGCTGTTGTTTTCCCTGGCTGTGAAGGTGGAGGCTGCCATCAGCCCGCATCAAAGAAGCAGCCGTTAATGACCCATCATCTCACGGACACGCTGTAACCTCCACAGAAACTGCTCCCGGCCCGAAACGAAAGCTTTTTTCTTTTTTTATAACACATGCCTGCTCCACACATTGCTGTTTCATCCATGTGAAAAAAGTCTATGCAATCTTATAAATGTAGATCAAGATCAGGTCAATGAAAACATGTAAACACTGGTAGATTTTCTTGTTTCCAATTTTCTTTGTTGTCGATGATAAGCTTGTATGTTTTTGTTTTTGGTGATAACATGTAATGAATCACTAACTGGCGGCCTCTCTGCTATCTGATTCTGTTTGGTTGTGGAAACAATAATGTGTTGTTCACAGCTGCGATATGGACCAGATTTGGCCGCTATGTTTGAGAAGCACAATGATAAAAGCAGGGTGATGCATCGCGGCTGGTTTGTGTGTGTGTGTCAGGTGACAAAGATAACAGCAGCCACATCCTCTCCGAGGACAATGTCCTCATGCTCAGAGATAACAAAGGGATGCTGTCTTCAGCCTCTCTGCCCCGTAACAGCAACTTGATCACTCCTGCTGCGGCTCAGGGCTCTTACGCTACTTTTAAAGCGTCTTGCATTTAGTAAACAGGGGTAGATGAGTGAGACACTGAGTAATTGCATAAATTCTTTGAATGCTCCATTAGGCTGCCAGATAACATGTTTCTCAGCCTCAAATAGTAAACAATCTTCACTTTCTGGGTATCAGCAGCCTGAAAACTGACGATAAAGGACATGAAATAGCCGTTCTTCAAATCTTTACTGAGCTCTACTGTGGGGTTTGGAAAAAGATTTTTCCAACTGAGAGCCACTTCATGGCCGGGAAATGCAGCTTTAAAGAGAAGCAGTGGGAGGCCTCATCACAAATGCAAAAAAAAAAAAAAGAGACTGAAGCAAGAGAAATTCAGCAGCACTGTTGCTAATGCTCCCACATTGTGCCCGCTGATAGAGCCTATGGATGTCTTGCTGTAAAGTTGGATTCACATAAAGCATGAAAAGGAATTATTAACAGCTCATTTACTGAAACGGCAAAAAGATATCAATGTGTCCATACTCTGTATGATTTTTGATGGAGATTCTGACTTTTCTAAAGATTACTGTAGAGAATTGTTTTTTTTTCAGTGGTGGAAGGAGGACTGCTCTGTCAGAGCCCTTTCAAGTTCCCATTCGCACATTTATGCTAATGTTGTCTTTTTATGAATTCAGATGACAACACAGAGCCAAGGAATGGGTGATGGATTCATCACAGAATAGATGAGGCAGAACTTCACACCAGGAGCCCAGAATTTCATCCTGAGCATTAAATCCCAGTCTGTGTGTCTGGCTCTCTACCATTATTGGAAGTGGAATTACTGGGACACGATCTGGAATTTTTCCATTCTGTGTTCCTTTAGCTTGATATTTGTTCATATATATTTTTAGATGTGTTTCTATAGCCTGATGGACCCGCTGGCTTGTTACACAGAACCATGATCTAATGATCTTATGTCACCAGCTGCTTCGCAGGGTGTTTATATCTCTGTTCTGTTTTCCAACCCTAACCTCAAAATTCTGCGGAACAAAACGGTGTGTTTCTTTGCTTAAAATCTCCTCTAACCTGCTTCTGACTGACTGACTTCCTGTCCGGTGCCACAATGTTGATCTAGTCTAAAAATTCTACCCTGCACGTGGTATTTTAATTTGAAAATTGACCAGGTTCTCTATGCCATTGCTGTGTCTTACTTCCTGCCAGTATGATGTGCTCTGTGTTGTGGGTCGCGTAATAAAGGTGCAATAGTATAGTTAGTTATGCCAGACCAGGATGGTAGAGGAAAATGTAAATGATTAAATACAATTAGAATAAATTAAATGAAGAATCCTGTGGCTGTGTTTTCTATAAAGCAATATGTGGACCATGGCTCAGGGTGTAAAGGTAGCCAAGGGCTCTCCAACCATAAACTTTATGTTTGAGTTTTTAACAACCTGAACTAAAAATACTACCGAGCAGCTTCACCCTGTCTAACCCAACAAGAAAACAAATTGAAATCCAAAGTTTGCTTGAACGCTGATGGAATATCAATACACCTGAGGAATTAGACCGGCCTCTGCGTTACAAGGGCAAAAAGGTGTGCATTTCTCTGTGTGTATTTGAGGCACGGAGAGCAAGAGTGTTAATTTAAAGACTCTGACAAGCTGCTTCAGCTGTAACAGTAAAATGAAGCCTTGGTAAAAGTTTATTAAGGAGGTTATTTTCCCGTCATGTTCTGAATTAGTTCCTCATCTGTATTATTATTATTATTATTATATGCTATTTACAGGGGCGCCACCAAGGCTCTGATTCAATGGCTGGATCCCCACTGCTCCCCACTGCCCCCCACCACTAACATATACATAATATGCTTCTTAGTTTTAAATACTGTATGCACAATATGCTGCTATTGTTATGGTTAGTAGTTTCTAGTTTTCTCCTCCTTGGTGTCCCTGTCTGTGTGTGTGTGTGTGTGTGTGTGTGTGTGTGTGTGTGTGTGTGTGGACTCCTCCCACTGTCCCTGATTACCTGCTTACCTGTCTGACTGCTCAAACCTGCAAGCCATCAACTCATCAGTCCTGCAGTATATAAACCCTGGTTCTCCATCCACTCTCCGTCAGATCGTTGTCTCTACATGCCTGGCAGTAACTTTCTTGGCTAGTTAGAGAACTTTAAGCTAAGTTTTTTTTTTCCCCTCTGTGCTGATCATCACCTTCCTATCAGCCACACTGCCTCCACCTTCAGTTCCACTCTGCCTGGATCTCAGCCACTATCCTCTCAGCACTGCCAGCAGGAGCTTCACATCACTGTTTCATCACCTGGTTCTCAATAAAGGCTGTCTTTGGTAATCACAACCAACTGAGTTTGTGTTCTGCTTGTGGGTTGCTCTGTTTAACATAACAGCTATTTGATATTTTACATTAGGTACTATTCATTTAAAGCTGCAGTTTATTTTCATAAAAATAATTTGTCATATTTGCTGAAACTTTCCCTATATCCTGACAGTAATACATCAGACAGATAATCTGTGAAAAATCTGGTTCCTCTGGCTCCTCCTGGTGCTCTTAATGGTATTTGCAAAAATCCACCGGGCCTGGATGAAAAACAACCAATCAGAGCCAAGAAAGATATAAGAACGCTTTGTGTTGGAAGCTTGAAGATATTTGATTGTTCAGTCTCATAACCAGAGTTCCAAAGAGTGGAACTTCTTTTTCAGAATATCTGTCATATGTACAACTGACAGGATATAGTGAAAGTTTCAGCAATAACGACAAAAAGTTGTTTTTATAGAAGTCACCTACTGCAGCCTTAAATCAGTGTATCTTGAATTAATTTATACTGACTTTATATTCTATTTGTTTAAAAAAAACAAGTGCATGGCCGGCCAGTCTTTCTCTGTTGCTAACCACAATAAATATTGTTATACACTTCCAATCAATCCCTCCTTATGTGCGAGTTACACATTCCAATTGGAATCGCGGCAATTCACGATTACTTTGGGAAAACTCGTCACAAAGTGCCACAAAGTGCCAACAACACAGCCACCATCCGGTGTCCTGTACTGAATCCCGTTTATTAGTCCAGTTTGTACATTGTTTCCTAACCCCTAAATTCCATTGTGGGGGTCAACGGAGCTGATTGCACCCATTCTAGACAATGCTTGTAATTTTACCAGAAGTGCCGCGGCGCATCCCAGAAGCACCTCTCCGTTCTGCTGCACGCAGAATACGCAGCTGGTCTATTTCTGATGGAAGCCACAACCCACTCGTGTCAAGCAGCACAGAGCTGATTGCACTGCCCGGAAGTCAGACACAAAAACAGCATAGAGAATCTTGTCAATTTTCAAAATAAAATGCATTAAAATTCCGTTCTACATCAACACCGTGGCACCAGGCCAGAAGTCAACCAGTCAGAGGCGGGTTAGAGTAGATTTTAAGAGTGCAATCAACAAGCTCTGAAGATGGTCTTCTTCTGAATCGCTCTTGTGGGATTTAAAGACGCATGGATCAGGGAGCCAAACCACGTTGCAGACGTGCCTGGTAGAATTTCAGGGATACTCTGTCAATCACACATAATTTTTTTTTTTACATTTGGAGATCAAACTCGGTATCTGAGGCGTGTGTTCATACATAATGCGTTGTTACAATACATGAACAGTGTAGTTTTGAGTCCTGATTTAAAAGTTTCAAGGGTTATGCCACTTTTAAGAATGGCAGGGAGATGAGACGTTTCAGAGATGTGCAGCATAGAGACTAAAGGTTGCTCTAAGTTTAGCCCTGCAGCCACTGGGCTCCCACTTGACCTGACAGGCCTGGCAGGAGTGTACTCCTTAAGCATGTCTATAATGTAGTTTGGTCCCACTCCATGTATTGATGTATAAAACAAGCAGCGCTGCTTTCAATTCTGTGTGAGTGACGGGAAGCCACTGTCATGACTTAGGAATCTTGGTGATGTAGTCTGACCTTTGTAGCTAGCAGTAGCATTTTGAATGAGCTGAAGCCTTTTGATAGACTTTTTGAGTAGCCCTGTTAAAAGACCATTGTAGTAGCCACTCCTGCCAGAATTAAAGGCGTGAGTGAGTTCCTTCAGGTGGTCTCTGTCTGTATTTGTTAGATGATAAAAAGCTGATGTTGTTACTGTTTTTATGTGGTTCTTTAGTAGGGCTGCACAATAATTATCAGGGCCGATAAATTATCTGTCAATAATCGGAAATGTATATTGTTATGTATTATTCCGATAATTGAAATATAGCTGATAAATTATAAGTTGAGAATCATAATTAATTTAGAATTTCTATGCAAAATGTTTGACGTTATTAATAATAAAAATTATAACAATAATAATGGCTTTATTAAGGACACAAGGCAAAAGGTCCATAGCAATAAAAACAAGGCAATATATACAAAAACACAATAAATACAGTACATAGGCATGAAGCCAGGAATCAGTTAGTTGTACCCATACAAACTGGAGTGCCAGTGGCTCCACAGTCTGGATGAAAATCTGACTGAGCTCAACTCAGGATTGTCCAAGGCCATAATAATGCTATTTTCAGACACTAACAGCCTGCAGAAATATCTGTATTATAAGATTTTGTATTACGGCAGAGCAGGTAGACACACCAAGATTTACAAACATTTGGCTAGTCCTGCACCATTGTGGACGTTTAAGAAGCAATCTCATGGCATCATTGTCGGCCACATTAAGTCTTTGTATGTTGCTTTTTCTATGGGAATGCCACAGGTGGGGCGTCTATCTTCACTACACATGCTGAATTGTATGTTTGAGCAAAGAAGTTTTTTGACTTGATTTAGAAAAGAAAAAAAACATTTGAAGGGTTAGTGATTTTTTCAACTTTGTTTTTATTGTGTTAACAATAGTAATGTCAGATTTGGTCAGAATATAGCTATGATCACAACATCTTAGCCTTTCTTAACCTGTGGTGTGTAGAAAGTACAAGTTATGAACTTCTTTTAAAATACAAAAATGTGAAATTATTACTTTTTGTGTCAGGCATGAGACGCAGGTAATTATCAGTTATTATTTCTGCGGAAAACAAATCCATATCATGCATCCATACTTTTTAGACAGAGTCAACTATAATGCCAAGGGGGCACCACAGTTCATAGGGTTCTTATTCAATATCTGGAAGGTTAATATAGCCTAATTATTAAAAATATAATGTGTACAGATGAAGACATCCATTTTGGTTGATTATTATCTACAAAATGTACCATATTATTACATTGTCATCATAAAAAGAAGTGCACTTTGTAATAACCACTGCAAAATGTAACAATTTATTACAAAATGAGGCACATTATTACAAAATGTGGTTTGGTGTGGAATGAGGTGTGATTACATAATGAAGTGAAAATGTATTTCATTTTGTCGAGTTATTTTATAATGCAGTGTTACAGAGTTTGAGCTAGAAAATAAATATGATACAATCTGAGTAAAACAACAAGTGAGCAATTAATGTTACAGTAATTGGTAGTGTTGATGAGCTGATAGAGCAGCAGGATACTTTAAGTTCCAATGCACTATTTTTGGTTTCCCTTTAAATGACTGTAACGCCTCATTGCAGCTCCACTGGCACAGTTTTGTGGTTAATGAGAGAGTCAGCCTGGAGTTTTGTTAAGGTCATATGTCACATAGTCTGTATGGTCTGTGCCAGGCAGGCAAGTGAAGGCACAGTGAAAAAACTTTTTTTCAGC
This sequence comes from Dicentrarchus labrax, assembly GCF_905237075.1. Classification (NCBI taxonomy): domain Eukaryota; kingdom Metazoa; phylum Chordata; class Actinopteri; family Moronidae; genus Dicentrarchus; species Dicentrarchus labrax. The sequence goes on along the minus strand of NW_026136706.1, from coordinate 24,945,898 downwards.
ATAATAAATAAAAACTACCATGTGTGACGTGCTAAATTGGCCAACACTAAAGGAAGTTCCTTTATGTGTAACACAAGGATGAATGAGTGATGATTTATACTTGGCCAATTAAAGAAAGGAGGCTGTCAGCTTGCATTTCATCTGACATATTTACCACTTAATCCACTGAGGGCACTTTTAGAGGCTATTAGGAGCTCAGTGCTGTCATGTACTTTTCCTGTCAGAATGAAAGTTGCAATTACTAATCCAATTTAGCAGCAGTGGAGTCATGTACTTATGTGTGTTAATCTGGTTGCTGCAGCTGTTTGGTCTCTTGCTCCTGTTGCCATGAAAGGGTTACTTAACCCATATAACAAACAACACATTTTCTCAGTTACGCCTGGTAGTGTATGACCATGTAGATAGTTTTATTTGCTGGGGTTTTTTGGATGTTATTTTGACTTGGAGTGAAATTTCTGCCACTGTTCCGATACAATGGAGGTGTGAGAAAATTAGTTTATGCTGCTCAAAGAAAATGACATTTGAGCTAAAACTTGTCAACAACTGACAGCAAGTTGTCTTTCCAGTAGCAATGGCCTCCTTACTTCAGGTAGTCCATGTGAGAGAGTATTTACTGGAACTTTGTTTTATTGCAGGTTTTATTGCTCTGAAAATGTCTGTTCACGTGCCTGTTCTCCATTAGCTAATATAGCGGCAGTTGTTTAATATTTTATTGGCTTTTAATACACTCAAACTATCGTTTTATCATTAATTAAATTAAAGTTTAAACAACTAGTAGCAGCAGCACACATCTTACATAAAGAGAAAATGCTATGATATGTCTGAAACTAAGCCATGATTCTGGTGTTCTTAGCACTTCATATCTGAGTACACAGAATACCTGTTGGAAATTGAACTCCACATGACATGAATCTGTTTAAAACCAATTTAAATATAGCCTAATATAATGTGTTTAAGCTTATCAGTGCAGTACAGTTTTCCCCTAAAAACAGCATCTTGTTTAAAGTTGGGTTGCTGTGTGTCAAGTGGGAGATTCATGCTTCAAGGAATTACATGCCCGGTACTATGTCTGCTTGAAGGACAGAAAATCACCCAAAATATCCTCAATTATTTGACAAAGTCTAGCTAGTGCTTGTTCCTAGAATAATATGGGAAAAAAAATATGGGTGTCAAACCTAATCACTGAAGGGCCCAAAATATCCTGGCATATGGCCGCTGCCATCTTTTCCCACTCAGAGCCAGAGTCTGCGCAGTAGGGATCAATGTTGGTGTAAGTCCCACCCACTTAAGCATGAGCAGTCCTTGGCTGTCAATCATAAGGTGAAACGCCCCTTTTTCATAGCTTCAAGTAACTAATGAAAACTGAACTTATCTGAAAAATTAACACTGAAACATATATTAGCGTGATCAGAACTACCTGTATTTTTATTTTTTTAGTTTAGCCCATCTTCTTACATGTAGGCAGCAGGCTTTATGACCTGTTCTGCAATCAGCCACCAGAGGGCGATTGAGAGGTTTTGGCTTCACTTTTGGAGAGCTGCCATGTCGTCCATCTTTATTTATGTCAATGGGTTAGACCCAGGGATTGTACTGGGGTGGCAAAAATAACTACTTCAAATTCTAATGAATAACTACCCCTGTGGAGTCCCTTGCACATCTCTTCTGATGTTACTCTGGGTAGAAAAAAACTAGAAGAGCAGGGAGATCCGGGCGAGTGCTCCCTGGGGAATCTTTTTTGGGTGGGTTTGGAAAATACCTTTTAAATGCTAATTTCTAGTTACTTTTAAGTCTGTACATTCATCTGCCTGCACTCCTTTTGACTGCTGCTTTTTTAAGTGAGTGAGTGATTGATCGTTGACTTGTCAGAACACCACGTTTTTAATGGGTAACCATGGCAACATCTCCTGGAGAGTCCGCTCGCAGAGTTTGATGAAACCTAGTGATTTGGATGCATTTTGAGCAGATTATTTCCTGTTTAGGGAACTTTTTATACAATTCTGTATTATGTTTTTGGTTTTCTTACCATTTTAACAAGCACACAAACTTAATATGTATAATATTATTTTTGTTATATTGTAAAATATTTTTTGACAAATTCAGCTCAGTCTGTAACAATTTACTTAACAATTTACTTTACATTAACTTTTCTCTATAGAAGTGAACTGAATGCTGAGATATAGGCATACTATGTATATTTTTTAGCGCTGTCAAATGATTAAAATATTTAATCGCGATTAATCGCATTAATGTCATAGTTAACTCGCAATTAATCGCAGTTAATCGCACATTTTTATCTATTCTAAATGTCCCTTGATTTCTTTTTATCCCATTATTTTTTCTCATTTTAATGCTCTTATCAACATGGAAAAGTGGATCGGCTTGCTTTGTGCAAATGTTTTTTATTGAATACAACATTGGCATATCAGTATATGCCACTACAGTTAGTGTTAACAGGCCTACATGCAGTAGCCACCCATTTAGCTATGGCTGCAGTAAGTTTGTTCTTAGTTGTGGTATCCATGTGCTTCTGTCTGAAATCATCCATTGTCGCCTGGCTTTGACGAGGGGGCAGAGAATTTGCATCAGCTGTGTACTTGGCCATCAAGTGGTATTTCAGACTGGACGTGCTGTGATGATAGCTCAGTTCACAATGACAAAACACACAGATCACTTTGGTCTTGTCAATGGAACCATTTGGCAACTTTTTAAAAGTAAACTTTCCATTCAGAATATTATTGGCATCCATTTTGGCGTCTCGCGCTCGCCATCCACTCAAAACGTAACGTCTACTACTCTTAAACAAGTGTGTGCTGCGTGCCTGTTGTTTTGTTTCCGGTCTAGCTAGATCCGGTGTGGTGTTGTAGTTTTTCTAACATTACTAGTTGTTGCAACAGGATGTGAAAAAAACTACAAAGTGTGCTAGGTCAAAAAGAACGTTAATCTCGCGATAAAAAAATTGACGACATTAAAATGGGTTTGCATTAATGGCGTTAATAACGCGTTTAACTGACAGCACTAATATTTTTTTATATTTTCTAGCACGCCTTAAAATCAAGAAGGCCTCTTGCCCCCCGATGAATATTTTGTGGCCGCTAGTGGGGGTCCCGTCCCCCAGGTTGGGAACCACTGGTGTAGAATGTTAAATGTGGTTGGGGATTATAGTGGACCCAAAATGTAAAATAGGTCTGGCAGATAATAATGTGTATTTTGGCTCTGTGTATGGTGTAGTTCTTTGAAAAAAAAATGTTCTGGGTAAGATGTTATTTGACCAAGCCAGTCAATGCCTCCTCTCATTGTTTTCATACAAGGCTGTGGATCCAATTGCTCTGGACAGACTTTATTTAGCCTCAAGTAAGTAAGCAATTAGCAGTTTAAAAAAGATGGATTGATAGATACTTTATTTATCCTGAGGGAAATTCAAAAAAAAGACTGTACACTCTGTTATGACCTATACACTTAATTTGGAGTAAGAAATGCAGACCTGGTGTGGTCATCAGGAGCACCAAGATAATTCAGTATAAGCAAAGTATATATATATATACAGTATATAGCATTCAGTTAGTGAACATGGCCGTGCAGTGTGGAGAAAAAATGGACAGAGCAGGGAGAGAGAGAGGAAGAGAAAGAGAAAAGGTAGAGCTGATTGGGTGTGCATTAAAAGGAGGAAAACCATTTAAGAAAGTGCAGCTAAATGCTGTAAAATCACAGATATGTGTTGAACTTCCTGGCAGGGCTCCCCTCAGCATGTCATAATATCACAATTACCTTTTCCCAAGTTAATTATTTTTTTAATGAATAAATGGCATCAGGGCTTACGTACTACATACAGTAGGAAAGCTTATGCATGGAAATAATATTGTAGATAAAGAGCTGTATAGTCTTTTCTGTTCTCCAGTTATTATTATTTTTAATATTTATTATTATCCAGAGCTCCATTATGATCAACACAAGTCAAGTGAAGCTGAAGACATTTTGTCATAATTTGTCACTCAGCTTTGTAAGACCAACCTAGTCTTAAACCTCCAGCTGTGCAGCTACCTGTACATATAGCTATAAATGCCTATACGTACAGGTAGCTGCACAGCTGGACGCAGCTATTGTTGTTTTACTGGATATAATACAACTTATTCAATGATAGTGATTAGAAACCATTGTGTCAAATATAGTTCCTGTACCTCATTATTCCTGCCACTTGTGTTGCTAGGCAACATCAAGTTTGGATTGCTACTGGGCCAGATGCCAGCTGCACCTGCTCTTTGTAAGTCCAAACTTGGCCCAGTTATAACTTTTCTGACAGGATGCTTGATTAAAATACAGTTTAATAAGGATGTAAACTGAGAAAAAATTTACATAACATTTCACAAAAATAACCCCTCACACTTACAAAATGTTGTGCTGTCTTAGATCGAATATTTCCCACTCATCATAAAGTGCATGAAAAGTAGACTACTGACTCTGAAACACACACTACCGCTCAAAGGTTTGGGATCATCTGCCACAAAAGCTTGTTTCCATACAGTCAGACGGCTGAGAGGACTACTCAAGATTTTCGAATGGCCTCTCATGCTTTTCGGTTGTAGAAATTCTTCTTTACAAATAAATGTCATCTTGTATGAAGGGTTTGCAAAAAAAAGTAATGTTTTGTACACAGAGATCAAAAAGCTGTACAATGGTTCAATCACACTCACAACTGAAAGGGCAGACAGAGGCAAAGATACCTCTGAGCAACAGTTAAATCGGAATATAAGAAATCAGCACTCACTGGTTGAAGAAATCGGAAGTTTAGTATCAAAATCTGTACAGATTTAAATATGAACTGCTGCCTGTTTCAGTGTCAAGTACCCAATAATGTCTATAACAAGCTGGAAATAACAGGCATGTTTTTTTCAAAACTGAATTGTTGCCTTCAAAATTGGATTTGAAGATTGGTCTAGGGTTAGTTCTATTGAATATCAGCTGAACATACTATGGACTGACAAATCACAGTTCAAACCTGTTCAATCTAACCACTGAGTAGACTGCAGGGGGCCCAAAATATTTAGAGCCCAATTGCACCTCTGTGGTTCAATATTGATCTCACTTTTCTGGACTGGAAAACTAATTCTTAATAGATTCTGTGGAGCAAGTGGTCCCAACAGTTTCTCTCCTGTCCTGCAGCACAAATAAATAGAAGTTTTGATTATTTAATTCTTCTTCTTTTGGGGCCAAAAGTATTTAGAATTTAAATTATACATTTTCTGTTTATCACTTTAATGACAAAGTTTGTTTTTATCTATGTTAAAATAGTAATTATTGAAAGAAAGAAAAAAAACACCAATCTGACAGGTGATCTCAAAATATAAAGCAGTTTATATTTCTCCATTTATGCAGAAATAAGACAAAATAATACAGTTTAGTTGAATAAATCATTTTATTTTTGGAAGTTCTGTTAATGTTTACTTTAATTCTTTTTCTAGCAACCAATTACACAGTAAATAAAGTCTTTAATAGTGACAACCTTTGTTAAGTTTAATTGTGAAACCCAAATTAGTGAAATCACTATAGTTTGAAACTAGTAGTTTCTAATATAGGAAAACACACAATAGTGGGATCAAGAATATCTGGCACAACCCAATCCAGAGGTTTTAAAATTCAGTTTTGAAATAGGAAGAGAAAGAAATTTCACTGATTCATTTAAAGTCTTGAACACTCTCAGGCTACAGGAATAGAGAACAGGGCTGAACTCTTCAACACTATAACATTAAAACTCACTTTCCAGCAGAGATAGCATTATGTATGCACTGTCTCTCTCCTTCACAAAGGCTGCCTCTCTCTGTTACACACACACACACACACACACACACACACACACACACACACACGGAATTGAAGAATGAAGAATGAAGAATGCCAAAACCCCTGTGAGAACAGGATTATAACAAAAATCACATCTGCAAGTAAAATACTCTCTTTTATCATTATTGTCTTTTAGTCACTTATAGCAACGGCATCATCATCAGTGTAAGTCCCTCCATTTTTCTTTTTGCCACCACTAGTTGATTACATTTTGAGCTGTAGTGCCAGCCAAAGGACCTTGTTTCTGTTCTCTCCTTTGAAAGAAGTAAACACTTAATGGAGATAAGAGTGGCTCTGGTGGCATACACAATTTGCAAACTGACATAAAGAGACATCATCGGGCGCCCGGTTAGCTCAGTGGGTAGAGCTGGCGACCCATGTACCGAGGCTGAGTCCTTGCTGCAGTGGCCCAGGGTTCAAATCCGACCTGCGGCCCTTTGCTTCTTGTCATCCCCTCTCTCTCTGCCCCCCTTTCCAGTCTACCTTCAGCTGTCCCTATCAAATAAAGGCAATAAAAAGCCAAAGAAATACTTCAATAAATAAATAAAGAGACATCATCAAAGACAACTTGAAAACAAGCATATTGTTAATCACTATACCCTGTTCAGACTGATCAAAAGCTGGACCAAAATAATTGCCATTTACAATAACCATTAAAAACATAACATCTTTATGCTAGCGAGCCAGGCAGTTTTTTCAAGTCATTTATATTCCCAATTATCCTGATAATTCAAATTCACCACAATGCACTTATGTGATTTTTTGTCACTATATGCGATAATATTGTATATTGCCCCATCACTACTGCTGATATAGGAGTTTAGTGTTGCCCTCAACTGAAAAAAAGGAATTAATATTTTGATCATTGCATTGAATAGCCAAATCTGATTTGAGTGACAAAATCGTCGGTACACCCCTAGTATACTTACAGTGTCATATTTTGAAGCAGAGGGCTGCTGCCCAAGCATCAGTGCTGACAACTTGGGAGCGACCACGTTGAAGGATTTTGCAACTCTTTAAGTTTTTAATTATTTCATCCCACATTGCAGCAATAGCCAAGCAAACAAATTCCTGGTTAATGTTACAATATAATGATGTGAGTATGTTGTGGATGAAAGCAGGGGATACAGGAAAGAGAAGGAGCAGAAGGGGCAGAAGCGAGCATGACTAACAGGCTAACAACAGCAGTCCGCAAAGTCATTAATTTTACAGCTTCCTATAACTGTAGTGTGATTGCAACCTCAACACCTTTCGCTGTGCAAATCTACATAAAGATAAAGCTACATTTTTCCTGATGTCAGTCCCGCCCCCTCTCTCGAAATGGCTGTTCATTGGAGAACCTTGCAATTTCTCATGTCAAAGTTCAATAAGATGAACTCTGTACGAAGAGAAAGAGGTGGGTACATTTGTGATCTGACTTCACCGTTATTATACTGTCTTCTACTCAAACACTCTTTCACACTAGTGTACCATTATACATTCCAGCAAACATCCACAAATGGTTTCTTTTCCACCACAACTTTATTATGCATGGGAACATCAAAGGCAAAGCTCAGTTTAACAGTAATGTAAGATGTAGAGTTTTTTCCGCAGAAATTGAGCCATACATATAGTTTCAAATTCTGATCTGGGATTGGAAGCAAGCAGTCTGGAGAGAATCTGCTACTAAATCACTACCAATAATAAAATGATGTCTATGTGTAGTAATGCTTGCCAAAACAAAAACAAAAAAATTTGATTATAGAGTCAGTCTCCTGCTGAATAAGCCTTGCTGTGGCAATACATCCACTATTTCATGTACTTAAAACATTGCTGTCACTAACGCAGTCCCATGTTTCTATCAGGATTCACTACTCTGTTGGCATAATAGTAAGGATGTCATTTTTTGTATTGATATGGAGATTGCTTCTCTTTTCAATGTATTTGAAAAAATCGTATGTGAGATGTACTGGCTCTTAAGAATGAAAAGACTGACTGTAGTGGTTTCAGCTGGATAGTTTCAATCATGGTAAATGGATTTTCTAAATGCCAAAGTAGCTGCTTTATAGATTTGGCTTCCCAGAGAGGAGAGCAAACTCATTTAGATGGAATATTGCTGACTGCCAAGACACCTCCTTGCATTCACAAACCAAACCAAGAGAAATTGTGGGTTTCACTTTGTGCCTTTGTGATACATATACTGTACCTCCATATCCAATCTCCGACAGATCATCTCCAGAGTCGTCTTGATGCATCTCAATTACCGTCAGTGTCACTGTTTACTTTAGACACCTGGTTTGTTGACAGCCTCTTGTGTTTTCTTTGATTTGATTTCTTCACTCCATCTTCTTCTTTTTGCTGTCAGTTATAAGTACGGAAATAGTAGATGTGCATTACCCAGCATATTACTGTATAATTATACCTCATTTGTAGGTAGGGCTGTTTCTAGGCAGCAGAACGTATGATAAAGAATTTAATTTAGGCATCCAGGTTACTTTTAAAAGTAATGTCATACTGAAATCCAATGCATGTAATTCATTCAAAAATAGTTTAAAAAAAATTACTGAAAGCCCAATTAATGGCTTCTTCTTGAGTTTTAAAATGTATCTCATGGTCTTCATCATTGGATGGAGTCTGCTGATGAAGATGGCTCAGTTGTATCAAGTCATGTGATGACAGCCATCTAAGCCCCCTTCATGACCACCAAGCAAACTCCATCTGCTGATGAAGAAAGTGAAATGCAAGTGAATGCTCTGAGAAAAGCAAGTAAGCTGACCTTGAGTTAAGATTACAATGATGCACCGAGATGCATGTAAAGATTTATGCAAAAGATGTGGTTTTTATAAAGGAAGAGTTTGAGATTTGGGGAAATATACTTTTTTGCTTACTTGCATAGAGTTAGATGAGAAGGTCGATACCACCCTCATGTCTGCCGAGATGCACCACAGAGCACCACAGGAAGTCATTCCTGTCTGTGGCAATCAAACTATAAAACTTCTTCCTCAGAGTGTCAAAACTCTGACTCATTAGTCATTAAATTAGAGCTTGAAATGCCTCTGGTTAGTGTGCAATAATTTTATTAAGGTGCAATACTCGCGTCAATGTGCAATACATTGGCTTGTTCCATCATTCTTTGTAATTATTCTGTCATTCTTTGTAGTAATTTATAACTTCTGCAATACTACAATCTTTAAAAATGTACTACTATTACTCATTTCATTTCTGTCTGTTAAATACTGTGGCATACATTTACTTTGTATATATTAGCATTATTGTATGTATTTTATTACTGTAAGGTACATAGGCTCTTATTATATGTCTATGTCCATTTCTACTTTTTACTTTTATTTATAAACCTTTATACATTTTAATTCTATATATAATGTGTTAAATATTGTAATGTAAGTATTACTTCTATTCTTTAACATTGTGTGAACACCTTAAACAACTGTAACAAACAAATTTCCCCCTGGGATCAATAAAGTATTTCTGATTCTGATTGTGATTATGACAAAAAGGCTACAGCCAACTGTCAGTTAGCTTAGCTTGGCCCAAAGACTGGAAACGGGGGAACATCTGGCTCTGTCCAAACATAGCCACCTCTAAAGCTCTCTAATTAACATTTTATATCTTAATGCAACCTTATAGTGAAGATAAGGTTCCAGGAAGCCACAGTGCTTGAAGAAACCGCAACATGTAATTTTACACTACGGTTTTACTGATTTAACTTATGAGAGGTGATGATAGAGGTACTAGTAGGCAGATCTTGTTGGACAGCTGTTTTCCCATTTCCAGTCTTTGTGCTAAGCTAAGCTAACCCTCTGTAGCTTTAAATTTACCTGAAAGACATGTTAGTGGTAGGCTTTCTTTCTCATCTAACTCTTGGCAAGAACGCAAATAAGAGTATTTCCAGAAATATCAAACAATTACTTCAATTTGTAAGCTAACAAATTCATTGTTATTCAAAGGATTAGGCTGTTGATATTTTATATTTTACTTATAGTAATCCAATCCCATGAAGAAAATAACAAGTATTGTATTGGGCTACAACCTTAATGTCTTATTTCTCTCTGGTATAGACTTCTATGTTTTCCAGTGAAGGCACATAAGTAATGCACACTGTTTCACTGGGTGACATGTTGCTAGTTATAGTGCAACGATTTTGCAGCTGAAATTAGTCTCTAACAAATTCTAATTATTTGCTCCTGTTTGAGTACCATTTGCTACAAATTACTAAACTAACAGAAGTGCAATTGCGCTCTAAACTAAAATTGGAATATTTTTGTAACCTGTTTTGAAATATTTTTGATAGTTCCACTAAGGTCTGTGGAAGGCTGTTAAGATTTTAAGAGATGGACACATTGTTGGTTTTGGTATTTTCCTACAATTTGTTGATAATCATAAAAACATACACCACCAGCCATATCCTTTAATTGTGTTAAAAACCTGAAGGCTTCAGATTGTAATGGCAAGTGCTGTAGTAGATACCCATTTGCCTAAGAATGTGAATAGTCAACCCCAGGAGCATGTTTAACTTATGAAAAAACTACTAGACATTGCATTTATTTATAGAAGCAAGTGGCACAGCCAACACGCCTCCAAATTAAACAGCAAAATATGTCATCTGTCTGAGCCCTTTTTTTATGATGTGACACTATGCTTAAGGCTTAGATAGGTATATGCAAAAAACTGCTTGATTAGGTTTAGGGAAGCATTGTGGTTTAGGTTAAAATAAGTACTTTGTTAAAGTTGCTATATCCAACATTCAGAACCTTGATGTAGCACTAGAGCACCAGCATCTCAGACCAAAACAAATGGGTGCCTCGGCCACACTAGGAACCTGATGTTTTTGTTGATCCATCCATCCACTCCGACCTCCTCTACGTCACCTCACTACCTGGTTTTTTATAATTAATCCATAATAATTAGAGGGCTTTGTCACTTGAATGTGAATGTATTGTTTTGGGATGCTTGTGGAAATGACCGATGCTCTCAAAACAGCAGCTAATTAAAAAAAATAGACCAACACATAAATATAACACAGATAATTTGTCAGGTTTGTTTCAGGTAGCAGGCCAAACACAGATGTTATATGAACTTGACTATGGTAACACTGAGCTGTTGGTCAGATTAGCTGCTGTTGGGGTGAAAAAAACAGACACAGGGTTCAGAATAGCAATAAATGGCAGTGATTGTATATAGCACTGATCCATTGCTGTTTGTTCCCCTCTACTGATTGAGAATAAGCTGCCAGCACACATGTATCCCTCACTCTGAAATAACACCATTCTGGATGAACAGGCCCCCTCTATTAAAAAATGCTACAAGAATCTGTTGGCACAATCCTGTTGCAGAAAGAAAACAATTCTCTCAGGACGAACTCGGATATTGCAGCGGGGGATACAGCCATTTCTCAAAAGACAATTTCCTCACAATAGCGTCAGCCATTCTGATTCCAGGGGAAAGGCTAACATCATTTGAGGATAGCACAGCTACACTTGATTAATTGTTATGGGAAGAGGTAGCGATATGACAATCTCATATTCACAGTGCGGGAACAAGCAAGGCTTATTTTTAGAGCAGGTAGCTGCCAGGAGTCACATTTAACTGAGATTCCTGAACTAGGCAGCAGGAGTCGGCTCTGTCGGCTGTTTCTGATCAGAGTGAAGTTATTTTCCAGTCTAACCAGCCTCAGGGGTCATATGAACGCAGGGAGAGAGGGTTGGAGGGAGCAACGACACTCTAATTAATGGGCAATTAACTATATCCAGTCATAATTACAGTTTCCAGACAATTAAGTTCAGTACGATGAATGTCAAATGTAGACTCACTGAGTTATCAAAGGAAATGTAAATGAGTTTCTTCAGTTTTAATATGGTTTCCCTTTTTCATCCACTGTTCCTCAGAGTGGGTAAAGTGAGTATGTTAGGAATGACATGATGGCTGAAATGGGTCTTTCCCATTAAGGCTTATTGTTACAGCCGAAACAAAATTAGATTTTAGAGCCATGTCAGCACCTCTGGGAAGCTGTAAAGCTCATTGTAAAGAAACTATTAGATAAATGTCCAAAGTATTGGAAATTGTGACCTGACGATGATGCTAGATGAAAAGTTGTGGGGACCACCAAAGCCCCCAAAGCCCATAGATGTCTGTGCCATAATGCATAGTAATCCACCAACAGTTGTTGACTCTGAACCACATAAGTCAACCTGCTAGTGGTGCTAGAGGAAAAGTCAGGGGACCACCAAAGACATTAGGATTTATCCTCTGGGGATCATAAATGTCTGTACAGAATATTGTGGCAATCCATCCAATAGTTGCATTGAATAGTCAGTCAGGACCTAAGTGGTGGACCCACCAACCATCTTTAGAGCCACGTCACTGGGATTGCTAAAAATTAGCTAGCTTAGTATTGGTTTGTCACACATAACCATCTGGTAAGTCGTTGTTGGAAACTGTCTGAAAAGGGAAGGCGCTTTCAAAAACTACTCTGCAGGTGATTAGATGAACCATCTGTCTATCACCTTCTACCATGTCCGAACTTCAACCAATCAGATTAATGAACCATATAACATAGTCAAACTCTTACCAAATCAAGAAAAGCCGTCAGTGCCCTTCTTTGCTCTTCTTTCAATGAAGAAATACTCTCCAGTTAGCAGCCGCCATTGTCGTTTGGTACCACTGTGGTTTGGCGCATAGCTTGAAGCCTGGCAGAAAAGATTCTCGCACGATCTTGTGATTTTGTGAGTCCAGCTGCCTCGTAAAGTTGGTGCATTGAAAAGTGAACTGAAATTGCATTGCTCTTGAGCATATGCTCTCTCACTGAATTGTACCTACAGAATATTTCAACCACTGGTCGCCTGCTTAATAATTAAATGTTTACTTAAGCCAATCCCTTATTTGTAAATGAGTAAAAAGCAATTGGCTCAGTCAGAGATCTTTATGATTACTCTTATCTGCTCCTTGGAAACTGGTTATGTAATTAAGAGTGAGACACTGATGCTAATTAACCTTGGTAGAGGTGAAGGAGCTGAAAGCTGCTGTTGTTTTAACTAGTGAACTAGTGTGTCTCAGCAGTGATTAATCATCTGAGGCCTCCAGTCTGTCAGTAAACAGGGAAAAGGACACCTTGGGGGGGGATGTGCTGATACGGGTATGGTACAGGCAAAAGCAGGTATGAGCCAGTGGAAAGAAATTCTGCTCTGGGCTTGTACCGCCCCATGGGGGGAGTTTTCAACAGTGCTAGCTTGATGGGGTTCCAGCCTCCTCACAGAAATGTCAAGCAGAGGGCATCCGAGAAATTAATTTAAACACAAGTGCAGGGTGTATCCCAAAGCGCCTTGGTGATGTAATTACATGTTTTCCCATTATTCATATGCGGACTGATGTGCATATGGCATTTCTCACAACAAGGTTTGAAACGGCAGGGACCTGCTGCGACATGGTTCCTCATTCTTGATGCTAAATAGAACATCAATAGGCCTCCTGTGTTTGAACCTAAACAAATGGGAGGTCTCTTACATCAAAACAATACCAAAAGACCTAGTTTGAAGAAGCGTTGGATCATGGGAGTTGCCTTCATAGTTAAACCACTATTGCCAATGAAAATCTGTCTGATGTGATTCAGGCAGAAATTGTTCATGGATGAGATAATATATCTTAGTTTTATAAATGGTTAGTCACGTTTGTCAATTTCCTTCCCCACTCTGATGTATCCACCTGTGTTTACCCGGAAGTTTCAGTTTAGTAGTAAGAAATGTACCGTTACCTGAACAAAATTACGGGTTTCTCTAGGTTTGAACAATGTTGGAAACCTTTGGGATAATGTAAGTACAGAACTCAACAAAATATATAACATTGGTTTAGTTTTTTTTATGAATTTAATTTAAATTTAATTTAATTTAATTTATCAATATTTTATTGTGAATTTTACATACGTTTGGATGGATGGAGTTAATTAGTACAATTTAATAATTACCAGTGATGAGGGAAATTACAAAAGTAAGACCAAGGTTTGAACAAAAAAAAAACAAAGATTCCTGAGTCACTGATTTGCATTGACATTTCAGGCAAAAGGAAAAACTGAAATAAAACTTAGGAAGCATACTCACACCATCCCCATTATGTTTTAAATGTTTAAAATATTTGGCATTCCCATTGCTCTTGTTGCAATTACCCTAGTTCTACAAACTCTCCTTTCTTCCCTCTCAGAGATGTTTTAAAAACATTTTCTCAGCATGAAGGTAGTTAAGTGCCAGTCTTAAAAGGAGGATTCTGCATTGGACATTCAGTACTTGTAACCATGTGTCTCTATTTACCTGCACATCTCGATTGATGTAATCCCCTGATGCTTTCTTCAATTTTCCACGTAATTCCTCTCTGTGCAGATAAATAAATAGCTTCAAAAGGATTCAGGCCTGTATATTATAGCAAAAGTATGCAAACTAAATGGTGTGTTCAGAGTCCTGGAGCGTGGGACCATCAGAGGCCCTGCAGCACAATCTCATTATAAACATCCCTCTGTTTATTCCCTAAACTGAGGGGGCTATTATCAAGCATGTGGCATGTTGTCATCCTCATCCACACCATGAGATGAGCTTGTTTCCTCCCGTCTGAAGCCGTCCCTCCAGTCATATGCTGAGAGCCCAAGTGACAGGCCATCACTCTTCATCTCCAGCGACCCAGAGCCAGACAGGAGTCTGGAATAGGTGTCGCTGTTACCAGTTTTGTCAATCATGACAGCCTCTACGGCGCCTTAATGCAGCACAGATGGTGTGTTGGTGCATGTCCCCGTTTGTCACTGAAATAGAAGAGTGACAGGGTCTTTGCCCATGTGAGGCGACAGAGTTTTAAGCTTGTTACAAACTACAGAATGTTTGAAGCTATGTGCATTTTACTCTTGCAGTGTACAATACCCAGTAGAATAACTGGCAGAGATGAATCAGCCATAATGCAGAAAAAACAACACATAACAGTAACATAAACAAACATAATGCGCTACATCTGTTTTTTGCTCAAAATAAATTGCAGACTTGGTTGCATTAAAGTTGTCCTATTTTTTATTTTTTTATTGGTAAATCTCTGATTAATTTATCTGTGGATCACTAACTTTTCTCATTTTGACTGCTGGATTTTCATTATGTCCAGAAATTTGAATTAAACTTCTGCTCATCTCACATTAGAACATTAGTTTTCTCTTAGTCGGTTAAGACTCTCCAATCCATCACCATAGTGTCAGTATAAGTCATGCTAGGGAGATATTGTGTGATAACAGATCCTCACTTATCCCAACCTGTACTCTAACCAGTGAAAAATGACTTGTGCCAGTTACCTGACCCAACCTAACCCAACAACAAAACAAAAATACCATCAGCATGCCCTTGGCGCATGTGGCACTGCACAACAAAAATAGCACCCCATGAGCTTGGATTACCTTAGTTTGAACATTATATTAAGAAATAGGATTTGAAAGATCAACTGCAAAATGATTATGAAGACACCATTGCAGAAGAAAAGTATTGCTAAAAAATGGTCATGTAGAATAGAGCCATTCTATGTGGATCTATTGTAAAAGATGTGGACCTATTCTAACCTGATCTCACTCACTCCTAATCAATGGTCTGCTCTTTATTTGCAGTTCTGTTAGCGTGTTAGAGTGGGCAGAGCATGTGATAGAAAATAAAATACTGTAATCAATAATCTATATTGACTCAGTCTCAGCACTGTCAAACATTAAAACAGGATCAACTAGAAATCATCAACACCTCGGCCCAGATGTATAAAGCATGTGAACACGTGAAAAGTGTACTTACGCCACTTTCCATGCAGGTTTCCAAAAATATAAAAACCCATGTGCCATGAGAATCTGTATACTGGTACACATACAGTATTTCATACCATGCATACCCTACATAGTCCTTTGAGTCTTATAGTGTGATGTTGCGAGTTGGCAAACAAGGGAATAATAAAAGTGTGAATTTAGGTGACACTTAAGTTAGAGCTTTACTCTTTCACTGCACTGTGTTAATGCAATCTGTAGTTTAAATAAAAACTTAATTAACATAGGGGTGTGTGTGTGATTGACTTTCTGACAAACCGTAACTTCATTCTATCGAGTGTACATGTTTGTCTCTGCATTATAATTAAGATAAAAATCTTTATATGAATAATCAAATAAATAAATGCGCTTTAAAAATAGAGATTATTATCCTGAATTATTGACCAATAAGAATAACCTACACCTTTGGGTGTGACCAGTTGACAGATCATTAAAGCCTCACTGTATAAAGGCTGTACCCGTGCGTAACGGGGGTGCTGATACACTGGCTGCTTTGGTGCTGCTGGAAGATATTGCTATTATGCAGTTTAAGTGAGAACGAGTATTTAGAGAGATCTATGAGAGAAACACACGTAGGAACAGATGTATGTGAGGATTTATAAATCTGATGAAAGTGTGTTTTATGCATCTGGCCCCTAGTAAATGAAATACTGTTTACTAATTCAAGGTTACAAAGTCAGTAGAAAGAGGATACCTGCACAATCATCCCTGGAAATGAGAAAGTTGACAAGTGAGCAAAGGAGGCGGTCAGAAGAGAAAATGTGGAAATTAATATTAAGCTTTCCAAATCAGAGGGAAAAAGTATAGTTTGGAGGGAAATCAAAGCGTGGTAGCAGTATTGGGAGAGTGCGACAAAAGGAAGATACAAAATGAAGTAGGAGGATTCAGAAAAAGAGGAACCAACAGAAGAGTAGACATGAGTAGATTAAGAACCTGTCACAGTAACCTGAACAGCACACTTTTATGACAGGCACGTCCTGACTTCACGAAGGAAATATTAAGGGGAAAGATGAGATATTATGACGGTTCTAGGCTAGGGTTACACGTGTGCTTGTATGTGGGGATACAGTGGAGGAGAGAGGTTTTTAAGGTTTTTAAAAACAACCTGACTAATTACAAAAAAAAGTGGGCAATTAAAGCCAGAAGGAGGCGGTGATGCCTTTTTAAGGGCGCCAACTGCCTTTAAACACCAAAGAAGAAGAAGAAGAAGAAAGAAATGTCTACTCTATATGCTCCCCCCATTTCCTTTGTTCTGGCTGGCAGCAACACAAACCACAAGTGAAGGCCCTCCATTCCTGTGAGTGAGTTTACTGCTTTATGTTGCTCTATCTTAAAGGTTATTTGCAGGTTGGATGTGATTGAATGCTTTCCCAGTATATACACTGGTAGATTCTATAATCGTCACTGGGCTTGTTTACCTTAGCAAAGTTAATTGTAGCTCTTTAGGAAATGCAGGAATCCTTAAAGCCTAATGCAGAATGTTGCATTTCATATGTTATGAAACTGTTAAATGAATATATCTTTGTTATGTAGTACTGCTGTTGTAGCCCTAACCTTCACCCACTTGGTTAGCGTATTAATGTATTGTTTGTTAGGCATTTATTAAGTGTGATGTTATATATTGGTTAACTGTAATTCTTGTGTTTTTCTGTTTATCATCTGTGGAAACCGTCGTCTTCTATTGCTCTACGTATGTGCATAGTGGCAATAAGAGGCTTAAACAGAAACATCAGTTGTACCTCCTATATTATCAATGTAACATGGTGATGCTCAATCTCCTGTGAAGCAATCCTATAAAATGATTTTACAGGTCAATTAACAGTTTTTGCAACCAGCACGAGATATTGTCTTTCTCTTCTCTATAGGGGCCTGTCCCCTAGCAACAGAAGAGTGAGGTTAGCCTTGTGTTAACAGTAACTTGTTAGGGGTACATTCGCTGAACTCTGAGAACAATAAATAAGTGATATAAGCTGTTTCTCTTCTCTTACTGTGCTCAGTTTGAAACTTTGTCAAAGTCAGTTACATATACTCAAAGTTTCACAGCAAATGCATTCCCGGTATTGTTTGGGAATATATTCAGCTTATTTGTCTTAAACAGCTCCTCACTGTTTTCAGAGGTGTCACTGTGGGTTACTGCCTGATGTAAATTAGTATCTATAAATGCATCTGTACCAGAGTTCTGCTCTATCCTTAAGCTACTGGAAGCCTCAACCACCTGTGGACATATTTAACCTGTAAGATTAATTCCAGTCCCATAGGACAAACACTGCAACAAACACTAATGTAGCTATTTATTGTATGAGCAAAATGTTTTTAATGTTTGTAGTCTGTAGGTGAACATAATGAATTAGCAAGTAACACTACAAGTTAAATGGTTTGTGAAGTAAGTAGATAAAATAGTTCATTTTTGGTTGTATGAAATTTAAGACATGAATATAGCAAAGATATAGATGGTATCCTCCCTCTGCCTGTGTTGCTATCAAAGCCTCTCTGTGGTTTGTTTACAAAGCCAGTCAGCTCTGTGTGCAGCTGAGCAGAGCGACTGGCACTGCTCTTTTTCTCATCTAGGTCGGTGATTTATTTGGACCAAACCAGACTGGGTGATTGTTGGAACAGTGCAAAGACTAACAAAGACGGTTTTGATGAGTTTTTTTTTTTTTTTCTGTCCACTTTGAATGACATTATGATGATGATATGCAAGGTAAAATCACTGTTTTTGTCTATGGAGTCTGGTGGCAAGTGATAGCAATATTATGGCTGTTTCTGGTTAAACAAAAGGTCTAGGTCTCTGTAGAGATCTTTTTCATAATGTTCTCAGACAATCTGAGCCCGTTCAAAATTGGATGTACCTTGACAGGTTCATTTGTCCCAAGGATTGACATCAATACTTATACTGCCATTTTATGAATATTTTCACATCTAATTGAGTGAAGTAAGGGTTTATTTTGATCAAACCAGTGTTGGTTGTTTAAAAGACTGTGGAAAGAGTTTTACTTTATTAGGGACCGAACCAGCGACCACTGGAGGTCCCTTTGTATTTGTATTTCTTACCTATTATTTTTAGCGCCTTTGACTGCGTTTTTGCCCCCCTGAACATATACAAAAACTCAGTTTTATTTGGCAAAGTGGTCAGGCCTGGTGAAAAATTAGATATTCTATGTGTCGCTTTTGGGTCGACCACTAGGTGGCGCTACTATTGAGAAAAGTGAATTGACTTTTTGGTTACTTAATAACTCCCACATCGTTTGTCGTACATTAAAAAACCTTATATATATGAATAGAGCTGAATCTTCCCATATAGGCCACGCCCAATGTTCATAAACTACTTTTTCGTGTTCCTCCTATGCGCTTTGTCCGATTCGTACACATTTTTTCACGTAGCATCTGGGGAACGCCCTGGCAAAAAAAATAATTTGAAGATTTTTGAAATTTAAAAAACTAAACACATTTAAGACTTCCTATAGATTTTTCACCAAAAAAGGAAGTGGACCATTTCTCCACATTGGTATGTCTGATTGACACCAAGCTTGGGTCCATAGTTCCCCATGTCTTCCTTAGGCATCGCTCACAATTTCAGGCCATCGCCACCAAGTGGCGCGCTTTAAAATGAAGAAGTTTATATCTCCGCATTGGCAAGTGTGATTGAAACGAAACTTGGTATGATGATTCCCCATAGTTTCCTGAGGCTCGCTAAAAAATGTGTTAACAATTCGCCACTAGGTGGTGCTCTAGTGGCAGGGTAAATCACTGTGCGGAGACCATAATAGTTATGAATATGAAATTCACAGGGCACGTGTAGACTGGTGCCTGTAGCTCACATACCAAAAATCGTGTTTGTCGTGTTTGTAGCACCTCCTACAGGATTTTAAAAAAGCAGCCCTGGCGCCACACTTCACCGATATGTACGAAACTCGGTAGGCACGTGTAACGTGCCGAGACATACAAAAGAGCCTCTTGGATCCATACCCCAAACCCCACAGGAAGTCGGCCATTTTCATTTTCACTTTCGGCGAACTTTTCGCGTTGTAACAAACTCCTCCTAGGGAATTTATCTGATCTACTTCAAAGTTGTGCTATTTGTGCATGTACATTAAAGGGCGTGTCCGTGGCGTGGCATCAGTCAGCCATTTTGAATTTTTTTGTCATTTTCCGTGATTTTTCGTGTTGTATTTGAACAAACTCCTTCTAGGGAATTTATCTGATCTACTTCAAAATTGGTCAGTGCAGTCAAAAAACATTGCTGATTCAAAGTTGTGCTATTTGTGACTGTACGTTGAAGGGCATGTCCCTGGCTTTCCATTAAAGTTGGCCATATTGAAGTCCGTGCTCATTTTCGGTGAATTTTTTGTCTTGTATTTGAATGAACTCCTCCTAGGGAATTTATCAGATCTACTTCAAAATTGGTCAGTACAGTCAAAAAATGGTGCTGATTAAAAGTTGTGCTATTTGAGACTGTATGTTGAATTGTGAACTGTAGCGTGCCGTCAAAGTTGGCCATTTTGAATTCTGAGGTCATACAAACTGTAGATGAAAAGTTGAGCTATTTGAGACTGTACGTCAAACCGCGTGCCAGTGACGACTTGTCGAATTCAGCCGATTGTCATAAAACAGTACTCGTAACTTCAGTGTGCAATGTCCAATCTCCAATAAACTTCATATATTCTCTAACAGTCTCGCCCTGAACACGTCCTCATTACTTCAGCGTACGTGGTCCAATCTCAGTGAAACTTCACGTGTTTGATAAGAGTCCTGCCCTGAACACGTCTACATGACAATATTCAGACATAGTGATAGCGCCACCTACTGGCAACAGGAAGTAAGCGCTGCGTGGCGATTTTGAACTGATTTACGTAAAATTTTCATGTTGTGGCCCGTACGTGTTACGACGGCACGTGACGCGACCGCAGCACACCCCGAGTTGCGTGGAGTGCGAGGTCCCACCCAATGCTGCTTGCAGCTTTAATTTCCCATTGTTTTGGTTACAGTGGTTTGTGTAACGTCACTAGCACTGAACGGATGGTAGTGACTCCATTTGCTTTCTCTCATTATCTCACTCCTTTCCTGTGTGTATTTTCTGTGGTTGCTCTGATGTTTACAATGTTTAGTTTAAGTTCTCTGTTTTTCTATATCTGAAATTCAAACTGTGACTGACCTCCTGCGCTCCTGATTGGGTGCATCCTTGGATGTGTTTCGTTCCCTGTGAAACATTTGCAAAAAACATCTTTTAATTATTCTAAATTATGTTTGCTTTCTTTCAGCAGCATTGTTTCACTTCTTTGCTGAAGCAGACTAGCATATAACTGGGGAGGATTCTAACAAAATGAGCACACTGTTGACTTTTAGTGGTCAAAAAGTCAACAGGGTGCCTTTAATGTTTTGTTTTCACATTGTTAGGTCTTGGTTGGGCTGTGGAAAATAGCACATGTAAATCAAATGCCCAGACTGAGTATCAACACTAATCTGACTGTGCAAAGATGATAAGACAAATAGAAAATATCAATAAAAAAAAATTTGATCCATATAAAAGCTTGAGTATTTTTCAATATGGCTATCTGAATCTATAAATTGTTACATATATTAAAGATTCTTATTGCAAAGTAGGCAACTCTGGACAAGTCCTTAAGGGACCAGTATGTAGGATTTTGTGACATCTAGCAGATTTCAATTCACTCTCTTTTCAAGTGCAAGTCTTTCCAAAGTACGGTGGCTGCGAAAAACGCGACTGTTCAACATTACGGCCTCCACAGAAGAGCTACCTACTGCGTCTGTAGATAAAAACGGGTAATTCAAAGGAAAGAAAACTGATTCTAATTTCCAGGTGATTATGCACTAATGAAAACATAACTATGAATATTATATTCCATTTCTGCCAATAAATCCTCCTAAATGTTACACACCTTTAACAGCACTGTGCTATTTTCAGCAGCTGTGAGTGAAGCCATGTGGGGTTTTCAGAGTCAGTAATTTAGAACCGAGATCGCAGTGTCACCTGCAGACTGAACAGCTCTGAGAGCTTCATACCACACTGATGCAAAGTTTTAACCTCAACCTCTTGAACCCTGCTTTTTGACAAACAACTCTTTAGTGAGAAAGCAGCAGCCATGTCCACTCAGATCATTCTGCTGTGCTTGGTGCAGTGCTCAAAGTTGTTATGTAGAGAAAAACATGTTTTCTTTTTTGGTTACTCGTGGAGATAATGACGAAACATTCATTTTGTTCTTCACGTCACAGTTCTGTCAAGAGAAAGGGAAAGAAAACATTTCCATTTAAATACATTATTTTATTTTAAGTTTAGCCAGTGCCCTGCACATATGGAGTACTCTCCCCACAAGGGCAACATCAACGTTTTCTGTGTGTATTGTAAGCATGGTAATTGATTTCCCCTTGAGTGTGAACCTTGTAGCCATAGAGGATTTATGGCAGTGTGTTTGTGTTTGGATGGAAGCTCTTCTGTGTTTTCAGCCCATGAAATGCAATTACTTTCATCCACAGGGGATGTTAATGCAGCTCTCTAATACTGGCATGCACACAGTGAATTAACAACCGTCCTGACACTCTCACTCTTGTGTTTCCTTGGACAAAGCTTCCAAGAAAGAGGAAAGACCTCTAAGCTGCACCGGTCATTTCCTACAGTACTGAGACGGGTGGAAAGGTGGCTCAAAGGGTCCTTAACATTTACAGCATGGTGGCGGGATCCGTCATGACTGCTGTGGGTTTCCGTGACCATGGCATCTATTGTGTATAGTTGCGTAAAATGTATACCTTCTAAAGACATATAGAAATGGAAATAACAGTTCACTGATCTGAGTAGGGTGAATAACTGAAAGAGTAAAAATAGCACACTATAATTAATTTATTGCTATTAATCATTCATGGATTTACTGTAACAAGCAAAGGCACAGCATGTCAAAAGAAATGTAGCTAAATAATTAAATTCTAGAGGAGGGGGAAAAAAGAGAAAATCATTTTGTCCTGCAGAGTATTTCCTTCCAGGAGATGGTGGGGGAAACCAAACAGCAGCAGTGGAGATTGTTCCACGATGGCCTCTCTATGTACTGTATTTTACTGACGCAGGTACTGTAAATAGTGAGGTTTGATAGCTTAGCGCACCAGGAGCACCTGATAACTTCGGGCTTTGACAGCAGTGTGACTTTTGCGAAGGAAATGGTGTGATAGATGATTCACTCGTAATTGAAGGAGTTCTCAGGGGACCTTGATGACTTGCACAGCAGTATTTATTGAAGCTCGAGCGATGATAATAGAGCTCAGCAGCACAAGTGGAGTCACTGTGCCAGTTCTGAAGGTTAGCTCCTGATGGGTGAGATTTAACACAAACCCAGACCCTACAAGATCTAATAGTGTCCCAAATATGGTCATAACGTACTCAGCTAAATACGTGTAAGGATTATGACCATAGATATAGAAACGTAGATACCTCATTTGCCGCTGCTTCTAACGGCGGCACCGTTATACATCTGTGTGGCCACCATATTGTGGATCCGCTATTTATTAATACTGAGAGATTCAGAGACTTTACTACAAAATCTACTGTAACTTGTTAAATTCTAAACCCATTTTCATTATTTTTTTGTTATAAACGTAAATAACTGAACATAATAGTGTTTACTTGTAGGAATGAATTCAGTCACTGGGGGCGAATCTAATCAGCTTAATGCCAAAATATTTACCTTCTGAATAGCTACAACTTCCAGTGGGATGTGCAGGCCCAGATCTATGAACCATTTAACATATAACATAGATTTTGTCAGTTTCTCTAAAAATATAGATTTCTATACATATTATATTGGTATAAAGCCTCCTGGTTGTTTGTTTTTAATGAAATGTGAAATTTGTCTACAAGAAAACAGAATTTAATATAGGTTCATTGTTTTTCCCACACAATATTTCTTACCAGTGCCTGTTTGATAACACATTCAAACAAAGCATATGCTTGCAGCGTTTTTTCCAAGTGGTGACTCTTGACTGGTTTTTGGCATGGAGCCGAATAGATCCGTAACCAGTATCCTGTTCAGTTTCTCACATTTATAACAAACGAAATATCGTGAAAATCGGTTCCGAATTAAACAAGTTACAGTTGATTTGGTAGTAAAGTCTGCATTTTTCAGTAGTAACTTGCGGATCACCATGCTGAAGCACGTCAAATTGAGATTGTGGTATCTATGTTTCTATATTTATGATTGCGCCTACCAAAAGCCTAGGAAACCTCATGTGACTTAGAAATTACCTCCTTACCTACCTCTGTGTTTTATGTGACGCATCCTTGCAGGATGATAACACAGTCTGTATTTTACTTGAATCTACACATCACTCTCAATTTAAAGACGCACCTACGGTTTTCTGTGCTGCTGCAGGTGTTAACTCAAAGGAAATAATGTGACAAACAGCCAGCTGTGGAGAGTATACATTAGTTGATTTGTTATGTTGTAGAGCTCTGTGTGTGCACCCCTGCTAATACCTTGCAAAGTGTGGCGTTTGTGCGCTCTGCAATTTTCATTACGGACCAACCCTTGTGCTGAAAAGTGGAGAAAAGCCTGACACACTGTAGGCAGCCGCATAAACTGCTGCAAAAGTAAAAGAATATGACCCAGTATCAATGAGATTCACACAAGACTAATATCACAGGAGCTCTGGGTTTGGCGAAATATGGTATTTTAAGGTGGAATTTTTACTATAAAATTACGGACATGGCAGATTCACACGGGATTAAGATCACAGACAACCTCTGCAATTATTACAAATTGTATGAGGTCCCTGGGTAAAACCAGCCCTGTGTGAATAAATGACACTGAAGGACACTTATAGTCATGTGCAATTCAATCTAAGAAAGAATCGGTATGTCTGTTAGATTTATCTCTCAAACTTGGTCCTCTGTAACAAAGTGGAACTACGATATGTTGGGTGCTCAGTGTTCAACCTCATCATCCAATCTCCTTAGTCTAATCGACAGTCAAAGAGAGGACACACAGCAAAAACAGCCCTCCTAGAAACAAGCCAAATATTCTAAAATAATCACATTTTCTTGTATTGAACAAAACAATCTACCAGTGGGAGAAGCCAATTTTGCTTGGCTAGAATTCTTAAAACTAGCATAAAAATCTAGCCACCGGAAGACTGTAATGTGCCTTAAAACCAGACCATAAGTTGTGCTTATTACAAGGAATGAAAACTCAGTTACTTGAGATAGACTTTCTTAAAATAAGTATGAGGTTGAGGTGAATGGAACAAACATGGATTCCAATGTGAAACTACATGTCAGTGTTGATTTGTCAGGTACGTAAGGTAAATTCTCTTTTCCTGAACGTAACCTAACTGCAAGCAGCAAGCTTTATTTTTAAAGTGTAACCAAAGGTTGCATATTTGCTATTGCTAACTTGATTGTGGAATGAGAATGAAATTAATTGAAATTGAATGAACTGCAAACGTGACACTATCAAGGTGGACTTATGTGTATTTCTTTGGCAGTATTGCAGGATGGGGCTCGTACACAGAAGCTTAAAATAAGTTTGCTTATTGAGAGTTTAAAAATGGATCCTGCCAGATTAACAGTAATAACTTGAAAAGGTCAAGAGAACATGTACTGTGATTGCTGAGAGCACCAACATATTATTTAATCCCCCGTGAAATCAGACGCAGCAGAGACGGTATGAACTTTAGGAAGTGTAGAGGGGAAATTAGAAAGAGCAAGAAATTCCAAAGACATGCACAAAAAAGATGACTCAATCAGAATAAAGAAAGGTAAGAGGGAAGAAGACAGGAAAATGGAAAAAGGGAAATACGATACAGTAGGATTAATGGCATGAAAGGAATAAAAGGGCAACAAAAACAAAAGCATAGGTAGTAAATAAACCTGTCCTATATAAATATAATATATATGATGGCCATGACATTGTGTCTCTAAACTCTTGTGCTGTTGGGTATTTCGCTGTCATTACATTTTCTGTTTGCTTATTCAGTGCATCTACTGGCATCTGTCCAAATGAATTAAAAGGTACCCGATGGAGTTTTCTTGTAAACAAACAGTTATGTTTACATTCAGTGTTACTCACTAAAACTCATTATGTGTATCCTTGAGGCCTAACAAACATGTTTAATGCATTTTCCTTCCTTATAAAACCTTTGCAAAACGTGTTAAATATTTTGAAACTTGTATTGTTTATATCCATTTTGGTTTTTGTTCTCCCGCATTGCCCCGCCCACTGTTTAGGAGATGAATAGCACTGAGTGTTATAAGTAGCACCAGAGTTTGAATGAACCCTTCCACCAGAATACTGACATTGGTGACATGGTGGTTATGACTGTAAAACCCAACATTAATTGTTGGACTGAGATAGGAGACAAACTCTGTTCTCTGGTGTAAAACTCATTACACTACATACATCTATCTTACACCACCCATTACTTTTACCCTCGCTATTAAAGGCCACACCACTGCCTGTACTGGCACTTAATGTAGCCTGTCTCCTAGATTTATTATGTTTCTATATATCTAATTTGCAAATACGCTCTGAGGGAAACTTGATGCTGAACAACTATAACTACTTTTCCCATCGACAGAACAAGGAAATGCTGTAAATAAACGTACCTTGCGAGACACTGTACGTACCAGTAAAATGTTCATTCGTTTTTTGGCTAAATAGGCTATCGTCGTAATGCATTATTCTACTCTTTTATGGTTATTTTTAGGATCGTGGTGTGTTTTTAACACAGAAAAAGTCAGCAGTGACTTGCACTGTAATGCGACTAATTACATCAAACATTTTTGATGTAAGTTTTGTAAGTTAAAAAAACATTCTTGATTAAGAAGCTTTTAGTAATTTGAAGAGATGACTTAACTTAAATAGAAACATTCCTGATTAAGTACTTATTAATAGGTATTTTGTTTTCACAGTACAAATAAAAATGACAAAATTAAGTCAGTGTCACCTCAAACTACTAAAGCTACTTGATCAAGAGTTTTATTTAGTTACAAAATTTATGTTAGATTTACTTAAAATTTTTGATGTAATCATAAATTATCTGAGTTAAATAAACATATCTAGTTTTACAGTGTAAGATATATTTTCAACAATTAAGCCAACTTATAATCTTTCCCAAACCTTAACCAAACCAGTGATGTGTCATTCTTACACGTTGCTTTTTTCTGTTTTATAAATGTAGAATAAGCCTGAATAATTGGATGATCCTATAATGTATTTATTTATTTACCAGGGACAATGCACATTATTATAACATTGCAGTTTACTTTCCAATGTAAATGTGCCAGAATTAGCTAATAAGCTCATTTACATTTGTAGTCTCTGCAGGCTATAACACATTTGTGCCTAATGTCATCAGTACAGTGTTTCAACAATTACTACAGAACAATACAGCACAATATCATACAGAAGTGACAGAGATATATAAAAACAATGAGATTATCTAAGGCAGTGCCAGAGAAAGTGTTAAGATTACTAAGATTGCAGGTTTGGTTTGCCTCAAGCTATGTCCTAAGTTTATGTTTAAAGATTAGGTGATTAGTGCTCTCTCATAATTCAGTAGGTGGACTTTTCCAGTAGCATGTGGCTCTGACTGAGAACACTGTTTGCCCAAGCTCGCTACGTCTGTGTTGTACAACACAGTCCCCACCCTGTCCTTGTTGCCCTGCCACTGCCATCCTTCTACTTCATGAACTGGTTTAGTGGTGGCAAGCCCATGTAAGACATCATAGATAAGGCAAGCATCTGCAAAATGTTTAAGACTATCTCAAGTAAATAAACTGTACTTTTGTATTAGATGCCAAACTTCTCATAGTAACATTAAGACCCAAGCATGGTGAGACTTTTGTATGTTGTACTGGTCGCCAACATACAAAACGTTCAATGGCAATAAAACATGTGTGATAGTTTTTGTTGTTTTTATATTATATAATATTATATGAATCAGTCATAATGTTAGATTATGGTATTTTGGAAATGACAAGGTTTAGTATAGGTACACTGAATTATTTAAGTGGAATATGAACAAACATTCCAATTATACATCAAAAATGAATAAATGTCTGAATTATTAAAGCCAGAAATGATACTAAATGAACTAAACTCTTATTGAGTAGCTGAGCCAAATTATCTGGCTCACTAAAATGAGCAGGAATTCCCATCAGTGTAACCAAAGTGCTTTTCTTGCATAAAAAAGACCACAGACAGGAGTCTGGATATGAATCCCGGTGTCCGTGTGACAAGTCTTTCACTTTCTACACTTGCCATCCACCACTAACCATTTCCTTAGCACAAAAAAACCTTATCTCTGAATATAATCCAGCCAGCAATTACATTGTCATGAACAGGTGCGTGTGAGGGCTGGGGGGGGCGCCACTGAAATCTGATTGGCCACCCCAAGTACCACCCCATTATCCTTACCTCCTCTACTCCACACTGCTTTTCAGAGGCTGTAGCGGGTTTGTTTTAAAGCTTGAAAGACGATACTGGTATCATATGAAACTAGTAACGCATTCTTATCAACCATGTCATGCTAGCATGACGGGAACAGGGCTAAATAACACTCAAAATTTAGGCTACAATTTGGTGATGGAAAAACTGGCATGGCCATTTTCAAAGAAATCCCTTGATTTCCTACCTCAAGATATTTGAATAAAAATAGAAAAAACTTAACCGAAAGCCACCCCTGTATAGGTCAGTGCCCAGTCAGAAAAGTCTGGAAATGCCCCTGTTACCACAAAGTAATTATGAAAATAAAAATAATTCCAAGATAGGGTTACACTTGATGTAAATCTAATAAAAACTCCTTCTGCTCATTCTAATTGGACTGGTATGTCGAACAGGTTTTACTTCAAATCTACAAAGATTTCACATTTCAGCTTGATTTAGGTTGCTTCACAAATTCACCTTACATCTTCTCTGGTGCTGCAGAGTCACAGTGCATACACCCCGAGCTGCATTTAGACTCTAAACCTCCTACTTACACAACAAAAAATTGGGCAGTGTCACTGCACCAATGCAGAGGACATATTTCAGAACGTCTTTGTCTGCCAAAGCTATTCTTCAATTTGACAAATCTACCTCTTTTGAGTCCAGTCCCACCGTTTCTGCTCTTCTGCATGAGATCCAATATTGTTCAATTCCATTTTAAAGCCGATGCTGAAATGCTGTGACGAATGGCATACTGTAAATGGTGTGACCTTTTTAACAATAAAGAGGAAGAAAGTGATTCACAGCCATAACCCAATCCACACAACAAAACAGTGATATTTTCCAGGACTGCACTCAGCAGCCACAGTCTCTCAGAATGGAAAATGCAGTAATTCACGTATTTCCATTCGTAAAGTTCAAAGCCCTTTTATTGACCATCCTTTTTTACAATTACAACAAAGATTTCTTTCTTTTTCTTACTGTATGTAGGCTGCTTTGATAAAAAAAAATTATGACTTAGACTAAAACAGCTCCTGGTGATGCACCTTTTTGTCTGTATTTTGTTTGTCTGGAAGTGTATTTTTGTTATTTCTGAAGGTAATGTTACTGAAAGCTTTGCAACAACCCGATTCAAAAAGCAAATCTTTCAAAGAGCAAAGACTTCATTCTTGACTTGCCATCTTACATCAGCACTCAATCACACAGGGAGAAATCCACAGTCAAAGAGGCAGAGTTGCCAATCTCTCCACCAGCAGAAGCCTTTATACACAAAAATGCACTGAAGCCACGGGCTGAATGTTTGTGAATATTTCATCAGTAGAACCAGCCTCCTCTTTGAAACCTTCTCTGTAATTTGAACAAGCACCGCACACTTTCACATTTTCTCAATTAAGACAAAAACAAGAGCATCTGGGATGCACTTAACATAATACATTACATGTTAGTGTTGTATCTAAGTGTGGATTTTACACTTTACTACCCTGTTATACATCTCACTTAAAGGATCAAACAGTGTTTTACATTATATATGTGACTATTTTCCAATGTATACCTTCCTGCACTAGTTCCAACCTCCCCCCGACTAAGTGACATTATTTTATAGATATTTATTTCCGATTTTATTCAATAATAACAATAACCGTAGAAAACAACTGAGAAACTGTACAATGAACACAAATCGTGAAAAAAGTAACTACAGGACGTTTGTGTATAATGAGCGATTTGGATGAATTTTGAGCAGATTATTTATTTTGAATTTTGCATCAGAGATGACTTATACAATTTTCTGTCTGTATTATGTACTTTTAAATGTTTTAACAATCATACATACTTAATAAAAATTACAAATTCAATGTTTCCTTCTCCCTTGCGCATGGCCTATTCTATTAGCTCTCTGTTGTTTTAACTGCATACTTAGGCGCAAACGCAGGATGAGGCTGTTCATCAGAGAGTGAAGGCTCTGTGAATATGGCTGTGTTCAGGACTTCAATGTTTAGATCTTAAAAAATAATTTGTTAAATAGCAAGTTTTCTTGCACTCCTTTAAATCAAGAAGGCCTTGCGAGCCCCTGTCAAGCTTTGGCAACCCCTAGTGGGGGTCCTACCACCCAGGTTGGGAACCACTGCCTTAGTGCACTGGTTTATATGCAAGCTCCCTCTAGTGGTATGTGGAGGAATTTCTTAAATGTATTTTTTAATTAAGTTAAAATACTACAAAATTACAAATGAAAATATCATGAGAGCGCTGAAATGTAATTTAAAATAAGTACGTTGGTCATAATGCGGGTACTTGGAGAACCTAGTGGTAGTATAGAGTGTGAAAGGATTGAGAAACACTGCCATAGTGTTTTAAACTTTAAAGGTGTTTTTGCACTTTTCCTTTATTTTATGATTATCATTGAGAGGACATGTTATATTAACTTTTCAGAGCAATCTGCACCTGCAACTCGGATAAAATGACAAAGATAAAAAGAAGATAAAATACTGACTGAGACAAAAGCAGATAAGATGTTCATTACAATTTTAACAGCAACTATCAATTATCAAAACTTATCAAAGTTTCAGTCCTCTGTAATTCGATTTTATCGTGGATTGTGTTTTTTATTAGAGGCGCCTACAGATGATGTCCATGTTCCCTCCAAGCTCCTTTTGTAGAGAGACGGCAGCTTTTTTATGCAGTTATGATGCAATATTGGAGGTTTTTTCACCGGTGCTTGCCAACTTTGGTTCCTATCAGTGACGTGCACATAGACCACTGTGTGTCCTGATGCAGAGAAGAATAAACAGTGAAAGCTGTGAGGACATGGTAATCTAAATGAACAGCTTGGATTTAATGCATGTTTTTTTCTGTTCTGGACAGAGATATGTGGACATATTTAGGATTTTGGTTGTAAAATAATATTATGTAATCTTTAACATCCCTTAAAGGTAAATTGTTAAAACCATAACACATTGAATCAAAACTAAAACAATTTAATGCCTTGAATTAAGTAATTCAAGGATGTTTTTTCCCCGACACCTGCTCCATTACCAGCACTCTCCCAGCCTACCGTATGTTTGGGTACCCGTGTAAAACACTGGAGTCGTGAAGCCCTTCATCAAATGAAGATTCATGGTGTGGCTCAGTGATATCCTGGGACATAAATCACTGGTGTAGGGCAGACAGACAGTTGTGGCAAGTCATTTCCTGCCAACAACCTTTTTTCTTTCTTGTTTATTTTATGTGCTCATATCAAGCTTTCTGCCATCAGCCTGTTAGTGAGTTTAGATAAAAATACAAACTCTCCAACGGTTGTTTTAATTAACAGTTTCTGTGTTAAAAAAGGGTAATCTCTAGTCAATCTCTGTCACCATGCTGCAAATAAGACTGGAAACGAATAGTAATGTTGTAGATTGAAAGTTGTAGGGAACTGCTTTTACTGTTGTAAAAGTTGAGTGCAGATCAATCCGCAGTGCACCACTGTGCAACTATGATTAGAGATTTATTTAGTTTGACAGTAAAAAAGCAGACGTGATGGATTACCCATGTTGACGAAGTTTTTGCAAATTGATTTTTATACACTGAAATATATAGAAGCCAAAAGCAGTCAGCAGTAATGTCAAGTTTATGTTTACTTTAAGATTTAAAAGTTTGTTGACTCTTTCAGTATGGTAAAGTAAACTGAATGAACTGTAGTCTGGACCACGGATTCCAACCTGGGGGTCCTGACCTCCATTAGGGATTGCCAAAGCTTTACAGTAGGTGGCAAGGTGTTCTTGATTTTTCAGTAGTATAATACAGTAGGCCTTCATTTCAGAATTTAAGTCATTTCTGTGAAGAAAACTAAATATTAAAATTTGATAATTAAAGATATAAACTTAAAATAAATCTCTCAGAATAAGTGCATGGTGAAGACCTGAACACAATTCACAGAGCCTTCAATCTCTGCTGAACAGCCTCACCCTGAAAAGTATGTGATTAAAATGACCACCGTAGTTCTCCTACACACACAACCTGTTCTCATTCACAGGTCGACAAATACAGACGCCAGCAGTGTTCTAGAGGCCACTAAATCCTGTACACTGGACCTTTTAAGTATGTATGATTGTTAAAAATAGAAAAACACAAAATGCATTAAATCAGGAAAACTTCAGGTGCAATGTTCACAGGAAATAATCTTCCCAAAAACAATTATTGTGT
This sequence comes from Dicentrarchus labrax, assembly GCF_905237075.1. Taxonomy (NCBI): domain Eukaryota; kingdom Metazoa; phylum Chordata; class Actinopteri; family Moronidae; genus Dicentrarchus; species Dicentrarchus labrax. The sequence goes on along the minus strand of NW_026136706.1, from coordinate 24,913,642 downwards.
TCATTGTTTGTGTTTATTGTTCAGTTTATCAGTTGGTCTATACTGTTATTGTTATGCACTAAATATAACATGAATTATCCATAAAATATGTGATAGAAAAGGCAGGTATTTGATGAGAAAAAAATGCAAAATGTGTACAAGTTTATAACAAATTTATTCAAGTTTATAGAGGCGATACAACATTGGGTTGAGGCCGTGGCTGTAAACTGTCCCTGCAGTCAGAGACAAATGGCTCCACTCCATCACTGCCCCGAGCGTCGCAGCTGTTCAAATGTCAATCTTTATGGCGCTCCATGGCGGAAAATGACAAAATGCAAATGTAACCTCATAAAAAAAATAGCCTACATTACATATGATTAATTATGCAAGACATCTTGATAGCCCACGTCTTAAGCAAATATTGCCTAAACCCACACTAATTGAAATATTTCACTGTAGAGCTGAATCACACACACTCACACACACTACACTTTACCTTCTCTATCTACAACAGCAACACATCTGTCCCGACAAGCAGGTGATAATTTAATTCAAGAGAGGGGATAATTGAATTTAAGAGAGCGAGTAAGGCATGTCAATGAACTAATCTGGTCTTTCTACAGTCCATTAAGAAATTGCCCACCCATGCTAACAGCTGCACCTCCCTGAAGACCTGCAGGACCACCGTCAGTTTTATTAGATAAGGGTTCAACTCAGCCAATATTAGGAAGAAGGGAAATGAAATAGATGTTTATGTCAGTGCCATGTTTGAATCAAAATCTATTGACCCTGTTGAATCAAAGAATACTTTCTTGATTACTTGTAGTTGTCCCGCACGGATGAAGCTTGCAGGCAAATTATAGTAATTAGCAGCTAATAAATCGATATAAATTGCTGACACTGAGCGAGTGTCAAATTCAATTCTGCAGTGGATTTTCCAGAAACAGCTTTCATGTCTGCTTTGCTGGATTATTATAAAGCCGTATTTCTGCTTTGGGTACCTTACACAATGTGGGAAGTGAGAATTAGAGAAGGCAGACAGAATGACAGTGTGGCTGATGTTATCTCTGGCAGGAAATAAATACACGGCAGCCAAGGATAAGACCTTCAAACTTCTGTTCAGACAGACACTCCTCTGTCTGCTTTCTGCCTACATTTGTATTGATCCTTTCTGTTACGCAAAGAGGTCACACCCTCACTGCCTCCCTGCATTACATCACGGCTGCACTGTACCACTTAGCACACGCATTTTGTTTTATTTATGTATTTTGCAGAGAATTTGACGACCTAAAGCCTATACTATATTTTTTTATGTAGGGATTCTCCTTTCCTTTAAAGAAATACATTGATTACATACAACCATTCAACAAATGTTCCTAGCTAGAGTTAAAGCCCTTGTCAAATGGATAAAGCTCTTAGATCTTACCAGGTCTTGGATCATTTACAGTAGTACATATAGCTGTGTGTAAATGCATGAAAAGAGAATTAAAACCGTTGAATATAGTCAACTCAAATACTTTTTTCTGTAATAACTTAATATGTTGCAACATGCTGCCAGGCTAGCTGTTTTCCCCTGCTTCCAGTGTTCATGCTAAGCTAAGCTAATCTTCCGCTGGTTGTCTTCTTCTCATCCAATTCTTGGCAAAATAATGATGTATCCCAAAACATCGTATTATTCCTTCACATTTATATACAGTGGATTGTCTGGGGACAGTATTTTTTTTTTTTTTTTTTTAATCCTGTCACAAAGAGAAGTGTCTTGGAAATAGCCTGTTGTTGTAGTTTTTAGTTTTTTCTCCTGAATTCACCCACCAGAATGATCTCATGGGACATTCATACATGTAGGCTGTAATGATGCAAAAACATTGATCAAAACCTCAGAGATAACTTTACCTGACCTAGTTTAGTGATTAGTAGTTAAAAATGTTTTTAAGACTTTGACACATGTTTTACTGTACATACAGCACGAGATAACGGGTAAAGGCTACTGCTGCAGCTGTGTAGAATGGAAATTATTATTTTTTGCTCATTATAGCAACACAGCTAACAGCAAATAAACAGAGGTGGCAAAAGTACACTTGTTCTCCAATAAAAGTAGAAGGTAAATAAAAGTAGAAGTACTGATTCAGCTTCTTTACTCAAATACGAGCGAAAAAAGTCTAGTCTGTTTTGTCATGTTATGTCATTGTGTCTTATACATCTTGTTAGGTCTGTGCGTGATATGGACCGGTCTTTGAGTAGAGGAAGGAGTAGAAAGTACAGATATTTGTGTAAAAATGTAGTGAGTAAAAGTAGGAGTTGTGAGAAAAATTAAGAGTCAAGTTAACTATAGATACCTGAAAGTATTTTTATTTTCATTTTTAATTAACCAGGTAAAACCAACAAAACAAGTGCATGCCAATTTCATACATGCCAAAAAAATATAACCAAAGAGTTTACAAATAATACAGACTAATAGTGTATTTCCACACATCAACCACATGGGTTAAAAGAGAATAGAAATTACACACACAAAAACCCATTTAATTATACATTGTAGCAAGAACATTTTGTCATAAAAACGTTTAAAGAGTAACTAAGTATTTGTACTTTGTTACTTCCCACCTCTGCAAATAAAAGCTCAGTATTGAACGTAAATGTTGAATGAAAATAGCAGTGTGACAAACTCAACTCAAGACTAACTTGTATTCATCTTAGTGCTGGCTGATATCCGGATGAACCGGTATAGACGAGAGCAGTCTGTCCTGGTACTTTGGCCTCGCATCCAACCCCCAACCCCTTTTGGGTGAAAGCCGCCCCTCTAATATGACTGGGGGTGAATGTTAATTCTGAGGTCTTTGCCAATTTAATACCATTAAATAAGAATACTGTATTGTTTTTTTGCTATTAGGAGCCAAAACCCTATGGCCAACCAGGCAAACAATCCTGATATGTCACTGTCGATCAATGATCGGCGTTGTTATATAGAAGAGATAAAGAAACATGGGTTGATTCAGTCCTTTCAGTCTGACCCCATCTAATTGGATGAACCTGACATATACAACTACATTATTAAATCTCATATTTCTGACATCTGACACTTCTTCTGTCATTTATTTATCTATTTTGGTCGTCTGTCCAATGCGACAGTACTGTAAACTAATTGTATATCTGTGGCGAAGCAGAACAACTGTTTCTGTTTATTAATAGATCTTTTACTATGAGCCAAAAGAAGAAGAAAACAGGTGGGTTTTATCTCCATTTCCTACATTACTCTGCTGTTTACAAGGTTCATTATTAGAGGGAAGGTCAGCTCAGTTCATGTGAATTATTAAGGTTAAAATACCCTCTGCTCCACACTGTCTAACCTGGTAGGGCCATATTTTTCACAGTAAAAACTTTATTTACACCATCACTAAGACTCTTAACTTGTTCTCTTCAATCTACAGTTATAATAATTCATGTCATTTACTCAGTAACACTATTAACTAACCTGTGATGAAGTGCCACATACTGACTGTCCGGGTCCCACAGTTAACACAGTTTAACATTTTTATCCTCTTTGTTGATTGCCTAAACAAAGCCACATATCTTTTATTCTATTGTCCTTCGTTGATTAGTTAAGTAACTGTGCAAAATGCAACACATATTTAGGCATCAGACCACCTTTACAGCGCTTGTTTCACCCAAAAGGGGCTGTGGTCATTCTGAAGACAAGAAAGTGACGTGTGGCTGCTCTCATCTATACTGGTCTTCATTTACCGTATGATATGAATTTTTTATACCACCATACTGGTGCGTAGACGGTCAGGGCAAGCTGCTGTATGAGCCCTTTTTAACTGCGTACCCTTCTTACCAACGGTTATACCACATTAATTGGTAACACATAGCTAACTCAACACCTGTGATACAATTTGTGGTAGCCCAACACTATGTATTTATTTATTTATTTATTTATTTATTTATATGAGTAAATGCTCTAACCATCTAGTAATTATTTATCTGTTTCAAGCCATTACCATCTTCTATTGTTTATCTTTAATCTGTATATTTATGCAAACTCTGTGAGCTACTGGATACCTGAATTTCCCAAAGGGTGTGACTAAAGTATCTATCTACCGATTGTTATTTCCTAACCTCCAGAAAATTTTTTATATTGTAGAATGGGAGTAGATGTTTAGATTTTTCATTTTAAATAATATTTCAGATCACATATTTTTCGAGACAGGCAGTATCCATAGTTCTGCAAACGTTCACATTTGTTTACATTGTTTACTTTTAGAAACATATTTAACACACATTATAATTGCATTCAATTTCAGCCGAGCAACAGTAACTTTTGCTGACCGCTGAGTGAATAAGGGCAGGAGGACTGAATGTCTTTTATTGACTGACTGACTAAATCAATACTCCTAGATGTGCATGTGTGAGATGAGGTGTGCAGCAAACAGACTCTAATATCTTCAGGGTCTTCGGGTTCCTGCGGTGGGAGGAGTGTTTTCTTAAGTGTCGAGCAGTCTGTGTGTATCATTTCCTCTAATATTTTTCAAGTGCTTCTTGCACTGACAGCAGGTGGGAGTCTGCTGCGGAACAAAGCTTTTGACTGGCCGGTGGGTGTTCAGTATGCCTGAATACACGCTGAAGAGAGCCACTGTTGACTTTTCAATCATTTTCACTTTGTCCTACAGAGCAGAAAGTGGTTGTCAAGGGGACAAAGACAAAGAGGGAGGGGGAGGAAAAAGACAGAAGAGGCAGGAGCAAATTCTATCTGCAGAGATGAAAGCTGAGCTATAATTTAATCATAATAATCACAGTAATAATACAATTTATTTATGGCGCATAATGTGTGCACTGAATTCAGTGCTCTACACACACATACAAATAACAAATAAGAAATAAACAAATACAACACACAGGATACAGTAATAAAGTTTAGGAGTATATTTGATTAAATGGGAAATATTCAAAAATAAGAACCAGGAGGAACAAGTTGTATTCAAGTTTAAATACATAAAGTGTTCTACAGTTTAGAAGCATATTTTTTGAAACCCACATTCCCAATTTTCCTCTGAGGCCAGTAGATATAGCCGGTATATGGGCAGAGAATGATCTGAAAGTGCGTGACGGAGCTTAAAAAGAATATGAAAGATGAACTGAGCTTCAGAGCTTTGTATTTTAGTACAAGAACGTTAAGCTTAATTCTAAGTATCTTAAAAGATACTGAAGGCTAGTGTTGCTGGGCCACAACTGGCTCGACATGTTGCTCTGTTGTATTTAGCAATCTAGCAACGGAGCTTTAATCCAGCTGAAGTCTGTCAAGAGTTTTTCAGAAGGCCTGTGAATGAATAATGCAATCCAATAGTCCAGTCTGCTTGAAATGCAAGCATGATTATGTTTTTTTTGCGCCATTATGGGTCAGTAAGGGTCAACCTTTGGCAATGTTTCTCAAGTGAAATGATGTTTTTGTAACACTGCTGAGATGGGTCAAAATCTAATGACCCCTAAACTCTTTAAATTTTTAGATGCTGGAGCTGCCCATTGTTGACTTATGCTTTTATTGAGGCCATGCTGGCAGCTCTGTGAAGCTGTACTTTGTTTGTATATTACTAAATTGCTTCATAATTACGTTGTGGAGAGACAGCATTTCTGAAACACTACATTTATGTAATGTGGTGGATGGTGTACCAAATGTAACCATCCAATAGGTCCATCCAATAACCAACCTCATGGTTTTGCAAGAGGACATGTAAGGGCATCACCAAAGTCAGTAGGATTCATTGTCTGTTCAAAATTTCATTTCAATCCACTGAATAGTTGAATAAAGATATTTCTGTCTGGGCCAAAGCAGTGGACTGACAGACTGACTTTGCCATCCTTAGAGCCAGGCCGCTAGCATGGCTAAAAATCATAACTTTGTGAGGCAGCTGGAATGAAGGAAATGTATTCTTTATTATACAACACAAGGCTATATAATGAAATAAAAGGTTGTAGTTCCTTCATGCTACACATACATACATATTTATACACAGTTGAAATAATTCTGCAGTGCATCTTTTGAATTTGCGTCTGTTTGAATGTAAACAGCAGCAACAAAATAGTTATGATAATATGGTTTTCTCTTCACATAAAGAGAAACGGTGTCCATCCAGTGTCTAGTTGACCACCAAGCATCATCGATATAAACACAGTCCGCCTCCTCTTGTCCTGCGCCCTGTTGGCTCAGAACACGGTTCTCCTGTCGACTGTTGATCTGGGATGTTGATGGAGCAGGTCTTTGTAAAGATGTGGGCACAACATTCTCTAATTTCCCATTGTTTGGCCAGCCTGAGTCCCATTTCTTCCAAAACCGGACATTAGCCAGGAGCAGCCTTAAGTCCAAGCTGGGCCAGCATGGCTTTTATCCGGCTCTTCTTCCCTGTACACCTGGAGCGACAGCAGCCACTGTTGATGAGCTAGTCCCGCATTTTTAGCAACACAGCTGAAAAGAAAATTAAAACAAAAAAGTAGAAAGTTTTGAAGGAGCTACCAGCCACTGCGTCTGAACGCGAAGCCATTGCCAAAATCGAGGGGATCACACAGGAATCCATCTAGCCAGGCTTCAGTCTATGCATTTGTTGTAGCGGACCAATCGGCATCCTATGAGGAAGTCCTGGCAGCTGCATGAGAGGGCGCAAGGTGTGGGGCGCAGAAGACGCTTGTCATTAAAGAACAATGATGCCTGCTGAAAAGGTTAGTGTTGATGCTGCTAGCATCAGTTCTATCAAAACTGGAGAGTATTTCTTCATTTAAAGTAGGGCAAAGAAGTAGAATTATATGGTTGATCCGACTGGTTGAAATTTGCTTGGGTTAGACCTAGTATTTTCTGAAAGTGCCTGCTCTTTCCCAAATAGTTTCCAATGATGACTTTCCAAATGGTTCTGTGAGGTTAGAAAAATCAGGAATCAAACTAAATAAATGAATAGTTACTGGTGATATTAAACAGTTTTTTTCAGAAAGAATTCCAGCCAGACATGATCGGATAGGAGTCTCACATTACATATGTGAAAAGAGGTTTTAATGATATTTATGGGCAGAAAGTCACGGTTCAGAGGTTTTTAGTTCTCTATGTTCTCTATGTTCCCCATGGGTTCTACTTGGTCTTACTGTTTTTTCAGGAGTACATTTTTTCCCTGGTTATTGGTCATTTTACCCTAGGACGCACAGAATTGGAAGGACATATTGCTTCTCTGTGGCCTTTGAGTGCGTTGATACTCAGTCACTTTGAAATCCTCATAGCAAATATCGTTTTCCGGCACACAAAGAGGTGATTCGAGAGTCCAGCAGAAATGGAGCAGAATATACCACGGCAGTTCCACCATTCCCAAACTGCACTTCAACCCAGAGATGATGACTGGGGCCAACAGCGAGCTTGTGGATGTCAGCCAGAGAGGTCAGACCAGTCCCAGTGTATCTATCATAGCTGCCAGGCAGGTCAGTCTGTCAGATCCCCATGGTGAGCCGCCTTCCTGGATCAGAGGGGACGCTCCACTGCCTCTCTGACCCCTGAAACCTCAAGGGGAAACAGCAGGATCTGACACTGTTTCAATGATCTGAACTCACAGCATATAATAAGTTAAACTGACTGAAACCTCCCAAGGTGAAGAAGGGTGGAACTGAAGGCCAAAGATTGAGTGGAAATCACAGGGTTTTTAAATTATAGCTTTGGACAATTTGCTGCAATAAATTTTTTTCAGATAAACTATATATACATGATATAAATAACATATTAAAAGAGTTTTTCCAGTAATATTGTGAAAAAGAGAAGTTAGCTCCACGTGATTATGCTAGGCTTGCAGACCGGTCAGTGAACATACAAAGCTACTGTGATTCTAATAAGATGAGCTAAAGCAACCTGATCTCCCAGAAATGACCACAACCTCTTAACAAAGCATTTTTCGGTGGAGGCTCTTTTTACACAATAGATATTCATGCGAGGTCAGGTTATTGTCTCAGTAAAACGACATTAAAGAGCAGGCTTGGGATACAAAAACGTGTAACCCATTACAGAAAAAAAGAGGTAATCAGATTGCAGTTAGATTTAGTAAAAATGGGGATTATTAGAGTAATACATCAGTTTGCTTTCCTTCTGTTGTCTTATAAAATAAACCTATATCAATACTACTTTTCTTGTGTTTCTTTGCATATTCAGTGCTAAGGTAATCTAAAAGTAACAGAAAATAATCACTTTAATATTTGTCATATCTGGATTAGGTTACTGACTACATTTTTTAACTGTATCAGATTACATTTTTAAAGTGACCCTCCCAGCCCTGATGAAGAGCTACTGCTTACATTTTATTGTCTTTTCTGTTTTCGTGGTTTTCTTGTTGTTGAATATAAGACAGTAATACAGTTGTTGAAGAGAGGGATAACCCTACCGGTTACTTACTATAAGTTTGTATTTTGTTATTTTATGTGATAAAAACTTGTTGTATTTTGTTCCACCGGTTAGAATGACAATTTGTTATTCAAGTGCAACAAGGGCTAACATGGCTTATTTTAGTGGCCCAGCTGGTTACACCTATAACACCTGAAAATATTGTAACTAAAGTGTTGAATCTAATTAGTAGCTCTGTTTGTTAATGGTGTTGATAGTCTTTTATAGTGTTAGAGTGAGCATATGGTTTCTTATATTTAAAGAAATTCAAGAACAAATCCTGCAGTCAAGTTAAGTAACTGAATCAAACTTTTTCCTCTTTAGGAAATTGCCAAATAAAAGAAGCTTACATTTTCAATAAAAAAATATTATTTAACTAATTTAAAGGACCACTATTTAGGATTTTATGGCATCTAGCACTCACCTCACCCTCTCCTTCCAAGTGTGTAGGAGAAACAACAGTGGCCCGAAAACACGCCAAAATGCGATAGTGTTTGGTTTGTCCCTTTTGGGCTACAGTAGAAAGGTAACAAAAACACAACGATTCTTATATTCATGTTTTCTAATGAATATTATATTCCATTTCTGACAATAGATCCTCCTAAATGTTACTCAGTAGACCTTTTTAAGGATAAAAATTCTTCTATATTGAGGTTTTTCAAACTATTGTCCCTTAATAGGGTCTCTAGATTTGCAGGCAGTGTTGCTGGAGCCCTATTTTTTAACATTCCATGCTCTGCTCAGTGCTTTTAATCCCGTCCGGAGCGCATGTGGGATAGTGGTGGCATAAAGGTTAGAGAAGCTAGCTTGTGACTAGAAGGTCATTGGTTGAATCCCCCAGAGTAAATCTGTGTAGGGAAAGTGAAAAAGCAGTGATGGCTCCTCCCTCATTACCACCACTGAGGTGCCCTTGAGCAAGGCCCTTAACCCCAGCTGCTCCAGTGGAGCTGCTGAGTGGCCAGCAGATCAGGCTGCTGTTGTACTGAGCAGCCTCCAGGTGTGAATGTGATCAAAGCATTCCTGAAAACGAGAGCACTGGTCTCAGTGAAAACCCCCCTGAATAAATAAACGTGAAATATGTGGGTCATTTTTAATCCAAACCACAGTAATGGTAGCAGCCGCAATAACCGACTGTTTTTTGGCGAACTTGCCGCTCCTCCTGTAATTTAAATCTGGTCCAGAGGGACGTCCTTGTATTTTAAAGTGGATCTCTGAGTTCTTACGGTAGGATGAGCTGTTTGTCCTACTTTTAATCAACTCCGTGTCAAATTTGACTTTTGTGTGAAAGTGGAGTTTTATTAAACTGATACATGGAAACACGCTAACACCTGAATATAGGATTATTTGGGAAAACAAAGTAAAAAGAGGAAACTCATCAGGAGAGCAAGACCTGTAAAAGCTCATTAAATGTTCTCTTCTGAGCCCTGTTTTTAGTCTAAAAGTATTTTAAGTTTTGGCAAATCGGCACCATTTAAAGTTTTCTGAATTGGCTATTAGCAGTCCCAGCTAGCAATGTAACCATGGATGTATGGACAACTATGACTGGATAACTTTAATACTGAAGAAAATGTAAAAATGTGGTGATTCTCAGGCGAGTTCTGAAGCCTCTTTTTTCCATATGATTTAAAGCAGATATATGGTTGTTTTATTTTTGTCTGAATCTCACCTCACACAGTATCTTACTCTACTCTCCTGAGTCCTGTGTATATTACAGACCATATCCTGTGATTTCAGGATAGGTAATGCCTTTCGAAACAATGAGTTAAATTACAGAGGAGCACAGTGAAAATGTCATTCCCCACTTCCCCTTGTAATGTTAACTCTGTCTGAATTGGGCAGTGCACAGTATAGGCCATAGTGGCTCCTAAATGCCATAATTCACCGCCTTTCAGCTGAACTACTTTACTGGCAAAATCGAGTTCTACAGAGGAATGTGTCTCCTAAATAACGGATGTTAAACCCAAGTGGCCAGAACAGCAGATAAATTTACCACCCACAGCCAAAACTGACTGTAGCATCACAATTATTGTTGTTTACGTGTATATCAGCAGTGCCACGGTGTTCTAGATTCAGAGCTAGTTTTCCACTATATACTGTAAGATGTGCATATATACCCCTTCAGTTCAGCCCAACATAACAGGCATGGCTCCTGGCAGGAATGTTATGACACTCCAATTTTACATGGCACTTACCTCAAGACCACAAGTTGAATATAGGTACCTGTGAAACACGGGTTTGAAAGAAAATGATTGTGACAAGTTAGATTAGTTAAATGCAGTTATATATTCTCAAAACAAAGGCACAAACCGTACAGTGTAAGATAAGAGTGTGCAAGCTCCTGGAGGGGTGAACAGACTGTCAGAAATATACCTCTTGTTATTCAGACCATTGATCAGACGTGGCACAACAAACTCATGAAACCTTTAAAAAATATTATTTTTTATTCAAGGCAGTGTCACACAAACAACATATTTGATTTGATTTTATCCTCAGGATGGTATTAAGACAGCAGATTTATGTCATATCAAAATGAAACATTTTACATAGCACTGGTTCCCAAGCCTTTGTCCGTAACAGACCCCTTTTCTATCATTAATATACTGACTCCTGACTAAGTGACATTTTATGGTTATTTCATTTCGTTCAACAGTGAACTGAGATTATTTCCTGTTTTGGCAACTTTTTATACAATTCTGTTTGTATAATGCATTGTTTATATTTTTTAACAATCATACAGACTTGATAGTCTTCTTTTTTGACAAATTCAGGTTTTTTCTTGTCCCTGATGCTTGGCCATTGTTATATTAGACAATGTACTTATCGTAGCGAATCAAATGCTGTGATATAGGCCTACTGTGTATAATGTTTTTTAAGTTTTCTTACACCCCTTAAAATCAAGAAGCCCCCGCCACCCCCCATGAAGCTTTGGCAACCCATAGTGCGGGTCCTGACCCCCAGGTTAAGAACCACTGACATAGCATATAGTAACATGACAACTGTCTGTCTTATATATTAAAGCTAATTGGTTCCCTTGTAAGCTGCTACATCATGTGTGAAACACATTTGGACAAATTGCACTGTCAGTAAAGGGAAGTAAATATTAGGATGGCCTCCCACTTGCCCTACATATCTAAATGGCTTAAGGAATATCAGATTACATTTAACTGCTTTGTATTATACATGCATTTCTGTATTGTCATTAGTAATGTTTACATTACCTGCCTAGGGACTATGAATGTAAATTAGCATTCCTGCTAACTCCAGCATGTTTACATCTTTACTTTTACACTGATGTTCATTAACATGCTTTGTCAATAAAATAAACTCATAAACCAATCAAATTAAAACAAATTATTAAGATTCGTTCGTTTTACAGCATGACTAGAAGTCAAAGCAGAGATGAAACAGTTTCAGAGTTCTGCACATCTACAAACAACCACAAATCACACCTGACAAAAAATGGCAACTTATAAATGTGAAATTGAAAGAAAATAGTTCAATTTGCTCCAAGCCCTAGCTGGCTCCGTCCATGGCGCTGAATGTCTGTATGTGGAGACCATAAAATGACATACTCCAGTAGCCCAGACTATAATACAGCACAAACAGCTACATTCAGGCAACAAGGTACATTACATTTTCCCCATTACAAACATAATCTCATCAAGCATTGCACATTAATGTCATGTTCATACTATGTTTGTACAGATGGGAACCAATTTGCCATCAAGCCACAGAGCGAGTGCGAGGATTGGATTGTTTATCTCACCAAATGGTGTTTGAAGAAGTGTTCAACAACCTAATCCTAAAAGCTCCAACTTGAGTTCTTCCGCCACAGACTTGGTGTCCACCTCTCTCCGGTGCATGTATGCTGACTTGTCCGCTTTTTCTACCCGACCTAATGTGGCACTGTCAAATTCTTTTCTCATTCAGTCATTTTAAGCTGTATTTTCTCACCAAAATCCACGGTGGTTTTCCAATATAATTTGCAATAATGGAAGATGCAATAACTGGAAACTGCTGGTTGTTTATTTTGAATTACAATGCTTTCATCAAGTCTTAACATACAACATAATACATTATGACAGGATGTAGTATAATAATGTATAGAAGAAGAAGATATACTTTATTAATCCCCAATGGGGAAATTCTTTTTTCACTCTTCATGTAGGGGTGCTCCGCCAGTAGTTAGGGGTTGGGTGCCTTGCTCAAGGGCACAAGCCAAGTCCCTACAGACTAAGCTATTACCACCAGTATGAGCATATTTACGCCTATATTAGTACAATATAATAGTTTGATACAATATAGTATTTTATAATATATAATAAAAATGCCGCAGCTCGTCATGAAGAGGGTGAGAGGGGGTTATCCAGGATGGCTTCAATGACCACAGAGCTAGACTTCTTAAGCAGCTTGGTGACTCTGCTGGCCTCTTGAGCCACCACCCACGGCACACATCACAGAACAGAGCACTGGCCACTAGAGACCTGCAGGATCGCACACTGAAGGAGTCTCCTCAGGGAGAACAGTGTGCTCTGTGCCTTCCTGAACAGGGTGTCAGTGTTATGAGACCAGTCCAGGTTTGTATTGATAATACTAATCAAGAGATTTCCATTCACTTTGACACTATGCCTTCTGCAGTATCCATCTCTGGGGAAGAGATGGCCACGATGAATGCAGTAAAGGTAATCAAAAAAGAAAGTTGTTTGATCTTTTTATTGGAAGCAGCCTGAATAACAGGAGACTAATTTTGGCCTCTTGGGGAAAACATCACTGCTGACTAAATTCTTGGTAGGTCATTTTGTTGTTATGCTAGACTGTTGTATTTCCACCGGCCTACACCTCTGACAGAATGTCCTTATCATCAGTCTGCCTTCTCTCCCTACCGTTCACTATTTGCCAAACAAGTACAACATGAGCCCTTGATGACAGCAGTGGGATGGAGGGTTGTTGCCTACAAGACAAAAAAGTTATGTTCCATATACCTTGCCTGTGCTCACCTCAGCACATCACAGGTACAAATGGACCATTACACTAATGGAGCCAAGCGGGCGAAGCACATGTTCAGCTGCCATCTTTACACAACTCTCAGGGAGCCAATTACTGCAAATCCCCCCTCACCATGCAGAGCAGAGCCTCATTTCAAGCTGCTTTGCAGAGGCAGACGGAAAAGAGCATGCTGTAATTAACATGAGCAACAGGTACAATAATCTTCATTGTCAAAACTGTCAAAACATGAGCTGGTTGTTGTTTCAGAATTGTGCATGTGGAACAGATTGCACCTTTAGGGGCAGTTTGAGAAGCATTCCATACATGACGACATTTGAGTAGTGATGGATGCAGAAATATTTGGACACTCACTTTGGGTTTTTCCGTTTTGATTTTAACAGCGAACAAACCACTGAGTTAAATTTGACTTTTTCATTTCACTATATCTACTGTAGGTTTATAAGCGAGCCAGGGCTTATGAACAAAACTTGTATGGGCTCTAAAATAGGTTTCTGATTGAAGAGAGCTGCTGCTATCATAAGTCTACAGCTCATGTCTGCTTTAAGCCCTAAGCATTGAACCATCGCAGACTTTAAGGAACGTCACATGCATAATCAGTGTAAAAGTGATTGATGGACTTGATGGACTTCATGGGGCCCTACTTAGAGGTAGTACGGTCAGTCTATAGCAGTGTATCATCCCCCCTAGGTTTGCATTAAATTTTGTTAAATTATATTAAACACATACTGGAGGCTATGTGAAAGTGCTGTGCAGCACTGCTAAAGAGTGCCTGTTTCTTTCCATGCTCAGATTACTGACTTAGCCATCAGCTCCTCCCAAAGCACAAGATTTTTTGATTGACTGATTTATCTAAGTGTCCCTTCACCACATGGTTCCCCACCAGTATAGGCTTAAAAGACACGAAAGAACAGTACCAGGATAATTAATGCCTGTTCACCATTTAATCCCAAACAGTCTCTCAGACACGTATAGCAACATTGGCAATTGACAGAACAAACTCTGACTTCAAATCAGCCACCTCATCTCCGCATCAGAGTGTCAATACAATCAGCCAATAAGTGCATGCAAGTGGTGGTGCCAGTCTGGTCCTCTCCATTGAGTTAATGATAATCAATTCCCCCTGACTCAACAAAGGAGTTTCTAAATGAGAAGAGTTGATGGAATTCCATGTGCAGAATATTAACATTCTCATGTGATAGCGTAGAGAACAGCATATGTTCATAACAGGAACCAGCAACCCTTCAAATGACAGACGTCAAGTCACACATTGGTTACTCATCCATAAACACGAAGGACAGAATGCACTGTTAGCCACACCGGTAGCGTTGGTCTAGGGATGGCAATGATGGTCGGTTAGCCTACTTAGTCCAACGTCCAGACTGAATAAACTGACAACTGCTGGATGCCTTGCCTTGAGGTGTGGTACAGATATTTATGGTTTCCAGACCATGTAGGTAAATGTGTCTAATACTTTTGCATACCTGCCAAACATTCCTATCAGCCTCAGCATAGGCAACTGAGTGTTCTGTGCAAATTAGAATGGTAGCAAGTGAAACCGTTTACTCAAACGGTTTCATTACTCAAATCATTAGAATGCTAACAAAGTTACCCTGAAGGCAAGATAGCTGAAAACGTTTGATGAATAAAGTCTGCAACACTTGATCAGCAGTTAAACCACTCTGCACTGGCCGTGCCATTGTTTTCCAACGGGGACAGCGGTGATGCCAAACTAGGCGGAGGTGCATTGTCCAAAATGCCCACCGAGCGTGCTCAAAGTTCAAATTATTTCAACTTTGACTTTAGTTGCCGCTGACCTTTCAAAGTGCATCCAGTGAAATAATAGCTTTTTGTTTGTGATGTAGCGTAGAAGCGACACATGCAAGCAGGGGAGGTAGAGAGCACTGAGTGGTAGAAAATATTGAAGTCTTCCCTGAACTCAACGTTTTAACACATTAAAAACATACCAGTTCACCAGGAAAGGTAATGGTGAAATGTCAGCAGTCAGAGGGGGCAACTATCAGCTTTGTGAATAGACATATAGTTTATTAACGTAGCTTGCTAAAGTTAGCCTAGCTGTTGCATACACAGTGACAGGGGATATGCTTTTAATCACAAACATAGCCAGAAAAAGTCTCTAGTGCGCATGCTCTATGGGCCACGGTTGCCCATGAGCAGCTTTCAAAAGGGACGAATGGAGCGCCGCCTCCAACACTGTATCCAGTTCTGTTTATACATCCATGCTCTGAGCTCTACCTGCTTATCATCTGAAGACAGCTCAAATTGTGTATACTGCAGAGGAGTTGTAAGACGTGTTTTAATTTGGCTGGACAGACATTGGTTTGTTAACATGTTCATTGTGAGAATGAAAACATTCAAATTTAACTTAAATCACAACCTTAGTACAGCCTCAGAGCTGCTAGCATTGCCCTGTTGACACCGGGTGCATTTCAGCTGTGTTTTTCAGGCATCTGTCTTCATTTTAATCAATAACACAGGCTTGTGCTTTACACATACAACCACGGCCAGAGGCATATTTTTTAGGCTTTAAGTCTATTTGCTCCTTTTTTGCACACATACCTACAGTGATTGTGTTTCGAGCACTGAGAGCTGCCAAAATGTGGGTGACAACACACTGTGGCTGAATGCATCTTGTGTACACACTGAACATCCACGTCCCCTAGAAATTATGTTAATGCACAACTGCAACAGCAAATATGTTTTGAAGGAAATGCAGACTGTACTATATTCTCTATTAACATGAAGCGGAAATGTTGTTAATTAACAAATGTGGCATCTTGCGAAATGTTGAAATTGAACATATCAGTAAAATGTTCACACAATGTATTTGTTTTCCACCAAAATATCAATTTCTTGCAATACAATATCTTGTAGTGAGTACAGCGTCATTAAGCTTTTTATGGTTATGTTTAGGTACATGACGGCACTTGGTAAGATTATAAAGAAGTTTCAAAATGGAAAAATGTGACTTGAGACTTGACTACCCCCCCCAACATGCAATGCATAAATGTAGCACTTCATGCTGTCCGAAAAACATTGCCTCTGAACATAATAAGATTTGTTTCTCACTACATACACTACGTGTATTTAGGAAAACAATTTAATACCATATAAATGGGACAACAGTTGACAATAAAACACTTGTAACACATTTATATTGATGTTGATCAATGTGCATTGGCCCTGAAAATAAACAAATACATTTCTGCACTTAAGGGGCTGCTGCTTTCAGAGTTGATTAAAAATTGTTCTCTAATGGTGTTTATTTTTTAACGATCTGCCATAAGCCGTTTTTTAATAAAATATATTTCTTTAATTAAAAAAAGAGATTGCATCAGGAAAGAATTGGAAGCTTGTCTCTCAGCTGTTATCTCCCACTGCAACTTGGTTGTTGGATAATATATTAGCGACAGTGGTTCCCTTTGTAGCGTCTTCAATGAAGTTTGCTGTGAAGTTTGATGAGCACAATTATGCTCTGAAGGGGTAAAACCTTCTGTTTGAACTTAATGACCTCATTGGCTTTTTTCTAGCGCCACCTTTAGGACAACATTAGCAGCTCTCTTTACAACCAGCATAGCTCTGAAAGCATTATTATTTTGTTCTTTAGATTGTGGTTTTCAGTGTTGTTCCCAAACACTAAAGTATCTTTTGAATTGGTAAACATTAATGATACAGGAGGTAGACAGGGATATTTTAGTTGTTTGCATAAAACATGACTCCTGCTTCAATTTTCTGCTCTTGGTAATAACTCAAATGCGTGTTGTTGCTGTCCCACAGCTTGTAAATTGTGCATCTGTTTTATCACCCCACTGAGACTGCTGCAAATTTACAAGAAGATGGGACTTGTGAGAGGAGGACTATCTACCTCTGTAGGGTCTATTTCCTATCTGTCCCTCAGGAAGCCATTACTGTGAACTAGCTCTGTTTATAGGGAGAGAGTCTCAATGTGAGCGCCGCTGAGTTTGCTGGGTAAGACCGTGGTGAAATATTGTTTGTCTGGTCTCCCAAGATAAAGACACAACTTTTTTTCAAATTCATAGCTTTAACTCCTCTAAGGAGCACCTTGCTTTACATTGGCTTGCATAACTGCCAAATACCTACAACGTATTGTGAGAATAACTAAGAATATGTAGAATAAGTAAAGCAAAAGAAAATGCAAACAAGGATTATGTATACACACAGACAGGGACTGGGAAATGGAATAATACCCTTAATTAGCTCCTAAGAAGGAAGATGTACTTTCATGTTAACACCTATCACTTCACAGTCTGTGAAAAACAATTCAAACTGACATATAACTATTAGTTTAGACAAGGACAGCTTCATCTGCTTACAATCTGACTGCTCCCATCAGCCAGCTGTGCACTCCAATTCTTCTTCCCAGTCCATTGTCAATGCAAGGCAACATTATGACACACTGTTAGCTCATTATCCAACCAGAGACATTATAGTTAAACAGTGTTTAACCATAAGGGATTAATTTAACTGTGTATCTGTTGAATCTGTTACTGTATGCTATCAAGCCTCAGACACCTCTCCCTTTTGAAACACATCCTGCTACACCTGTTTTAAACAGATCACTTGACATTTTGGTATCCATAGCATCCCCTATTTAGACATCCTTTCCATTTTCCTTTTATAAGAAAATTTACAAACTTATTTCATACCTGACCCTAACCCAAGACAGGATCCATTGGGACCCGATGGGTTGGGCTGGGTTCAGACAAAAGTCTTGAAAAATGTTTTGGTCACATCAGCTGGACTAGCCTACTTGACTTATGTGGCTCGGGCGCATTCTAGTGTGCAGATCACAGTAGCACTAGGATAAGAAAATATTTTATTGAGGTGAAAATATAATGATGAAGCATTAGGTCGTGCTGCCCTGCTACTGAGTGGAAAAAATAGGTTGCTACAGTACTTCACACTCTTCACGTTGTGCTAACTATCTACAGTTTACAAATCCATAACATTGCAGTAAAACCACTGATGGTATACATTAGTGTACAGAGCTTCTGCAGAAATGCCTTAAACCTGCATTCTTTCTTATGATCTGCATTTTCTCCAAAAAGAAGTCTGATTGTATTCAACTGAATGGCAAAACCTCTCACTTGATTTATTGCCTCAATAATCTGTTTCCTAATGAGTTCATGGTCTTAACTGCTAGTTTCAAGGCTTCTTTCATACAGTATGATGTTCATTTAATAAATTATAGTCCCAGTAAAACAGACAATAAAGTGGGCTTTTCTTCAGGGTTCAAATTCTTTCAGAAACATATTTTAGCGTACTGTTTAACATTAATACAAGAAAGTTTGTGACCAGGCAGGCTGCCATTTTCTCCTGCTTGAAAATGGAGTAAAAACCAACTGCAGCCCAACTCACAATACATCACACACCAGCTCCATGCTCTTGTCCAAATATAGTCACTTCTGTCTCAAATAAAACAAAATGGCGACGGCCATATTGTCTGTACATAGGTGAAACACCCTTCCTTGCAGTGCTGATCAAACACACCTGCATTTTTTATTGTGGTTGCAGTGTTTCAAAGCAGCAATTGCCCCCAAGAAAATATCAATTTGGATTTAGTACCACCTCCTTAAGTTAAAGGTTGTCAGATTCCTGTGGTGGAAAAGGCCAAATATATGTGTCAGCCCTGTGATAGACCTGCAATTTGTCCAGGGATGTACCCAGCCCCTGGCCCTAAAGCTGGGCATGAGCTGGGTTAAGCTCAAGCCCCTTGCAATCCTGCACGGGATAAGCAGGATAGGAAGGATCATTTGCAGAGCACTTTGAGATTCACCCGTTTTCAAACCTTTTTACACCTGGCCACAGACTGCAGGAAGCAGGGCAGACTGTTGGACTGTCTTGTCTTCTCTTGTTTTGAAGTTAAAGGCTGTAATAATTTATTGCTGTTAACTATAGGACTATATATACTGTATATGTCACCCTGCTGTTGATGTGATTAGCTACTGTTAAAGAAACTGGCACAGGCAGGCGGCAGTCAAACAAGGTTTGATGCTATTTTCATTTCTTTCAATACATTTCCTTCAGATGGCAGGTGGGCATTCATCATTCTTGTGTTATAAGAAAACTTTATCTGAAGTAGAAATGTAATGCCAAAGGTCTTTGCATGGCTTGTTCATCATTAGAAAGCCAATCTGGCATTTTCAAGTGAAGTGTCTGCAATATGCGACGAGAGGATCATCATTAAAGCACAGTAAACTGACAGTACTTTCTGAGACACGACTAACTGCAACATCTCAGATCAATGGGACTTAGTGGTGTGAAGACGATGAAGGGAAGGTCAGCATGAACAAATCTGGCTATTCTGAATTGCAGATGCAATGTTCAAAAAATGACCTTCGAGAGTGATCTCTGCTAATGATGCTAATGAAGCCCCCTGATGTCCTCCTGCATTGTCTCCTCCTCCTCCTCCCTCAGCCACACTAATCACATCACTAAACATTTTCTCTTTTTCTGACAATAAGGTTGATAGATGTGATGGTCATTTATCATAGTGGCTAATGCTATCAGCCCCTGGCAGCAGGTTTTAATCATCCTCTTATGGATAAAGCTAGTGGTACATTATCCAATACTGCACATCTTGCAGTGTAGGAAATGTTATTAAAAAGTTGCAAAGCTGATAGATTGTAAGACTTGCTAACTGCAGAAGAGCTCTCCGTTTCTATCTCAGAGTGCTGCATATCTAAGAGTACAATGAGAGCGGTGTATCATCAGAGCTGAAACTCCAATAACCTCCAAAAACCTCCAGCCGGGCTACTGAGCTCATGTATCATATCATGTAGCACACCGAACCTGAGCTGAACACTGAAAGTTGCATTAGCTGAGCACAAAATGTAATAGCATTTTAGCAAGAAACAGCAATCCTGTAGTCCCTGTATACAACGAGGCAAATTCTGCTGAAACTCTACTGTAATTGCTGTGTTAGCTTCAAGTCATTCATTGGAGAGAAGGTGTTTTTTCATTCTGAAATGTATTGTCTGAGCCTGTGGGACCACAGGCCTACTTCAGGAATGTTTTATTCCATTTCGTATAATTGGTTCATAAAAGAGAAAAATCAGAAATCCCTTATGCCTCATACACCAAACACGTGAAAGCCAATCCTAGCAGCAGTTCAGCAGTTATGTCCCTGTGTTATTTGCTATCATTTTGCTGTAGTAGGCAGTTGATCTGATTAGAATGTGGTGTTGTGCGTGTGTTTATTCAAATAGTAAATGTTGCTGCTACAATTGTCGAACACTAACCAAAGAGTAATCAAGAGAGGTGTTACCTCCTCATGCAGTGTGGCAACAGATAGATAGATGTAAGTAAAACTGAAACCTTTTGGGTACAATGTTGATGCCAGCGCATTATCAGCTGTAGCACAAACACTGTTGCAATGTTAGTGCTCAATTTCCTGGCTCCAAACTCCCGCTTGGGTGGGTGGAATGCAGTCAGCGAGAATGTGTTTATTCCAATCAGATGGCACAGTGTGACTTTCGTGCTCATTTTGGCATGAAATTGCACTTATTTCTGTCTGTTTAGACCACCTGTCATCTCCAACACAAAAACAAAAGGCTTAAAAGAAAATGTGAAACTTTAATTTAACCAGGTTCCCCCCAGGAACAATAAAGTATTTCTGATTCTGACTCTGATTCTGAAATACACCCACTTAAGACCAGGTAGCTAAAACTCAATTCTGAGGCTGTTCTATAGTTTTCAAATAAATATAGCAACTTTGGTGTCTCGGTTGCCCCACCCACTTCCAATTTAAGCCCCACCTATGTCTGCTTTAAGCCCCACCCATCCGAGTACGAATACAAACACAGATAATGTAGTTGGTTGAAAAGATACAGATAACGGTGTGCTCGCTCACCTCTAGTAATTACTAGTAAGTCATTTGGGATAACATCAGTAGTTTTACTTCTAGCAGAGTAATATTTCAGTAAAGTAACTGTAGCCTACTTCTACTTGAGTACAGATTTTCAGTACTCTTTCCACCACTGGTTAATATTGTTGTTGGTTGCCATCAACCCTGGGTCAAACCTATAGGCTAATGTTGCCAACTTCCTTTAGTATATACCATAAGCATGTAGACAAATAGATACAGGACACATGGACTGCATTGATACAGCACCTTTATCTAAACGAGCTAAATTTCATCCATTCACACACAGATGGCAGCATGTAAGGCGCTGGCCTGACCATCAGAAAAAATGTGGGGTTCAGTGTCTTGCTCAAGGACACTTCATGATGTGGAAAGAAGGAGCCAGGGATTGAGTCGCCAACCCTGCAATTACAGGGACAACTGGCTCTACCTGCTAAGCCACCCATAGCTCAAATAATAGTGCCCAAATATTATCTTGCACCAACTCACCGAAAAAAAGGAGACTTAACACAGGCCAGCCTCATGATTCAACTATTAAAGGATCCATACGCATAACAGGGCTCACAAATAAACAGTTGGCAGAAAACTAGCATGTCAGTTGCTATCATCATTGCTAAAAACCAAAAACAAAGTGTGCTACTGATTAAGACACAGTTAGAGACACACTTTGCTGCAGGCAGAACTCAATACTGAAGATGACTCATGGTTGGAGCCACTAATGATGCAGCACAACCAGATCAAACTTACCCAAACAAGCACAGGGCAATTAAGAGTCCTTTTAAAGATTCACACTGGGCCCAACCATATGAGCATGTGCCTAACTCAAAGTCCTCCAAACCGGGATGGCTGCTCTTTCTTCCTCCTTTTCTTTCTATTATTGTTTCTAGAACACTGTTTCCTTTTAAATTATGTCATAATTGTTAATTACACTATTTGTGCAAAATCATAATTGCTGGTTGGATTTGATCCAATGTTAATGAAGTAAACACAAATTAATCTACCTATCCTTAACCAGGTGGCAAAACAAATCTTAATGTATATAAGAATGTAATCATTCTGTAGTTGCTACAAATAAAATGAAATACATGTCAGTGAACATCAATCTATCTATCCATCTATCTTTATGTGCTATTATGTGGAATCCAAAGGTATATTATCCGGTAATTTGGTAATATGGGGACCCTAATTTGTAATTTATTCAGTATTGATTATAGTGTGCCAGACTCTTACATGATAGTTAGGATTAATATTTACATGTTTCCTCAGGCTCAGTGTTTCATTCCCTGGTGGAGGCACTAAGCTCCCTCAAAGGCACCATTTGTGAGGGCTTTCGATTGGATTTTACTCAGTAATTGGCAATTTGCGCCACTCTTCCTGACCACATAAATTATATTTATTTATAGGAATTATGCTGTTATGCTTCACCTCTCTGACTCTCTCCCACACACCACACACACACACACACACACACACACACACACACTTATCGATCACATATTCTTATGGTCCAAGATTTCTGTGGTTTCCCTAAAAAGCCACACTTTAATTCTCAGTGGCTTTGGGCTAAATCCATCACTTGTAGATTTTGCTGTAACTTAGGCTGCTGAGACCAGGCCATTTCATTCTACAGAGGGAATGGGAAAATGCACGGTAAGCTACTTATTTTTCCATCAATTACCATTAACATCTCACTATTTTTAATTACTATGCAAGAGGGAGTTTTAAAGCACATGCTTTAGATTCACTAAAAGTATCCTGCCATTGAACTGATTTCAGTCTGAAATCTTGAAAATATTAGCCTTGGAATTAACTCATTGCTTTGCATGCCAGACAGATATGGCCAACAGAGTCCTGCCAGTTCTCCTGCTGCAAGTCTCAGGTTGGTGAGGATTGAGACAACACTGTGGAATTTTAAACAGTAACTGGAAGAGATAAATACTCTTCACTTTTTGAGATCAAGAGGCTCTGCAATCTGTAATAACGCTTAAAGCTTTAGAGGACACATTTGCATGTTGCTGGCTTGAAATAGCAGAAGAAGTAATACAGAATTTTCAAGGCTCAAGGAGCACTGGCTGAGAGCAAGATATCTCAGCCACTACTAAGCAAACTGTCATTTAATTTGCTGTGAAAATTCATGGACCCCAGAGACCGAAACCTGAGGATTTGCTGACTTTTTGACCTGTGTAGGTCCAGAATCTCGTCAAAATTTCATCTTTACCAAAGAAAAACTATCTATCTTTATCTATTCAACCACAAACAACGTGATCTTTCTTCAGTGGCACCATCTGGCCAAAATTATTATGAGTGCTCCGATCAGGGTTTTTGAGGCCGATCACTAGAAGCAGTATCAGCCGATAACAATCACTGGGTCTATTTAAAACCTTATCTTTATAGTGTAGCTTTATTTATTTATTTACTTTTCTTTACCATTCTTAACAACAACACCTACACCTCTGTCTCACACACACCAGCTGACCCACTCACCTCTTTCTGCTTCCCTCTCCATATACAGGCTGTGTGTGTGTCTGCTGTTACTTTGGTCAGCACAAAGTTTTATAGTAGTAGCCCAAGAAACACAACCCACGTTTTGAATCCTTTCACCCGCAATTCCGTGTTCACAGCAGCAGGTGAACCTATCGAAAACAAAACTGTTGCTTTACCTTCTCTGTGCTTGTAAAACATCCACCAGATAACGTCTCTCTCTCTCCGTCTGTTTCTCTGCAAAATACTAAAATATGTCCCTGTTAATATACCGGCGGCCCGTCAAAGTAAATGTTTTAAAGACTAAATAACTTTCCTGTTGAATAAAATTAATGCAGAACTTTGTGTTAAGCATTTTAAAATTCTCTTGAAAGCTTTATCTCTAGGGCACCGCCAGGAAAATACGCACAATCATGGTTACAGCTAAGAAAACGAATGAATTAGAGAGGTTAGAGATCATGGAGTGCTTGTCTCTGATGTGTACAGCGCAGTTTGAATTAAGTTCAAAACCTTCACTTCCTTAATTCCTGTCAGTGCCCATAAAGACCCTAGAATTTCATTCAAGTATAAGGAGTGAATCCATGGTGTGTCAGTTAGAAGTGAGGGGATTTCATCATGTGACTGGGTGATTATATGTGATTCTGATGGTCTAAAACAACTTTTCACTTTTTTTCAGTATCCAGTCTTTGGGCCAAAACTACTAAAATGTTCCCTCAATTTATATATTTGAGCATTCAAAATTAAATAACTGTTGACCTATTGATCCGGCTATTTGGAGACACAGCATGGGTAGTGCCAAGTAAGAAGTCACTGATTGAACAGAAGTCCTCTGATAATCATTTTCTTTGTGTTGCTGCTTTGTGCCACCTCCACTGATGGTCAGGTGTGATTGTTGCCATTCATCATTCTCCACCTGCCGGAGCCTGAGCCACATTCATCACTTCCCACCTGCCTGAGCAGAGCTGGGCTGCAGAATCACAGAGCCTGAGTGGGAAACAGAAAATCACAGTGATTGAACGTCAAGGGAAGCAGATGTCAAACTGGTATTGGCCCGGAATGACACACAGGCCCTTCGCTTTCCCTTGTCACTTTAAACTGGTAAGCGACCTTCAAAATAGAAAGGCTACACCATTACTGCTGAGCTGTCACAGCCTGATGGTGAATGCTGACGGATGAGCAGTGAGGTACTGAGGCCTTCAGAAGCACTTAGATCATTAAGGTGTGACCAGTGGTGGCAATATTATGACGCTGTCTCAAGTGACCACAAAGGCCTTGATGAATTTGTAACACTGAAAACCATGACCATGCACCAAGATATGACTGTAATCTGCATTTATTAAAACAAACATAAACAACTGAAACTACTAATTTTAGTGTTCTGATGCAATCAGTGTTGTATAATGACAATAATTCAATATTAATATAAAAAAAAAACGTATGATTAGGGATCAAACCTATCAGATCAAAGATATTCACTGTGACAGATTTTTCCTTTATCTGAAGAGGCTTTCAAGCAGCTGCACCTTGAAGTGGCTGGCCCAGAAGAGCAGCTGCTTGCTTGTTTAGAGGATCCGCAGTTGAAGGACCACTGCTTCCAATCAAGTAAAGCCAACAGAAAATAAAGCAAGCGGCAAGGTGTATGTTTTTAATGGGCCTATAAATTGGGGAATAACATCTGAGGAAAAATTCAAATAGTGTATGAAAGCAACCATGACTCCTAGAAATTGTTTATTTACTGCTAATTTGTATTCCCAAATACATTTTGAGTGCAACATGATTGGTGTCTGGATTATGTGCAGTGGCAATAACTTAAAGGTCCAGCGTGTAATATTTATGAATGAATATAGCAACTGTTGTATTTTCATTTGTTACCACCATTTTGAACCACCATGTTTCTACAGTTGCCCAGAACAGACAAAGCAAAAACTAGATAGTGCTTTTAGTTTTACTGCCACAGTAATGTCTCCTACACAGACTGAGCTGTAGTCAGTTGCTTGCAATCTGCAATTTCACCGCTAGATGCCACTAAATCCTACACAATGGTCCTTTAAATGAATATGTTTTTGTACAACACAAAAGAGGTACATGGTAGATGGTGAACCAACACGTTCTCATCCCAATCAAATACTAATCCCAACAACATCCAATACCAATGCTGCTTTGTCACACCCCTCAGCATCATATACAGAAGCACAAGGTACCGTTTAGTGTCTTTATGAGATGCCATTTTAACACGTGGTTAATGGTGATACGTTCACAGTTTGATTAGGTTTAGGAAAAGATTATAATTTGAGTTGAAAATAAGTATGTTTCGTGAAACAAGTCATGTCGCCATTATTGTGGCAACAAGTCCCATTATGAAGTAACGGGTCACAAGTCATGTACATTATGTTATGTAACTTAATGCTTTGTAAGTCAGGATTAAGTGTTGGTTTCACGCGGGACATGAACCCCGGCCTCCTAGGTGAAAGTGTTTTACCTGATGCGGATGGCTTACATCTGAGTTGGATGAAAGCTTGGTGCAGGTACACTTTAGTGTTTGAGCCAAAGAGCAGAGACAAAACATCGGTATTTGACGCACCAGGAATGAGAACGGGCTGGGTGGTCTCAAAAACTGGGGTTTTAGACCCATGTGTAGTTAGGATTAAGTAACAAAAGTACTTTGGTGCTAAGGTATGGGGTAAGATTGTGATTTTGGTTAAATGTTCATGTGTCTCATGCTTCATGTGTTGACCATTTCAGTATTTAACCAAGATCATGATCTCTCATTAATCATGCTTAAATTGCTACAAGTGACATTAGTAGAGAAAATAAATTAAATATGTTACACATACATTCAGTATGAACACTAGCGACTTTGGAGATAAGTTTGTATTAAACCGCTTCCTAATTATGATCATTCAAAAAATGGAATTCATTTCTCTCAATACATATTTGCTGTTGCAAATTAGCTGTATATCAATGTAATTTCCTTTTCTGCTCAAGGAAATGATTAAAAAAAACTCATGATAGAATCGTATTTCAATTTGTTCCACTAACCACCAGTCCCAGCTGACCTCAGCCGTTTGTCTGACACACATTGTCTAGTTAGCAAGATATATATATATATATGGAAATACCTGAACACTCTGGCTGCAAAGTTTTGCTGTCACTGTCCAATTAAATCAAAGCAGATAAGTGGGATGTGTGACCCGTGCAAATGAGAAGAAAAAGCAATTTTGCCAGATCCTTGACATCCATGATTTAAGCGAGGTGACCACTGCCATCAGTCTAATTGTGTTTCATTTATGTATATAAATCCAGTCGCCTTTTCCACTTTTTATTCAGCACACAGCAATATTCAGCTGCATATCCACCATCACATTTCAGTGATTCTGTATTCCCCACTGTGATGACCTCTCTGTTGTTGTGTTATCATGTCACTTGTGATGTGATTTGGCTGTATGCCCTCCTGTCACTGATCTTCAGCCCCTCAGAATAATGATGATGATATATGGCTGTTTGTGCAGCGTGGTCCTCTGAAACCTGTGAACTGTGCTCCTCAATCTCTGTCCATCTTGTTGTTATTTAACAGCACCTCAGAGAGATTGCTCGCCCGCTGGACAGGAGGTCGCCACTGTGATCTAAACTACACACAGATTTCACGATATGTTCTTTGAAAATGTAGCAAATCAATGGGCCTTTTTTTTTTTACAGCAGGCATTTTGACTTCTCATAGCTGGAAAAGCACAGGTATTAGGTACTAATAACATTAACATTGTATTCAAGTCTCTCAGTAAGCCCTGGCATTGTGACAGTGAGCCAGCCTGCAATATACCAGAACCATGGAGCAAAAGCAGCTAAATGGAATTCAGCTATAATTAATTTTATTATTCCTGTGCTCTTCCTACTGTGACAAGTTAAAATGTCTTCTGTGAAAAAGGGCTATTGGATATTCCTTCAATATCTGCAACAGCAACATACGGCTGGATATGCAACAACAAATTACTGAATCAATATCACTTGGTTAAGATGGTCATGGATCAATTGTAAAAATGTTGACACTGACAACTTGTATGAAACGAGACAATGATGTTGATGATGTGGATGTTTAAGGTGAAAACACACACTGCACTATATCAATGTCATACTGACCATCACTTATGTCAAACAGCTGCACCTGACCAAAGGTGACATCACTTGAACTTGAGTTCCAAATGATCAGATGACCCAAAGTAGCACTTAACCAGCTACACTTCTTGTGTAATATTTCAATATCACCATGCACCATCAAAAGAAGCATGTCTGGTAAATCTTACCAGTGGCGGTGTGAAGAGCATATAGAGTGCTGCATATGTTTGCATTGGTTCTTCCGTCAAAAAGCCAATGGGATTTTTCCATGTGTAACATTTAGGAGGATCTATTGGCACATTTTTTTTTATATATAATTACCTGAAAATAAGAATTGTTGTTTTTGTTTGTACAGAGGGAGTGGGTCCTCTTCTATGGGGATCCGCCATGTTGAACTGCCAAGTACCACGGTAGCCCAGAACAGACAAGCAAAAACATTCAGTCTAGATAGAGCCTTTGATACCCACTGTAGTTTCTCCTACACCATTGGAAGGGGATGGTGAAGCGAGGGAATTGCAATCATGCCACTGAATCCGACATACTGGTCCTTTTTTAAATCTTGTAAGTAAAATCAGGAAGTTGTAACGTTTGAGTTAGAATAGTTTAAACACAACAGAGGCTGTACAGGTGGGCTAGTGAGTAGATAAGTCTCCATGTTCGGTGTGCTGATGTTTAATACCCCCGACAACCTCTGGTCTCATTTAGTCACTTGTTAGCAACTGCCTTTTTAACACATGTAAAAGCTTCGAAATGGGTAGGGTATTTACTGGTGTATTTCCGAACTAAATGTAAAAATCTCTAATGCTTATGTTAACCACAGACCTTATTTCAGGCATCTAACCAAAAACCCAGTGGTAAAAATGCTAACCCTGTTCCAGGTTTTAGGACTCATTCCTTCAGCCAGCTGCTGCTCCTTTACCAAATAAATGATTATTACCATTATGTTCCGGTTTTAGTGATATTGATGCTGCTGCTGTTAATCATTCAATTACTATAGTAAGAAGGTCGTCATCTGCAGTGTTTTTATTACTAGTGACTGAATTGTGGGGGAGTGTGTGAATGAAAGTGATTCACTCAGTTATGGCTGATATTTGCTCAAATACTATATTGCATAGTTTCATTCACAGTTGGATTCCGTTAATCCTTTCGTTAAGTGTTATTTGAGTATATTTTTGTATTGTGCTCATATGGTCACTGTAATATTTAGTACTTGTTAGTTTTGAATGTAATATAATGCATTGTTAAGCATTCATATCCATAATATGGAAAGGGATTTAAGTACTGGTACCTTGGATCTCACAGAGCTTCATACCTCAGGCTGCTGACTAATGTAGCTGAGGAGACAGTGTGTCATATAAACTGGGTAGGTTATTATAATTGTGAAGGGCTGAGCTTAAAATATCTTAATTTCTTTGGCTGATTGTTGAATTCACATATTAATCTGTTATTTACTCTTCCTACAAGTATATTTGTGCACCTTATTGTGCAAGTTAACTAGTTCTCTGACCATATCCTTGGGCTCTGTTTTTCCTCCAAAGTCAGTGGAATATGGTTATAATGCAGTTTTCATGAGTAAAGGGTAGCGTATTTTGGTACCAATTTTTACATGAAATTGCCACTGTGCTCAAACCACCTCTTACTGCAGAATGTATCAGATCTGTACCTGGAAAACTGGCGCTAAAGCTTTAGTAAAGTTGGCCCTCAGTCGGTCTTCAGCGTAATAACCTTGACTCTTGAACATATCAAGCATCCTTGGCGTTGATGTTGGGCACGAACAGCCTTTATACAGCAAACCAGACTGATGATGCTTCTCTACACACAGACTCGCACTCTCTTTCTTTGTCTGAGCTTCAGGGCTTTGGAAACAGATTGACTGCTGCTGCTGCTGCTATTGACAGACCGAGCTACACTCTCCCTGCAGCAGCTGGCAGAGCACAGGAGAAGTAATGTGACATCGCTCTTCTGGATGCTAGAAGATGCCTGGAACTGCAGAGGCTTTTTCATCTGTTACCCTGCAACCAACAACAAGTCCCTGCAGCCTTTTCTGTCCCAACGTGTGTTTCAGCTTCACACTTTGATCATTTCTCATGTTGGTCCATCCCTTTGAACGGCAACTAATTGTTTTTTGCCTCTGTGGACTACCCTTGTTTTTCACACTGGCATGCTGTTTCTTTGATTCCAACATCAGTGGTATCCAGATTTACTTGTTTGTTGATGTATAGATCACTCACTAACCCACTGAACACTGAGTCTCTGTCAGACTGGGGTCACTTGAATAATTTAGCATTTTAAATAGCCGCGTATTTCCCAATTATTCATGTTAACAATTCAACTAAACTCGAAGTTCTTTATTTGCCACTCAACAGACAACTTCAGACAAGTAGACTTGCAAACAAAAAGTCACTCAAACAATTTATTTATACTCATTCAAACAATTTTAAGATACAATTCATGTTAAGATAAAGACAGATCTTGGGTTAATGGCAGTGGCCAAGAGTACACACAAAACAATAATGTTTTCAACTCCTATTGTTCTTATAACAATGAAAATTAGCGAACATCAGATTTTGTTTTTTTTTTCCCCAATGAAGATGCTCTGTGCGTCAGGCTTAGCAATGCTTTATGCTTGAAAAATCGCTCGCTCTGGTTCTATTTTTATTTAAGTTTTGCACACTTTCTCCTCCTTAAACCTGCTAAAACAAAGTCTGTAAATAGGTCTGCCTATGTGAGACTATAGTCAGCATTAAACATGAGCACGTGGGGTAAGTTTGCCTTCTGCCAGAAATGATGAGAGACTAAGATGACAGAAGCGGCTCATCTTATATGATCCACAGCACCCAAAGTGGATGTCCTCAAAAAGGGAGGAGGAGCTGTTGAGTTACAAGTCAGTAAATTGCCCTCCAACCATGTAGAAGCAAGGCTGACAAAAGGTTGTCTTTGCAACATTACTCGTAGTATATTTGGACAACTTTTGTCAGTCTCTTTTTAAATGTTTCCAACAGCCTCTAACACTTACTAATAAAAGTCCTGTTGTGCATTAAATTTACCTAGCAACAATTTTCAGTTGCTTGTTTTATCACTGTTTTCGTTTTTTTCAGTGGCCTATTTAAGCTTCACCAGAGTACTGTTCGCCAGCACATGTTCATGTGGGGCCAAACAGGCCTTCTCTAGTGGTAGTGACAGACACAATGAAAGACAGGTGACGTTATTTCAGAGTCCACACAGAGGAGGTCGGGATTGATGGGTCAACAAAACGTTGGACATCAAACTTGACCACTGTTCATTTCCTGTTTCCAGACAGTCAACATTGGTTTCTTTTAACCATGACAATGATTGTTCTCTGACTTTAACCACGTTTATTATTGTAACCATGACGACAAAGGTCCCCTAACTTTAGTGAAGCAGTCATTTTAACAGAAACAACAATGTTTCCCTAACTTTAACAAATGACTTAATTTCACCCAAACCATGATCTTTCTCTAAACCTAACCAAGTATTTTTTAAGCTTAAACTGAAACTGTGTAGTCGCTTTATAAAACTGATGTATTTTTTATTTATAAAGGTTTCGCAAGGCACAGCTAAATAATATCTTCCTGCCGATGACTCTTCTATGTGCTGTTTAGTAAATTTAGTTAGTGAACGTATTGTGCCATTTGCTTTTGAGGAACTGTTAGTACTTTTCTTGTTTCCACCTTCCCCATCAAGGATGAGGTTAGATTATTGGAAGCTTTAATGACTGGTTCATTTCTTTTGGTTTCTCAACAATATGCATATACACAGTATGCATAACGCCGAATCGCCCTTCAAATAAGTTGAACATGGCTCAATTCTTTTCTCTGCTTACCTCCCAATCGTCAAGATGAGGGAGAAAATAATATCTGCTTTCCAGAGTGCAGTGTTTCGGCATGTTAAGCCCTCACTCTAATGGATGTATTACTTCCTCACCAGTACTTGTAGAAACACTCCCACACAAACACTATTTTTTTTTTTTTTTCACAGCTGATATATGGAGGCTCTGTGTTATAACGGTCAGCTACTGTATTTTTAATGTTTGTCATGTGAGCTGTATGGAGCCATATGATAGAGCCTGCAGGGTATAGAGAGACTGCATGGTGGTCTTTGTATAGCTCCTCAAAGAGATTGACAAACACACATACTGGCTTTATTTATTATATATACCTTTGACAATAGTAGCACCCCACCTTACATTTCACAACTTGGTTTTGCTTCATGTTGATTATTGCAAATGTATGTATTTTTGACATATGTTTCACAAAGCAGGTTTAACAATATGAGGTTAAACCTGAACTGTGGCTTGACTGACTGAGTGGTCAAACTCAGATTTTTTGTTTCAGAAGTAGTTCAATCAAGTCTGAGTTGCGTTAACCCTGTGTAAATGGTCATCCACGCAAACAGCAGTAACTTTATTGATGTAAGGACGTGCACACTCTAGCTGTCTGCAGCTTAATTGGGAAATAAAGATACTGATGACCTGTTACTGCTGCAGATTGCACAGAGAAACAAAAAGAAGACTAGAAGGATCTGGGTTCACAAAGACAAGGGGAGTTAAGAGTATCTAACACTGTTACAAAAGTTTTTGTCTTTTGAAGACAAATTGTATTCATACATTGGTAAGAAAGGATAAATCAATACTTCAGAGATCCGATCAGTGCTAAAGACCATTCTTCAATATGTCTCAGGTAAAATGAAATGTCTGTGTGATTTGCAGCCTAATATTATGTTTACTAAGTTGTTTACCACAATATCGTTTATCACATCACTCTGAAATTGATTCCATTGATATTGTTCGCCTCTATGATGTTGTTTTATTTGTGGTATTGTCCGCCATCCACTTGAGTTTGAGTGACGCTTAAATACATGT
The DNA here is from genome assembly GCF_905237075.1 of Dicentrarchus labrax. Classification (NCBI taxonomy): domain Eukaryota; kingdom Metazoa; phylum Chordata; class Actinopteri; family Moronidae; genus Dicentrarchus; species Dicentrarchus labrax. The sequence continues at coordinate 24,880,885 of NW_026136706.1, read as the reverse complement.
ATTTATAGTTATTGTTGGACACAAATCTGGGGGAAGTACCGGAAGCAATTAAGTCGCCATTACTCTCTATAGTATGTGCACATTTAGATGCAAGCTGTCGAGAAGTATATCATTTTTTAGCTGCTCCAAAACAGCCGCTAGATGGCAAAGCACTCAAACCAATTGCTGAATTTGTGTATCGTTATCGTTTTTGGTGTGTACGGCCCCTAAAGCATGTATTTGACAAAGGCAATACTACACAGATCACATGATTTATCATGGCAACAGGAGAAAAAAGGGCGCGCACAAAGAATGTGTGTGTGCACAATATGAGTATATATTTATGAAAAAAGAGTCTAAGCATGAGAATTTACTCAAAAAAAACCCTTTATCTCAAGTGTTCCAGTTACTAAACATGTGTGTGTAGATAGATAGATAGATAGATAGATAGATAGATAGATAGATAGATAGATAGATAGATAGATAGATAGATAGATTTGAGTCGGCTTCTATAGATATATATATATATATAATAGTGTGTCTGTGTGCACACATGTTTAATATTACTTGTTATTAGTTGTTTAGTCTACCAAATTAAACAGCATTCAGAAGTCAACATGAGATGCAGATAAAAAGTATTTATTTAGCAATCCTTAGAATGCTGGGGTTTAATAGTGTTTACTTGAAAGCTACACTTTAAAGAAAAAGAACTGAAAAACAGGTGGGGTCCACTATGCCACACAGAGATGGCTCAATCAAAACAGTGGGCAACCTATTGCTGATGGCATATCTAGAGGACGTTTATCTGACCCAACCACCCCAGGACACAAGGGCCTACATAAGAGGTTAGTTATTCAAATTAATGATGTGCATTTATCCTTTTGCCCTTTTTTTAGCTCAGTGACAGCTGCCCATCCATCTTAGACACAACTTGGCACACTGATATTTTGGAGGGGTACAATTCTTTATAATTGACTGCTGTTACTTAATTTGTAGTTGTCCTGCAGACATCAGAATTTATTTCAACATGACTCATCTGAAAAACGATGATGTGGCCGGCACACAAAATTCAAATTAGGTTGGGGCATTTTCTGAGCAAAGTTATAATTTAATTGTCTAATCTTCATCTTCTACCACTTACTGAAGACTTAATCTGTTTTTTGGAGCTTTCTGCCATAATAGACCTCCACGCAGTTAGTGCTTCACATATTATTCATAATGGGTTGGAGTACAACACAAAAATAGTTAATTTTCATTATGGGAAGATGATGAAGACACCCTGTCAGCTGCCACGGAGAGGGAAGATACAGACACTTTAAAAATAACATCTAACTGTTGATGTACAATAATAAACTTTATTTTTCTCAGCCATACTGGAAATAACACTGAGAAAGAGGGTCCATCCACGTCCACAGCACAGCTTACCTCAGTAAGATGCTGTTCAGCATTGGCCCATGACTTACAACGAAACTAAGCAGACCTGGCACTGTGAAATTCAATGTCATTTTTTGGTGTGCTCCTATAGCTCCCTGTGAAACAGCTGTACAAGGTGTTCCTCGGAGAAACAAATTGAAAAATCTAATTTAAAAATGGACCACGTAAGGCTGCAGATGCAAAAGACAGAAATAGAAATACAATTGCTGGAACATCAGTTAAAGGTGGGTGAGGTGCACACAGGTGGATGACTTTAATTGTTTGAACATTAAAAATATGTCAGCTACTGTACTGCATTTGTACTTGCAGCAAATAAAGAAAACTTCATAAAAAGAAAGGGATATTGTTTATTTGACACTGGGGAGGTGATGGGTTAATCAGATTCTGAGCCTATGACTCTCTTGAGCATCCCAGTGATCATCTTTGTCCTGCCTCGTGTCATGCAGTGAGTCAAATTATAATGCTGCTGGGAGGGGCTGGAAGGGGTACTTTCTGTAACAGAGCAGGTAACCATCGAACTGCCCCATGATGTGTATATATATATATATATATATATATATATATAAGGATACAGTTTTCAAATTTTCAGGTGCAATAGGAGGAAACTAAATATTCATGGCCTATATCTCAGCATTTCATTCATTTCTGTGAAGAAATATAAATTAATTAGAACAATGGCAAAGCAATAGGTGCAAGAAAACACTGAATTTATCAAAAAAAGGAGGAGTGCAGAAATAACCAGCATATTTTGTCATTCAGTACAGAGGAGTTGTTGGACCTGTAGGCAATCACTGAATATCAGCCGAGGAGCTGTACTTCTGGGTCAATTGGTCATTTACTGCTGCGTCTTTAAAGTATATATACACTTTTAAGTATATGTACTGTATTATGATCTGTTTGTGTTGGGACTGTGAACTTCTGTATGTATGCTCCTTTGTATGTTGTTTGCCGGCCTAATGTTTTTAGTGAATTCTTTCTGATAATTGTTTTTGTATTTTAACTCCTACCTTTAACTCCTTGCCAGGAAGCTCTGTAGGGTAAAGCTGTTAACCTTCATTTATTTCTGGCTCGTTTTTTTAGGTTAAATTGTAATGTACAATGTGTAAATTCTGCCACTAGGGGGTCTCTCACATCAAAACAATAACAAAAGACGTTAGATGTTGTTTAGATGTAGCGTGGGATCGTGGGAGTTGATGTCTTCACCACTATTGTTGTCATTGCAGTCAGTTTCTCCCGGTTAGGATTCCTACAGTGTTCATCATTCAGGAGGTTTTTACCAGGAATTATCCACAGAGGTCTCCTCCTCTACAAAAGAAACAGACCCACCTTAAAATCAGTGTTTCTCCAATGCTGTTGGGCAGACAAAAGGGGACTAAAGCTGAGCGGCTGCTAACGTTAGCTCAGCTTCTTAAGATCCAGGCTTCCGATGACCAAAATCCTTCATCCAGTTAAAATATAGAGTTAAAAGGGACCAAGATCTAAAGAAATGGCTTACAAACTGGATAACATGTCAGTTTAGCAGACAACCACAGATTAGACACTGACCAGTGAGTCAGTTAGGTATTCAATACCTGAATAAACTGACAGATCTTTCTGGGTTTGAACATTGTTGGAAACATTTGGGATAATGTACAGAAGTCAACTACATATATAACATAGGTCTAATGTTTATGGACATTTGAATGTGGAAATGTTTCATATTATAGATTTAATCTTCCAAATTTGCCCTCCTCCTCATGTTCGTCATCTCTTTCTTTCCTTATTTCTTTCTTATATTCTTTTATGCTTTCAATAAAGGGCAAACCAAGTGGGTGTAAATAGAAAAATCACATATCCAAGGAGGAATCAAATAGACACAAATCACAGAATGAAGTTGGAAAGAAAATGGAATTATACAAACCAGCGAGAGCTAAATTGATCATATTATAATTTCAAACCTTTCTACGAATGGAAACCAGTCTCATACAAAGCAGTGCAATTGTTTTTGTCCTTTAGGTAATTCAAAACACATTAACTGACTATTTTACTTGTAGGAAGTAAACATGAAACCAAAGATTTTTTTTCCATTTTTGCGAATAAATGAAAAGACTGCATACTGGTCACTCTATCGGCACTTGCACGATAATTATCATCCTTCTATGGATGTAAACAAAATCATTAGTGGGCTGTGGTAGACTCATGTAGTGTGTGTGATAGAGCCTCTGATTACTTGTTTTGGTGTTAGCAAAGACATCAGCCTTGGAAGAATATTGGCATTAGCTCTGGGTAGAACCAGACCTGATCAATTTTCTGTTAATGACTTTTCCACCTCTCTCTTCTTTCTTCATCCCTCTCCGCTGTCTGCTGAGCTTGCTCTTCTGCGTCGCTACTGGAAAAGAGGACTGAGAATGGAGAGGATCCAAAACTGACTCATGCATGAGCCTTTAAAGGTCAAATAATATCTTCACAAACATCCACAGAACATTAACCACTACAGTCGCATTGTACTGTTCATTTTGTCGTGTCAGGTTGATCTAGCGAGGATGAGAGCGTTATGAGCACCATTTTACTGAGTGATCATCATTTGAAACAGTATATTGTTATAAATAATGCACCTTCTCAGATTCATGATAAAAATATGGGCCTTTTTCTTATGAAAATATTATCCAGGGAGAATCATTTTTCATATGTTGGCTGGTTATTTTCTTAGAGAAATGAAAACCTGTAGTCTTGCACTCTTTTGCACATACACACAGTGAAGAAGCAGGTGTAATCTATGACTGAAATCAGTGCACTGCGTACTTACTATTCATGGTGTCAGGAGTTTAATAAAATCCCAGCTACGCTTTAACTACAAGCTTTGAGGGGTTTTTTTCCTATTAGTTTTTTTTATCATCTCAAGTTTCTTTTTTTTTTCCCTTAACCTGACTGACCGTATCTTACAGGTGTACATGACACAGTAGCTGTTTCCCCCAGCCTTCTTTATAGTGTGATGTGTGGAGTGCTGCGGGCTGCAGTAAGCAGATCTTGTTGGTGATACATGGACAGCAGCTCGGCAGCAGCAGCCTGCTCCGAGCTCCTGCAGTGTTGGTCCATGGGGGAAAACAGATGAGGTTGACTCAGGGGTCAGCAGCTCCTCCTGGGCAGCACGCAGCTGATCACCCTCCTCCTGTGCCGCTTCGCTGCTCAACAATCGCAGCACAATACCAAAACCATGGGCGAAAGGACATAGCAGCCCTTTTTCCACCCACTGTTCTGCCTGCAGGATGGTAACATGAACTGGTTTTGCAAGAAAAAGTTACATGAATTTAAACATGTAATACATTTATTGATAGCTGAGACCTCCAACCTTATCCGTCACTGCGGACATTTACCAAAAAGAAAACCTACTGTTAAAAATAATTCGGCTACAATGTGCAGAAGAGTGCACACTTGAAAATGGGTGTTAAATAGTTGAAGGAATGTCGCTTAAATGTATTTTCTTTTGTTTAACAGTGTTTTTCTGAGCCAGTAAGAGAATAAAGCTTAAATCCCAAGTGACAGCACACTGCTGCCAACCGCTGCCACGGGTCAGTAAAGGTTAACTTTTCCCCTTAACTCCAAACTCCTTACTGTTGTGCACTGTAAGTCATTTTAAGCTGCTTCAACTGAGAAGTTCCCCTGCTGCCCTAAATTTGTGAGTTAACTGAACTCAGGTTAAATCGTCACTTCAGAGTTTTCTTACGAGTTTTGAAAGTGTAAAAACCAACTGAGGCAAGTTCACTGAACTTATGAAAACAAGTTCAATCAACTTAGGATATTTAGTTGAATCAGCAGCTGTTCAGTCACACTGACACATTTAAGTCAGATTTGCTACATTAACATTTCCTCAGTTTAAAGGGACAGCTGTTCTCTTATAGCTGCTGCTCCTCCTGTTGAAGCCACAGACATAATACAAATTCAACATGTGAGGTTGTGTTAAATTCCGTCCCTGAATTCCTTTATTTAGTGTTTCATAAATTTGTATCCACTTTTATGCCACATTTATCTTGGTTATTTGGAACTGTATATTTTAGTTGAATGAAGTATTTTTTTTCGATGCCTGGATCTTAAATTATCAGAGAAACAAGCTGAGCTAAAGTTAGCAGCAGCTCGACTCAGAACTCCTCCGGGACGTCCTTTGTCTGCTCAACACACTGGAGAAACACTTTTTTGGTGGAGCTGCTTCATTCAGTTTCTTTCCCCGGTTTAAATCAGTATGTCTGTTTGTTTTGTTTCAGATCCCAGTAAAAACCTCCTGAACAACAAACACTGACTAGGTAACCCTAACTGAGAGAAGCTGACTGCCATGATGGTAATGGTGGTGAAGACAACAACTCCCATGATCCCACGCTACTTCACGACCAGTGTTGGGCAAGTGACTCAGGAATTGTAAAAACTTACTTAAGTCTGTCCTGACTTTTTAACTAATATGTTTCTGAATATTCATAAGAGCAGGGAGTAATTAATGGTTTTACAAAACATAGAATGTTTCTTAATGGCACTGGCTGAAATAAATAATTATTATCATTAATAAGAATAGCCAGCAGCATTAAGTGGTTTTACAAAACAGGAAACATTGGTTAAAGCCATTGGCGTAAATACAGAAAATAAAGCCAGTCCCGACTTTTTAACTAATATTCTTCTGCATGAAAGAGCAGCAGTATTTAATGGTTTTACAAAACAGAAAACTTTGCACACTGAATGAAAATTTTAAAAAAAGCTCTAGTCTCTACAGGACTTATTAACTAATGTTTTCTGCATATTCATTCATAGGCACAGCAATGAGTATTTAATGGCTTTACATAACTTAGTCACTTAGCGCCATTTACACTCGCGTCCAGCTTCTTGCTTTGTTATTTCTGCCCTGACAAGGTGATGATGTTCAGAAGTAAAACAATGACTGTATCTCACTAGCAGAAGCTTCTCAGAACTCTGATCAGACAGTCTGTTCCTTCTGGGGGTGAGCACCAAACCTCCTAAACTAAAAAGCAGCTGCACAGGTGTGCTAGATGGGGTCAGGGTGTACTTCATGTAAATGTTTGTTGATGTTTGAGAACTGGTTCAGAGCCTCAACCTTATATCCCCCTGACCTCAAATAGTCCATCACTTCTCTCTCTCTCTCTCTCTCTCTCTCTCTCTCTCTCTCTTTTATATATATATATATATATATATATATATATATATATATATATATATATATATATATATAGATAGATAATAGCTGTCCTTGAGCTCTGTCTCAAATGCAAAAAAGTCCATTTCACCATGGCTGGCTGCTGTTGTGGACACAGAGGCAGGGTCCTCTGCAGGTGCAGCTGTGTGACACTCTGCTGTCAGAAGCTCTCTCCAACCCTCACCCCCTAGCCATCAGAGTTTGAACTTTGGACAACTGGCTGCTAATTCAGTGAACTATTACACCCAGAAAGCTTTTGTTGTTGGCTGTCCAGACGTCAGCTGTGGTGGAAGCAAAGTCTACCTTGTGTCTGTGGCCTTTAATTTAGATTCCATCACCACATATTCTGTCTCAAGGTAGATAGGTGGGGAAGCTTTTTGCTCTAACAGGTGACAATGTTCTTTGCATCTTTGACTGTGACAAACTCAATGGCAATACTTCCAGCTGTATGAAGAAAGCCCACCATCTTCCCTCTCCGTTCTTCGTTTAGCTTTTTAACTAGCAGCCGACTTGACCTGCCCCCTTATCTGACATGAAATCACACATAATACCACATCTTAAATTAGCAGCTTAGGACAAAAAAACTAATCACATTCTAATAACGCAGTAACACAGTGTTACTTGGATTAGTAATATTATTACTGTTTTGGAAATAGTAATCCCTTACACTACTAGTTACTGGGGAAAGTAAGAATATAACATATTATTACATTATTACATATTACAGTAACGTGTTACTGAGTTATGCCTTACTACCCATTACTGTTCACAACATCATCAAACTTCAGCTTTTGTTATTGTTTTTATGTGAGAGACCCCGTTGTGGCAGAAATTACATATTGTACGTTTTAATTCTCAATCGGTGCATGCATCTTTAGAAACCTAATGAGTTGAGTGAACATAATTCAAATAATTTCAAGTCAAAAGACTTAAAGTCAGAGCAAGCTGTGTTTATAGTTGTCTGAAAATAAAAACTACTAATTTTAATTTGTATTAGCTTGAAATTAATAAAACTTAGTTAATGAGGACAAATTAGTTGATTCCACTAAATTCCTGCTTTGAGTATTCAAATTCCAACCCCTGGAACTTTAACCTCACCCCGACTCTTTATCTGGATCTGTACCTGCCTGCTAGCCTGACTGGAAGCCTCCCTATTTGAAATAAACCACTGAACTGCACCTTCATGCTCTGTTGACTTCATCTGCATTTGGGTCCTGTCCCTGTTCCCAGTATTCATCACATTGCGACAGTCAAACCCCTCGTGCTCTTCATACTGCTCCTCTCCTCTAATGATCACTCCACACATTACAAATGTGTCCCTGCAGCATTTACTACAAGACTTCTCAACAGACATTAGGTATTGGTTGTCATGGTCGATATTGTGAGTAAATCATTTTACTAGATTTTCATCCTGTCAGGAGGTATCAATGAAAATTAAAAATGTAGGAAGAGAAGGCTGATTAATGGCATTTTCCAAGGTTTTTTTTTTCTTTTTTCCTGCCTTGTACAGCAGTGGAGAAACATTTTGAGCAATATGTTTTAATAGGCTCACTTAATGTGCAACAGCTTATAATAATGAACTCTAATTATTTTCAAAACATTTTCTTACTGTATTGATATTTTCAATTATATTTATGAGAAATATAATTATAACACTAATTGTCTGAGCACATTTACTGGTTCTCGTATATATGTGCATTTATGCCAGTGCTCTACCCTTTCTGTTGATGCAACAGCACTTCGTCCAGACTTAAGGCGTGTCAGGAGTATTCCAGAAATGTTACATGGTCTGTCTCTTTTTCAGATACATTTGTCTGGATCTGTTTAAAATGTGCCAATGTCAAATTGCCAGTACATTTACTGAAGTGAAGTTACAATAGAAAATAAAGATTCTGCTTGTTTCTCTGTGAATTGTCTGCAGTTCATTGTGCATAAAATGATCAGAGAAAGGTAGAGGTAGATGTATAAGCAGGTATGTTTAAACTCCCACACACGCACACACTCAACTTGATTTTGATCTTCTCACACCTGACTCATCTTTCTAACTGGTGCATCAACATCTAAAATGTGTAAATATGTATGAAATCCATCAATATATCTCCTGGTCCAAATGACCCATGCTATCCTTTTTATATACAAAATCTGCACATTTCACAGGAGGATTAAAGTGCTGAAAAAGGAGATTTCCTTAGTAGAATTTTTGACAGGCAGTATGAAAGAATAAGAAATGAAAAAATGCAGTAGTATGGAGCTGTGAACCGAGGGGTTAAATGTATTTGATGGATGGATAGATAGCTGCATATGAATGCAGATTTTATTTATTTTTTAAAGTTAGTAAAAAGCAAAATTGTCTTCTGGCAATAGCCAATTGTCAGTTTCAGCCAATGCGTTCCACCTCTTTTGCTCTCCACCCCGAGCGTGTCCAGACTTTTTTGACTTGGGTGGCACAAGTGTGGCACTTGACTTATTGCAGGGGTGGCATAAAGTATGTGTCTCAGCTTTCCAGTTATTCCCAATATCTATATGCAATTCCAATAAGATTCCAAACCCCGTGGGTACCCATAGAACATTTTCATTCAGATATCTTGAGGTCAGAGTTGGTGCTAGTTTTTCCATCACCACAATTTAGCCTAACTTTGGAGCATTACTTAGCCTCCTTCCAACATGCTAGAGTGACATAAGATACCAGAATCTCCACTCTAGCTTTAGAACGGAGCTTGCTACAACCTCAGAAAGACTGTCCTCTTCTTCTCATAAGTTGTCTGTGAGCTTCACAGCAGACACAGGAAGACATAAGCGGCACACAAGCACTGAAGCCTCCATCCGTTTCCGTCCACATCAACCCCGACCTCCCTTCGGGCCGCCACTGTCCTGATAACCGCCTCCTGTCAGCAGCAGAGGATAGCAGCGGACAAATTGTGCAAACTTTTTACTAACGTATTATAAAAACATCCAACTTGGTTTTCAAGTTGGATCAATGCTAAGTATAGAGAGAAAAAAGGGCACTTCCTGCAGAACTCAACACCATCGCTTTTTTCTTACTTTCCTGAAAACCAAAAATGTGCATTCAGCACAAATATCAAATGATTAAAAGAGCAAATTTATCAGGTTGCCAGCACAGCTTGCAAATCACGACTGTCACAGTTTAACTGCTGTATCTGGCCACAATATTTCTCTACCTCTAAATCCTGAATGGCTTTACATCTTTGTACAATCACACTCTTGCCATAGTGGCCATCTACAATATTGTGATTGCAATCACAGGCTAATAATCTCTCAGCTTATATCTGGGTGTGTTTCCATGTCCACTAGTATCCTAGTTGTAAACTTGTTTTGGAGCATCCTGGTTATGTTTTGCACATGTAAACAACTAATCCTAGTTTCTGAACATTCTCTACTGGTGCATACGGCGAGACATCAAACCACACCTGCAGGCAGACAATCAGAAACCTGGCTATTGTTATAATCCAGTCGTCTATACAGGGATAACGCCGTATCCTGAATATAAACAAAAACTGTCTAAGACTTAAAACCAGGATACTAGAATGGATGTAAACGCACTCCATGTGAGACAATTTCTCTTATAACTGCTCTACAGTAATACTTTTATGGTTTGATCATAATTTAAATAGCTGTGGGAGTACTTTATGATCCAAGGCCAAAGACACGCATAAGAGCTACATACATCCATATTCATACAGTAGTTATAGTAGTTCAATCAGTGTTCTTTCATCTGCAGGGCTGAAAGCAATTCAAAGTGCAGACTAGAAATGAAGATGAGAACATGTTACAGAAAGACAAAGGCTGTCAAATGAAAGGCAGCAGAGGCATGGGAACTGAAACAAAGAAAATCATTTATACACTATAATTATAATCTCTGTGGAAGATTTATTTTACTTTGCACTTTGTATGTGCTCGCTCCTACTTGTGTGTGCTCAGAGGTCTTTGTGATGGTTGATTGTGACTTTTGAAGATACTACTCTACTCACTTAAATGTACCCTTTTACCTTAAATTCTTCAAGCTGCATTATTTGACTGAATATAGCTGATGATGATATAGGAGCAGTTTTATTAAGAGTTTTATGCTGCAAAGAAGTGAATGTTTTGAACTAAGAGAATATTTGTCATTCCCCATAATGTGTTACATCCCCTACTGTACACTAACTACTTAGTACACTAAGAATAGCTTAGTGACTAAGTGTTTTTTAATACTGCAACAGAGTCCAAAGGGGTAGCTTGAAATCTCATCGACACCTGCGCTTTGCTGGAGAATGCAGCCTGTTACGAGGGCCCTTATCTTTGTTCCCAAACCTCCCTCACAAGCTACAACAAGTCCTGTTGACTTAGTGTCATCCTCCGAAGACACCCAGGTCTCTAAGCTCTCACACTTCAGAGCAAACAAGATAAAAATGCAGTACAAGAAACAACACTCAACAACTTTTCTGCTTTTCTGCTGAGAGCTGTTGGTTTCACACTGAGACTATTTTATGACTCTTCTTGCTTTTATATAAGCCATAAATAAAAACATGATAAATTGCTGCATTTATATAGCCACTTTTAAACAAATCGCTTTGCAATTTGCCTCTCATTCACCCATTCTCACACACACACACACACACACACACACACACACACACACACACTCTCACAGAGTTAACACACGTTCATGTTAGCCGTGACCATTTGGGGTTCAGCATCTTGCTCAAGGACAGTTTAACATGTGAACAGGGAGACCTAGATAGTACAATAGGAATAATTATTGGCAAATCATTTATTTATTTATTTTCTCACTCATTATTATTTCTCTCTTCCTCAATACAAGTAATATAAACATGTCCATTTTGTTAATTATCGTTATTATCATTATCATTGTTCTTATTCTTGCTGATAATTATAATATGTATAAAAAGTATATAGTCCTTTACCTTTGTGTATTTTATTCCTATTTCTCATTTTTGTATCTGTAATGTCACTGTTGTTTAGCCGCACATTAAAATAAAAAGAGAACAGGGACACCTGGGGATTGAACTGCCAATCCTGTGATTAGTGAACAACCCACTCTATTAGCCATACTAATAGCAGTTTAGTAGTACATATGCAGCAGCAGCAGTATCACAGGAATGGTTGTATAGTGTAACACAGGGAAGGATGAATTACCAACAGGCCGAAGCAGTCAAATGCCCAAGGGACCAGGGAAGCCCCGTAGGTTCACTGGATGTCAGTTTGTTTTATTACTCGCTAATTGTTATGTAATTTGTTAGGGAATTTGCTCCAGTTAAGTACAATATTAATATTAAAGGGGCCTGCTGCATTTTCCCTGATCTTGTGGCCCAATCTTATCTCCACATTTGAGTCTTATTATTGGAAAAAAGTAGTGCACAGATAGTGGTCCAACAAAGGCAGAGTAGCTTAAAAGATACCTGTCAATATATTCTCACTTAAATATCTGACAAAATGGTCACAATGTCAGTAAAACGGCTATAGAAATGTACCAGTAATGGTTGCTACCAGCAACAAAATTCTCAACTGAAGCTGGCAGTGGTAGAACTGGATATAACCTACCTCCCATTCTATCATGTGTTTTTGGATTTTTTGGATGGATTGTTTCTATAATTGCAGCACGTTTGCTGTAATTGTATTTGTTGTGGCTTTCTGCAGCATGTTTCCACTGTTGCATTTGTTTTTGAGTTTCACATGCGTTTTTGAATTGGCATCCAAAATTAGATTTTGTCCTAATGGAAACGTTTTGGGCCGTTGCCCGCGTCAACCACTGTAGAAATATTATACTTTCTACTCCTACTCCTTTACTAGCCACTTTGTAGATTATAATTTTACATAAAAAAAAACACAAAATATGATTCATTGCTCTACATCAAGCAACCCAACAGTATTTATAAAAGTTCAAATCAGATCAGCAACCAAGCCAGAACCAAACCTGGGAAGTTCAATAGTGTGTGTGTGTGTGTGTGTGTGTGTGTGTGTGTGTGTGTGTGTGTGTGTGTGTGTGTGTGTGTGTGTGTGTTAACCCCCCTAGCAAGCAGGACGAAACCAGGATCTGAAGACTTAATGAAAATGCAAAGCTGGCATATTCACAAGAAAAGACAGGGCTAATGTCACCATGACATATTGAGCCCATCTTTTTTCTTAATCCAATGTGAATCATCTGTATCTGATCAGTACAAATTCCACACTAAATTATCTTTCATATTTCACCGGGGTCATCTGAAATTAGTCCCCTTTGAGTAAACATCTATTAATGTGGCCTTTAAACAAGGATTCTTGAGCTTTGTGCTTTTCTTGCTCTTTATCCTTGAGTTACAATAGTGCATTATGTATATACTGTATGTGTACAATGCATTAGACTAACAGCAGGGGTACTGTTCACTGTAACATGTCAATAAATAAAGAAAAAATAAATACATATATAGATATATAAAATAGTTTTTTTCATAAATCCATCCTGTATTTGTCAAATCAAATTTACATTAGACCCAATTTAACAAATGAATTGTTATAATTCAATCATACTTTCATCAGTGCTGTCTTCATCATTTCTCTTTTTTAATAACACATACAGAATGTACAAAATGCTTCTGCGCTCCTCTTACAATTCCCCCACAACACAAACAGGAAAGAAAACTGCACATATTTTATTCAGATACTTTCTTTTTCCACCCATTGGCATGTTATTCTCACTTGAAAGCAGAAAGCTTTCAAATGTTCAAATGTATAAAAGAAGAAAAGACAGTCGAACATCTCTGTTCTGCTGAAATAAATTGTAGCCTTCCTGGCACATTCAGAGGGACTCGTACAGTGGCCTCTCTTTGTTAACCTCCAAAATGTAAATTTGCCTATTCACTTAAATACACATAAGGCCATTACTCTCACTGCTGAAATATTTGTACTTGAAATGCACCTTCATGTGGAAAAAGCCACCCTAATATTCCACAGAGAACCACATAATGTGAGCAAAATGATGGGCAAAGTATTCCCACAGGCCTCCAGGTCAACAGAACTTTCTGGAGTGTTGACATTTTGCACAAATCAAAATGTAATGTCAGAGAGAACACCTTTCCACAGGGCTGTCTGGGTACTGTTACACCTACAAGAGTGAAGGTTGCTGGTGGGTTTCAGCAATGAATCCCAAGAATGATAAATGTTCCTCTGTGACTAAATATGAAATACTAGACAGAATTCTGAACAGGGCGGTAATTTAAAGGTCCAGTGTGTAACATTTAGTAGGTTTGGCATAAATGGAATGTAATATTCATAGGTATGTTTTCATTAGTGTGTAATCACCTGAAAATAATAATCATAGCTGTTTTTATCTACAGAGGGAGCGGGTCCATGTTGAAGCGCGATGTTTCTACAGTAGCCCAGAACGGACAAACCAAACACTGGATCTTTTGTTAGTCATGAGTTTTGCAGGCACCATAGCTTCTTCTGTATTCTGTATTCAAATGGTTGCAATCTGCAACTTCACCACTAGATGCCACCAGTTCCTGAAGTGGACCAAAAAAGCTGCCGGTACCCTAATTTAGCACAACCCTAACCCTAAACACAACATAACCCTAACCTAATTCTTTTGCGGTTTTTTATCCTTTATTGGATGTTTTCAGTGCTGTTTTCTTAGCATTGAGCTAGCTACGCGAGAGTACCTCATCAGCACAAACTACTTTGATTCATCAACACAGTTACTGTTACACTATTAAGTTTTATTGTGTACCTTGGAAAAAGTACCAGTGACCTGATCAGAAGTCACTCAGTGCTGGTGATTTTAGGCACTGGATGCCACTTAAGCCTCTACTGGTCCTTTAAATAAAATAACCATTTTACTATAGTGAAAATGATCACTTCTACCCTGAAGCTGGTTCATTAATTATAACTTAGTGTAGTATAAGGCTAGCATTTTTACAGTATTACAGATTGAGAGACCAAAGATTGATTTCAATATATTCCTTTTATTGTCTGTGTAGTCAAAGCCTGATCTTATTCCTCTGTGCCATAGAGTGCCACTGTTGTTTATATATTTATAAATAAGGCACATTATTGCACTGGGTGACATTTCTGCTTTGGAATGAACATAAGCCAGTGGGAGCTGAGCTCCCATGAAAGCAGTACAACAACTGTTTTTACAACAACTCTTTTTTAAATTACAACTAATGCATTTGTCTTCCACTAATCAGAAGGTTGGCGATTCGATCCCCGGCTCCTCCTGCTGTATGTGGAAGTGTCTTTGAACAAGATACTGAACCCCAAATGGTCACGGCTAACATGAACGTGTGTTAGCTGTGTGAATTAATTAGTTTGTTTGTGCTAAAAAGCTTTGAGTGGTCAGAAGACTAGAAAGGCGCTATACAAGTACAGTCCACAATCCTCTGTATTGACAGCTTTGTATTGGATTTATGACTCGCAAAAACCAATGCATCCTCCTACTAGTGGAGCGCTAGCAGTGCGTAAAATAATAACACCCACTTTCATATGATACCAAAACAAGTCCCCCTTTGAGTGATGGGTCTCAGTTCATTCAGGCTGTTGGAACTTTGTTGCAATATCACAGGGCAGTTACAGGTTGTTTCAGTCTACTTGATACAATTGTTGCAAGTCATAATAAGATAAGATAAGATAGACTTAATTGTTCAAACACTGGGGACATTCACTTGCTAAAATACACATTAAATAAAAAATAGAATAGAAAAATAGGACATAATGAAATAGAAAAAAATGGTGATAATGAAGAAGCAATGTCTAGTAGTAGATTATAACTCAAATTGCTGCTATTACTTCATTACTGCTGCAGTAAACACGCACTAGATCATAGGAATTCTTTTTCTATCATTTAGTAAACTGACAACCCCTCAAGTGACATATTTTATGGATAAATCTAATTATATTCAGAACTTTACAATGAACCCAAACAGAGAACTCAGTAACTGCAAGAAGTTTGTGTAAAAGAATTGTTTCCTGTTTAGGGAAGGTTAGGGGAGTCTATTATTTATTTTTTATAATTTTTAACAGTCATACATACTTGATAGGCTTCTTTTCTGATGAATTCAGTGTTTTCTTGTCCCTGGTGTTTGCCCATTGTTCTGTTAGACAATTGACTTTACATTTATTTTTCTCCACAGAAGTGAACCAAATGCTGAGATATAGGCGTACTGTGGATATTTTTCAGTTTTCTTACACCCTTCAAAATCAAGAAGGCCTCACGACTTCCCAAGAAACTTTGGCAACCCCCAGGTTGAGAACTACTGCACTAGAGCACCAAATGTATATTAATTATTTAAAATTACAAAATTACCTTTAAAGGGGATTTTAAAAAAATAAATTTTGGAAAAAAAAAATTTTAAAAAGGAAAAAAATTTTTTTAAAAAAAGAAAAAAAAAGGGTTTTTAAAAAAAAAAAAAAAATTTAAAAAATTTAAATTAATTAAAATTTTTTAAAAAAAAAAAAAAAAAAAAAAAAAAAAAAATAAAAAAAAATTAAAAAAAAAAAAAAAAAAAAAAAAAAAAAAACAAATTAAAAAAAAAAAAAAAAATTAAAAAAAAGCACATAAATCTTCCACCGCTGACTATCTTGACGACTGAACAGTATCACGACTAGTGTTTCAACCAACTGTGCACGATGACCAAATTAGGGAAAGTCTATGAACTGTACTCCAATCTTCTGATTTGCACACTGACTCACACAGACTGAGGCTTCTGCCCTGAGGTTAGAGACACTGCGATGTCAGTTGGCTGGAAACCCATGGCTCTCACTTTAGCAAGGAGAAAAAAATGACCACTACTGTCTAACTACTACTAAGAACGGAATATAGTTGTTTTTAATCATTGTTTTATGTGAGAATGAGCTCACCCTGTTTATCTAATCTGTTACAAGAAAGAATAAAGATATGCAGTTAAACAAAAGCTCCTCAAGCAGCTTGTCGGGCTGTTACCTCAAGGCTTAGTTTGACCATTTGTCTGAATAGTACGTTTTTTGTCCTCTTGCATCACACAAACCTTGCATTTACTGAGTAATATAAACATACTAGGGCTGCCTCCTAATAGTCGACTTAATCGTTAGTCAATGTGAAGACTCTTAGTCGACCCACTTTTCGTTAGTCGGATAGTGGCAAGAAAAAAAAAACAAAGTCAAACTCCATTCGGGAGCTGTGCCTTGTCACCGGTCAGGGGATTGTTTCAACACTAACCTTTTTTCTTGTAACACAGGGAGTCACTTACCTGTATGCTGTGTTGAACGTAAATCAATTAAATGTTCAGTCTCCTTGCTGGTTGTTCCGACACATTCAGAATTATTACTGCTTTTTCTGTTATCATCTAACAGGCGGCTGTTAAAAGATATATTTTAATTCATTAAATTAATATCACAAGCCGACTATTGGCTTTATTTAATGACTACTAGTCAAATAGGAACATCTTCAGTCGGGGACAGAAGATTAAAATGCAATCTAACAGAGAAACAAGTAAACATTATACTCAAGAGGCATTTTTCAATGCCTGCTTAATAATAATGCATATTTACCTGATGGCTTTAGTTCTACAAACATTTCAGTTCAAATTTATTCCATCTCCACCTCCAGTCTTCCTCCAATTATGGATAATATTGCCCTTTATTCCAGAAAAACAATGATTTGATTTAACTGTAGCACCCCACCATCCTACGCTGTATTTAAGGGCGCTTTCAGACCTGTTTGCTTTGTTCCAATTCAGGGACTTATTTAATACAATTGCTGCATTTGCCCCTGGGTTTATTTGTATTCACATGGCAACTTTCAAGAGCGGTCAAAAGTTGTAAACAAACGCCATGCACGGGCAAGCTGTTCTCTCTTCCAGGATTCCCACTCTTTAAGAGATTTTTTTTTCCCCAGGAATTTCCTACTTCTAGGCAATCACTTGTTTTGCACCACACTCAAGTGCAATTTCTGTGTTCACATATGTGCAAATGAACCAAACCTGGGGGGGGACACGCTCCAGGTTTTAAAACCACTGGTCCAGAGGAGCTAGGTGTGAATACACCTCGAGAAGCTGTGGACTGCGTTTAGACTGACTGAGCCCAGAAAACATTATAAATACATATAATAAGACAATAAGACAGTTTAGATTTACAAATAATATATAATATTTTAAAATTAACCAAAAAAGTGAAAGAGATTTGACCCTTTTGAAAGAAAAGAAAAGATTCCTTCAAAATAAGTAACAATAGCCTAATGTCTTAGAAAACTAAACCAAAGTAAAAAAACGTTCTAGTTTCACTTCGGCTCTCTATTTGGCTCCCACACAAGAATTAAATAAACCTAAAATTAACTCAATTTCTTACCAAATTTTCACACACTTTTAGTCAATAATAGGGTTTTTTCATGGGCCTGCATGGGTCACTCTGCTTTGGCCTTACCCTGCCAAGCCAAGCTGTGTAACATGCATTTGCACTAATGCCTCACAGCAGGGAAACGGCTGCTCCCAGCAGCACTGCTATGTGTTTGTTAGCATGGCCGACAACTGGCCAATCTGTCTACTCCCCATAGTTGTGTCTTTTGCGGCTAAACTCATATGTCCATGCTGAAAGCTGTTTTTAAAAGTGTGTCTCCATGCTGAAAGCTGTTTTTAAAAGTGTGTCTGTGTTCAGCTCTCAGTAGTTATGTAGATTTTCTATGGTTTGAGATGCAGTATGTTCACATATCAGCCATATTTTACTGTTTACAGATCACATTCAGCCGTATTGGAGCTGTGTTAAGTTTTCCTCTAATGCAAACTGAACCTTTCCTGCTGTTACCGCCTCACACTGAAAGCTCTCCACTGGTGAACCGGCGGGCAGAACAGATAGATACGCTGTAGCTGACAAAAAAATGCAATTTAAGTTCAGACAGACTTTAAATATTGCAGGGAGGAAAAGCAACCTCGGTGAGCTGAAAAGGGCTGCGGGCGACAGGCTCTTACTGTGGTTACACCTTATCAAGGTCATCCTATTTCTTCTAAAACCTGACCCAACCTTGTCTCCTAGAAATTACTTTTATATATACTATTAATTTGTTTTCCTAATTTTGTCACAGTGCAGCCTAAAAATGTGAAAAACACAGGTATACTAAATAAGAAAGTAATTTATTTACAACAAAATACATACAAAGAAAGATGTGGGAGGAATAAAATCCCTAAAAGATACATTTTTGAGAGGTTGGCCTTGGACAATAAAATACTGTATAATAACTACAATGATAATAATAATAACAGGATACATAACAATAAATAGACTGTGAACTAGGCATGGCCAAAACACTTCACTCTTTATAAAGTAAACTGGACAAAAGAAATCTACAACCTGTTACCCCACTCAGACTGCCCTTGGCGGCCCCATGCACCCTGTCCCCAAATTCTTGACAGCCACTCTTCCAACACGTTCAGTCTCCAAGATAACATGGGGTGTCTGACTCCTCGGACTCTGACCCACAACACTGACGGGCTCCTACACAATCTGTGTTGACAGGAACATGAGGCAGGGTGGTGAGAGGACAGGAGGGTGACTGTAATGTCATTTGCCTGGAGACTTGCCGGTTCCTCACAAAATAAGCCTCAGTGTTCTGGTTCTGAGCGATGGCAACAAGCAGTGGTGGGTAGGGTACTGAAAATCTAAAAATAAAATTACAATTACTCCCATAAAAAAAGAAAGAAAGGGAACATTGCAATTTAGGAAACCTACTCAAGTAAAAGTAAAAAGGGACCTTGTTAATAAATTACTTAAAGTACAACCTACTTTTCTGTTTTTCTGTTTTTAGGTTGTGGTTGCTACTGCATCTTATTATTGTAATTATCATTGTAGGATTATTATCAAAATTCAGCTAGGACCCTTTTTGTCAAAAATAAAGCTTTATTTCCAATGCATATTTGATGGCATGGCTCTCTTCTGGGACCTCCCTGCCCTTCCATGTGCAAACCCGGAAAGCTTAAGACAAGGAGAGCAGCTCTACCCCCCAGGGTACAGAACAGAGCAAGCATCAATGGCAACAGAAATGACATTGATTAAGTCAGTTAGAGCATAAAGGAAGCTGCATTGCAGAGGAAGCAGCGAGGGTAGGCAGGCTAAAGCAGCTTAAATAAAGTGCCCTGAATGACATTTGCCAATTGGATGCTTGAAGGGAATCAGCTGAGCTATCACCTGATTGTATGTCATTTTCCAATAGGAAGCTTTGGAGGAATCAGCTGAGCAATCAGCTGATGTGTGTTTACGACTGTGATTAGCTGATGTAGCTGGAATTGAGAGCTGAGCTTGACTTCGTGGCCTGCCTGAACTAACGCTGTGTTCCATTAACATTAACATTGAAGATGACATTACATTAGATTAACTGCTTTCTAAAGCATACCAATTTCAAAACCCAGCAGCTACAAGATAGCTAGTCGTTATTCATTATCATAACATCAAAGATTAATGTTAGCCATTAAAAATTAACATGGCTAATTTTAGCCAGCGATCTCTATATTTACTAAGTGTTGTTTTCATCATGTAGCCTAAATGTTGTCTTTTGCAGATTTTGGTATGGAAAGTGGTCAGATGTGGCCAGGGATTGCTGCTGGAATTCGCCTCTTGTTCTGAAAAGTAGATTAATGGCTTTTTTGATCGTGCGTTACTTGTAATCCATTACCCCTGGCAACAAGCTTTTGCAATACACAGCAGCTTTTAAACCAGGGGTCTCAAACTCAGATTGGCTTGGGGCCCCTGCTGGTATTGTCATCTCATAGGAGGGCCAATTCAAAGTTCAAGTACTACAAGGAAGCTCTATTCTGAAAAAAAAAAAAATCCATTATTAACATCATACCAAAAAAAAACTTGAGTGATGGAGGGCCGTAAATGGCCCCCAGGGCCAGCAGTTTGGTGTAGGGCAGCGTATACACAGGTATGGAGAATACACTTATTTTTCAGTCGGCATTTGGTATACCCACTTCTAAATCCCCTCTGATGCGCAGGATGGCGAAGGCATGACATAGCTGTCCAATTTTCAAGAGTGTATGGAGTAAGGAATACACTCAAAATTATGAATTATGTAGTTGTCTCACCCGTTTGTGGGCCAGTGGTAATTGCAAAATCTGCACCCCTTCTGTGGCTGATGTTAATGTCATAATGAACATTACTCCTTGAAGGTGACAATGTGCAAATACTACTGGCCCATTTCTGGGTGAGCTAAATATGCAAGAGAAGTCTTACATGCCCCTGTTTATAACACAGGGCGTTTATCCTTTGCTGGACGGGTCTTTTAAAAGAAATTGGGGGCATAAATTAGTATACCTCCTTCTCCAGGCACCACTGCACCACTGCACCACTGGAGATCTCTCTTCATTTTCCCATCTGTGTTAAACCTAGATACTAAAGCTAAAAAAAATACAACCGTTAACCGTTTGACCTTAAAATTCCATTTACAGTACATTGATGTGTTGATGTGAAAACTATCATTTAGTATGTTAGTATATAAGTGTGGAGTCTACAGCGAATGAACTCAGTATGATTCTGTTGTCACCACATGCTGTAGCTGACACCTTTCAGACAACAGACGGTGAGGACACACTGAAGGTCTCACACACTTTATTGGTTCAAATCTACAAAGCAGGGAGACAACTCTGCAACAAAAAAATAACACCCACGCCATCGAGGACACAAGCGAAACTAGACAATGGAGTGTGCAAGGAGATGCTCGTGTTTGAAAAGGGAAAACACAGCAGGGTGCAGTGAAAGACAGGAACTGGCTGCAGTCTGGTTTGCTACTTCCAAATGGAGGCAACGGGATGCTTGAAATATGCACAAAAACTTTGGGAACTGCCATCAGAAGACGTTGAGGAGGCTGGTGCTGAACAGCATCATTCAGCATGAATCGCTGTCTCTCTCCCTGGACTCTGCTTTTGTTATTTTCATGTTGCAACCGTTTGATGCTCTCAGTTCAAAATAGAAAACGTCTCATCTCTGCAGCTCCTTTTTGCCTCACCAGCTCTGTCAACTTCATGATTAATTCCCTTGAAGCTCACTGATCCCCCTGGGAGTGACTTAAATAACTAACAGCGCTCTTACATTCATCAACATTGTTAAAAATTTCAAAAGTTTATTAATTGAAATTACCAGCAGCGCTGACGAAAATGCAGCCAAGATAACCTGGATTTCATATTATAATTAAAGGCATGGTTGTATTACACACCATCTCACATTTACACACCAAGTCTTAATTTTTAGAAAGATCTTAACGCAGAAACGGAGCAAGTGCAAAAATTGGCAGTGATTATTCTCTCACTTCCAAAGACAGAAGGCGCCACTTTGGGAAGACATGTTTAACAACTTTTTTAACATCTTTCTTGCAGTGAAACTGAATTCATAAATACAGCATTTACATGTTTTTTAGCCTGATCAAAAAGAAAGAAAGGAAAAGAAGTCTATTCTCACACCATGTGTCACAGATGACAGTTGGAGTTACGGTGTGACTATAATGGACTAAACATGACAACATATCTATTTCTTTAAGGCGAAGGCTGCAAGTCTCATTTTCAGTATCCTTGAGCAAATGAGACATGGCTTCCATCTTCTTTTTTTATACAAAAAACACAAAGTCTAATCCATTAACTGTACTTTCTTGTGTGCGCTCATGCTTTAATAAAGGATGGAGTGTTCCTCCTCCTCATTTGGATCATTATACAGAGCTGGCTGTAAAAAAGTTCCCTTGCAGAAGAACTTGAGCTTTGAGGCATTTAACATGCAAAAATAGAAGTGGAACATGAGGACGGGCCACTGACAAAGCCATCCATGAACAAATAAAAGCAACCAGTGGAGCCTGACAGAAAACAGGAAGAGACGGATTGATGTCTGTTTTTGGTTCAGGCAGTTCCTATCTGTGACTCACTCACTGTGAGCGCTTCAATTCCCACCGGATTCGAACATTTCTGATGTGTAGATTCTTTTTATTTTCATCCTTTTTTTTTCCGAGACAAAAGTTAAAATTATGTTAATTTCACGTGGGAAGGACACTGCATGCACACTGAGTCACACTTGAAGCACAGTTCATTAAGCTTTCCCTCACACACCATCCTCCCACTCTCACACCCACCCTCACATACACATACACATACACATACACGCAGCAACAGACAGCGATGCAAGCCTGATGTCTACTCGTTTGTGCTAAATATGTTTCAGTTGATTTGAATAAGAGAGTGAGAAATACCTTGCATTAATCAACATTTTGGATATTAACACTGATTCAAATTACCCTAATGTGAAAGTGGTGCTCATGGTGCCAAAATCAATATAATGACTGAGGTGATGAAGAAGCCATTATAAACTAGGACAGGAGCAACTCATCAGACCTGATCAATATTTAACAGCCATGTTTAGATCCCAGAAAATGTGTCCCCAGACTGTGACTCTATCTATCCGACATCCTTTCTATATAAAGGTCCAGTGTGTAACATTAGGAGGATTTATTGGCAGAAATGGAATATAATATTTATAGGTATGTTTTTATTAGTGTATAATCTCCTGAAAATAAGAATCAATGGGCCTCACACAAGAACCACTCATGGTTGGTACGACTGATTTAGGAGAACTTGGGAAATTGACCAATAATCTCTTATTATGAATTTCTCTTAGGCCTTTATATGGTATCAGGGCGTCTTTTTGCCACACAGTTGATTTACACAGAAATCTGAAGTTAGGAGTGTTTGTTGAATCTGATGTGGCACACTCGTACGAGCCCACTATTCAAAAAAAGAAAATTACAAAGATGTTGCAAAATGTGTTTGTACAGTTGCCCTGAAGGGACAAACCAAACACTGGAAAGATAGGGGCATTCACGTTATCACACGTTTCACAAACAGCGGTTTCTTCTTGTCATTTGGAGAGGGAAGGTAAAGCAAGTGAGTGATCTGTCACTACACAACTTGATGCCAGTAAATCCAACACATTAGACCTTTAATTGAAAACGTTAATGAGTATTTAGGAATAGTTTCAGAGAACAGTCAGAAGAGAGGCAGGGTGATCAAGGCAAGAAGGCACATGAGCATTTTTTGGGGTGAAATCAATAAAATTCAGCAGAATCACAGTGGATTCTCTCGAATTGGACATGTAGCAAATTGCCCGAACATTGCAAAACTCAGAGGCAACAAGACCAAAAATCAGGAGAACCATGTTACATGAGTGTACATTTTTCCACAAAGGAGGAATGGCTTACAGACAGTTATAAGGGGAAAAGTCACATATCTTATTATAATAAAAACAGTCTGTCCCACTGGAATTTACTGTAAGCATTGTGACTGAGAAGTGTTAGCATGTTCCCGGCTGGATAGCGTGTTAGTGGTTATCTAGCCAGATTGATTACTTCACTAACTAGCTCTGAGTGTAGTCACCATGTTTCCAAAGGTAAATTTCACTGTGCCGCTATCTGGTGTGAATGAGCTTAAAGGCTAGAGGGCAGCTATAAATATACAGAGAGTGAATGATTGAGGGGCAGCTGTGCAGGTGGGTGTTGATCAGGTGAGTAATGGCGGTAGGAGGCGAAAAGAAACGAGATAGGTATGGCAGGATCTGGAATAGTAAGAGTGTTAAACTGACGGGGCTTGTAAATGGGCAAAAAGGTGCAAAAATAAACTAAAGCTGTTGTTGTGATGCTCATAGATAGATGCTCTTTGGAAACAGTTTGGAAAAGGGCAGACGCTCCCAAAAAAATAATCAGCAGGGGATTGGATGAACCATCTGTCTGTCACCGTCTGGCAACTTAAACCAAATCCACCAACCCTTTAACGCATTTATACTCTTACCAAAGCCAGTCGAGTGTTTCTGATGAGAATTTTGTTATTTGCTCTTCTTTCAATGAAGAAATACTCTCCAGTTCTGATAGAACTGCATCTACACTAACCTCTTTAGCAGCCGCCAATGCTGTTTGATGAACACATCCTCTCACTGCGTCGCGTGCATAGCTGGCAGTACTTTCTCAAAGGGTGCTGATTGAAGCCTGGCAAGATGGATTCTCGTCCAGCTGCCTCACAAGGTTAACTTATCGTAGTCATTAAAACTAGAGATCATGAGTGTAGAGCAGAAAGAAGCAGAGTGCAACAGTCAGAAAGACCAAAATAAGACCCCCCAGCTAAGTCAGCATGTAATGAGAGCCATAATATAATACATTTAATGAATTACCAGTTACCAGAGTGCAATGCATAGGAAATTGGACATTGACTGGAATTGGATTTTTCCTCCGTGAAGAGCTTGTCCTTAGACTTTTTGCAACAGCTCAGTGTGAAATTTGACTTTTATGGGAAAACGGAGGAAATAAAAAATGTTCTTGCTAATCCGACGGATGGAAACATCTTAACACCAATGTTTAGGCCTATTTGGGAACTAATATTACGAAAGAAAAAAATTCAAGCCATCAGGAGAGCATGACCCCGTAAAAGCTCATCTAATGGGCTGTTGTAATGTCAGCTTCTGCTAAGTACTGGTATTCTCTTTTGGCTAGTGCTGCCATGTATACACACCGTATTTTAAAGTGGTTAAAATGCCGTCCGAAACAATGAGCTAAGTCACGGAGGAGCACACAGAATATATTACGCCTCCCCCTCTAATGTTAATCCCATCCGAATTGGGCTATAGAATACAAATATAATTTTCAAAAAACACTGCCTGCTATGTTCAGATGAAAATACTGCTGTATGAGCAAAGCCTTGTAGTGATTTAATGTACGAAAGGAAAAGCCTGTCGAGTAAATGAAACTAAGCAGGCGTGGGACAATCAAAAGATCTCAAGGACAATTCTCACTTCCAATGAGGTCACGTCTGTGATGGACTAATGTAGCTCTCCCCATAAGGATCACCTTCACAGTTTATAGGAGAAGCCTTGAGGGAAAAGGCCAGCCGGAGTCAGCCGCTCTGTGGGCTTCAGGGAGGCCTGTGTGTGCCGCCGGCTGAAAGGGTGCCCTTCATTTCTAGACAGCGTGCCCTTTTTAAAATACAATCATAGATAGAGAGCGAGTGGCAGCCTTACTGTTGTCTGTCCCCATTGCTACATTCAAACATGGCCTCAGGGGCCTCATTTGGGCACACTCATACCGAGTCCTGTGTGTGGTTAAATTAAAGCAACAAAGGCACTTTGGTTACGGTTAAATTAAAAGTGTAGTGTCAGTAAAATGTTTATATAGTAAACACACCCTGTGTCACGCTCCATGTCACTGTTGACTTTTTCAATATTTAAAGCCCCCCTCCAGTCAGAAATCAGTGTTTCTTCTCATTCCTACAGTGTGATGTTTGAATGATGTCTGTGCAGAGTTTGACAGTAGGAGGATGTTTTTACATTCATCTGCTGAAAGTGGATTTTTTTAAAAGAAGAACTCTAATACTGCTAAATAATCCCATTTTTTAATCAATATAACTGTAATCTGAGTAATTTAAAATTTTGTTAGAAGTTGAAAATGTTTTGTAAATATATACATATTCAATGCACTGTGAAAACAGTTTTGGATTGGTGCAATTGCCTTTCCACACTGCTCCACAGCTGACCAAGTAATTTAATTACAGGTATTCCATAGTCCATAACATTTTGACACTGATATATAAGGAGTCATTTATCAATCTCGAAAGGTTTTCCTATTACAGAAGATCAGGCGGGCGGAGAGGCATTTTTCAGAGACAAAGCATTGTGGTTTCAAACATTATCTCAAATGACATTAAACACTGATCAGAAACATGCTAACTAGAACAGAGATGTTTGCTTCTCGTGAAACGTGGCACATTTCATACGTATACAGTTCTTGTTTTCTGTATTATTTCCACTTTTCTTATGTGTAGATGTACCGGAAGATCTGTCTGAACTGTTATTGTGAAGTGTGATAATACACTTATAATACACTCTCTGCTTATGTTCACATTTCAATTTTAAGATCTGACATTGATTGTACCTAACAGTTTGGTTACTGCTGCTTTGCTTAATTTTGGGGGTGGTGGTGGGGGGGTAATCAGCACATTAGGCAGGCCAAAGATTGAATAAGCGTCAGGAGGAGTTAGGAGTAAGCAGGGAGTAATACTTTAGTAGAATAGATCCTTCTAACTTGAGAATGTGATTCTGTTTCTGATTGGTCTGAGAGTGTATTTTCAAACTGATGAGACTTTAGTAAAGGTTCAGGATGTGTCTAATGTCTAATGCTGCAGCACAGAATGTTCCTGACCGCACAGCTAAGTCAACTTAGACACCCTGAGACAAGAGCAATTTTAATAACTTGGACTAGTAATAATGAATCAAGATCAATACGGTCTAGAAACATATTGTTCCAACCTCTGCTGATGTTGACCAGTGTTGCTGTGGGTTTCATTGGCTCTGTGGCTGAAGAGGCCTGTTGTCTCTGAAGTAAAACCATTGACAGTATATATAGTGGATAGGGCTTCCAGGTCTGTGAGGTGAAGCCAGCACAGAAGGGTCTTAAACATTCTATGTAAAGGCCAGCAGGGGGCAGCACCATTGACTGCACAAAGAAGCCGATAGTATTGAGCTTTATGGAGAACTTCTCACTTGATTTATTAGCTCAGTAAACAGTTCCTAATGAGTTTATGGTCTCAATTGCTAATTTCAAGTCTTGTTCAATACATTATGATCACCTTTGTGTAATTTATCGTCCAATTTAGATAAAGCAGGGTATGCTTTAAAACGGAGAGCTTTCATGACACAGTCCGACCTCCTCAGTAGGTCATCCAGGCTCTCACAGCAACCTGCTCTAACTTCTTGCTCATTGTCTGTGCCCCTTACTAGAATAATGAATGAATGAAAGAAAAATCTTTAGACTTGTACACTAATTGTTCCAGCCTTCCAGAGTCTAATCAACATAGTTAATGAGAGAGTGCATCTTGTAAAAAAAGAATGGGAGCAATCAGCTTCTTTTGAGAGAACAGTGGCTATGGTTGGTAAGATTTACCCTCTCAGAAAAATGTTAACTTGGTACCATCAGCTGGTGACTGTCACTGGCTATAAAGCTTTTCATTTTCTGGTGCGACATAACACAAACATTTTATTGTAATTTGTTCTCTATCCCATTCCACTGAGTATACCCTGTGACTTCCACTCCCATCAGGCGTTGTGGTATGTGGGTGGTTTTAGGGTACCTAGATATATTATGAAGAAAAAGCAAAAGTTTTTTTTTTCAAATGTCGATTTTTTTATTTATTTTTTTTGTTATTGCTTTAGTACAGACCAGCATTATTAAAACTTCCCCAGATCTTGGAAACGTTTTATTAAATTTCTATTCATGTGACGTCAACAACCGTTCATCTTTGAGTCCAAATCCAGTTCTTATAGTACATCCAGGGAAGTTCGGGATGGATGGTTGGGTCAACAAAACATTTGACTTTCATACAAGAGGAAGTGAAGGTTTTTGTCAAGTTTGATGACAATTTTTCCCTATTGTTGATGAAGTACTTATTTTAACCCAAACCATGATTTTTTGCCGAACCTAACCAAGTTGTTTTCATGCCTAACCCTAACTAAACCATAACCATAGAATTGTCAGACTATAAAACCGATTAGAGAAGAGGGAGGGAATTGACAAACAACATATTTCATTGTCAATAAAAATCCTTCACACTGTACATATAGTAGCATGTATTTACATGTATACAACATACTAATCATCCACTACATGTATAATCCATTCAATATTTTTGGTATTGTACGTACAGAAACACTGGACTTGTTTCTCGTATTCAATATGGTATCCCTCAAGGAAGCATTCTTGGACCAATTCTGTTCTCTCTATATATGCTCCCCCCTCAGAAATATCATTAATCATCACCAAGTCAATTATAATTTTTATGCTTCACCAAACAACCCCAACTCTACAATGACAATGACATGCTGTCATTGCCTGTCTCACTGACATCAATGTATGGATGAGTAAGAACTTTTTAAAGCTTAATGAGGAAAAAACAGAGATTCTTTTAATAGGACCCAAAGCAGAGAGAGAAAAACTATCAATATACTGGGTGACCCTACCAAAAACATAAAAATATAATGTCACAAATTTGGGGGGGATTTTAGATTCTGATTTTTTTCTGTTTAGATTATTGTAGTTCTCTTTTAATGGGATTACCTTAAAAGTCTATAAGAAAGCTAGAGCTAGTAGCGGCCAGAGTCTTAACTAAAACTAGGAAAATGAACCACATCACACCTCTGCTGAAGACATTGCACTGGCTGCCTGTATCTTTCAGAATTGATTTTAGAGTTCTTTTAATTGTTTATAAAGTTTTAAATGACCTTGCTCCACCATACATTGGAGACTTTCTTTCATTTTATGTTCCAGCTAGATCACTGAGGTCCTCCACCACTTTTCTTTTTAATGTTCCTTATGTCCCATAAAGGACTGGTGAGAATGCCTTCTGTTTTTATGCCTAAACTAAACTGTGGAACTCACTGCCTTCATATTATTTTTATGTGTTGTTTGCTATGTGAAGCACTTTGTGCTTCATGTTTGTATGAAAGATATTTCTTCACATGTAAACATAATAGTCCTGTCTCACCTTTTTTTGTTCAGCTTTGCTGTCCTTGTTCTTAGCTGTTATGTCGGTTCCTTTGTTTGACATCAATGAATGATTGTTCTTCTTATTAAGCTAATCATAACTGGACTAGAAGATTGAGAGACTGACATTATATCTGTTTATTAGTTATCATTGTTGTTGCTGCTGTTGCGGGTATTCTGTGTAGGTATGAGGGGGACTGGGTGGGTATGTGTTTTAGGTCAGAGGTGTATGTGATTAAGTGTGGATGGCTCCTGTACATTCTGTGTGAATGTTTTGTATTTCTATGTGGACACCAAGAAGTTACGGTTGTGTACACATACTTGGCTAATAAAGCTGATTCTGATTCTGATTTAGAGTGTTTGTTCAAGTAATTATGCTCAAAGGGAGCAACTGTAACAGCAAGTAATAACTGGAAGAAGAGAATATGAATGAAAATGGCAGCAAATGAGCTTCATAAAAGAGCATAACAACTTCTAGGTAAAATAATACCAGAGGCTTACCTGCTTTTCAATGGTGCATACTATAATCTCACCACATTAACCTAAGTATCTTTCCATTCCTCCTCCACACCTGTGTGCTGTTCTTCTGCACCTTCAGTCATCCCTTTCTGTTTAGCGGAAATATCCACTGCCTGGGCCAAATTACCCTAATTTATCAATGTAGTCATTTTTAGTAAATTATTTCACAACTTTGACTGTATAACCCTCAGAAAAAATACTGAGTTCCAGACCTCGGTGACATCAGTGGTAGGTACGGCCAGGCTCACCAGAGGTCCCAGTACACAATAAGAAGTAAGGGTAGTCGTGTGGATAATAAGGTGCCAGTATTCAAAACTGGTGAGCCCATTTTCCCCAGTTCTTTGCCAAATCATTCAGTGTGCTCTTCAGCTTTTGTGTTCCAGTAATTGTCTTTTTAAACGACCATGTGATCTGTGTTTGAGTCCTGCTTTTGAGTCCTCACATCTGGGTTCAGAGACATTACAGGAAGACTAAAATATGAACAAAAACATCCCTAATCTATTCAGTTAGTGATCTGACTAAGAAAAGCTTGTCCTTTTATCCACACAGGACAATGGGGCCTTGTTAGTCATGATTCTTTACATGTTTCACTTCTAAAATTCGTTCTCAGTAGGCCTGCTACGGTTTTTCCACCATCTATTATGCATCTCTTTTGATGCTAGCAAGTGTTGCTGATGGGGGACCACACATTTCCATATCCCTCCCAGTTATAATGTGTAGAAAAACAATGACTGCACGGTTTACTAATGGCCTTGTCTTAAATCTGCACACATACTGTACATTTGGACCATAAAATAAGATTCCATTTGCTATTCCCCACTGCTGAAGCCCTGCTGAGCTGACACAGTTTCTCTGTTTCACTAATGAAAAGCGAAAAGAATGAGGTCCTATATGGATTATAAAGTCAAGCAGTATTGCAAAACTATATATGTATAATGTAAGATTAAACCATCACTTGAAATATCAAAAAGTCAAAACACAATGCTGTAGGGATGATTGAAATTATATAATAATATATAATTATGTATTCCAAAGTAACTTTCAGAAGAAATCACTATTTAAGCGTTTGACTCATCTCACTCTAATCATGGAATATTGTGTGGAAATCACAGTATGTCTTTTTCTGCTAATAACACATTATTTTTGGTGTTGAGTGTGCCAATTCATTCTCACAGAATAAGGCTCTAATGTATTTAGGGTGTTCATCAAGGGGACAGCAGGGCACATTTAAGCTGTGATTTTTTTCCCAGCTGGTCTGAATGAAATCAGAGCCGAGAAAGATATAAAGACACTTTGGGTTGGAAGCTTTAAGATAGTTCAGTCAGCCAACTCACGTTTGAAATGTTTATTAGAGCACTATAGCATATTTAGATTTTGGCGTCTAGGCTCCGACCTCATCACTCCCCTCAGATATGTTTACATAGAGATATTGGGGAGTGATGCGCAAATACCTTAACCCCCAGTCGGAGCCTACAGGTGGATGCTGGGGTGGTGGTGGGGCTTACAGCGCAGCAGGCAGCAATAGCTTACAGAGCAACAGCTAGTGATGGGCAAATGAAGCTTTTGTGAAGCACTGATAATTGTTTCGAAAATGGGTTCATTACTCGAAGCTTCAGTTACAGTGACCTCTTCTGGCAAAGTGCAAGGCTGCAGTCAAATTAGGCAGGCTAGTTGATGGACATGATGCTTTTAATTACACAGACTCATCCAGATAATGGCATATCACTGCTAGATATGCGTCTATATTAATGGAGGTCCACATATCCGCAGTCAGGCTCACAGCCTCTACCCTTTGAATTACAGCCTTGGTCTTGGTTTTCTCCACCTCATACCTCTGAACCACCATGTTCTTCAGAGCCCGTCGGGATGGAAGACTATATGTGGGATCAAGCAATGCCACAAACTCCTTAAAGCCACAGTCATCCACGATGGAAAAAGGCTGCGAGTCTTTCACCACAATATTGACAAGAGCTTCATCTACCTCTCGCTTTCGGTCCACTAAGAAAGAAAGAAAGAAAGAAAGAAAGAAAGAAAGAAAATGAATAAGAGAAAATAAGGATTTATGTGAAATTGCATTTCTATGAAGCAGGTCTATGAGTCATGGAATACAGTCATATCATATTGTGTTAGTGTGTCTAGTTAATAATGATATAATGCATACCTTGATTTGTGTTGCCCTGGTTCACAGCAGCTCCATGCTTGGCAGTGAAGTGCCTTATCATGGAGGAAGTATTGCCGCGATACTTCAGTTCAGCTGAACACACCAAGCACTGGACCTGTAGAGAAAGCCATTTGTAAATAAAAATGTCTATAGCCTAATGGCTACACTAATCATATACATTATTTTAGTGTGTTGCTACTAAATATAAACTTGAGATGGAGCATAGCTATAGTACTGTACTGGTAGTTTCTGTTGTATATGTAACTTTACTTTTCCTACTTTACATATTAAACAGCACACCTACCTTATCAGGATTGACCAAATTGAAGTGTTCCCACATGTTAGAACGACCTCTCTTCCTGGCTGGCTCCATAATGAATCAATACAAACGCAACGAATCAATACAAACGCAATGAATCAATACAAACACAATGAATCAATACAGACGTAATGAACAATACAAACGCAATAACTCAAAATAGTAACTCTCCAACTACGATAGCAACCCACAAATTGTGCATTGTTTAGAGCGGTTATAAAGTGTTAATGGTGCTCAAATTCAAAACTGTCGTAACCTGTCACCTGTCAGAATTGGGGCAGTGAATCACCTGATTGGACCGCGAACCAGACAGCTGATTCATTCAGGCAATGGAACAGTTGCTGCTTCGGACGTCATTTGTCACGTGATTTTTTTCGCACCAAAGCAAGCTTTGAAGAAGTGGTTCTATGGAATTGTAGTTCAGGGTTCGAAGCATGTATCGAAGCTTCAGTGTCGCACTGCCATCACTAGCAACAGCAGCAATACGGATGCAGGGCAACAGCGGCATTAACAGAGCAGAGGGGGGGCTGGGAAATTGTGCAGTTTAAATAGACCACCAGATAGGAAGGGTGCGCTTGGTTGGTGATTATGGAATAAGGCATGTCATGTGTGTATATCAGCGCAGCTTGAGTTGACTGCCTGAACTAGCTCGCAGGCTTCGCTCTATTTGATTGAGTCTCATTCCCAGGGTCCCAAAGGATATGTATTTAATGACCTGGGAATGAGACTTAGCAATCACCCATCTTTCTCGCCTTTGATTGGTTGTTTCCATTCAGTTCCTGGTGGATTCTTGCAAATGCCATTAGTTAATAAAAACATTTTTAAAAGTGATTTCATGTTAATGTGCTAACAGCAACCTCCTACTTTTCTTCAACACACTTCATACTGTTCATGATCCTTCACAAGTTAACACAAACAGAAGGCATATTAGGGTTTTGAACATGCAACAAATACTGTTTTTGTCTTTTGAGGACTGTCTCGCTTGAGCTACGTGTAGTAATTAGACCTTTGAGCTCAGATTCTCTTTGCTTACAGTTTCCACATGCAAAACGGGAAGTCACTGAATTATGGAAAAGACATAACCAGAATAAGCAGGATGGGTTGAAACAGAATCACTGGTGTAGATATGCACAGGGCAGAAAGACACAGAGCAGAATTTGGAGAATCGCTGAAAAGTAAAAGTCTTAAATTGCCTGATCTAAAAGAACAAATAAAAGACACAAGATCAGGTACTTGTGGGCCTAAAAGTATAAACCTGAGCATCTGAGTAAACAAACTGTACACCAAGCATGACTGGAATTGTACAGGAGTCAGAACTTTTTTCCTGTGCTTTTGGAGTTGAAACAAAGGTTGCCTTCATGTTGAGGTTACTCTTGTTTTTAATGCGCCAAGGGAACTCAAAGTTGAACCAGCTTGAAATGTTTTACAGTGTACCTTTCATGAGCCTAGAAGAACACTATCAAAGTGCTTTTCGCCGTCTTTATTCTATCTTGCAATGCTTCTGCTGAAACAAAGCTTTGGAGGTAAAATCCCACTGGAAAGGGTTTAGTCACACTTTATTAAAATTGCCTCAAACCTTTTGTAAAAGAATTAAAAGCAATCAACTGGAGGAATTCCTCTGCAGAGAGTTACGTGAGATTTGTAGGTAATATTTGCTGTAAAGGCAAATCAAAGTTTTAGAAAGAACAGCGTCTGCACACAGAGACCCTGGGGATTCACTGCTCCCAAATCAGTTTGTAACACTTTGATAACACTGGAAGAAGACAAACTGATTGTGTTTAGTCAGGGAATTTAGCCTCATATGGTTCACTTTGAAAAGACAACAAAGCCAGAGTTTGGAAAGGTTTCATTTATATACTGTGTATATTGTGGATTTGGTAAAGAAAGACAGACAATGTAAACCCCCACCAACACATCTTGTAAGACATTGTAGAAAATACATTTCTAGGATAGCATTGCCTTACAATGCCTGAGAGTACAAATTATACTGATGAATCCAAAGTATAATCAAATACATTAAATACAGTAAAGAACACAGTTTATTATTTTGTTTATTTAAGTGTTATTAAATATATACATTTTTAGCCACGCTAACAGAAATGTGACACCTACTTGGATGGATGGCCTTAAAATTTGGCACAGATCTCAATTGAGCCCAAGTAATGGATCCTAATGACTGTTGTGATCTCCTGACTTTTCTTCCAATGCCACCAAGCAGGTCAAACTTTCCACTCACCCATTGGAATACTATATCTAAACATCTACTGGCTGAATTGTCACAAAATTTTGTGCAGGCATTCATGGTTCCCAGATGACTTCCCCTGACTTTTAGACACAGTGAGGTTCATAATAGTGGTTTGTACTAAAAAGTATCAAATATCAGATGGGTGGATTGCCATGACTTTTGGTACACACATTCATGTCCCCAAGATGAACTGTAATTACTTTGACGACTTTACCTAGCACCATCATCAGGTCAAAATGTAAATTTCCTATACAACCAAACACCTGCATAAAAGTGACATTCCCATGAGCCTCATTTGCACTTTGTGCAGCGCAAATTAGCGATGTTGCGATGCAATGTTAACACACTGATCTAAGATGATGAACATACAGCTGTCTAGCATCAGCACACTAGCATTGTCACTGTGAGAAGGTTAGCATTCAGCCCAAAGGTCCAGTGTGTAGGATTTTATCTAGCGGTGCAGTTGCAGATTAAAACTTACTTGCTTCACCTCCCCTTCCCAGCGCCAAACTATGGGGGCTGCAAAATGCACAAAAACGTAAACAGCCCTATCTAGAGCCTGTGTTTGGTTTGTCCGTTCTGGGCTACTGTAGAAAAATGGCAGTTCAACATGGCGGCCTCCATCAATGTGATGCAGCGTCTAGAGATAAAAAGAACTCATTGTAAGGAAACAAAAACATAAAGGCTAAACTACAGTGAATATGGTAGTTCATCTTTTGACTTTATCTGTTATTCACTATCAGCAGTGAATGACATGAAATATAATCAATGATTTTTCACTCTGACAAGTACTTCATAGTCTCTTCAGATACAGTACACAAGTTAACACAGACACATATACAAAAAACATGGGTGCCTGCAGCTGTCCAAGAAAGCCTTTCTGCTAAAAGCGTCAGCATAGTAGATACGTACACATCCATCGCCGCAGGATAAAAAGGTTTTTTGTGGAGGTATGTAGGAGGGCTGTTTAAAGAAAGTATACTCGGTAGGTGAGGGGGTCGCAGATGAGTGCAGTATTTCTTCTTTTAGATCTTTCTTTTTAGAGCTTATGAAGAAGGAAAAGATCAGGGAATGCTGAACAGCACTCTCCATGCTGGATTTATCTCTTGTGCATCTCATGAGCCTGAGAGTGTCTGCTTGCTGTAAAGGCTGATATATAAAAAGGACAGGACTCTTCTTTGAGGCTGAGTTGCTGAAAATAACACATTTCTAATGTGGTTTAGTTTAATCCCCCATTTGCTGACCATGTAATGCACTTGGTGTAATATATTTCTTATGACCTCAGCTCTCATTGCTATTTATACAAAATATAGGTAAGGAATTACTGTTCTGTTTGGCCATTATTGACCTTGGAATTTGCTATTAACACCACATCAGGGCTGTCTATAAGGGCCTAATAGGGTCCACTCCGATGATGAATAGCACTCACTGTTCACCGGGCTGACCTATAAGGCTGTGGGACACACTAGGGGGAGTCCAAAGAGAAGGAGAAAGCTAACCTTTTAGCTCATTTCGGTAGCTCTAGTTTGCTTTCACACCTAACCTGTGTGGTAGGCTTCAGCTGCACTCTGTGGCATTTGTCCATATAGTTTGATTGATACTGGCTGGGTTCGTTTGTGGTGTGAAAAACAGAGCAGGCCAGCCACAAGACTGTGATAGTGGATAAGTGATTTTAGCATGAATTCCAATAATAAACTACTATTAAATCCATCTGCTAATTGTGTGATCTCATGGGATTTTCCTTATTTTCCCATTTTGATTATACTTAATTTCTTAGTGAGCTCTTTGTGATGACCAGAGAGAACAAATAAACCCAAAAAGCACAAGTGCCGAATAAGAATACAGATGATGAATGAATTACTTCTCAGTCTGTAAAGACTATGTTTGTTCCTTTTGGTTCATTTGTAACAAGACTGAGTAAACACAAAATGGACTACAACTAACAACAACAATGCATCTTTTTTTTCTCCTAAGCTTCAGAAAGAGTGAACCAAACTAAAGGTGTGAAAGCAGAAATGAAGGTTTTTGGCTTAGTCTTAGACTGGGCTCACATGATAGGGGTTACCTCATGATCACAGTTGTAGAAAACCAGAGCCAAGAAAATGTCCAAGAATTCTTGTTACCTTTCTGAAATCCACCCATCCAAAGTGTACTTTAAATTCATGATATTTGAGGGCACCATGAGGCTGAACTAAACCTGTCTTCTATATTTAGTCTGAATGAGAATGCTTTTCATCAAAGAGGAGGGACATAGAGTCTGCAGAGAATTTGGTTTGAAAGACAGAAAAAAAAAAAAATCAAAGTGCTCTAATGTGTTTTACAAAGAAATCCAGACTAAATTGATTTGGCTGAACTGAATCACTGGGCAGATTTCACACCAAACCACTGGGTTATTTCTTAGGGTC
Organism: Dicentrarchus labrax; assembly: GCF_905237075.1. NCBI lineage: Eukaryota > Metazoa > Chordata > Actinopteri > Moronidae > Dicentrarchus > Dicentrarchus labrax. The sequence goes on along the minus strand of NW_026136706.1, from coordinate 24,844,137 downwards.
TGTTTGTACAGCCTGAGTTGTGAAAGAACAAAAACACAACTTGGTCCAGAGTGCTGCTTTTATTTCAGCCTGAGTTAAGAGGATAGATGAACTAAATATCTTGTAGCAATCAATGGATATCGATCAGTCCCCTGAAATGCTTTTATTTCGGGCACAGTGCGGGCTAAATTGAAAAGTGGTGTGTCGTTAATGGAGGGACAGGGGAAAAATAGGATACTGTGCTGTATGAAGCTGCTTCGTGTTCCTCTTGGCCTCTCTGAACTCATAGTGCTGTTTTGGTTAATGCAACAGGAAATGCAAGAGAATATGCTTTCAAGGCTTAGGTTGTGGTTCAATAGCATATTTCAAAACTGAATCCTATATTGAATTCACATATTGAATATGAATTGCTATAACTCGTTTTGTTGGCGGAGAGACCAACTGCCAGATTTCTTATGGCTGTATTTTGCCAAATAGAAGCTGGATCTTTGGAAGCAGTTACTGGGACCTCCTATAGAAATTACATTTATATACTAATTTGTTTTGCCAAGTACGTTTGGCAGGGAAATGTAATTGGTACCTGAATTATAGGATTGTGGTTTCTGGTCAATTTTAATTAACACATCTGTCTTGTGCTTCAAATCACTGAATTAATCTAAAAATCATGACCTCTACCTAACCTTAACCAAGGGTTGTGGTTGCTCAGACATATAATGTAAGGAGGCTTTAGTTACTACAACAAATACAAAAGTGTCAGTGAACATTTTACTCATATATTAATATCATATATATAAACATTTTGAGATTTGGAAGATTTGTTAATTAACAACACTTCTTTAGGTTGATAAAAAAAAATGTATATATTTAGACAAAATTCTATTATCATTCCAGATGTATTTGCTCTCTCACTTGCGTCAGCAGCTGTATCAAGATGTAAAGACACGGTGCCACACATGAAGACTCTGCGGTGTGGCAGCTTTTTGGCTTCCCTAAGTCAGACAATGAAAAAGGTAAGAAGATAGGAGTCATGAGGCTGTTTTCCATAGTTGACATGGTTATAGTTTCGCTCTTACTTTTACAAAGAAAAGGAATTATGCATTGTTTTGCACTTGCAGTTTATACCTTCACTCAGAAATAAAAAAAGGATTATTTAATTTGATTTGAAAAATAATGTGCAAAAATATGTGTAGAGAAAAAAACATTTTTTGCCTTCAATCTCATTTTATGAAACAAATCGTAAAAAAAAAAAAATCATATTGTGAACCTAGCATTGTGAATTGTATCAAATTCTGAGCTGAGTGTATTGTTGCAAAGTATTTTCAGTTGCAAAGTAAGTATATGAACGTAATTTCCAGTAAACAGGGTTGACCCTATAAGTGGGTTCTGACACGGTGGAGCCAATTAGCTGTAAGCTAATTAAATGTTACACACTGGACCTTTAAGTAATTTTCTGGAATCAAACAAAACAACAAGCGGTTGAAACAAAGTCCAGTCAGTTTCAGATTCTCTCCTGTCAAAGATATTCTTAAAATTGACTTTTAAAGAATATCTCCTGGCTGTGTGTTGGTGCAGTACAGTGGTATGTAATACGGTCCAAGCCCAAATGGCCTACAACATGAATGTAAAAAGCATGTAAGTTCAGTTATTCCATTAAAAGACGGTTACATTAACAAAGAAGCATTCCAAATAGAAGCTGTAGCAACGTAAATCAATCTAACGGCTGAGATATTAGATCAGAAGCGTAACCAGAGGATAGTGCATGGTGAGAGCTGCATGAAATTAGATTTCAGGGAGGCAGCACCAGTGAAAGTGACTGACTTTCACTGCCAGTATCTGGCAAAAAAACATCGAAGGAAAGTCACCTTATAGGACATCTTTCTGAGGCTTTTGCTTCATGGGCTGTTAGTCTTGAAAGGAAACAGAAATCTACTAAACAGCTGAAGTCTTAAAGTCTGCATTCAGTCAGTCAGTCAGGAGGTCAGTGTAAAAAAGGGAAGAAGGCTGTCAAGAAAAAAAAAAAGGAAAGACATAAAAAGAAATGTCTGATTTCCTCAAACTGAAAACATGGCTTCTAAGATGTTGACTTGGTTGAGACTTCTATCCAACTGCCACACTCTTATTTGATGTTTAATGTTAAGTTTAATGTTTAATTAATCTAAGCCTATAATATCCCAAATCCAACAAAATATCAGCTAAAAAATATTTAAATATCCAGAAAATACAATTAGCAGTTATCAACAGGCAGTAAAATGTGCCAAATGTTAAGTGAACATTTCGATGGAAGGCTGACGTAACTTACCTTTAAGCTGCCTTTAACTCCTGCTCTTATGACAAGCACAGCTGATGCTCTGTGACTTAACCAGTCCATAAATATGTATTTTATCCACTAAACTGTTGCTGTTGTTGGCCTCACTAGCTTTATTAGGCTGTTTCATCTGAATGCCATGGTCCACTCAGTAGTCCAGCTGTCATCCTTACTTTATAGCTCCACTAGTCTTACATATAGTTACTAGTTATATCTGAAACCTTCCACAGCATTGTCTGACTTAATGCTTCTTTAAGGCGTCCTTGAAGTCTATCATGACCTAAGCAAAGAGCAGTGGGATGTGGTGTGGCCGTGGCAGGACCCGGCCTTCTATTGACACATATCTGCTCAAACTAGAGTGGCTGGCCCAGTTGGCTTGAAAGGCAACTTCATGTGAATGGCGTGGCCCACTGGTACTGCTTTTCCACCAACATGGAACAAGTTCTGTTCCAGTTCACTGCTGGTCATTAGAATGAATGCACGTACAAGACACTTACGCTCTGGCTTTACTTCACAGACCTGGAAGCTCTGTCCACTAATTATAAACTGTCAATAGTTCAGACCAGTTGTTGAGAAGACTCGGTCTGTATCTACATTAAAGTGAGGTAGGCATAGAACAAGCTGTCCACGGGACCTGTTCTTTAGTGGTTACTCTGCTATTCCGCGTAGTCAAGTGTTCTTCCAGCATCTGCAATCCTGTCCTGGTCCCTTGGGTATTCAAAAGGAAGAGTGTTTGTATTTGGGAAAAGAAAACTGCAACAGCATTAGTTAGAATTGAAAAAAAAAAATTCAGAAGTTTGTTTCTCTGTTTGATGATTGAATTCTGGAAATAAAACCTCCATAAAACTATAACCAATTCTTTTTCTAAACAGAAACAAAGAACTTGTTTCAATAGTATAATCTCCCTATTTAACACCCCAGAGAGCAGTCTTTTCTCACCCATCACGGCTGCTGGTGAAGCCTATATCAAAATCACACTTTGTCTTTATTTAACATCTCACATTGTTTAAATGAAGTATTAAAATAACTGTTCCAGCAGCAATCACTCAGATGAACACGTTTCAGTGTTCTTGTAGTGGTTATCTATTTGAGTGTTTTTTATTCTTATTTTAAGTCCTGGTTATTGTCGCCTTCAGTACGTGTTACATGTTTATCTATTGTCTCTCTTCTGTGTAAATGTGTGTTATGATGGATGCCTTTCAAATCTACCTACGGGTACAAATAAAGCAACCTGAACATGATAACGTGAAGATAAGAGTTCAGTAAGTAGAGCACATCATCCACATGCAAGTTTTGTCTCTGCCTGAAGTCCACAAACTCAGCATGTGGCAGCAGGGAGTTCATTCAGCGGTAGCTTCTTCAGTGCATATTCTGTAGGCCCTAGCAGGAAGCCTCTTTCTACCTTGTAGAATTTGGTGACATCACCCGAGGGAATCTCACCAGCTCCATACAGCCTTGTCAGTGTGGCTTTTGTTGTCAGTCCAATACCAAGTTGGAGGTGTGAAAGGCAAAAAAGATAAAAGACTATTTCTCACCCTTGCACCATTTTGCCTACACTATCTATCTGTAGATCAGTTATCATTAAATGGTCGTATAATATATTAAAATCAGTAGTTGTTTTTTCCTGATCCTGAAAATCAACACCTAAACTACAAAAAAGCTACAGGCTTCAAAAACGTTGACATCAGCTTTCGGATCAGACTTTCAGAATATTAACTTACTGGTGACTTTATTTGGCTAAATGTCGGCAGTTAACAGATCACAGACACAGGAGACAGGACGAGGTGATTAGAACAAGCAGGTACTGAGATGAAACATCAAACACCCCAACCGGTCGAGGCAGACGGCCACCCACCTAGAGACGTGGTCTGCTCGAGGTTTCTGCCTTGCTGCCGTCGCCAAGTGCTTGCTCATGGTGGGAACTGCTGGGTCTCTGTAAATAATGTTATAAGGAGTGCGGTCTAGACCTGCTCCATTTGAAAAGTGTCCTGAGATAACTTCTGTTATAAATTGGCACTATACAAATGAAATTGAACTGAATCCATTTGTAAAAAAGCAATTTGCAGAAACAACAAAAATGGCAATAATACTGCATACCATGGTATTGAGCCACCTTAAATCATTGCAGGGGAAATTCCCTACCCCCATCCATAAACAGTAATGCATTAATTAATTATACTTGACATAACCAATACAATAACTGAAACAGTTAAGTCATGCACCTGACCATAAGAGCATGGGTGTCTCTAGAACAGCAGATTAGTAGAAGAGGAGATGACCCTCCGTCAATGGACCCTGATAAAGTTCCACAAACACCTGGCTTGCTTTTTCTTGTAAAAGACAAAAAGTTCCTAATTAAATAGTAAGTAGAGAAATTTTTGTTTATGCATTTTTCATTATATTTTTCATAATTAAAATAGAAATACAAACTAGTGGGACTGAAATAGCTTGTCAGGGTCTTGTAGAGTATGCGGTTGACAGCCAGATCCAAACTGCTCAAATGCTGTGCCTCCATGTACTCATAGTGTCACAAAACATGCAAAATACAGAGTAGAACAAAAGAACAAAATAAGTATTTTAGAGTGGCCCTTCAAACAATTTCAGAATCATTGTGTAAGGTGAGAATATTTTTTCATCAAGAAAAGCGTATTCTTCTTCTTGACGCTGGATATCCAAACAAGATCAATACAGAAATCTTTAACATTAAAGGCTGACATCTGGAGGGTGAGAAAAAAACGTAGTTACTTTTTATAATTTGACTTAATGTAAAATGTAAGCATTGCAAATGGAGAATGCAGCTGTGACTGTCAAGCCATTACCTCGGAGTAAAGCAAGCAAACAGCGTTTGCGTTATTGTGCACAATGTGGCAGCAACAGCCAAGAATGCAGATGAATGGATTTTTGATCCAGGACCCTCCAGGAAGTCCTGATTCCCAGAATCACACTAGCATTATCAGCTGCAAGGGCCACACAGTTGGCCCGTGGGATATTGTGCCCTTCCATCACCTTTCATTTAGCTAAATACGGCCTCTGCAGAGCTTCAGCTGGTCCCTGATGTCGGCCCCATGTCGAGCAATCGTTGAATCACACCTCCACAGTTTGCCGGTCAGTGAATTCTCTCTCATTGTGACGACACAAATGTATGCAGCCCTTAGGTGATTAGAAATGCCAATGGGATGTTGAGCACCATTATCATGGCCACCTTCATTTCAGCTTTTTGTGTCTGTGGCCATGTAATGCATATAAAATAGTAAACTCAATTATCTACATAGGTGAGTTTGCTGCAATTAGGTAATTCATGTTATTTTGATGTACAAAACCAATCAATGTATTAATTTATTAACCTCAAACATTACATCTTTACCCCCTTAAAATGACGTTAACACCACTGCACTTATACAACTACTACGCTAGTCACCCATGTCTCCAGCTGAGCCCTCACTGTGAAACTATCAATTCTAGATGAATCATTTTTTGGGATTCCCTGTTCATGAGGCACATCGGCTCTGTCCTTGCGTGTAATCATTTACCATAACCTTACCATAAGCAGCTGGACTCGCAAGAGCGTGCGAGAATCCATCTCACCAGGCTTCAAGCTTCTGTCAGAACCAAAACCAGACGAAAAAAAAACTCACCCTGTGTATAATTCACACGTATTTACAGCCTTAGCCTTACTTTAATACTTGGAAATTATTTCTAATGTTTATTTCTAGTGCTTCTTATTCTGCTGCACAGCCACATTTTCCCACAGGTATCACTGTTTAATTTCATCTTATATTACTTCAATCATGGTTCTGATTCTGTTGCTTGTAATTAACAACTTCTGCATGAACTGAAGCAAAGCTGGACAGAAAAACAATATATTTAAATTAATAAATTAATAAATAGAAAAATGTTTGTGCACTTCTTATCTTATTTTTTGGTCTGACATAAGAAATGTGTAAATACTTGTTGTAGTCCTGCTTCCTGTTGTTCCATGTTAACTACAGATATTGACAGGGAGTAAATTAATTGGATGCCTATTGCCAACATTTATGAAGTGAATTGGTTTCACACCCACAGGCTAAGCAAACGGTATCGAGTTCTGTTTATTATGTCAGGAGCCATTAATTTGCTGCCAGCTTTATATTGAATATGTTATCAGAAACCTGGCAAGCGAGTGAAAGCAAAGACAAAATGAGCCAATTTAATACTGTTTGGCAGGAAGAGTCACATTTCACTGCCTGTTGGATTTTTGTCTGACTAGGAATCTCTAAAATACATTTGTTATACGTCATTCTCATGAGGTGTTCACACCTGTACCTGAATTTTATCTGCAGTGCCTCCATTAGTGCTCCATGATGCAGAACTGCAATGGGCGTCGGATAGTTTTCTGTTTTCTAATAAGGAAGCTCATTGTCTGTTAACATGTTCTGTTTCCAAGTCAAACCCCTTTCAGTCATAAACAACAACCTTGATTTCAGCTCTGCAGTCACGTACACATTCCTTTTATTTCACTCTGAGCAAGAGGTGGAGGAAGGTTAGTTGAATGCCAGCATTTCAACAAAGAGTTGCTTAAGTAATCTGCAACATGCTGCTTTTTTAAAGTCATTTGTGCCAAGCATTTTTTTTATGTTTAAACTCGGCATGCTCCAGAGGTTCACGCAGTTATATTCTTTGTGGTCAAACGCTAACCACTCAGTTCTTAATACTATTTATTCTTACATATCTGAATGATTTCCTACACAAAAGATCTAAATTGCTGCCACTCAACAATTTGTTCTAAAAAGGAAAAAAAATGGAGGGAAAAGTGGGCCATCTATGAACTTGTGTTGAATTGGTAATGATATGCACAGCCATTGTTGAAAGATGAGAACTTGAAACATTTGCTAATAAATAGTGCTAGGTTCCTCCTGAATGCACATCAGGTCAAGACAACAGAAGAATATCCAATGTCATACCTTTGCGGGAAACAGGATCTACAATTTTAGGCAAACTATCAATATATGTACATAACGAGGGAAAATGATGTGAAACAGCCAGAAAGCTTATGGCAGCTCAAGAAATGAAGTCATTTTTCAAGTAATTCAGTGGCTCAGTCATGAGCGAATCCGTGAATGAAGCACGCTATTGACAGCAAAGCCGTTTCCATTTATAATTCCCAGTGATCTCCAATTCATGAGAATTCGTTAAAAGAGGTCACAGCTTCTGAAAAGTTTGGACTTAATATTCTAAGTTCTCCATGGGATGCAGCTCGCTTGAAGTCAAGAACAAGGAGAAATTTATATCACAAAAAGCAGACCTCATAGTGGACTCACAACAGAGACAATAAACTTGGACTGCAGTTTGCAGACTCTGCTTTGGCAAATGAAGATAAAATAAAATTGTCCATATATACACAAAACCAAACACTCACAATGACATGTGTGCCTTTTCAGTCTCTCCAGGATTTTGCAAGATTGTTGAAGCCTATTGCAATGTTTTTAGGCAATTTTTGCATTGAAAATGCTGGAAAAAGTGAAAATTGCAAACAAAATCAAAGTCAGTTTGTTCCGGTGAGAATAAAATGGCTTGGTGTTTTGCATGGGGGACTGCCATGATTGGTGAAACTCATGGGAAACTACAAAGATTGGTAAAATTTGTGGAAAAGTCGCAGTGATTGGACAAAATTGCGAGGTTGCGCAGAATTCACAGGGACTGGTTGAATTTGTTGCAATCGCAATTTTGCATCTTCCTGGAGGGGACTGCCTTCTTTCCGATTCTGTGCTCTTCTGCTTCATAGAGTTTGAATTTGTGAGAATCTGCATGTATCGGTTTATATCATCTATCTTAACCGGACACTGTGTCCGTTCCCATTCAGCACTTGGAAAATGGAAATGGATGTCAAGGATTTAAACTGAAACTGCAGCATTTATTTCCAGCTTCCACAACGACCCCCTGCTTCAAAACATAAAAGGTTTCCCTCTAGTTGCACCACCTCTTCTGTCTCTTTCTCTCTGGGAGCAGAGCAAGCACAAAAATATTAATGCTGACTGTTATGATCATTGCACTGTGCAAAGCAATCTGCTGCAGGCCAGGAGAAAGCAGAAATAAACAGAAGGCCTGTTTGTCTTTCTATATATGTCTGTATGGATCATGGCAGGATAAATCTGTTAGGTGGGCCCTGGGGCAAACATTTGCTGCAGGGGGTAGGGGAGGGCAGTCGCACAACAGACTTCAGTATGGCAGTTCCTTTATATCCAAGAGTCCCAGAGATCAAACAGTCCTCCTATGCTGGAACAACAGTTTGTGGTTGTGTGATTAAACATGGTTTATTACATTACTTATCTTTCATTTGAGCACAAACAAACATAATCAAATTAGGTTGCAGACCGGCACAACATACAAATGTCTCACCATGCTTGGATCTTACTGTTATTACCAAAATGAAATGTTTCTGGATTGTATTGAACGGATATATTATTCCATCCTATTATTTTGTCTTTTATTCATTTATAAAAAAAAGAAAAAGACATTGTCTCTCAGATGGGAGCAGGATCCAATCATTCACTTAAAGGAGCCGACTCATTCACAAACAACCCATCAGTAAATGTCATTGTGAGCATGTTAGCATGGGGCTGTTAACATTTAGCTCAAAGCACCACTCTGCCTGAGAATGTGTCACAGAGTCGTGCTAGCTCAGCTGCAAATTCCTGCAGTCCAGTAGTCACGCTAATAAGACACGTCAGTTTCGGTGATACTAAAACAATATCTGCAACACCTTTTGCTGTTTCATTCAGCTGAATAGGCCATGTTCTATCAACGGACATCAGAGTGCTATTCATCTAACATTGCCGTTAGCTGCAGTTAGCTTCTTTTAGCAACAAACAAACTCCATAAATCACCTCAGTACCGCGGAGTACTGTCTCTGAGGTTGTGTTCACTGGGACGCTGCTGAGCCCTGTTCCATTGGCTAACAGCAGCAGTTTCACCCAAATCACTGGTAAAGTTTTAAAAATACAAAGAAATAACGTCTTTGCATATTTTTTGGCATACATTGTTTAAGAGGCGTACATGACTGGAATATTAAAGGGTTAAAAGAGCATTTTCCTTTAAGAATTGTTTTTTTAAATGCGCTGTACAACTAATCGAATACAGAACAGCCTGCATGTAAGCAAATTAAACAAAGAAATATTGATCTAAAATCGGACAAAGAATCTGTTGCCAATTTTTTGGCATAATTTAGTCTGTGCCTGAAAAGCAAAGAGATAACCCGGCTCTAAGGGGACCTGTTTTTTTGTTTTTAGGGAAATTGTAAGTGTTTATTTTGGGAGGTGTACTCATAAAATGGTCAGGTATCCTGATGCACACTGTTCCTCAAATTGCTCTTCCACTGGTATATGTATGTGTCTTGCATTGATATTTGGGCAGTTGCTGTCATCCACCACCCTGCAGGCCACCGCAGGCGTCATAGATTTTCAGTCGTGTGACATTAACCTCAGACTGCTGCTACAGTATCCCCCCCCCGCTCTTTCATTCAAGCTTAACTGAGCCACAAGAGGAGGGTGAGGAGGAGAAACTGAGAAAGATGGAGGGAATTCTTCCTTCCAATCCAGCTGATGTGACATACTGTACAATAATAAGAGTCAGTGGAGTAAATAACATCAGTGGAGTGGAAGAGAGTAGACAGGTGGCAGGGAACACAGGATGTATAAAAAGAGGATGCAGAAGGAGGAGGAAAGGATGGATGAGGGGGGAGGAGCTTTAATGGGCCTTACTTTTTTGTATGAATGGAATCAATCAGGAGGACAACTGTCTGGTGTGTGAGGGGATGACTATTCAGGGAAATTTTGACCATGTGTTGCTCCCAAAAGACGGAATGTGACTGGGATGAAATCCTCATACTAACCACCATCTACTGTGTCTGTGGTCTGAGCGCTTTGGTGCCTATACTGTAGGAGCCAGAGCTCCTCCTCCTGGCAGCTTTGGGCACTGCAGTACTCTGTGACAAGTAGGCACAATGTCAAATTCAGGAGTGGGCAGGTCGCTGTGTGTACTGACGAAAAGATGCATTTGAATCCAGGAAGTCCAGTTGGAAGGCTCAGAGCTTTGTCCTCTTATGATGTTGGAGTAACTACAGTCACTGCTCCTCCATTTTTATACTTCTGAGGTAAACAACAGAATTAGCTCAATCAATCAAACTTCATTTCTCATAGAGGTTTTGACTGATAAGCTACTAATAAGAGAATGTTATCTGTAAAACTATTGGCGACTAATGCAGATGAGTATCCCAATACACTGACTAATACTACCCCCTCCAGGCATGTATAAAGACATATCTACAGAAAAGACTTCAAAGAAAGGGTAATTTCCACATTACAATCTTGTAGGGACATCTACTCCTTCTACCTTATTGCCAAACCCAGAATCTGCCGATATATATATACAAATATGCACATTTTGTTATTTTTTGTGTTCAAAGTTTTCCTGCTGTGTGATGTCACAAATCCTGCTGGTAGGCCCCGCCCCTTAAAATCTGATTTTCAATGAGCACAGAGAAACTTTCCACTTTCAGCAGATGAATGTGAAAACATCCCTCTAGTGTCAAACTCTGCACAGACAGCATTCAAACATCATACTGTAGGAACAAGAAGAACAACAGCTTCTTGACTGGAGGGGGACTTTAAAAGAAGAAAAGAAATTAGTTATTGGAGGTAGATTTTGAATGTATCTTCATAGATATCAGGGCTTTGTGCTGCTCACAGATCCTCAGGGCAGGCCGTTCTAATGGCTCGACGCACAAAAACTAAAAGCCCTTCAAACCTTTTCCTCATGCGTTTTGGAACAACTGAGAGGTTTGTTATGAGAGGACCTGGAGCCCGTTTCACTCAAATTTGCAACCTCCAATCTGCAGTATGAGATAAATTCTTGTTTTTGCATTCATTTTAACACGCTTTACTGTTCAGAACAAATTCTGTATTCGTGATGAGCATGCAAGAGAGCTGAAGAGCTTGCAAATTTCCCCATGATTTGCGAGTGGCAATCATTTGTGAAACAAGACTTGTAAATCGCTTTTATGAAACAAGCCCCTGGTTTATACTTCATATCAGACTGGTTCAAGACTATGTAATGGTTCATAAACTGGTCAAGCAATTTAAACAGCAATACAAAAACTGATAGGCAGCCACTGTAAAGTTTGTAAAATGGGTGTCATGTGTGCTCTCCATCTGGTTCAGTGAGTCCTGAATCAATCCCAGCTGGTTTATCACTGTAGCTCAGTACAACATGGCAAACACTACACAGCTAAGATATTAGGTGCGTAATATATTACAAGTGGACAATATGTTGTGACAACGTTCCTTCCTGCCTTCAGTAAATACATGCAGATAACTGCTCTACAGACTCAAAGGGGGCTGTACAGTAATGAGAAAGCTGACTCATAACTCTGTTCAGCCCTCGCTCTGAATAAAAGCTGACTCACTCACTGTGGCACCACTACTGCAAGGCTACTCAAAGACAGTCTAGATGTCGGGTTGCAGGGGGGAGGGGTATCAAAGCCGATCTGCAATCGGCTCTCTCTGTAGTAATACTCCAATTAAACACTCTGTGACTCAGATAAGGTGCTGTCTGCAGCGGCTGGAAAGTTTGCCACAAGATGCTAAGGCAGACATGAAAGGTAGCTGCTGTTAGGCAAAGGCGTGCAGAGATTGAATCTATATGTAGGAAAATATCCCCAGACTGTCTAAAGAAAATATATTTTCTTTTGATTTAGGAAGATTTATCTAAGCGCACAATACTAATACTGGGAATATAATAATTTCACACACTATGCTTTATCCTTCAGTTTGTGGGGGATTCAGAATATTCTCAGGTTTATCAGTGATTCTCTCATCTCTTTGAGGCTTTTCAAAAGCTTTGGAGGTTTCTGGTACCTGATGATGCAAGTCCTGGCAGGCAGAGATGGCAGCTGTGAAAATCCCCACTGGGATGCTCTGTGTGTGTGTGTGTGTGTGTGTGTGTGTGCGTGTGAGAGAGAGAGAGAGTGTGTAGCATTCAGCGTTGATTTCATTCCGTTGTTCAGCTTTTAGCAATCACAGGATGAGAGGAAGCTCCGATTGTGATGAACTTGCGTCCTGCTGTTCTGTCTGTCAATCGTTGTGTTTCCTTCCCAGCATGATGCATATAACAGTTATTGTCCAATTTGTCATCCAGAAATTTTCTTGGACACAACTGCTCCCACGTCCTCCACAGCTCACACCATCAGTATTTGCCAAGCTGGTAGTGGTGTTAAATATCTCGGCCAAATCATGTCCTGCGGTCCTGCTGTATTAGGATGTGAATGTTGTACACGGCGGCTTCAGTTTGTTGTGCTTCACAGCTCAGTCAGTGCAACTAACTGACTCAACCTGACAAATGCACTTGGGACTGAACGGTGATTGTGTTAGAAATGGGCAATTGGGCTTGCTCTAGGCATCATTTTGACCTCTAGCGTTTGTGCAATACTGTTAGGATCCTGCACAACTGAGTAAACATTGCACACAAAAAAACAATGTAGCACTGTCAAAATAACCTGTTTTACTCATAGGCCCGGACACCAAATGCAATCACGCCACAACCTCCTTCTTTCTCCATCAGAATCACCTGATGAAAACTTAAAAAACACAGATCAGCCACAACATTATGAACATCTGGCCGTTTTCCCGCTGATGACCTCCAGCTGCTCTGCCTCAGCTAATTGCTAATGTAGCTGCCGTTCACTAACAGAATGGGGCTTGTGTGGTAAAGAGAGAAAGATGCTGTGTCTCAATTTGGATACGTCTGTTAGTACACTTCTATGTAGTACACAATGCACACTTAGTACTTACTTAATTTCGGCAGTGTAGTAGTATTGTCTCAAATCGAGCAGGGCCATTGCACACTTAGTGTAAATGACAATCACAACATTTTACCGTGTCACCTTCTTCTTGCAGCAAATTGCAGCTGGACAGAGCAGTAGCGCCAATACCGGCTTATTATTCACTGGTTTCTTCATGATATTAGTCAAAAGTGAACCTGCTTCTACTTTTTATAGTGTGTCCCCCATTTCATGCAAGGTGGAAATTACACTATCTACGGTACAGAACTACCGGTATGTGCTATGTAGCGAAAATGAGGTTGAAAGTGTACAACGTTCCACAAATGTTTCCAGAAATGTATCATTTATTTTAGCATGTTTAATTTTCCTTCATGTTTTTTTTTTAATTACATTTGTATTGTTGGTTTTACTATATTAACAATGGGTATTCTATGCTTTTAATTTTGTATCTTTCAATTGTTTATAGTCCAGGTGAAATGAAAAATGTAATTTGAACCCTTTAAAGATTGCATCCTCTGTCATATTATACCCCTATTTAGCAATGTAGACCCAAAAAATGAAAAAAAAAAAAAATTCTACTGGAGCTCCCAGTCCGACAGAGCCAGCTAATGGGTCCGCTAGAGATGCTGGACTGGGGGGACGTAACACACAGCGCTTTTGGCTACGGCAACAGGTCCTTCCCTGACTGCCTGTTTTATACAGGAAATGCGTAAATATGTGTGAAACGCTAACAGCTCTCTTATTCCAGTTTCACCTGCACTTTAAAACTATCCCCAGTATGATTAGTTTTGCAACATTGCACCTACATTTATGTATCTGTGTTAGTGTGAGGCTGTATTATGGTAAACAAGGCCAGGTTTCCACACTCTTTTTGTTGTTTGTTGTTTTTTAGAGAGCTCCTTCCTGTAGCTCTGGGGTCTGGTCCAGTAGTATTTTTGATCAGGACGGTTTCTAACTGAGTGAAAGGGCCCAGAAGTATGTGAGTGTTAAGAGCTGTTGGAATTCTCTAAATGCTGAGGAAAGGAGCTTCAATGCTTCCTTTATTATCTCCTTTAGCATAGGGATACTTGAAGGAGATAATGCCGTCCCACAATTCCTTGCGGAAAAGCCACCTGTTCTCAAATACAAACGATCTTTGTGTATAAATATTATTATATTAAAATGATCAAACTGAAGTTTATACACCGTAGCGTAACATATTCCTCATTTGCAGCCTTTAGGAATATCATTTAAATATTTGAATTGTTCTTCACTCTCAGATGCTGAACCTTAAGAATGATCAGATTCAGAATGAGTGTACATTAAGTACGTTTCCACATACAGGAATTTACCTCGTTATATTGGTGCATAACAATGAACACAGGATAAGTGAAACAAGTACTGCAAGTCAAAGACTATTATTATTCTTTAAATGAAGATGTGCAAAATATTATGTTCAGTAGTAGGTTTGTATGACTTTTGTATTCCCTTTTTTATTTTAATTTAATTCATTTTCATTTTCCAACCAGGCCAATGAAGTCCTATTGTTCACTGGGTTGATCAATAAAGCTTACATGAAACAACACGGTAAGAGTGCAAGTGCTAAGTATCTAAAATGCGCTTTTTGTAGTCCATCTTTGTTGTTCTACCACAGCAGACACGCATCATGAACGTCCGTCGTCACATAGTAAACGGCAGTCGGATTCTCTCAGCACCGTGGTTGTCTTTTTCTAAGCATTTATGAATGAATGAAAATAATTCTGATTTGTTGAGAAACATCACTATCTACATTTGATGAATATTCAGCCCCGAATTCTCCACTTTAAAGGTATTTCCAAAAGTAGAAAATGGGTGAGCTCTAACCTTCAAAAAATAACTCACAAGTGAAATCAAATCATTTTGTGGCAGAACACAAACTACTAAAGGTAGGAGGCTGTAATCACTTTCTGGAATGGAAAACTGCATTTCCGGGGTTGTATTGGCCCTTTGAAGACTAAACCAGTACACTTTACACTGGTGCTGGCTTCATCTTTTATTTGATGGTTAAAAAAAGAATGAATAGCAGCAGTTACAAGCATGGAAGAATATAACACAGAAGAAGGTGATTTCACTGTGCATGACTATGTCTCCACTTGCCAGTAATTTGGTCCCCCGCTATAAGCCTTCTGCCCCCCTTGGATATTTGTTCTAGCTCAGACACTGGCTGGGTTCCAAATGCAGTTAAGTTTGCCCAGATAATTCAGGTTCCCACACAGTTTTTATTTGTAGTACAACTCTTCATCCAGAGGAGGGCAGCATGGCTCTGTGGCTGTGCTGTAAACATAAACAGAGCAGTCCATGAGGAGAACTGCACATTCTGTTTGCTTTGAACCAGGAAGAGAGACTCTGTCAAATTCCAATAACCGACACTGAGACTACTTGCAGTCTTCAGAATGTTCTTTCAAATTAAAAGCCAGACAGAAAGAAAGGGTCCTCAGTTGGAACAAATTTCAAAATAAGTCTGATTTGTTGACTGCTCCAGTCTTGTGGATTTTCCTTCAATTTAAAATCCAGACAGAAAGAATGTGAGAATCAGTATCATCACTATCTATAGTTGAATTAATTATCTGACCGGAATTCCTTCTTTGTCATTATAAGGAACTTTAATCTCAAAAGAACAAAAGGGCAGTTACTCATTGTTCACTCTGAACTCTTGTCAAGGAAATTTCAGGTTTACTGACTACATTCATGTTTACAATATAACGCTGTGACTCTGCTGTTAGATCAGTAAAAATACTTTAAGGAATTTTACCCAATTAGTTTTAAAGCTGTTTTCCATGTAAACATTATATAAAATAAAAAACTAACTCTGCTAAGCTGACGGATAAGATAAGATAAGATATTCCTTTATTTGTCCGACAACGGGGAAATTCCAATGTTGCAGCAGCAAAGTGGATAGAGAAAAAAACAGTATAAAAAACAGTAAGAGTAGAAAAATAATAAATAAATACACAACCACCATCAGGAAGGGAATTAGGGTTTAGGGTTAGGGATAGAGGGGTGAAGAGGTTTCTTTTTAAGAGAGCAGATTCCAGCTCCAGAGGCTCTTCTTCTCCTCCTGTTGCTCCTGAAAAGAGAAAGACAGCCTGTTTTTAGTTCTCTTCCAGAGCTCTGAATTCTTCTGAAATGAGCTGTTAGAATCCAAAAGATGAGCTGAGGCAGCATACGTGAAGCCAGATGTTTGCGTCTGCGAGGTGGTGGAGCTCCTCTCTCCTCTCTGCCTCCTTGTGCCTCAGGATCTTTTGGTGGACCAGCGCCTGCAGCATCTCTTCCAGCTCTGTCTCCTCTCTCTGCCACTGCTGGGCTCGGATCTCCTGAGAGCTCCTGTCTGGAAGGATGTTTCTTTCTAAGAGAGGAAGTGCTCTTCTTTGTCAGAGAGCTCCTCCCTGTAGCTCTGACCTCTGTCAGAGAGCTCCTTCTGGTGGGTCTTCTCTCTGTCTGCCAGCTCGTATGTCTGCTCTCTGGGCGTCCGTACGAGTTCTTCTTCTTTTCATTGGCCCTGCTGATCTCTTTATCTTTCTCTACGAGGAGTTCCTTAAGCTGGCTGACTTTCGCTAGCCGCTTTTCTTCCATGCTTTTGACCTCGCTGGATTCTTTTCATTCATCAAGAGAGAGGCTCTCGTCCTCGCTGCTTCTTCTTAAAGAGCATGGAGGCTCTGATGAATCTGCTCATCTCTCTTTCTGATCTCCTCTTCTGCCTTCTCATGCTCTCCTGACAGCTTCTTCTGCACGGTCTTCTTTTCTTCCAGCAGCTGCTGTCTCTCATTTTACCAGAGCTCTCTCTGGTTCTGGACCATGGTTCTAGCTGTGGCCCTCAGCTTGTCCTCCTTTTTCTTTCATTCGAGCCTCCATCTGGCTCCACATCTCTCTGTTTAAGGCCTGTGCAGAATGGGCAAAGAAATACATCTTTTTCACATCAGAGTATAAAACTGATGTTGGCCCTGTTTTTCCTTACAGGAACAGTGATCTGTGAAAGATACTGAGTGGAAATAGGTCATATTTACATACAATTCTGAGCAGAAAGCCTAATTTAACCATTTAATTAATCCCTCCATGTATTACACACTATGAGTACACTATGATTAATTGATTGATTAAATGGAATAATTATGTTGGATACAGTGCTCTATGTCTTAATTGCCATGCATTTTCTATAAATCTTGCTTGAACAAAACTCTCCTTCCTAAAGAGTCAACTGAACATCACCTTCTACTAGATTTTTTAAACAGATGGTTCCTCAAGTCGTTGTACACACACACACACACACACACACACACACACACACACACACACACACACACACACACACACACACACACACACACACACCTTGCAGTCTACATTTGTGTAATTCTGTAATTTAAATGTAGTTTGGTCATTTTCCAATCCGGCTAATATTTTGCCCCCCGCCCCGCTATAAGCCTTCTGCCCCCCTTGGATATTTGTTCTAGCTCAGACACTGGCTGGGTTCCAAATGCAGTTAAGTTTGCCCAGATAATTCAGGTCCCCACACAGTTTTTGTTTGTAGTACAACTCTTCATCCAGAGGAGGGCAGCATGGCTCTGTGGCTGTGCTGTAAACAGAGCAGTCCATGAGGAGAACTGCACATTCTGTTTGCTTTGAACCAGGAAGAGAGACTCTGTCAAGTTCCAATAACCTACACTGAGACTACTCCAGTCTTGTGGATTTTCTTTCAAATTAAAAGCCAGACAGAAAAGGGGCCTCAGTTGGGAAAAAAAAATAAAAATAAGTCTGATTTGTTGAGCAACATCACTATCTTTGTCATTGCCTGCCTAGTATGACATGGTTTCAATATTGGGAATGGGAACTCTTTAGGCTCTCTCTCTCTTTATCTCTGTAGGCCTTTTTTTTAAAGGTCTGGGGACCTTTGACAAGAATGAAAGTGGGTTTTATGGGTACCCACCATTGACGGTAGATGGTACCCACAAGTCTCCCCTTTACAGGCATGCCCACTTTATGCTAATCTCATGCAGTTTGGGGCAAAAAACATGCAGTTTAAATGTTTTATTTGTTATTGTGTTGTCAATGGTATTTTTTTGCCCAGTGTATTTGAATTTCTGCATACTGGGGTCCATAGACAGTATTGGGATTTAATTTGACTCTAGGGCTGTATGATATGGTAAAAATATATATATATATACTGCATATTGCGATTATTTTGAAAGATACTGGCATTTGCAATATGATTCACTATTAGTGGAAATATTTTTTTGCAATCACGATTTTAATTTTCACAGAAGAAAAATATGAAAATTCTGATGATTGACATTTTTTGGGGTCCACTACACTTCTTTATAATGCTGTTTGTCACACATGTTACCTTTTATCAAACAGATGCAGCTTCTCAACAGAAGGATTTTCTCTTTAACGCCACAACCTTTATTGTGAAAACACAGACACACCGGAAGATGAAGCTGCTAGCGTTGTGCTAACCTCAGACACACAGCAGGGACACACAGGGCTGTATTCTTCTCTTCTTCAGGAACTAACATCAACCTGCAGCTGCTTTCTGACAACAACCGCAGAAGAACCACCTGCATGTTTACAGCAAAGTAAACCTCAGTTTATTTATTTATTATTTATGTATTCATTTAATCCGAATTTAACGTTAGCGAGATGACGCCATGTCTCTTCTAACTTAATAAGTTACGTTACGTTTGTTTGTGAAATGTCACAGAGAGCTAACCTAACGTAAAGCATGTCATACACTTTACTGGACATTACGGGACACCTTCCCTTCGCTTACTTTGTTAATTGATCAATTCTTATTGTTTTGTGTCTTTATTTCTCTCCTAGCCGATATTTGCCCAATATAACGCCGGTTCTCAGCCATGTAAAGTAACTTAATGCTGTTTATGTTAATGCAGTAGCGGTGTAGAGTCTCAGTGTGGCCTGTTATTGCACAGTTTTACAGCCTAGTTTTGGCGATTTGCTTCCGCATTTGTTTCCCAGAAATCAGCTTTTTACGTGGGCGGGCGTGTGTGTGTGTGTGTGTGTGTGTGTGTGTGTGTGTGTGTGTGTGTGTGGGTGTGGGTGTGTGGGTGTGTCATTCTACATACCGTGATCTCTGGAGCTGACGAGATATAAAAAAAACATGACATTTCATTGGTTTAATTACATAGTATAATGAAACCACTTCTTTAAGGCCTTTGTTGTAGACTTGCTTTTATGTGATGTCTTTTTAATTCAATTTTATTTCATTTCTTTATTTTATTTTCTATGGCTTATATTCTGCTCTTATTATTGCATTTTTTATTTAACTACATTTGTGTATGGCGGCTGGTGACAGGCCAATTATCTAGCATTAGGAGATAATGGGCACATCTGCAGGCCTTGGGAAGGTGGTGTAAAAGCCCTGTACTGTAACTCTCATGCATCCTGCTGTGAACTTATGCCTGAAGTTCCTGTAGAATAGAATTACACATTACTTTCTTTGAAAAAAAACAAACAAGAAAAACAAACTCATATCTCACAGCTGTCACTTTATCATCATTGTATTCCCTCTACTGTATTTTCTAACTCAGCCCAGCTTATAATAACTTTGGTGTGTCCTCCTCTCCTTGCAGGCATGGCTGTGTTTGAGAACTGCTCTGTGCTTTTGGAGCTGAAAAATTTGCTCTTCAAGGAGAAGAAGAAGCTGAAGTCAGCAATAACAGAGAATGGAGGCAACATTTGCTTTGTGGTCAATAAACAGGTAAGAGGATGTGATCATTCTGCGCTGTAGGTGGAGATATCGGGGTGGTTAAGGACTAAAAACTGAATATCTTTCTCCAATAGGGTCAGTGTAGATGCAGGTTGCATGTTGTCTGCTTCTAGGGCACTTCAGCCAGTTGGATATGTTCATATGCAGTAACAAAAAAAAAGCACAACTTTCTCTCTGATTTCTGCCTACATTTCCCACAGTGCTCTCTGATAGTGACCAGTGATGTGTCCAATCTGAGCAGCAACAGGCTGCGTAGCATCCAGAAATACCAAACGCCGGTGGTCGGAGTGGATTATGTGTACAGCTGTCTGGAAAGAGGAGTTCTTCTGCCTGTGGATGAGTACACGCTGGATACTTCCTCTCCCTTTGCTTTTTCACCTCCTCGTCCTCCCTCCTCACTGAGTACACACTCACAGCAAGGTATTATCCATATAAGCAGTCATTCGGAAAAAACACTGTTGTCAATTCAACAATCTGAATTTTAGGCCTTACATTGGAAAACTAGTTTGGATTATGAAGTCAATGTTACTTTCATAAATTGAATCTAGCTTTTTAACTTGTCTTTAGGAAACATTTGAACTGATCATGTTTAAGTGACACATATATGTATATCATACACTGTAACAAATATGTCTGTGCAGAGTTTGACACTAGAGGGATGTTTTCACATTCATCTGCTGAAAGTGTGCTCATTGACAATATGATTTTAAGGGGGTGGGGCCTACCAGCATGGTTTGTGCCATCA
This sequence comes from Dicentrarchus labrax, assembly GCF_905237075.1. Lineage (NCBI taxonomy): Eukaryota > Metazoa > Chordata > Actinopteri > Moronidae > Dicentrarchus > Dicentrarchus labrax. Next base: position 24,823,553 of record NW_026136706.1, on the reverse strand, counting down.
CAAATAGTTAGGAAGTCAGTCCTAGTCCAGTATGCAACTTGTACAGTGTGATGTAGAAACTTGAAGCCACCAGTGCACATCCACTGAGAATGGACTTTACAGTGAAGTAGGAGACATCTTGTGTCCAGCAGGAAAACTTTAGAAATCAACACTTACATATTCAGAGATTGTGGAAGGTTTAATGAGGGAGAAGGGGGAGAGGATTTTAATGTGGAAATGATACTGTTTTGCAGTCTTAACACTGGAGGGGATCTTTAACTTGAATCTGCAGAAACCCTGTTTATTCCCTGTTGGACGATCATGTAGCAGCAAACTAAAGGATGATGATGGTGAAGGCCACAGCATCACTCATCTTTGATATTTGTAAATGCACATCATTTATGTTTATGTATTTAACTTTAAAACTGAATTGCAGAGAGAAGGTTTATGCACTGTTTGGGAGTGTAAAATTCCCGTTGTAGGTACAGTACTGTCTCGGTCAGAAACATGGGAACCAGGACTCCACCTAGTTCCAACGTAATGACTCATGATCCCTCTTATTTCCTTTATTTGCACTTCACACAGACACAAGTCATATTTTTCTTTTTTTCTGGTTCAATAGTCTGTCCTCCCACTTCTGTTTCAGCATTGACATATGGACATTCTGATTAATTTAGCCGCAGTCAGCAGGTTTAACTGCATAGTCCTTAGGTCTGGTCAAGGGTGTGTTTGCACATACACATTCAGATTTTGTGTAGAGCTGATTCTAACATGCAGCAGTGTTGTGTAATGAGCCCTCTGTGAATTGTATCACCTTGCTTACATAGCCTGCTTTGTGTAGTCAGGTTTAATCACATACCTGCCCTAATGCATGTACTGCAGAACATGTGACATAAGGTGTGTCCATTATGTGTAAATGTTCTGTCTTGTCTTTTGTAGTGTCCAAAGTACCACAAAGCAAAGCAGTTGAGCTGTCCAAAGGCCCAGCCAAGCCTGTGGACTCTGTCAGGCAGACTCATGAGGCACACAGTCCGGTGAAGAGCGGAAACGTCCTGGAAAGGTTCAGGTGTGAACAAGAACCATCCTTATGTTAGCCTGGACATACTCAGTAGTGTGTTATATTAACACTGGTGGATTCGGGATGAATGATATGATATGATAATGAAATAATGCAGAGGCCTGCAAAGGACAGTGACTTTAGGGGGCGTGGCCTCAACACCAACCGGAGTGATTGACAGACTGACAACAGAAATGCACCTGCTCTGATTAGAGGGCGTTAACACTCTTTTCTGTCATGATGTAAATAAGTTACGGTCAACTCTATGTCAGCATTGGGGTACAAGGTGATTTAAAACAGTCTATGGTGTGTTGAGCAATTATCAACCCACAAAATGCCGAGTTTTATAAAATTGCTAAGAATGTCACTTTTAACACCGGCATTGATGTGTTTCATCACAGTACAGTCATATAGTTTAATTTACAGCTCAAAAGACACAGTTCAGTGGAGTCAACATTTGTTTTCATGAACATTTCTGCAGGAAAATGTATTCTCAAAACACAAACTACCTCACACACAAAAATAATATAATTGATATTTTTTTTAAACTTCACAGGATTTATACTGGAACTGATTCCAACCTTCCAACGTATCCGGATCATTTTCAAGTGGCCAAGTATTCAATCTTTGAAAAGGTAAAGCTGCACTTTTTTTTTTTAGCTTATTGCTATTACAAAAGTACTGCAATTACTATTTTTAATAATATATACATTTCTCTCAAGATAAAAAGCAACACTTGGTGTGTGCTGGAGCTGCAGAGTTCCAAAGGGGACAAAGAATGGCAGTACCGTGTGGTCCGGTACTGGAAGGACGATGTGTTCGCCAAGGTATGAAGTCTATTGTATATTGCTGCTGATCACATTGGGGTCACCTGTGAGCTGACATGCTGTACTGATTGTGATGCAATGTGATCATTTTTGTAAGATTGATATTGAAAATAAAACAATAAGTCACCACTGTTAGTGTCATACAATGTCTGTCATATTGTTATTGGTTAGTTTGAACTTCTTGCCCTGTGACCTGTGTATAATAATCCTGTTTAAACATGCTGTCTATTGTAGTATGCAGTAGAATCAAACAGAAGTAGGAAGTTATTTGTAGTGTTAAACCAATGTGAACAGTTTTATTTTAAAAATGTTGTTCTCAAGTGAGAGTTGTCACTTTTTAGCCCCATCTGAATAACAGCTATCAAAATGTGGGACTCAGGTTACACTTAAGCAATAGAAAAACTTGTACATAAACAGATACCTGTGTTTGTGCTAACAGACAGCGGCGGTGAGGGATATGCTGGTGTTTCCGTCCAACTCAGAGGAAGCTCTGGAGGTGTACAAGGCCCTTAGAGAAACCCTGCAGGCTTCCGGTCTGCAGCTGCGGAGCAACATCCCTCCACGGGCCCAGGACCTGGGCTCTGCCCCCCTCCAGCAGGTCTGGCTCAACTGCACACACATATTTTGCTGAAAGTCTTTATCCAAAGCAAGAAAAATAAAGCTTCCTAAATCCTGCCCCGTTTTGGCTCCGATAACAGTTGAGGCAGGTGCAGTCGGAACCTCGGTCAACTTTCTCCTTTCCTGTACTTATATGCTATGTGCTAGGCTTGTCTATGATATATACATAACATCTTAAGTTACAGTTACAACATTAAACACGTGGTGGGTCTTTTCAGAGTGATATGGTTTGTCAATATAAAATTCACCAAATGTCCTGTTAATATGACGCATTAATAAAATATATTTAAGGTTAATAATGATACATTATATAATGTGTTAATATATAAATACAAATTGTAATATTGTAATATTATAATACACTACATCATTATCTAGAGGTTTACATATCTGTGACTAACTCCAGTATATTGACATTGTGGTATGTTGTGGTGGGCCAATAAGCGTCACATAATGGATAACCATCTTTAAAAGCAACCCATTATTATATACCAGAATGTCAGTGGTCCTGAGAGTGGTATGTCTCGCAGTAAAACGCATTAAAGTATCTCAGTTAGCGGGATAATGTGCTAGACTTTGTGTTATTATGATATCTGAATCTCATGTGTGTAGCTGAATCTAATGAGCTGATTTACATGTGCCTTGTCTGACTGGCAGCTGCTGCTCGAGGAGAAGCTGAACACAGGAAGCTTATCACAGGAAGTAGGCGTATTTGTGGAGATGCTGTGGACTGAGGCCCTGGGTTGCCTCAGCAACATCCTCAGAGTTCCAGTCGACAAGCTCAGCCTAAATGATGTAAGGTTTTCTCTGCGCGTTGTTCTGTGTTCAGTCTCCTCTCAGACTACATTCACCTTCCGGGAGAGTCTGTCTAATGAATGTCATGAATCTCATTAGAGTAACACTTTTGCTCCATGCCTTTTGTGTGTGTGTGTAGGTGACCAGGGTGGAGGGCTTGTTGCTTCAGGCTCAGAGGAAGCTGAGGGAGTCAAATCATTCTGAGGTGATGCTTCTCCTGGATGAGGTTTACACCCTGCTGCCGCTCACACAGCCCCACTTACCTCCTTCTTCCAAGCTCATCTCTGAGAAACTGGACCTCTGTCAGGTAACACAGAACATACACCCCTGCACAAACACATGGATGCACGCACTAAGACAGATACACACATACAGAAAGGTCTGCCATGTGCATACATGATAGATGTGGAAAATCTAAGCAGGTTTTGAGGCTGTGGTGTGTTCACGCTGTGACAAAATTGAATCAAACTGTGGATGACAGTGAAACCGCCGTTCAGGCTGAACCGAATGCTTTAAAACTTTTAGACTGTTACCAAGGTAACCAATGTCCAAATCAGTCTTTCTGTGCTTCGTTGTTTTCTGGTGTTTGTTTATCAATTCCATATACTTTTAACGTAAGGAAATGAAATGTGTAGTGAAAAGACTAATATAACAATATTTTTTGTAAACTTTTGTAGAGGCAAAAGTTAGTAAACCCTGGGCTGGATAGCTTGAAACCAGCATGTAAATATCAGGTGGCACAAAGTTGTTGGCTGAATGAACCAATGAAATGAGATATGTTTAGGGAAGAGATTGGGCAGCTCTGATTAAAATTGATCAAACCAGTGCAATGCAGGTCAGTATTCACTAACTTTTGCCAGTTATTTTTATATTAGTCTTTTCACTACATGCTTGATTTCCTTCAAAAAGTATATGGAACTGATAAACATGCATCTGTTATTTCATAAAAGAAATACAGGTTATTAGATAAAGAAATAATTGGAGCAAAAACAAGAAAACTCCCAAATGCTCAGGAGGTTTACATACTTTGAAGCAGCACTGTAAATTCAGAATGGTGTGTTTGATAAACACTGATAAATACTCTCAAAGACACACTAAGGGTTGGCAGTTTAGATAAGATTCAAATCATTGACAGTACATATAAGTGGGCAGAGCTTTCAGGTATGTGAAGTGAAGCTTATATGGAAATGCCTTAAACCTGCATTCTGTCTAGTGGCCAGCGGAGGGCAGCTCCATGGCTGGTATGTTGCATCTAATGCATTTCAGCAAAATGACCTGACTTCTCTCTTTGATTTATTCTAAGTTAATCAGAGATGTTCTAAACGTGAGTGAGATGACCCTGAGAAGCCCGGCGCCGTCTTGTGTGGGGAAGTACCGCGCTCTGAGGTGCAGCATTGAGACTGTTCCCCCCAGCAGCTCCGAGTTTCAGGCTGTGAATGCTTTGCTGCAGAACAGGTAGCCTACCACCTCCGAAACACACACGTCTGTTTACAAAATCCTGCTGCAGATATGAATGCACGCCACTTATTATTTGTGGCACAATCATCGTCACACAATCATCAAAAGTACAGACGATTACTATATAACAACTGAAAGGAGTAAATCTACATTAAAGCTTGTTCAGCTTGGAATCTGTTAACTCAAAGTGACAATGTTTTCTGTGCGTTTTAAACGTCAGTGCCCATATTTCTGTGCTTTGCAGCAAGGTGCAGATCCAACAGGTCCTGCGTGTCAACAGAGGTGTGGAGCTTCAGACCTTTAAGAGTGATCTCGGGAACGTTAAGCCCCTCCTCCATTCCTCCTACCCCAGAAACTTTGTGGGAATCCTGTCTCGGTGAGATCACATGCACACATATACTTGAATTGTGTATAATAAAAGTAATTTACAGTATAAAATATAACTATATTGTCATTCAACTAACACTATTTAAATTGTTTACATATTTTCGGAATTAATATTCATATTGTAAAAAATGACCTATTTTTCTGCCTCAAACACACAGTGGGATGGCACTGAAGAAGAGCTTCCCATTTTAACTAGTCGTGGTAGTGACAGTTTTATGTATTCAACAAGTTCATCAATATCAATCCCTATTTTACATACTATCTTCTATCTATGTATGAGTACCTTACATAGTGATGTGATGTTATAGTAATGCAGATAGCCTGACAGGAACAGTACAGTGCAGGTCTACATCTTCTACTATACAATTCAGAAATCTCTTTCTGAGTTTTATTTTGTAACTCAGTATTGTCTCACTGTCTTTAGTGGTCTACTGCTGCCCCGTGTTGGAGTGGAGCATCATGGGATAGAGAGAACGGACGTTGGTAATCTGGGCAGTGGAATCTACTTCAGTGATGCTGTTAGGTTAGTAGAAAATATCAAATTGACAAGTTGTGTTCCATACAAGTTGTCTATTTGGTTTGACAAATAACACCACCTTCCATAAAAAAATAAAGCATCAGTTAACTCTTCCTAACTTGATTAATGTAATGTTTTATTGCCTTAGGACATAATAAGCAAAGTCAAATACATTTTAAGAAAGATAGTTTCAGATAGCAAAAACACAGTCATCTTTTGTTTCTGTCTTTTTGTTCCTTTGTTTGCTCATGTTTTCCATCCACAGCACCAGTCTGAAGTACTCCAGGCCCAGTGCGACGGACGGCTCTCGGTTGCTGTTGGTGAGTGATGTGGCGTTGGGACGGTGCAGGGACCTCCGCAAGAGAGACACTACTCTGACCCAGGCTCCTGAGGGACACCACAGTGTGCACGGGGTCCGCCGCACCCCTAACGCTCACTCTGAGTTTGAGGTGGGAGTGTTTGTGTGTCAGTGTAGATAGAAAGACAAATACACAGATGCATTTACCCCTCAACTGAGTCTGACTCTCATTCCTAACATGGGACACGCGTAAAGATTTTCAATTCTGATTCGGATCACCTGCAAATCAGTGGTTATAATTATATATACACAATACCAATATGTCTACTATAGGCTATTATTGTTAATATAATGTAGTTCATCAGAACAAATTTAACATGCTGAGTGAAATGAACAATGAATGGCTTTACTGATTTGTTTTCATATCTAAGTTACTAAAGACTGCTTGTAAAAACTGTCTTGTGTGTAAGTATCCTCTGTGTGCACTCTAACAAGTATAACCATATGTTCTAGGATGATGAGTATGTGGTGTACAGCCCTGACCAGGTGAAACTGAAGTATGTGGTTCAGTTCAGTATCGAGGGAGACGAGCTGAAGGAGTTCAGCCCTGCCATCACCACCTCAGCTGAGCCGTGTCTGCCCTCCTCTGACCAAGGTGAGCAGTGGATACCTGCAAAATATCTGCTAAGAGTTATCAGTGTAAATAACATTAAGATCGGATATTGTTACACACCACATTGTTTGTGCCGGTTGTCATGTTTTCTTTGCAGTTAAGGATAACATACATGAAAATTCTGATGAGAGGACAGTTCTGATTGGACGAGTGGACACAGAATCTATATTGTGTTATAACATTTGAAAGGATCAAGGTTTGGCTATCTGTGGCTAAAAATATATCTAAGCCTGGATGTGCCAGACCTAATATGGCACAGTGAACCCCTGAAATGTACAAATTAAGTGCAAACAAGACATGTTTCTGCACTGATTTTGCCAACACATTTTGAAGGCATTGCAGATTCTTCCTTGGGGCAGTCCCATATTTTTAAACACATTTTGCAGTTGACTTATCATCAGCAGATGTCGTTGTGTCTTCACCATGACATCACTGCAAGTCATTGTAATCATCACATTTCCATGTAGAAGCAGAGATGATTTATAAAGAGGACAGTTCACTCAAGAGTCATTTCCTGTATCTGTGTCACAGTTTAGCCGCTGCCCCTCCCCTTTAGCAGACTAACAGCAGGTTCTGAGTCCGTCCAAAACTGGACCCACGCTCACTCTGATGTGGGAAATAAACTATAATGTTTACATTTCTCAACCATTTTCCTCGAGTTTAAAGGTTTATAATATACGTGGAGTAGATTTTTTTCTGTTTTAATTCTGTGGCATAGCTTGTACTGCTCCTGTCTGTTCTAGAGAATCTTTGGTAGAATGAGTGCAAAATGTTGTAATGTATATAAAGCAGAGGTCTTAAAGGATGTGGATCAATACAAGATGATAAACTTTGCTGATTCCATGCGTGACTGCTTTATACAGTATAAGGGCACGGTCACATGCAAACTCATGCAAGTGACAAGATGAAAAAGTTGAACTCCACACGATGTATTTGCTCTGCCACCGGTAGCGATTGTGTTAATTGTGCGCTTGTGTGACCCTGCTTTGAAACATGGAGGCTAAAGAATACATACATCCTGTAATTAACACAACATACATAAATACATAAAAACTATGAAAGTGTGTTAAGACCCAGAGTAGTAATGGAATACAATGTACTGACGGTTCAGGTAGTGTTTTGAGTCTTGAGGTCACTTAAAAAAACATTTTCATGGCAATATTATTTTTTTATCAGTGAGAATTACTTGAGTAATACAGACTCTGGTTTTATTTTCACATTCATTAAATACCTTGAAGTTAGCATATTCTTGTGTGTGTGTGTGTGTGTGTGTGTGTGTGTGTGTGTGTGTGTGTGTGTGTGTGTGTGTGTGTGTGTGTGTGTGTGTGTGTAGGGCTCGGTTCGGAGGACAACGGGGTTGAAAGTATTAAAAACCCACTGGAGGATGTGACGGCTGGTCTGTTGGACAGCTCGGGTCAGCAGCTCCCTCTGCAGGCCGTACACGTGAAGTGCAAACTGATGGATCTGCTCTCTCAGGTTCTCTTTGCTGTGATAACAGCTCTGTGATCTGCTGGTTGATTTGATTTCAGCTTCCTAAAATCCATTCAATTTCTTTTTTAACAGTATGTGTCTGTCCTCGATCCTCTTTTAGGTCATCATTTTCCAGAAATACACCAATCTGAGCTCTGTCCCCATTGAGGCAAAGTATGTCTTCCCGTTGGATGATTCTGCAGCAGTGTGTGGATTTGAAGCTTTCATCAATGGGAAACATGTGGTGGGACAGGTAACCTGACTCAACTTTTCTTATCACAGATTTTTAGTTTCCCCCCAATTACTGTATGTCTTTAATATCTACTGTCTTATTTCTTTACGATATTATTTCTAGCAAATGCTTTTTTCTAACTGACTGTTCAGTGAATACATTTTCAGGTTATTGTATAATGGCAGGCAGCAAACCTCACCCATGAGTACATCACTCATGATGGATTATTATTAAAAACAATGTAACCTTGTGTTTCGTGTCTGTTTGGATGTCAGGTGAAGGAGAAAGAGAAGGCTCGCAAGGAGTACAAGCAGGCTATTGAGAGAGGCCATGGAGCCTACCTCATGGACCAGGACGCCCCCGTATGTCCACCCTCTGCACTAACCCAAACACATATCATCACGATAAGCCCGGCAATCTCTGATTCTGAAATATTAGACTGATCAGTCAGTATATCTGAATATTTTCTAGCTTCTTTTCACAGCATCTCATAAACTTCATGAACTCATTAAATGGATACATAAAAGTACAGCGTTGCAAAGTGGGAGCCGCTGCTTCCGGAGTGTTTTTATACATAGAAACACAGGACTGTCCTCGATAATGTAATGATAATATATGTGATGTGATTTATGTGCTCACTGCAGGATGTGTTCACCATCAGCGTGGGCAATCTGCCTCCCGGCGCCACTGTCCTCATTAAAGTTACCTTTGTGTCTGAGCTGATTGTCAGGGACGGGAGTATTCTCTTCTCCCTGCCTGGGAGTGTGGCTCCGTGGCAGGAGAGTGCAGCGCTCAACCAGACCACACAAGTAAGACCGGACACGAGGCCTATCTAACAATCCAACCTCAAAGTATTAAAAACAGGCACAACAGGAAGTAGAAAATCAGAGAGCAAAATCTGCTATTCTACATTCATCACTGGAGAAATAAAACTAAGTGTTGCTGGTTTGTTTTTGTTTTTTTATTGGTTTGTTTTGCTGCTTCAGGCTTATGTCTTTCTGTTTTGGCTAGTGCTAGATTGTACGGAGTTTAGAGGAAGGGCAAGGATACTGGATCTCATTGTATGTGAGGGGCTCGGCATTGAAAGTAAAATTACTGTTAAGGTTTTTCTTCATCTTCCGTTACTCGACAGGTCACTGTGGAGAAGGTGTGTGTGACTGAGGAGGCAGAAAGCACAAGGTGAGCAATGATAAGAAATCTGACTCCATCTTTAGTGTGGTGAATCACTTCCTGACTAGTTCCACAAATAAGTAATCAATGACAGTTTTGTTAATCAGTTGTCATTCATCAAGTGGAACATTTGGATAGATATAGTGTGTTGTCCTACTTGTGTTAAATGCGTGCAGCAGCAGGCTGTGTTCAATACTTGTACTGTGCCTCAGAGAGTTCACCCTGGATATGTCGATTGAGATGCCGTATGAGATCAGCAGCCTGAAGTGCACCACGCACAAAGTCAAGATGAAGGTAATTTGGGTGTTTTCACATTTTATTAATCATATAATTTATGGTTATGGTTAGTTATTTCTTTTGTCTCTGTGTAGGAATCCTACACAAGAAGGTCTAGGCAAAATGTATGTGTAAATGTATTTCAGTGGATTTCAACTGTCTGCCTCACAACTAAGTGCTGAAATTAAATCTATCAGTGGAGAATTAGTTGTTATTATTATGTTATTAGATTGAGTTATGGGATTCCATGATGCAGATTTGTCATTACTTTTGATGTTGTTTCATACTAAAAAGTTGAGTCATTAAATGTATGTCTGTTTGATTAATCTATAAATGAAAAGTGATGATTAATTGCAAACCTTGTCCTCTTGCTCTCTTATATGATTTCATAAACACAATAGAAGTGAATTGAATCGTGTTTATCCTTTTTCTCTTTTCTGCCTGTGATCCACAGAGAACAGACTGTAAGGCAGTGGTGAGCGTGCTTCCAGGAAAGGTCATGGGTCCAGAAGGTTTCCAGCTGTCAATCACTCTGTCTGATGTCCACCTGCCCAGGATGTGGGTGGAGAAACACCCTGACAAGGACAGCCAGGTCTGTCTGTCTGTCTGTCTGTCTATGTGTTGTCCGCTCTCTCTCACTCTGGCTTTTTTCTAACCATCTCTCCCACTCTAGGCCTGCATGTTGGTGTTCTATCCAGACTTTGTCGCCAGCTCCAGTTCAGCATCCGACGAAGTTGTCCTGTTGATCGACACGTCTGAGTCCATGAAGGGAGAGTCTCTGCGCATGGCCCAGAGAATCGCCCTACAGGTCCTAAAAACCCTCGACCTCAACCTCAGACTCAATGTCATTTTCTTTGGCACAGGTCAGTCTTTGTGTATGTAGTGAGATAAGATAAAAAAGACAGAGACAGACATGTGAAGTCAACTTTCGTTTCATGAAAGTTTCCTCTTAATGAACTACATAGTTTCTACCTGTTCAATTATTATCGTCTTGCTGAATATTTGCAAAAGTAACAAATAACTACAGTATGACATTTTCCTCACTTTTACTGTGTTTTTGCCTGTCAGATCACACAGAAGCTTTCCTGACAGCACAGCCGCTTGCTGAAGCTCAACAGGCAGCCGAGAGCTTCATCAAGGTGAGTTATGATTCTTTCATACTGTAGAACAACCTGGAACTGGTTTTGAAGGAAATTTGTTCTGTAAATTCTTTGTTTTCTGTGATTATTTCTGTTGATTAATATAAATAATCCATAGACTTTAGATATTCTTTGCCATCTTGTCAGTTCTCATCCAAAATGGGCAAATATATGGAGTGTGGGTGGAGCTGAGGCCGGCTGAATGAAGCCTGGTTACTGAAACCAGCTACCTGTAACAACACCCACCTGTCACTCAAAGTGGCCATGCCTTTAATTATTTAAGCTTTAATATAATTTAAATGGGTGAGTTTAATATGTTAAACCCTGTATAGTCGTTGTGAATGAGGTATGTAAGTACAGAGACCGAAATGGTTTTTTGTACCTGGGTGTAAACATGCTTATTTCTGCTGTCAAGTTGGGCATCTTAATGTGGGGCCTTGTGGAGATTGTCTTCCCTCAAGTGGCCGTTAGTGGTGGTCAAACCAAATACTAAAGTTCAATATCTTCATGAAGTGTCAGACTGTGGTTGATATACTGTTAATAATGTTTGAAATGACTTCTACCTGAGCTTGCAGCCATGAAATCACTATATATGTGTATTAGCACATTTCATAATTATTAAATAACAAACAGGAAACAATGATGAAAATGACTTGTCAATGTAAGATTCATTTCTTCAACATATGGAAGAATGCTAAATTAGATTTTAAAAATTAAATATTTTTTATTAGTAAACATAATTTCACTCCCAGTATGAGTGGGCAGTTCATCCAAAAGCTAGTTTAAAAGCAATAATAATTGTAGAGGCCATGTAACTTTAGTCATGACCCTCTCCCCCCCCCATCAGCGCAACCCTCCAGTAGGGGGCAGCACCGAGCTGTGGCGGCCACTGCGCGCTCTCAGCCTGCTGCCTCCGTCCCGCGGAGTCAGGAACCTGCTGCTGCTCTCGGACGGCCACATCCAGAACACAGAGTTCACCTTGCAGCTGCTCAGAGACAACGCTCAGCACAGCCGCCTCTTCACCTGCGGCCTCAGGTCTGAATGGGTTTGGGGGGGGGATATTGACTTTTGATTTCCTCAGCTAAAGGCACACTCCAACACCCAAATTATGAAAAATGTTAAGAATTTCTATTTTGCAATTTTTTTTACAGTAATAGTTACCATGCTCATCACAGTTAGTTACTTACTTCTCATTGCAGAATTATTTTGTATTTATTTTTATTCGTCATTTCAGCCCAACAGCCAATCGGCACATGCTGAGAGCCCTGGCTCAGGCAGGGGGTGGAGCCTATGAATTCTTCGACACAAAAACCAAACACAACTGGGTTGAGAAGGTGAGCCTGCCTACCTTTAATTAATCACGCATTATATTGGGAGTTTATGTTTCTGCCATCGATTATTGTGTCAATTAGTAGCATTAAACTGCTTTTAGGATTGGTGACAATTTGTGGTTTTCATTTCCCCCCTTGACAACAATGCTACCCTTGTCCACATGTACTGGCTGTGCCCTTACAAGAATTCAAGAGAGAATACCCATCCAACATATTAAAGCAGAATTTAGAACCAGGCTCCCTCTTAGCTCTGTTTGGTGTTGCTGATGGAGACAGCCCTCATCTGACCTCCGCAGAGCACTGCATGGTTGCCTTTGCTTCACTCTTGGCGCAGTCTTGTTCAAATTGGATAGGATGCTGCCCCGCCCACACTTAGTCAGTGTCTTTGAGACATAATGTTCTGCCTTAAATTGGAGATGTCACGCTTCTTAGTCAGTGAGAACAAATTTTATAAGACCCGAGGAACCTTTTTGACATACTTTCATAACACCCAAATAACATAGTATGACATGCATTCTAACTCCACTCTTCACACAGAAAATAACACCAGGTTTCATGGAAATAGCTATAACTTAGCTATAACATTGTGCCTTAAGTTTATTCTAGATAACCAAAACGGGTGGGCGATGAGGGATGGGGGTGTAAGGTTGTCTCACTTCATTATGAGTTTTATGCCCAACTCTGGGAGTTTTATTTGAAAGGATCAATAAAAAGATGATGAAAAGAGACGACCAAATACATAGCTATTCATGTTTAGTCTGTTTTTGTTCTTACCTACTTTGTTTGTAGTAATTTTTGTCTCCATGGAAACATGCAAGCATCTTTATGTTGTCACACTGGCTGGCAAAGTTCATCCAGGAAAATGCAAGACTTGAAACATTTCCCAAGGGAATCTTTATTATCTCTATGTGACAAATACACTTAAACACTGTCATATCATTCATCTGTTGTCTATGTTTTGTCTGTTTTGGCCGCAGGTGGCGTGTCAGGTGAAGCGTATGGCGTCCCCTGGCTGCAGTTCAGTGTCAGTGAAGTGGCAGCAGTTCAACCCGACCGCCCCCCCTCCAGTGCAAGCCCCCAAGCAGCTCCATGCTCTGTTCAATGACTGTCACACCCTGGTTTACGGCTTTGTGCCACACTGCACTCAGGTACGCAGTTTATGTACATGATTGCAAAGTAATTTTCAGCTGCACTGTTGCTTTATGTTTTTGTGAGTCTGTGCAGCTAATAGTTATTTTTTTAATCATTAATCCATTGGTCTTTCTTCCCATTGCTCGTCTATTTTTTTGATTTAATTTTTTAATCTGTAAAATATCAGAAACTAGTGAAAATGCTCATCCCAGTTTCCAAGACCTCAAATTTACATTACAGATTGCTAGTTTTCTTTGACCAATAGTATGTGTATATATATATATATATGAGACCCCCTTCGAGCGCCCGATTGGATTGAACTACTGCACTTGGAACAGGAAACACATTTTAAGGTGCACAATCTCCACCTCCAACATTGCCAAAAGACAATGAACACAGTTCTGCACAAAATATGACAGTATAAGTTATCAGAACTTAGAGAACCTTGGTGAACACATCGTTTTGTATTACCTATTTTTGTTAGCCATTTCACACAACTCAGAAAAACAAAGGAACTATATGGAGTTAGATTTGTGTCTTTATTACGTGCAAGAAAATAAATAATCTGAGAGAAACAAAAATGTTTGAGAGAGAAAGTTATCACACTGATAGAAAAAAAGCATTTTATGAGAGAAAAAAAATATTTGAGAGAAGTTTTCATACCAATAGCAAAAAATAATAATATTTGAGACTAAAAAAAGTTTTGAGAGAAAGTATTTTCTCATAGAACATAAAAAAATATAAATTTGAATTTTTTACAATTAAAACAAAAATCTTTTACAATTAAAAAAAAATCTCTCTCAAAATTCTTTTTGGGGTAGAAACTAGCTCACTACTCACTAATAAGGAGTGAAACTATCTAAATCAACATATTCATTTGGCATTTGATTTAAAAAGAGTATAAACCAGGTGAGTTTGCAAGTTTACCTAGCATGATGGCTAAATAGCGATTAGCTTTACTAGTGATTTGCATGCTAATAATATAATACACGTTCATGAATATGAGTGCTATTCTTTGTCCATGACAATCTGACAAACACATCAGTAATGGCAAACTAGCTTCCATTTAGGATAGCCTGTTTAATGTTTAATCTTCAGTGATGTTAGCTGAGCTGAACTCCACATTACTAACCAGTTAAACATCCTTTAATACCTCTGATCTGTTACTCTCTAACCTGTTAAACATCCTTTAATACCTCTGATCTGTTACTCTCTAACCAGTTAAACATCCTTTAATACCTCTGATCTGTTACTCTCTAACCAGTTAAACATCCTTTAATACCTCTGATCTGTTACTCTCTAACCTGTTGGGGCTACACAGTCGTTCCTATGATGGGAATGATTTTGATTAACTTGCTCAGCTAGCTGCCCATCGAGTTGTGTGTGTCATCATCTTACCCAAACATTGGAGTCTCCGCGCTCAACTAAGGCAGCGCGTCTATGCCGGTGAATCGACGATGGTGTAGTGATTCAGTTCGACTCCCAAGATGATTCTCACCCGACTGGCCAATAGGAACGTGGCCCCGCCCATGACATTATTTTCACAGTGAGAGCAAAATCCTGACACAGAGCAAGAAACTGCATCGGAGCAAAGACTTAGGTTTTGAGAGAGAGAGGAAAACGTTTTGAGAGAAACACATTTTTTTGGGAGAAAATGTTTTCACACTGATAGCAAAAAATATATTTTTAAAAGAGATTTTTTTTCTCAGAAATAATTTTAAATTTTTTATGTTCTATGAGAAAATACTTTCTTTCAACTTTTTTTAGTCTCAAAAATTATTATTTTTTGCTATCAGTGTGATTTTTTTTTCTCTGAAAATTTTTTTCTTCTCTCAGGTCATTTATTTTCTCGCATGTAATAAAGACACAAATCTAACTCCATAGAACTATAGGCCTGTATTTATTATATAATGAATATAATGTGCGTTATTTGGAAGAAAGTCGAGGTGTGACTGACTTTCCCCGTTCCATGAGGGAGACCCAGAGGTGAACTGTTCCCTGCCCCCCTCCCCCTTCTCACACAGCTTCTGTGCATGGCAGCTTCTCAGCAAGCAGGGGCGCCAATTCCCCACACAGTGATATTATAGAACAGATAGATAATAGAAAACCACTTCACGGCGCAGAGGATTTTTATTTTTTTTAAGTGCTCATGCCGTCCCCCCATATGTCATGAAAAAATGCTGCCCTGGGCGGCTGCCCACTTCGCCCCTTCCCAAAAACCGCTACTGATCACAGTTCAAACTAGAATAAATGACACGCAACAGTACAGACAACAATAACTGATATAGTTCCAGTGTAAGAGGTGTTACAAGTTTTTGCATTTGGTATGGAGCTTTTTGTAACATAGCACAGCAAATACAAAGTAAAAAGTTGTTTGCTTCTAAATCTTAAGATTTAAAAGTATAAAGCATTAAATATTGGCATATTGACTCAAATGATTAAACTTCATACAGGCCACCCTCCTTGGAAACCTGTGTGGCCAGGAGCTCAAAACCATGGTGTCAACCAGTGAGCTGCAGAAGACCAGGGGCACAGTAAGAACACACACATTCATACTCACCAGTAACAGCAGTACCTGCTGTACATGTTAAATGTCACAACATGAATCTGTTTGTTGATTTGATGAAGAAGAGGATCATAATGTTTACTGATGTGTGTGTTCAGTTTCTTCACAAGCTCACAGCAAGGGCCCTCATCAGGGATTATGAAGACGGAAGCCTGGACAACAGTGAAGCCGAACATGAGGTGTGTTTGCATGTGTCATTGATTGAGACCAAAAGCAACCTGCCTCGGTTTAGACATCCAGTCTGAGCTCCACGCATGTAACGTGGATTTTTGCTTTTCCAGGGGAAGAAAGCAGAGCTGAAGAACTTCATCGTCGAGTTGAGCAAAGAGTTCTCCATCCTGTCTCAGTTCACCAGCTTTGTGGCCATCGAGGAAAGGGTTTGTGTAATGTTCATTTATGTTATCTAGAGACTTTCTGATACTATTTTTCCTCACTGATACCAATTCCGTATATCAAAGATATGTGATCTTTGCATGTTGGCCGATATCAAGTATTGATCAGATATATATTATTATTTTTCAACAGCTGAGTGCTACTAACCCTGTATGCTGTTTAACTGTTTGCTGACACATTGCTAACATTTAGCTGGCCCTGGTTAACATTACACTACCAGAAGTCAACTCTCTAAAACAGCCAGCGGCCACTGGCAGCCCAGTGCACATGACCCACCCTAATCTGACTCTGATTGGCTGATGCTCGTAGTCTTTGTTAGGGCGGTTAGGAATCAGGAGTGAGCTCAGTTAGGCTTATGATGGGTTGAGATGACCCATAACTTGACCGCCCTGCTGAAAAAAAGGCAAATGGGACGTTGCTGGGAACTAGCAGGGTCCTGTTTCAGGGCTAATTAACTATGATACTAATTGCTAAACAGACTCACTGAAACCTTGCAGCTCCTAAATAAAACAAACTCATCTACCTTGTTTTAGGATTCAGAAGAAACAGAGGGCTTCACTGACATCCCCAAGCTGATCGCAGAGGAAGATGTGGACTTCCTTCCGTACGTCAGCTGGATTTCTCCTCAAGATAGTGAAGAGGAATATATGGACTATGAGGAATATATAGACTGGGATGCGACAATGGTGGATGGTTGTGGGAATTGGTTGAGCGAAGAAGAAGAATCAGACGACGAATGTGAAGAAGGGGTAGATGAGTGGAGTGACGCGGATGACGATCTTTCTGAGGATTCTCATTTTGGGATGCCAGACATGGGTTTTGTACAGGATCAGGTTTGTGCCTTCACACACAAACCACAGCTGCATATTTGCTCTTTTGGAAGGACAACAAATGCATTTCTAGCTCAAGCTGCTCATTTGAATGCATGGACAGCTGGAAAAATAAACAAATAAATAACACTTAATAGCTTGACCAGTCCTAAATTAGCATCACACGTCCTTGTGTGGCATCACACCTATTATTTTTAAGCAGGACAATGCACACTGCACCACTCATCTGTAATGAGTTCATGTGTAAAGTCATTGATGAAGACTATGTTCCTCCTGCATGTGCTTCACAAAGGCCCCTTCAAAAGTTTGCTTGGTAGAATTAATCTAAAAACTGATTTTTGTGTGTTAAGTACAATGAACTGGTGGTGGTGTTTAAAAAGCGCACGCGAGGAGTTTTAACTTAACGTTGTCTTTTTATCTCTCCTTTTGCAGTTTTTGACCTGGTCCATGTGCTACATGATCTATGATTCTCCTCTTCCTCTGTGTCACTCTGAAACCAGCCTATGCCATGACTCTGAACTGTCTTTTAGCCAAAGTGGTTTTGTGTTTAAATCCGGACGTTCTTCACCTTCCTCTGGTGCTCCAGCTGTCCCAGCTAATCTTTCTCAACCTCCTCCTCAGTCCTCTATTCGGCAACACTCACTTACTCTTAGTGCTACGGGTGCTCAGGCTCTCTCAATCGATAGTTCTCCACATCCTCCTCCTCCACCACCTTCCATTGGTGCTCCAGCTGTCCCATCTAATCTTTTCAAACCTCCTCCTCTCCCTCTCTATGTTGCTCACTCTGCTACTCGGCACTCATTTAAAAAACATGTGTGGGCTATGGGTGCTCAGGCTGTCTCAATGGATCGTTCTCAACATCCACATGCTCCTCCTCCTCCTCCTCCTCCTCCATCCATTGGTGCTCCCATTGTTGGTCAGTCTTTCTCATATGATCCTTCTTCACCTCCTCCTCGTCCTCCTCCTCTTCCATCCATTGGTTCTCCCATTGTTGGTCAGTCTTTCTCATATGATCCTTCTTCACCTCCTCCTCTTCCTCTTCGTCCTCCTCCTCCTCCATCCATTGGTGCTCCCATTGTTGCTCAGGGTTTTTCTGCTCCTTGTGGCACTCTCTTCGGAGCTTCTCAACCTACCAGGCACCAGTTAATAAGGACTTCCATGTTCTCCGGTGCATCTGCAAAGTCTGCAGATAATCTGATTGGTCCAAGCAAAGCATCATCATTCTCTGATATCACAGCTACTAAAAGGAGAACCCGAGCTCTATTTGGTCGAATGGAGTTCTCTCGACCTCAGCGTTCAGCAAAATATCCACTCTTTGAGTAAGTCCCAAAACTTTTACTTGTTTTAAGATATCCTTCAACCCTGATAATAATTATTGTAAGACAATTGTTGCTGTGCTTATTTAAAATGGCTGCAAGCTTTGGTTGACAAAATGAAAAACAGAATCCATTATCTCTATGTTAACTGACTAGTGGATTGAAAGTTATTTTGTGTATGTGTATCTATGCATGTGGAAGAAAGAGAGTCAGCTCAAGTGTGTGTGTGGTTACGTGTGGGTATTTATAATAATATATAATATTGCCAGTATTCACTTAGAGAGTCCTGTTTTGATCATGTTGTTTCAGGACAGCACGTTCTGAAGCACTGAAGCTCAGATGGACAAAGATCTTCCAGATGCAGCATTCAGTAAGATGTGATACAATTTCATTGGATCTGCTTGAATGCTGCACTTGCACAGATGAAACTAAGAACACAAATAATAGCTTCTTTTCATTCCAGTGTAGCAACTCCAGGGTCCTGATATTGTGTATGCTGGTTTACTCGTGCCTACTCCCTAATTTAAGCCTTCTCAGTTCCTGCTGGCAAGATAGAATGTGCAGTGCAGTGGTTTCCAACCGTTTTCCTTGAGTATTGCAACAGAGATGAGTTTTGCTGATAGTGTAGGAACTTTAGCATCTATATTATGTTTGTTTTTTTAACAATCCTACGTACTTAAAGGCTTCTTTCAGTCTTTTCTTCTCATTGTTCTATTGGATGTTTGGTTGTTTATCAGAGTGGAGGCTCTGTTAATAAAGCTTGTGTTCAGTTCTTCAAAGTTTAGATCTTAAATAAAAAAAACAAATTTTGAAAAATTAAACTTTAATAAATATCGGATCATCAGAAATTGCATTTTTTCACAGAAATTAATACAAAGCTGAGGTATAGGCTTACTGTGTGTATTTTTGAAGTTTTCTTACAACCCTTAAAATCCCAACTACATGAAGCTTTGGTGACCCCACGTGGGCGTCCTGTCCTCCAGGTTGGGAACTACCGATTTAGTGGATACTGTTGTCCAAAACAACTTGCACTACTGTTTCTTGTTTGTTTTATTTTAAGGTTGTGCTGTCCTTTACTATAACATGCATGCTCATACTGGCAGTCCTGAGGGAAGTTGGACATTAATGTTTTGCTGCCACTTTGCATAGGAATTGAATTTTCTTTTGATCTGTGTGTTGCAGGAGGGCTACTGGGAGTTAACCACAGAGCTGGGAGAATTAATAAACGTCGATGTAGATCTCTTTGCCAACGTGTTCCTGAAAAGCAAGGGCATCCATTCTCTAGGTGAGAACTCCTAAAATCAGTTTCAGGCCTTCAGAGTCTTAATATCTTTGTCATTTCAGACCATTTTGAACCAACCTTTCTGGGACTGTAAGATTGGGAATATACAGTGGGGACAGAACCGTTAACATCATTCACTTAAGTTAATGTACCATAAGGTATTATGTACATAGTCCTCAACTAGTTGTCCAAGGGCTAGAATTTTTTTCTTCTTGTTTTGTCCACAACACAAAGATATTCACTTTACTGTCAAAGAGGATTAATTAAAGCAGAAAATATTCCCATTTGAGAAACTGAACTGAAGAATTTGTGTGCATTCCTTTAAAATCGACTTCCATAAAATCAATTATCAAAATATTTGGCGATTAATTTAGTAAATGACCACGTATGGACCAATCGTTGCAGTTGTACTGTACTGTAATAACTGTGATCCCTGTGTGTGTGTATGCTGTAGGTGCGAGGGCCCATGCAGACATCCTAAAGCTGGTGGCGACTCTTCTGGTTCTGCAGCTGATGAGGGTGAAAAGGCTTGAGGAAGGCAAACTTCTGCGCACCCTCTTCTGCCTGGACGACTCCTCTCAGACCAGGTCTGTCCAAAACCAGACGAAACGACATGAAGATGGCGTGTTCACTTTTTTGGTATTTGTGGGAATGTTCGAACCAGGACACATGAGGACAAAAACAAGTGTTCTTATGTTGATGAAGCAAATCTTTCTGAGCCTGAGGTTCAGTTAGAATCACATGTGGGTTACAACCTACAGTAGATTTAAAATGTCATTCAAAAACACCGCATTTGATCAATCCAAATTGTCTGTTTCTCTGGATGATTTTTGTAAACTTAGCTGTCACTGTTCCCAGAGCGGCTACCTCTTTTGGTAACTACTGACTTTTTCTTCTAGGCCTGAGCGGTGGGAGGAGCTGAAGAGAGCGGTGGACTGGGTCTGCTGGGCCGACCGGCAGTACCCATGTGTCTACAGCCGGCTGGAGTTTGGGCGGAGCTGGGAATCCTCCACGCGTCAGCTGCTGGGCTACGAAGGCCTCCCTCCCTTCTCACCTCTCAGTGGTCTGAACCTGCAGAAGACCGCTGCCCCGTTACTGGTCCACTAAGCGGGCCAGCTGGAGGAGAAGATGGTGTGAGGGGATGAGATTATCTTTTTAGACGTAGACCCATTTCTTTGGCCAATGTAAAGTACTTTGAACTGTCAGTGTCTTCAATTAAACCTTCCTAAGCCCCGCCCCTTTTAACTCTGTACTCCAATAGCAGTTGAGCCATTGATCAGAACCTTTCCTGTGCTGAGATACGCTACGTGCTAGGCTCGTCTATGCTGGAAAGACAACCACATTTTGAAGATAGCTAAAAGATAAACGCGACATATATTGTCACCTCTTACGTTCGCTAGCTAATGTTAGCAAAACGCTAGCTTACTTGCTAGCTAGTGTACATCAGTCATTAGCTAGCATCT